>NC_141685.1:1162238759-1162953592 GCF_964263255.1 Lissotriton vulgaris
CGAGTAGGAGCGGTTGCAAGCTCTCTTACCAGCTGAAGGGCCTTTTCAGTAAAGCTGTGGCCAGCAGGTGAGCGGGAACTACGGCGCTCGCAAGGTGGACAGCGTGGGTTGACTTCCTAGGAGCGGGCGTCCCTTACAGCGCGGACGACCTGGAAATCGTGGATCGGGAGGAATTTGGTCCGAAGCAGCTGCGCGGCTAAGAAGGAGTCGCATAGCTGCAGCAAGAGTGGGACCTCTCCTTGAGGGGTCCCGGAAAAGAACACACGTGTTCATTTCGGCACAACGCTCCTAGGGGAAAAGAAAGCAGAAACTCATAGCTTTGGTCCCCACTGGGGGAATCGCTATCAGAGGCGCAGAGTCTCGGGGGAAAGGAGAATGCCAGAAGGGAGCAAAGTAACGAGAAATCCATGAGCCCCGTAAGGAGGCAGTCACAAGAATCTGAAAAGGGGGGGAGATGAGACACCCAGGTAGTCGCTAGACGGAAAAAGGGGCAGAGGTAGAGGCAAAAAGAAAGAGGGGAAAATTTAATATAAGTTATTAAAAAAGCTAAAAAATAGGGAGGTGAAAGATCAAGTAATAAATAGATACACACAGAGGAGCAGAGGAATTTGGGGTGTGGAGGACCCTGTAGTAAGCATAAAGGGCTCAAGGGTAAAACCAGAGGTGCAGATAATATAAAGAGTTAAAGAACATAGCGTGGAGAAACCCCGTATTTCCGCATCTATAGCAGTAGCTGCAGTCCAGAACAAACCAGGGCAGGACATTGCTCTAGGTTGTGAACAAAAAACTGTCAAAAAAGCTACTGAAAATGCGGTAGGCAAGGAGAAAGTGAAAGGGAAGTATAAAAAAGTAAAAATTACACCCTCCCTACGCTCGTACTTAAAGTACAATCTCAATAATTACCACCCAATAATCCCCAACCCCATCCACACAATCAGATGAGCTCAGTGAGCGTAGAGATACAATATACTGATACTGATACCTCCTCACTGCCGGATTCGGCTTGTAGGGAAATGAGTTTGACTTTAAAATCTGGAGTACACAACGATATCATAGCACAAATACCAACTAAAAACAGTTTTGGGCCACTGGTTGGCATGGAGGACACTTTTGACCCAGAAATAGTCGGTCCAAGTACATCGAAAGCCCAAAGCCCTCAAGGAGTACAGACTTCTATGTTACACCCTCCTCTTGCCCTTCTTGATAAAAGTGCTGTAGGTGAATCAATGTCTATAAAGGAGGAGCCGCAAGATTTGGGAAAATTAATGCTAACAATGTTAGCTGAGATCAGACACTGCTTTGTAACTTCTGAGGAGAATCAAAAAAAGATCCAAAGTCATTGCGAGGTGTTGGATTAGTGGGTTAGTGGAAAGGGTCGGTACTATGGAGTACGCGTATGGGCAGCTTGCCGCAAAAGTTGTGGTTAATCAGATGGGAATTACTAAACTCCACAAGAATGAGCAAGAATTGAGAGATAAGATCGAACATCTTGAAAATAACGCGAGACGGAACAATATTAGAATACTAAATGTTGCAGAAGGATTAGAAGGAGGCGACATTAAAGCTTTTGTAACTAAGCTCATTTTGGAGCAGAACAGCAACATTGATCAAATTTCCCTTGAGGAGGACATACAGCGAGTCCATCGCGACCCCTTTGTTGCTCCTACTGGTAGAAAGGCTGCTAGAAGAATTTTGGTGAATTTTAAATCCTATACTCTGAAAGAAAGGATACTTGCCAGTGCATTAAAAGCAGGCTCCTATAAAAAAAGACGATTAGCAGTATCGTATAAGGTCAGACATATCGCATACTACACTCGATCGTCAATGGGAGCTGGGTAAATTTATTTCAGAATTTAGAGATCTAGGTCCTACAGCAAAAATTAGATTCCCCGCCTCGCTAAGAGTTATGCTGAATAATAAAATGCACAATTTTCGAGACCCCAACGAAGTGAGAAGTTTCATAGATGAGATCAAAGAACAGCCACATTAGTAAGAAAAGTGATATTAAAGCCCAACGGTAGTGAGAGCTCAAATAGAGGTGTAATATTATACCTCAAGAAGATAGGGAGGGTGGGGAGGGTTCCCCAAGGAGGGTGGGGTGGGTCACAGGCAACAAATTAAAATGTGAGGAAAATATTAGAATTAGAATTTTCACTATGGAGTGTTTTTTTCCAAATTTTAAGGAATGGCATCGCAAACTAGATATAATTGCCTGAAGGTTATGACATGGAATGTCAACGGTTTAAGGGTCTTATCAAGAAGACAAAAAAATCTTAGAGTACCTTAAGCTTTGTGACTCAGATATCATTTACATTCAAGAATCACATCTTACTAAAGAGGAATGGTCAGAAATAATAAAACATCAACCATGGTTAAATCACTGTTTATGCACTTCGCAAACGGTTACAATAAAGGGTGTGGCAATATTGATCAAAAAATCTTCCCACTGCATATTAGAGGAAACACAGGTCGACCCATCAGGTAGGTGGGTAATTGTAAAGATTAAAATACAGGGTAGTCGGATAGTATTAGTGGGCTATTATGGTCCCAATTTTGACGACCCAGCACCACTAAAAACATTATTTTTACACTTAGTCGAATTTAATGTCCCCATTATCCTGGGGGGAGATTTTAATATCCCCTTGAACCCGACACAAAATACTACATCTAAGAGGCTAATTATGGTAGTCCCAAAAATGAGGGCAGAAGTAAAACAAATGATGATAGACCTAAGCTTAGTTGACATTTGGATTACAAAAGGGGTTAGAGCCGGACCCGATGTAGGAAGATACACTTTCCACAATAAAAAGCACGGTCACAGGTCGAGAATAGATTTTTTTCTAGTATCAGCCTCGATTAACGATCAAATCAGTAATGTTTGCCACATACCAGAACATCTTTCTGACCATTCCGCGGTATCATTGCGTTTAGAGATAAGAAACAATATAGATGAGAGAAGATGGACACTAAATAGATCACTTTTATTGGATAGCTCAATATTAGAAAAACTGAGGAAGTCTGTAGTGAATTCTTCTCATTTAATCCCAATTCTGCCCCCTTAGACAAAGTCTGGGACGCATTTAAAGCACACCTTAGAGGGAGCTTGATAGGAATCAGCGCGTTTTATTAAAAAAAAGAAAAGACAGAGCTTCGGGCATTAGAAGATGCAATTAAACAGGCACAGGGAAATTTAGGTCAAGTTCAAAACACGAATAATGAAGCAGAGCTAACGAAGGCAAAAAATAATTTAACTGGCTATTTGGAGGTTAAAGTGAGAAAGAGATGGGAAGCGAGCAAATTCATGAACCATGAGTACGGGGAAGGCCTCGGTAAAATGCTAGCATGGACAATAAGGGCTGATCATGCTAGAAATATAATTAAAGAAGTCAAATCTCAAGATACTGAATTGGGCGTTATGGACGAACAAGGGATTAAGCAAGCATTTACTTAATTCTTTCAAGAGCTTTATACAGAGAACTTAACCCCGGGTGAGGAACAAATAGCTGCCTTTTTACAGGATCTAAATCTCCCTTATATGAATGAAGAGCTTAAGGAGGACTTATCAGCTCCCTTCACAATAGAGGAGATCCATAAAGTCATAAAACATTTAACGAAAGGGAAAGCTGCAGGTCCCGATGCCCTCCCCAACGAAATTTTTTCTATGTTGAAAGAAGAACTAATTCCCATTATGTTAGACCTGTTTAATTCTATCTATATTGAGGGAAAATATTTGCCTGCATCTTGGCAATTGGCCACTATAATTGTATTATTAAAACCTAACAAAGACCCAAAGCTCTGTGAGTCGTATAGACCGATCTCCCTCCTCAATTCAGACTATAAGATCTATACCCAATTAATCACAAAGCGATTGGAGAGGGTGATCGGTCTTTTGATTCATGAGGATCAGAAAGGTTTTATTAAGGGAAGGCACCTGCATGACCTAACTCATGAATTAATAGGCACAATTGATATGGCCACTATAAATGCTATACCTCTAACAATAATGACATGTGACACTGCCCAAGCATTTGTTCGCGTTAATTGGGTTTTTCTTCAAGAAATAATTCACCTTTTTAATTTAGGTAAACATTTTTCGCAAGCGATTAAATCACTCTATAAAAATCCTGTTGCGCAAGTCTTGGTAAATGGCTCCCTTTCACCACAGATTTTAATCGGAAGGGGTACCAGGCAAGGGTGTCCTCTTTCGCCACTACTTTTTGACATGTATATTGAGCAATTGGCCATCAAACTAAGGGAATGTCAGGATATCATACCCTGTCAATGTAATGGATGGAAGAAGAAATGAAGCTTATATGCGGATGATTTAATGATTTTTACGGGCCACCTACAAGACTCAATGAAACCCATTTGGGACACTTTACAAAGCTTTGAGGAGATATCAGGATATGCAGTAAACCAATCTAAAACAGAAGTGATGCAATGGAATACACAATATAGTTGCGACCAGATTCGGCGAAGTATTAGATATTTGGGAATAGAAGTAGTGCAGAAGATAGAATTAATCGCGAAGGTAAATTTTGATAAAATAACATCTAAAGTCAAGACACAACTACAAAAATGGGATTCACTGCCTCTATCCTTTTTAGGTAAATCGAACCAGTTAAAAATGGCAATTCTTCCAAAGTATACTTTCTTATTTAATTCAATACCTTTGGAATTTAGGAAGGAATGAATAGCCAAGGTCCAAGGCCTTTTTACAAGTTTTATATGGGCAAAAAAAAGACCTCAGATTGCTTGGCGGAAGCTCATGGCAAGAAAAGAGAATGGGGGGGTCGCTACACCAGATCTCCTGCAGTATCAAAGGGCATTTCATCTAAAAATCTTCAGGCAATTACTAGGTGACTCCACTTCTTTTACACCTTTGTTTCAAGCTTTGACTTTAGGTTTTCACTCACAAGCCCGGTATTTCTTGTTCAAATTTGGGGATCCAAAGTACTTTAAGAAAGTGAAACTAAAACTTTTATTGGCAGCATGTAGAGGCTGGTATCAAATAAGAGTATCACAGCGTATACACTATTATAGTACACTCGCCCCTTATATGGAGTTCAGTAGGCACCCCAAGCTGTTTGCAAGACTCTCTAGCGGCCTCAATTCAAGCAAATGTAGTTGAAAGATGGGGTGAGCTGTTGGAGGGGACCGAATTAATCCTTGGGCAAAAACATCAGGACATCATAAGTAAGTATGGGCGGAAAATCCGTACCGCTCGCGGATTTTCGGTAAATTCGCAATCCGCGAGATTCGCGAATTTCCCGCAAAATCCGCAAATCCGCGAGCAGCGGATTTTATGGCTTGCTCGCACTGTTCGTGTGAGTTCGCGGCTTCCCAGTTCAACTTCGCGCCCCGCGAATAAGCGCTAAATTGCAGAAATACGATCTTAGCAAAACTGAAACTACTTACCAGGTTCAAAGGTTCAAGCTCATCATTAGTAGCCATTTCCTGTAGTGCTTCCTGAGGGGCCCCTCCAGAGTTCAGTTGCCTACTTGCAACTATTATGTGACCCTGCTCTGACCCTCAGAATACTTGCACATATGCCACAAAGGTCCTGAATTACAGCTAAGTGAGACAAGCAGGAGCCAGGCTGGAAGTTCAAATCCAGTGACACATTAATCAGCCCCTAATTCATTATTGTCAGTTGGGGCAGGGCAGGTGTTGTAACTAATTTTGCAACAATGAAAGCACTTAGCAAGTGCAAAAGATCACTAATCAGGAAGCACTAAGGAAGCAGGTGCCAGCTAAAAAAATATTCTGTGACACATTAATCAGCCCCAAATTAATTCAGGTCACTTGAGGCAGGGAAGGTGTGCTTTGCTTTGCCACAATAATGTACACTGGACAACCAGAGGGTGCTGTGATGAAACAGAGGGTGGCATGGGTGAGCCAGAGGGTGGCATGTGGTGACAGAGGGTGGCAGTGATGAAGAAGAGTGTCCCAAACAGGCTGGACACGTAGAAACAACAAGTTCGCAAAACTTGCGACCCGACAGGTAAGTTCGCGTTTGCGAAATTGTACAAAAACCCTCGCGACCTGGCAGAAACCCACGCGAACACAAAAAAAAATCCGCAAATTCGCGAGAATTCGCGGATTTTGCGGATTGCGAGTTCGCAATTCCGCAAAATTCGCGAACGCGAGATTCGCAAAATTCGCCCATGCTTAATCATAAGGGGGCTGTCTCCAAATAACATTTTTATCAACTAGCAAGTTGGGCTAAAACACTAAAAAATCTTGGAAACGGCAACAAACCTTTGGAACAAAAGGCAGCCACTACTCCTGCGGGACATAAAGAAATAGCTGTATGGTACTGGTTGCTAATTCAGCCTCTGGAAGACTCCCAGCAGTGGTCAGACTCGATCTGGAGGAGAGAGCTGCCGAGCTACGATTGGGATACCATATGGCAAGTATATCTAGCGGTTTTATGGCAAAATGTTAAAGCTGCCTCACTAAAAAAAATCATTTATTTACTCTTCATAAAGTGTATTGGACCCCAAGAAGATTGTCCAAAAATTGGTTCCAAAAGTGCGAAGTGCCAAAAATGTGGGGAAGCAGATGACGTACATATGTTCTGGCAATGCCCGTCAATACAAATCTTCTGGAAAAAAGTAGGTGTGACGATCTACAGTGATATGGGGTTTGAAGTTAAGGTGAGTCTTTCACAAGTAATTTTTGGTGTGACTCCAGATGAGAAAGTCACGATCCAGATATCCAAAAATCATAAAATATTAATGTTTGTACTGTTTCTATTGGCGCGTAGGGAATTTTGTATCACGTGGATTTTGCTTGTTTGCCCATTAGAGTGTGAATGGATCAACTCAGTACATAGGTTCGCAAAATTAGATAGAGCTATACGTGTAACTAAGAAAACAACATTTTGGAAGATTTGGGATGAATGGTGTAAAAGTAGATAAATGTAAAAACCCCCAAAGATATTTCTTTTTGAAAGAAGAATTCTTTAATTTTCTTTCTATGGTAGCAAAGAGCTGGTTTTTCTCTCTTTCTTTTTTTTTTTTTTACTTTCACAAGTCCTATGATTACGTTGGTAGCCGCACAGGCCAGGAAAAGTCCAAATGGTATGGATTGAAAATCCTGATGCAGAACTCTCTGCAGGACCTGTAATAATGGAGAGTAAGCGGGAGGGAGTCTACAGAGAAGCGAGGTCTAAGGCTCAGGCGGGACGAGGACCCGATTTGTGAAGAAAAAATCACATGCCCTCTGTAAAAAGAGTGATCGGATGTCCGTACTCTGGTGAACCTTGGAGCGGGTATCGAGATAGCTCCGGCTATTGCCACTTTCTCGCCTCTTCCTCTGTTTAAAACTCTCAAAAATATAAGGGCTAGACACAAATGAGGACAAAAAAACAAACAAAAAAACAACAACAAAAAAACAATTACCATCATTATCAATTAATGAATTACCAATTAATAATTAATTACAAAACATTACTTCCTACAATTAACACTATAAAATCTAAATTAAATAAATAAAAAAAGTAATAATTCATTTATTGTAACTAAATTACTTCCCACCATATTCCTCTAGAACCTACAACCTGCTATGGAACTAAAAAAAGCAAAATTTAATTAGAATGAAATTGATAACTACTGGAAATGTAACACGTATATTAAAAAAAAAACAATACTCATACAAAAAAACATACATCTCATACATTTAAAATATAAACTAAAATACATAACACTAATTAGAAAATGGATATATGGAACAACTATATTTTTGCATACAATAATAATGACTTCGATACTTTTAAAAACGATAATTCTCACCTTAACTTCGATATTCTTGGCCACAATATTCTTGCTGTCGATATTTCTGAATAACGATATTTCCAACTCAATATTTGTGTAAGTCGACATTTCCTACTCAATATTTTGTTACAACACCGTTCTTCACCAAAGGTCAGTAGTTTGGCAAAGGCACTGTCCACGTCAACCTGCAGTTGCCATTCTTATGGCCTTGGCACCTGCCTTGGAACCATTTGTGTAGATGGGCCTTCACACGCCCAGGCTGTGAGATGGAAAGACTGGGTCAAGAGGCTAGAGACCAACTTTGCGGTAATGGGTCTAGAAAATTACCACCAGCGTCCCGTGCTCCTACATGTGGGGGAGCAACCATCCACAAACTGGGGGAATTTGGTGTTGAGGCTGGCCCTCCGTTCACCTATGTCACGCTAAAACATGTTTTGACTACTCACTTCAAGCCCCTTGCTAATCCTGACTACGAGAGGTTTCTGTTGTGCCAGGCACATCAACTACCCAAAGAATCTGTGGACACTTTCTACGCTCGCCTAAAAGATTTGTCCAGTGCCTCCACCTCGCCTGATGCGGATGAAAAAATTCATGCCCAATTCTTCTAGGGCTGCTCTTCCAATAAAATCTGAGAGAATATCCTCCAAGTTCCAGAGATGTCTGTGGCCAACATGCTGAGAATGGGTCACTCTAAAGAACTCTCCAAAAGGAGAGCCGCACGCATGGAAGCAGCTCTGCCACGTCAGGTGATGACGGAGCATGTTGATGAGGTCAATACAGAGAAGAAGAAGCCCCGGGCTAGGTCCACCTTGACTTCCAAGATGTGTTACGGATATGGAGGGACATACCACAGCAGGGACCCTGCCCCGCTCACGGAAAATGGTGTTTGGCATGCAACAAACCTAAGCATTTTGCCAAGGTAAGCCACTCAATTATGCCAAAGAAGGGACAGAAGCCCAAATCCATCCATGCAATGCAGTTCCCTGCTATAGCAAAGGGCAAAGAGGACATGGATGACCATAATGACCCAGAAGAAGCTATTCATGGGATCCATGCACTTAAACCTAGTGGATACCCACTGAGTCACATTCCCAAATGCAACAGTCACCTGGCAAGCCATCAGTTACCGGCATTAATTGACCCAGGAGCTTCGATAAATATTCTGATGCAGGATGACCTGAAGATAGTCCCTTTTCAATCAGTCGTACAACCCAGGCATTCGCATATGGCTCAGCCGTCCCACTCACAGGTGCCAGTGTCTTCACCACCAAAATCACACATGAGTCTCATTCGACTCTTGCGAAGGTTAATGTGATCAAAGGGGATTCTAGAATGCTGTTGATCTTCCGGATGGCAGAGTGTCTTCAACTTGTTACTTTTGCTTCAGCTTCCACTTAGGGAGCGTGGACGACCTAGTTGCTGAATTTGTATTTCTTTTCAAAGGAATAGGATGTCTCAAGGACTGAATGACACATCTACATATTGACTAATCTATCCAACCTGCCAACGTTGCTGGGTGGAATTTCACCTACACTCCAAGATCGAAGCTGAGCAGCGGAAGCCGTAGAGCAGTAGGATCGGGTTGGGGGGGATTTGACAGACAATCATGAGGGAAAATTAAATAATTAATTTTTCCTTGTCGTCTGTTGAAATCACCCCCACCTTGCCCCACTGCCCCACATCTCTTACCTGCACTGCCTTAGGCTTGTTGGAACAAACAGACATCATTGAGAAGGTTGATGGCCTGACGCCCTGGGTATCCCCAATCGTGGTGGCATCAAAACCAAAACAGCCAGGGGGAGTCGCAATTTGTGTTGATATTTGCCTGCCCAATCTGGCCTTCCGACGGGAAAGACATCTCACGCCCACTATAGATGACATCATGGCTGAAGTCAGCTGCTCCAGGTGGCTTTCTAAAATGGATCTACGTGCAGGGTACCACTAACTCATGCTTGCCACGAATCTAGAGCAATCGCCAAATTTTCTACCCATTTAGGTTTGCAGAGATACAAGCGTCTCAGCTTAGGAGATTCGAGTGTAGAAGTAGTTTTTCAAGACACGATCAGGGGAGTTCTAGCTGGCCTCACATGTCATAAATGTCAGTGATGACATTCTGGTTCATTCCCCAACACTAGATGAACATCTCGATCATCTAAGAGCCACATTTCAAAGCATAAAGCAAGATGGTCTTAATCTCCACCATGAGAAATGTGCATTTCTTCAAATAGAGATTACCGTTTCTTGGAGGCAGGGGTCATGCAAGACCAAGCACAAGTCCACGACATCCAATACGCATTGGCACCCACCACTGTAACTAGAGTTTGCATTTTTTTAAGGATGGTTATGTACTGTGGATGGTTTATCCAGAACCTGACCACCCTCACTGCCAGCTTCGAGCATTAACAAAAGCCAATGCTAAATGGAATTGGGGGCCACCCCAAGAAGAGGCTTTTAAGGCCACAAAATGAGCCCTGTCTGCAGACACCACATTAGTTTATTTTAACCCCTGCATGAATCGGAATTGTCTGTGGATGACAGCCCTATTGGTTTAGCAGCCTTATTGTCACAGAAACAGTCCAATGGTGAATGGGCCTCTATTTCATCCGCCAGTTGTGCACTGACTGAAACTGAGCAGCGCTATTCCCATATTGAAGCAGTGCACTGGAGCTGCTGATATTATTATATTTACTTGTATGGTCAACCATTCACAGTTCATACAGACCCCAAGCCACTAGTCCCTCTCTTCACTGGATCGTCCTCTAAACTGCCCCTGCGAAATGGATTCTTCAGCTTCAGGCATACTGTTTCTCTGTGGTATGTCGGACCAGATCACAAAATCCTACTTTTTACTTATCAACGCATGGCAGGCCCACCACTGTGGAAGAGGAGTCGGATGCTTGAGAAGTGGAGGGACATGTTAGACAAGTGGTGGAATGATCCAGGCCGGCCACTCCCCATCTTCCTTGCGGACATTGTTAATGTCACTACTGCTGATGAAAGCCTTCAGCTGGCCGTCTCCGCAGTAAGATCTGGGAAATGGCACACCCTCATTCGAAAGGCATCCCACTGTACAGAGAAGGTGAGACGGACCCTGACATTCCTTAACAATGTTCACCTGCAGCTAGCCGTCTCTCCAGAAGGTTGCTTGATGCGAGGTCCTCGATTGGTAATCCTGAGAACCATGCAATAACAGGAGTTTTACCTCACTCATACAGCCCACCAGAGAATCGCCAGGACAAAGTCCAGGTTGTGATGCAAAGTATGGTTCCTAGATATGGATGATCTAGTTGACCGTACTGTTAGCCAGTGCCCGCTTTGTCAAGCTGCTGGACCGAGTCCTCAATCAAGATGTGCCAAGAGAAGAGCAATTTGCATTGGCGATATGGTGCTAGTCAAGAATCGACATCTTTGGAGCAAATTCCTACTACCTTTTGAGACCGACCCCTGGAGAGTATCATCTGTAAATGGGACAATGATAACTTCCCAGACGCAGGACAAGACTGTCACGAGAAATCTGTCCTTTTTCAAGCTCTACTGTCAACCAGCTGCTGTTATGGTTGATTAATCGTCCACTATCAATCTGGGTGTGTTAGCACCTGAACAAGATAACTCAGTGGCTGAATGTCCAAGGGACCAAGTCTTATCTCCAATGCTGATATCCTCTCAAGAGGGTGATCATTATCCAGGGTCGGTGACCGCATTTGGATCCGGTGAGGGAGCGAGGAAGGACAGCTCGAGTATGCACCTTGATCCTGAGGTCTGTCAGCTACAAGAGAGGCCTGGAAGTGAAGTTGAAACTCCAGGTGGCAAGGCACTAAGAGATACTACCTCCAGTTGCATCCAGTGACTTCTTCCCATTTTAAAGACTTTGTGGTAAATTGATTTAATGTGCAGATACTATATTTCAGTAATTATTGTGTATCTTCACATTAAAATCTCTTTCTCTCACTCTCTCTCTCTCTCTCTCTCTCCCCTCTTTGTTTTTCCCTCACCTCTCCAAGTTGCTTGATGGTGACATGACATGTATCATTCTCACTGTACACTGTTATTATTGCAATGTTTTATGTTTGGTATGTTTGTTGTCTGGGTAAAGGAGGAATGTTATGTTGCGATGAAGGACCACCACACGGTGGAGAGCAAGTGAGGGGTGTTCATGTCGTTAACCCTGTGTGTATAATTACAGTGGTCCTGACGTTGCAGCCAGATACAATAAAAGGACCTCGTGGTCTTCTGGCCAATACACCACCATACTGAAAGCATGTCCGTTATTTACACCCGACAGAGCTGCCATGTACAACAAGGCCACACACACCCCAGATTTCTACAGGGTTACCAACAACGTAATAATGGCGCATGAAAATAAGACTGCATGATCACAGTACACCTGTTTCCATAAATAGCGAATTGTTCTCAGGCCCTACCATACCTTGTGGGGAGGAGGGCCAAACTCAATAGATCCTCCAAAGGTCTTAGGGGAAAAAGACAGCATTTCACCCAATTGATGTGGAAGCCTGACACGTGGCCAAACGCTTCCAATTTGTCTGTCCCATTGCTTAGATCATGACACAGGTTTGTCTTGTAGAGTAATGTCTCAACAGTGCACAATGATCTTACATGATACCCGCCTGAGATTTTTTTTCCTCTACAACGATAATAAAACAAGCTAATGGTTCCACGGCAAATGTAAAAAAAACAAAAAAACTAAGATAAGCAATCCCTGTTTTCCCATGGTACCAGCAATTATCTTCCTGTTCAAACCCTGGATGTTGGCTCCGAACACAGCAGACAATGTTCTGACTCTTAAGCTTATTTTCCTCAGTACAGCAAACAGGTACTCCCATCCAAGAGTATTAAAGGATTTTTCAGTGTCGAGGTGTGGTATGTCAGAGGGGGTAACTCCATTCCTTACTTGATCCATCAAGTGGAAGAGCTGGTGCTATTTCTAAGGGTCCTGATTGGACTTGGGTGATACTGGTATTATAGACTCTCTTCTACTAAGTGGGAGAATACCAACCTCTGTTTTAGACTCATATATTGTAAGGAATCAAGGGGCATATTACCAAGCAATAGCGATGATTATCGCTATTGCTTGGTTAGCGAGAAAAAATTATCGCTGAGCTGCAGCGATTTTTATCGCAGATAAACCTTGGTATTACCAAGGGTTATCGCAAATGCGATAAAAATCGGCAATAATGCATGAATATCGCTGAAAAATCAGCGATATTCAGGCATTACCGAGCTAATGCTTTTAGCCATGTTATCCACCTCCTATTGGATAACATGGCTAAGAACTGCTCCTGGGCAGGTGTTAGCTTTTGGAGATATTCGCGCTTAGCGCGAATATCTCCAAAAGTCGGTAATAGGAGATAGCGATGTTAGCGACTGTTTCCAGTCGCTGACATCTTGGCACGCCCACTTTGCATGTCATTAGTGATACATTTTTCTGACATGCATAGCGGGGCCCAAGATGGTCGCTATCTCCTACTAGCTGTTGCTAACTGGTGTAAGCGACAGTTAGCAACAGTTGTGGAGAAGTGTGGCTCACTGGTTAGAGCAGGCAGACCCTGAAGCAGAGGTCAGACCCGGGACCAGGGTTCAATTCCCGACGCGGCAGGGTCTTGAGCTCAAATGTCCATGGACTCGATAATTCTCGCTTCAGTGCCTGACCTAATCATGGGTTCACACTCTGCAACTCTGGGCATTAAGCTTGCTTAATCTCCACAACGCCCCCCCCCCGCGGCGGGATGCCTGGCTTTCACCTTGGGGATGCCCTGTAGGGGCTATCTCACAGGGAGAAGCTAGGACGGGTTCCCAAGGCAAGCGCGGAGATACCCCTTCGGGGGTCGATTCAGGCGCTATATAAGAAACATAATAATAATAGGTAATAGGGAGATAATTTTATCTCCGCTTTCTTGGCTTTTAAAGCCAAAAAAGCAGAGATAAATCCCTTGATAATATGCCCCCTAGGTATTAGAAGATCACCATATGTAGTGTAGAATTCTTTTGTTATCCTATCAGAGCTGGGTGTTTTATCAACATGTTGAAGGCTGCTGGGATCTCTGACAGGGTGATTGATGCTTCCAGAATTTCTCCATTTATCTCATTCAGTGTAGAGGTGCAAGTACCTGCCAGATAATATCTTATTTGTTATGGTCTTGAAGCCTGACTCTTGATGTAGAGGTGAGTGTAATACTCCACAAATTAAGAGGTAATGTGAGCTTGTTTTTAGTAATGCACCTCAGAGCTATCCTATGGCTGCCACAGGCTGTATTTGTATCTATGCAAAAACTAACCTGGCCAAAAGCTTTCCAGATGTATCCCTCTCCACCTGCCCATTACCTGGAAGTGCTATCGGAGCATTAATGTAGTCGGTCTACCCAGTTCAGTATGAATAATAAGTGGTTCTGGTAAGATAATGTGTGCCCAAGGTATTAGACATTATATATAAAAGGTTTATTATTAGTCATGTTCAAAAGCATGTCAGGTCGAGTAACTGTTACAGGGTCGATTTTCATGTTCTTTTAGAATTTCGCCGCCTTGCACTTAGATGTGTTTTCTGCAAATTTGCTATAGATGTCACTTAAGACTTCAAGTATGAATCAATAAATCATGGGCTTGGAAGCACGCTACTCACTCGGGTCTCAAGGCACTGGGGGGGGGGGCAGTCGTCAGCAGATCTGCTTAGCTGAAGAGCCAAGTTTTAAGGGTTTTCCTGAAGGTGTTCAGGGAGCGGGCGCGTCTGATGTCTGCCAGTAGCTCGTTCCAGGTCTTGGCTGCAATGTGAGAGAAGGATCTTCCACCTGTTCTGGCTCCGTGGATAGGCGGGGTTTTGGCCAGTGCGAGGTTAGTAGAACTGAGGTTTCTTTTGGGTACGTGGAAGTTAATTTTGTTGTTGAGGTATTTTGGTCTGTTGTTGTGAAGGCATTTGTAGGCCTGAGTGAGGATTTTTAAGGTGACTCTTTTCTCTACGGGGAGCCAGTGGAGTCTTCGTAGGTTTTGGCTGATGTGTTCCTGCCAGGAGATGTCTGGGACGAGTCTGGCGGCGGTGTTCTGTATTGTCTGGAGTTTGCGGAATAGGGACTTGTTGATACCAGCAGAGAGTGTGTTTCCATAGTGCAGTCTGCTAGTGATGAGCGCGTGGGTGACTGTCTTCCTTGATTCAGGGGGGATCCATTTGAAGGTCTTGCGGAGGATGCAGAGTGTGGTGAAGAAGCTGGAGGTGACTGCGTTGACCTGTCGGTTCATGGTGAGTGATGAGTCAAGTATGATGGCGAGGTTTTTGGAGTGGTCTGAGGGGGTAGGTTGGCTTTAGAGGGCGATCAGCCACCAGGTGTTGTCCATGCCGAGATGGTGGTTCTGAGAATGAGGACTTCTGTCTTCTCAGCATTGAGCTTCAGGCATCTGTTGGTCATCCAGACTGCGACGTCATGCATTCCTTTCCGGAAATTGAGTTTGGCATTGGTGGGGTTTTTGGTGAGGGAGAGGATGACCTAGGTGTCCTCTGCGTAGGATATGATGTTGAGGCTGTGTTGTCGGATGATGGCAGCGAGGGGGACCATATAGATGTTGAAGAGGGTCGGGCTCAGGGACGTCCCTTGTGGGACTCCGCAAGTGATTTTTGTGAGATCGGAGAGGAATGGTGGCAGTCTGATCCTTTGGGAGGAATGATCGGATCCAGTCCAGGGCTGTTCCTTGTATGCCGGCGTTGTGTAGTCTGGTGAGTAGTATGGGGTGGGAGTCGGTGTTGAAGGCTGCTGATAGGTTGAGTAGGATGAGGGCTGCAGAGTGGCCTTGGTCTAGGAGGGTGCAGATGTCGTCTGTGGCGGCAAGTAGGGCAGTCTCGTGGTCTGGTTGCTTCGGAATCTGGATTGGGACGGGTCGAGGATGGCATTCTCTTAGATGAATCGTGTCAATTGCGAGTTGACTGTCTTCTCTGCAACTTTGGCTGTAAAGGGGAGGAGCGAGATGGACCAGTAGTTCTTGAGTTCGGTGGGGTCCACTGTGGGCTTCTTGAGCAGGGGCCTGACTTCTACAAACTTCCCTTCGTCTGGGAAGGTGCCTGTTTTGAAGGTGATGTTGATGGTGTGCTGTAGTTTGGGTGCAATGGTGGCTGCAGCTCTGTGGTAGAAGTGAGGAGGGCAGGGGTCGGTGGGGGCCCTCGAGTGGATGGCTTTCATGGTCGAGGCGGTGTCATCGGTCGTTATCGGGGACCAGTTGGAGATGGTGGGATGGCTGGTGTCTCTAGGGTGCTGGGGTCCGGCTGGGGCATCTGGTGGATGGCTGATGAAGTTGTCATAGAAGTTTATGATCTTGAGGTGGAAGTAGGTCCCAAGTTTGTCGCAGAGATCTTGGGATTGGGTGATGTCTGTGGCTTCGCTGCATGGGTTGGTGAATTCCTGAATGACACTGAAGAGTTCCTTGGAGTTGGTGGAGTTGGCTAGGATTTTGTTGTGGATAAAATTCTTTTTGGTGGGTCTGATTTGGTTGTGGTAGTCCGTCATGGCGTCCTTGTATGTGGAGTCATTTTTCGTTCTCTTGGTGTTTCTCCAGTTCTTCTCAAGGCGTCTGCAGGTGAGCCTGGCTTCTTGGAGGTTGGTGGTGAACCAGACGTCTTTCCTGGGGCACTGTTTGCCAGGGTTGTATAGCGGGCAAGCTCATCTGTGCAGTTGGAGATCCAAGTGTGGAGTCCACTGGCTGCACTGTTTGCGTCGGATGCCCTGGTATGGTTGTCTCGGGTGAGGGTGGAGTTAAGTTGCTTGTCAGTAACCTTGCTCCAGTTCCTTCGTGGTGGACGTGGGGCGGGTTTGGATGCCTTCGGTTTGTTGACGGTGTAGTGTACGCAGTGGTGGTCAGTCCATGGCGGTTGCATTGTGTGGCTGAAGTGAGTGTTGTTTCCTGCAGTGAAGATGGGGTTGAGGGTGTGTCCTGCACGGTGGGTTGGTGTGGTGATGAGTTGTTTAGGTCCGATGTCAGCTAGGTTGTTCTGGAGGGTGGTGAAGTGGTTGTTGTGGGGGTTGTCGAGGTGGAATTTCAAGTCTTCAATGAATATGTAGTTCATTGAGGTGATGGCGTGGGGTGCGATGAAATCCGTGATGGTGGTGGTGAATGGTGTCCGCAGGCCGGGTGGCCTGTAGACGAGGGTCCCTCGGAGTGTGGCGTTAGGGCTTGTCTGGATCTGGAAATGCCTCCTGGGTAGTTTGGGCGGTCCTTCCTCTGGATCTTGTATCCGTCTGAGATGGAGTTGTTGATGTTGGGGCAGAGGAGGCGTTGGTCCAGGTTTCCGTGAAGAAGGCAATGTTGGGCGAAAGAGAGTGGAGTAGATTCCAGATTTCCATAGCATGTTTGTGTATCGAGTGCACATTGAGGAGGATGCATCTTAGGGTGTTGTCGGTGCTGGCGTCGGGGGTGTTGGAGGCCAGGGTGGTGGTGAAGATCTAGCGGCAGTGGAGGCAGGAGAACTGGCCGTGGATCATGTTTGGCGAGGCCTGTTGGTAGTCTCTGAGTCTTCTGGGGTTGAATTGCGAGGAGGGTAGTAGTGTTGTAGTGGTGGGTGGTCGGAGATCCTGGGTTCCTGGTGCTGATCGTGGTTGGGTCCCGGACGGGCGCAGACGGGCTTGAAGTCACACCAGCGGCATGCCCGCTGCATGCGACCGCGTAGCGGACGCCATTAAGTAGGGGAGGGGTAGGGACATGCAGCTGGGAGGTGGGGCAGTCAGTGGGGCAGAGGTTTTGGCGGGGACATGGGGAAACCAGCAGCAGACAGCACAACAAAAAACAGATGGGCACAGACACAGAAGTGAGTCAAACAGAATGGGCACATCACAACAGAATGAGATATATCAGCACAACAATATGGGCACAATGCAAGGCGGGAGAGAATAAAAACAACAATATGGGCACAATGCAAGTAGGGAAAGAATAAAAACTACAATATGGGCACAATGCAAGGAGAAAAATAAATAAAAAACAATACCAGCACAACAAAAGGGCAAGCACACTAACGGACACCAGCAAGGTGAACAAGGCACAGCGCGGTCTCAAACCCTGCCTGGGTGGGATCAGAGGCAGAGCACAGCGCAGCAGAGCTGCTGGGGAAGAGCAGATATCAGAGGGTCAGAGGTCTTGCTCTGAGAACATTTTATAGTGCTTAGTCAAGTGAGACCTTTTAATGTTAACTTTAGTTAACAAACCCATAGTGTCATTGTTGTAGCATTAGTTGCCAAGAATGATAGATTACACACTCTTTCAATCTCCCCATCTCTTTACAGTCTGATCTATTATTTGCATTTCCTGTTTGTGATACCTGTTATTATAGAGCCATGCAATCAGGTTAACACAATTGAACAGCCCTCAACATCCCTCTCCTGCAAAGTGCAGAAATATCTCCTGTTCAAAACTAACCACAACTTGAAATAAGCATATAATTTATTTATTTTATTTCATTCTGAAAGTTTTATAGAGCACGAACAAAACCCAAGGGGGTATCAGAGCGCTGTACAGCATTGTAGTCAGCAATTATACAGAACATAAGGAAGGTATTACATTAGAATCGTTGGTGCAATTTAGCGCTATGAGTAAAAAACATCTTACAATCAACAGTTGATGCAGTTAAAGGGGCCCATGGCTATCTACCTGCACTGGCCCTGGGAGCACTCATGCCTTTGCTTTTCTCCCTGGGCAACCTTCACCTCAGTCACTATTCCCAACCAGGCCCGGACTGGCCGTTGCGGGCACCGGGCAATCCCCCGGTCGGCCGCATGGGTGGGGGCCGGTTTTGGGCCAAAGGGGGCCGTTTTTGTTACAGGGCCGTTTTTTGCAGCATAGCTGCAAAAAACGGCCGTGTAACAAAATCGGCGAAAACCGTCCCTGGCAAAGAGCACGGTCGCATCCCATCCACCCCCTGGGGGGGGGGAGGGGGAGGCCGGCCGAGCACTTTGCCAGGGCCGGTTTCGGTTCCCAGTCCGGCCCTGTTCCCAACCCACACTGGATTTCCTCACAGGTGACCAGGTATGCAGGATAAATGCTGTGGCCATGGCCCTGATACAGATTATATGTTTACTGTTGATTCAAGTGTGCATGGTATTAATTAGATATTCCTATGCTCCACAGGTTGATTTAATTCCTTTTTAGGGCTCGCCTGCTGATGTGCTTCTGCGCATAGCTGGCGAAGCTCTATTGTGGCTTATCCAGAGTTTAACCACCACTGGAATTCCACTGGCGATTCCTTGCAGTGCATGTACTTTTTAGGTAATTGCGCAAGCCCAAAAAAGCGCGTGCACAATGCCACCAGCCGCCTGCCTGCCTGCCTGCCTCGCATTATCACATCAAAGGCAGCCCAGCCTCCCCTGCCACAAACTTCTCAGCGTGCGCTCTGCCTCAGGCCGGCATTTCTCCTCCCCTAATTATTCACTGCATGGCCTGCTGCTCCCCGTGCGTCTCGTCACCCTTCCTCCCTTGTAATTATTTACTTCACAAAGCAAGCCCACGTTTACTCACTTCTTATTTTAATTCTAAACGGCAACGCTTTGACTTTTAGAGTGCCTTTAATTGTTTAAGATCGGAGTCGCTTTCACTACATATTTGCATTTCTTTATTTCACAAACCAATTGATTTGCTTTTCCAAAGGTGTTGAACCAACAGCCAGTTCTCCCGTACCCAAATTACCCCCCTCCCGCTGTTCACTGTTAATCCAACTTGTCTCTCCTGTCCCAGCCTCTCATCTCCCCACCCCAAACGACTTCCCTTGCCGCAGTCTCCTGAGCGCTGATCGCTTGATTTACAGCCACAATAAGTATAACTCTAATTTCCTCGGAAAAATAAATAAAAATTCAAACTGCAAACAAAATATCATCTGTAAAAACATTGCCATTTAAAACATGAGTACTTCTAACTTTCATAAATACAACACTGATTGCATTGCAAATTCTTGTATCTCAAGCATTCAGTCTCTCCTGACACACCCCACCAGTACTTAAAGCCTGTCTCCCCCTCTCCTTGAAACCCTGTCCCATCTTTAACCAGAGGCTCTCTGTTTCTCACCCCCTCACTCATATCATCTCAGTCTTAAAGTCTCTCCTTGTGGCACAACCCACCGGTATTTCACAGCTATCTCTCCTGTCTCCTTGTTACCCTGTCCCTCCAATCATCAGTCTTTTTCTTTCTTAATCGATTACTCATTTTATCTGTCATTCGCTCGGTCTTTGTGGTACCCCCCTCTCCCTCCCGCCCTTCAACTGTACTTCACATCTGCCTCTCCGCTCTCCTGGCCATCCTGCCTATTTCAACACTAGAGTTTCTGCTTCTTGCCAGACTCCTCCTTTTATCTCAGTCTTTCAGTCTCTCCGCTCTCCTGGTCATCCTGCCCGTTCCTTCACTAGTTTCTGCTTCTCGCCGGACTCCTCCTTTCACCTCAGCCTTTCAGTCTCTCCTAATGGCATTCCCCATGGGCTGCCTCTCCGTGTCTACTGTCCCTCTTTTCACCACATGGCCTCAGTTTTTATCACCCGGCCCTTCTTTCATCCCAGCCTTTTCACTCTCCTCCATCTCATCCATTCCTTCTCATTACGGCTCTACCACCGGTACTTCACTGCTCTCTCTCAGCTCTCCTGGTCACACTGTCCCTTCTTTCACCAGAGGCTTGCGACTGCTTACTGGACTCCTCCTTTCACCAGAGTCTCTGATTTCACGCTCTTCTAATAGTCCCCCACCCTCCCCTCCGGTACTTCACGTACTATCTCTCCCCTCGTCATTCTGTACCTCCTCTCACCAGAGGCTCTCCATTTCTCACCCAGTCCCCTATTTCCTCACAATCTTTAGGTCTCTCATTGTGGCACTCTTCACCGGCATTTCACAGACTCTCCTTGTCATCCTGCCCTTTCCTTCACTAGAGTCTTTGCTTCATACCGGTCTCTTCCTTTCACCTCAGCCTTTCAACTCTCCTATTACACTCCCCACCGGCCGTCTCTCCCCTCTATATGTCATTCCACTGACACAGCTCCACTGATGCACACACCACACAGCTCCACCGATGCACCCACCACACAGCTCCACCGAGGCACCCACCATACAGCTCCACCGAGGCACCCACCATACAGCTCCACCGAGGCACCCACCACACAGCTCCACTGATGCACCCACCACACAGCTCCACCGATGCAGCCACTACACAGCTCCACTGATGCAGCCACCACACAGCTCCACCGATGCAGCCACCACACAGCTCCACCGATGCAGCCACCACACAGCTCCACGGATGCAGCCACCACACAGCTCCACCGATGCACCCACCATACAGCTCCACCGACGCACCCACCACACAGCTCCACCGATGCACCCACCACACAGCTCCACAGATGCAGCCACCACACAGCTCCACCGATGCAGCCACCACACAGCTCCACCGATGCAGCCACCACACAGCTCCACTGACACAGTTCCACCGATGCACCCACCACACAGCTCCACCGATGCACCCACCACACAGCTCCACCGAGGCACCCACCAGACAGCTTCACCGATGCATCCACCACACAGCTCCACCGATGCACCCACCACACAGCTCCACCGATGCACCCACCACCCAGCTCCACCGATGCAGCCACCACACAGCTCTACCGACACAGTTCCACCGATGCACCAACCACCCAGCTCCACCGATGCACCCACCACACAGCTCCAACACAGCTCCACCGATGCACCCACCACACAGCTCCACCGAGGCACCCACCACACAGCTCCACCGATGCACCCACCACACAGCTCCACCGATGCACCCACCACACAGCTCTACCGAGGCACCCACCACACAGCTCCACTGATGCAGCCACCACACAGCTCCACCGACACAGCTCCACCGATGCACCCATCACCCAGCTCCAACGATGCACCCACCATGCAGCTCCACCGACACAGCTCCACCAATGCACCCACCACACAGCTCCACCGATGCACCCACCACACAGCTCCACTGAGGCACCCACCATACAGCTCTACCAAGGCACCCACCACAAAGCTCCACCGATTCACCCACCACACAGCTCCACCGAGGCACCCACCACACAGCTCCACAGATGCACCCACCACACAGCTCCACAGATGCACCCACCACACAGCTCCACAGATGCACCCACCACACAGCTCCACCGAAGCACCCACCACACAGCTCCGCCGATGCACCCACCACACAGCTCCGCCGATGCACCCACCACACAGCTCCGCCTAGGCACCCACCACACAGCTCGATCGATGCACCCACCACACAGCTCCACCGATGCTCCAACTAAGCTCCACCAATGCACCCACCACACAGCTTCACCAATGCACCCACTAAGCTCCACCGATGCACACACCACTCAGCGCAACCACAGTATCACTCAGCGCAAACACAGCATCACTCAGAGCCACCACTGCATCATTCAGCGCAACCACAGCATCACTTAGCGCAACCACAGCATCACTGGTTCAAATATGTTCTTTCAATGGTTCAAGCTGTTTCAAGCTTTCACGCTTTATTGCAAATCACAAAAAGATGTTAATAATTCACTTCTGTTCTTGGATTTTCGTCACAATAAAAAACACTGAACATAATCTTCACAAAAGTTATTTACAAAAGTTTAAGCTATTGCCATTACAAATTAAATAAATTATTTAAGTATTAATTAGTTAAAAAAATTAAAAGCCATTGTTATTTGTAATATCAATACTTCTAAGTCACGTAAATACAAAACATGTTGCATTACAAATGCTATAGGTGTCACATTTGCGAAAGTTATAACTATTGGCATTGTTATTGACAAAGTTATTAATGTAGCTATTTTAAACAATAACACATAAATAAAAAAAAATCATTTATAAGACCAATAGCTCAAACTTTTCTAATGCGAGCCCTACTGCATTTCCAATGCTTGTTAAGGTTGTCAGGTTTAGGACTTCTTACCTGGACACTTCATGTCAGAAAGATGCTGTATAATAAAAATAACTACAGTTTGGGAGATAGGTTCATTTTCTGAAGTAGATGTACAGGGTAAGAGTCTTCACGCAGTAAGCCATTTTATTTATTAATTATGTGCAATATTGTTTAATTGACTTAAATTGTATTGATGTTGGGTGAAGTACTTTTTTTATATGTGCACTGATGAGTAGCGAGCTCCCTATTAAGGTGCTGGGCTCGGAAGCGGCACAAAAGCTGCTAATCGGGCCGACCGTGAGTCTTGTGCTATAGTATTCTTATCTACCAATAATGTGTGAGTGTGCGCATATTTTACCAGCAGGATACCTTTGTGTCCTTCAGAATCTCACGAGAAGCACTAATCTGTTTCCATGCAACTGTAACTTCAGGAAGACGCCATACTAACGGTCCTACTTCTTGATCCACAATGCAGTGCTTTCAATTCAATTCAATGAAATTCAATTTGTCGTAAGTTAATAAAAACCATCACAATGTTACCAGATAGTGCAAGATAATAAAACCATTGAAAATGATACTTCATAGTTACTTTTCTGTGTGGTCAGTTTCTTAAAAGTTCACTTTATTTCAGCAATATAAAATGTACATTACTATCCTCTAATAACAATATAAATTGCTTCAATGCAACTTCTAAGCAGACAATATAGAGCCTGTTAAAGAAGAAGAAGATATCCCCTAAATATCTAGGACTGATTTACAGTTTTTGATAAAGGAAGTTGTTGATTTAGCTCTAGCAGAGCCCAGGCTAAATATGCTAAGGATGATGATGATGACCCAGAGGAAGACTATAAGAGTATATCCAAGGTCCTCAGATTTGTGACCTGCTTATTCATATCAAGGTATCTCTTGGTTTTGAAGCAAATTCTGTAGGAAGGCGGGATTATTTTAAAAATATCACGCTAATGATGCAATTTCCTGTATCTACATGAGGTCATTAACAGGTGTGCAACACCCATTGGGCTAAAAGTGCTTCAGCCCCCCCCCCCCCATTCCCCCCCCCCCCCTCATGTGCCGTAGCCCGTGCTTAGATTTATGGGTGCTTGTCTCAGGTGCTTGCCTCGGAAGGGCACTGCTTGGCAAGCTGGTGTTGGAGAAAACATTTTCTTTTTTTGAGAGAGATAAAATCAGCTTCCCCTGCTGCTGCAAAATGCTTTGAAAGGAAGGGAAGGGTGGGGGTCACCAGCAATTCAAAACATTCTAGTTAACAGACATTATGGTGGGGGCTTTCACAGTGCACAGCGTGTACTTACTCACTGTTTTGAAGGAGAGACAAAGAATGCCCAATAATTCTGTGATGATGGAGGCAGCATTCGTACTTGAAAGGTGATCTCTGCCCTGCTCCCAACCTGACTGTTTACCTAAGTCCTTGAATGAAAGAAGGAACAAATGACAACTTATATTCAATGCCGGGCAACTGGAATTATGAAATTGTGTGGCTGCAGCACTTTTCGCATAGCTATAGATTTACCACATTTGTCACATAATACATCTTCTGCTGCATAATCTGCAGATTTTAAAATAAAAAACATTTCTACCGCAAACAAAACTTACAATACACGGCAACAGGTGTTACTGGGCAGTGGAAGACCCTTTGCAAAGTCTGACTGGCCACATATCTGTTGCTTATTGCTTTATTTGGGTGTTATACTAATGAGGTGAAATTAATGCCCAGTCTTAATAAGTTTAAAAATAACAAAATAATGAAGTAATAGTGTCACAAAATGTGGCACATTATGCCTCATAATTTGCATTTCATTGCCTTATACTTTACTCAACCCTGCTGCATAAATTGGCCCTCTCCTGCCACATAATTCCAGTGGCCCTGATTGTATGTAATTTATATAGTGCTTACTACCATTGACAAGGGGTAGCAAGCACTATATAAATGCAAAAAGGGAGAATTTTCTTTTCTTTTTTAAAATGGCCTAACACTGCAGTGGTTCAATATCCATCAGGCAGTCCCAGAAATGTTTTACCAACAGCTTCTTGTATTCTGGGGCACGTGTGGTTCTTCTTCTAGTAATTTCAAGTACTGGCTAAAGAGTCATAACATGCAAAGTGATATTGGAAAGTAGGAGTCTGGGCAGCAGTTACATTGTTTTGGTGGTAGATGGTAGGTAGTACCAGCACTTATTAGTGGGTGGCATGGACTTTTAAACGATGATCCTGTGTGTAGTCTCTGAGTAAAATGCTCTGGGCTGTCTGTTCTATTCCAGAAAAAGAAGGTGGTCAGCCATGGCCCAAGCGGTAATGTTGCCAGTGAGTCTGTCAGGCAGTATTGGCAAAAGGGAGCTGGTTTGACAATAATGTCATGTCACAATTACTTTAACAGTCATACAGTTACTCTTACAATCCATAAATCGACAGCGGAGGACAGCAGCTGGTCACTGATCTCCTCTACCTCATGATTGCTATCTAATTCAGTTTGGTAGGGTGGGACATGTGCACCACAGTAGGGACACACGTTGGGTTGCAATAGTCCACTGCGACTCATCAAGGGCTGATGAGTGCTGATCGCTCACAGACAAACCTCACAGAATGATGTGTGTGTCTTTTGCCCTGGTTATTCGTTAGAAGAACATATAATAGACTGGCCAGTGAATCTGTATGGCACTGTGTATGGATAGCACCTGGCACTGGGCCCACCAACATTTTCGGTCACAGCAGTTGGTGCCCACCCTGCTTTCTACTACTTTATGCCAACTTCAATTAAGCAACTGTAGTCCTGTCCATTAATCCACCTTTTGCTTAGACACAGTCCAGATGGGTCCCATCTTTTGAATGTCTACCTGAAGATGGGATTTGAAGCTCTAGCTTTGTTCTTGAGGAAGAGTACACGTTAACACAAGTGAGGTTGAGTGGGAGTGACATCTGGATGAATACACTAAACCAATCCCTTTCCCCATCCCAGCATTAAAGCAATGAAGTACCCTGAGGATATCAAATTTTGTTTCGAGAATTAAACACGCTAAGGCCTTATTTATTTCCCCAAAGACACATAGTTGAAATTTCTTGATATTGACACACTTCAAAATATTTATATCATGTATATTAAACATCCACATCAATACATGGCTAGACATAAAAAAGTCTGATATTCTCACAATCATGGTTACCCACTAAGCTGGCCCTTCAAGCACCATCCACAGGAAAATGTATCCCGAGATTTCCACTATAACCCCTACTTAATACTTAACAATGCAAACTGGAGTAGTGGAAGCTGTTGGATAGACTTACAATGTAAATGCCTTGCGTACTAACAACGCGGTCGTTGTAACGATCTCCATGTAATAGCACCCCATGTAATACATCGCGTAGTAAAGTGCTATATTCGGAGGAGAGGTTTGGGAGCATTTTCAATTGTCAAACTTTTTTAATGTTTGTTGCATCAACTAAGGAAGAAGATTTGGTGAAGGGGCAAAGTCAACGGGGGACCCCACATTGAATCCAGCTTGGCACTTGACCTAATATTGTGCTGTTCTGGCCGAATCACATAATCTCTGATGATGCCTTAATTGTGCGTAACTGTGTGCTAGTCAAAGAATTAGTCCCTCACTTAATGAATGCAATCTTGCTTCTACTTCCCTCACTCCCCATCATATACAATGCTTCGTTGCTCCCAAGTCTATGCTCTAGCAGCATAAACACATATATGTTTTTACATTATGAAGTTATCCCTCTCATATTGTGACATTCAGAAAGAACTTCCATATAATTTCCTTTATCCCAGTACAGATGTTACACTTTTGTTAGGGTTTGTGTAAGTCTACTTCTTGCTGTCTTGGTATGCTCACCACTGCAGCTTGAAGTTCTAAACCACAAAACTCCCGAAGTTTGGGTCTAGTTGTGCCCCTGGTTATTAAAGATATCATATTTAAAGAGTGGAAAGACCCTGATAAGATGGTGATTCCTCGTTTTTTTAAAAAGAGAGATATCTAATAGCAAGTTTTGAAACAGAGTTTCCACAAATACCAAAGGTGAACAAGATCTTGGCATCTATGGCATCATCATCCAATTTGGCCTCAGAAGATGCTGATTTATCTGATGTTATGAAAAAAACGGCGTAGAAGACATTGAAGAGATCTATTCAGCTGCAAAGTTTGCTATGAGGGCTAATTCATATACTGCATCAGCAACTCAAGACTTGCTCAAGGACTTTCTGTTATTGTATGACTGTACCCCACAGCAATTTTAGCCAATATGGAACTACTGTCAAAGTTGTTGTCAGATGTTTCTTTTGATAGCCTTTGGGCCTCTATAGGTATTGCAGGCATAATATTTGCAGGAAGTTGGCTATTATGGATGCAATCTTGGAAACTGGAATCTAGCCAAATAAATCATATGCAGAAATTGCCATTCCCTGGTCAGAAATTATTTGGCGCTTGTTAGACTTGGCACCATTGGCGTGGGTCTCCCTTCCATTTTTTCTGCTGTTGCCTCCTGTGTTTTTTGCTGGTCTAGTTGCTTTGGGCGCGTTGCCACTGCTGTTCAGTGTCAAAGTTCAAGTGCTCCCTTGTGAAGTATTGTTGTGGATTAGTGAGTCCAAGATTGGCATGTTTGATTTACATGTCAGACCCTAGTACAGTGCACTATGTGTACCCAGGGCCTGTAAATCAAATGCTGCTGGTGGACACTGATTGTGCCACCCACAGCAGCAGCTTGTAAAATGTGACTCAGGCCTGCCATTGCAGAGCCTGTGTGCAGTCTGGGACTGCCATGTCAACTTGGCAAGTGCACACACTTGCCAGTCCCTAAACCTTCCCTTTTATACATGTTGGTCACCCCTAAGGTAGGCCCAAGGTACCCCTTCGGGCAAGGTGCATTGTATGTAAATAGTAGGACATGCCCTGATGTGTGTGGTGTGTCCTGATAGTAAAATACTACCAATTTCGTTTTTCACTATTGCAAGGCTATCTGTCCCCGTTGGCCAGAATGGGGAGTTAGTTTATAACATCTTATAAACATAACTGACCCTAGGAACAAGATAGGAAAATAAAGTTTAGTATGCCTGAACTCAGAATGCATCATTTAGTGAGGGTGATTTTTACCTTCTGCGTTTGAGAATACCACTTGCCTAACCATCCAGTGTACCTCAACTAAGTTTTTATATTACATGTCTGGCTTTTGGATGACAGGGGGTGAAGGAGGACTGCGGCTCTAGAAGTCTCATGGGTCAGGGCTAGGCTGAACAGGCTTGGTCTGCATTTGGAGTGGTGGAAGGAGTAGCATCTTCACATGAATAGGGCTGAGCCTGCCTTCCACAATGACTGGCGGCTCCGCCCCCTCTGTGGTTTGTCTGAAGGCAAGGCTCTCACTGACAAAGGAGGGTGTTTTGCACTTGCAAAGTGCCCCACAGAACTGGTTTTGGAAGGGTACAGACACTCTCTGCCTTCAGAGAACAAAGGATCTTGGTGTATAAAAATAGGAGCCTAGACCCCAGACATTTAGATCACTTCTGGAAAATCAAGATGAAACCTTTGCCAAGGAGAAGAGCCAGATAAGCTGAGGAGGAATACTGCCCATATGCTGTTTGCTGTTTGGGGTTGGCCTGCAGTGGCTGCTGGCTGCCAAGGAAAGGAGAAAAGGAGATTGCTGTTTGCTTTGTCATCTTGAGGAAGATCTCCAAGGGCTTGAAACTGAGCTTGCCTCCTGTTCTGAAATTTCAGTGACACAAAGACTTCATCATCCGCTCCCCTGAATTTCCTTGCTGGTAATTCCAACCTGCAAAGAGGTGCCCGCTGCTGTTTGGATCTCTGGAGACTGTTTGTCACTGGGAGCTGGGAAATCGACACAACACTGAAGAAGCGTGTCGCATCCGCCCTGGTTTTCTACCGTATCGGCGAAGAAACCGTTGCAGCACCTGCCGCGGCTTGAGAAATCGCAGCCGCCACACCGATCCTGACGCAAGCCTGCTGTGCGGCTGCACGAAGACATGCATCGTACCAGAGCGACGCATCGCATTGGGGCGCCAAAGACTGTTGCATTGTTTGGGGTCTGCAGTAAGAAACAGACGCATCAACTCCCCACGCAGTAAGGAATTGACACATCACCTCCCCTGCGCCACAGTAAGGAACAGATGTATCACCTCCCCTGAGTGTAAGAAACAGACATATCACCTTCCCAGCCACCATTTTGTCTGGTTTGTGTGACGCATCTAAGGTCATGTTTAGAAAAGTGTTGCATTTACCACCTTCATTGAACTAAACTGTTTCTCCAATTTGAAAGCTTTATTTTTAATACTGTATTGTGGATTCTTGTTGTTTGGTCTTGTTTTGGTTTAGATAAAGTTTACTTATTTTTCTAAACTGGCATGGTGTCCATTTGTACTGTTTTCACTGTGTTACTGTATTTGTTCAGAAATGCTTTACACACTGCCTCTGAGATAAGCCTGTTCTGCTCGTGCCAAGCTACTAAGGGTTTGAGCAGGGGTTATTTTAGGAATGTATCCCCCTTACCCTGACTAGAAGCAAGGGTCCCTATTTGGACAAAGGGACCTACCTCTGCCAACTAGAGACCCCAATTTCTAACCGCGCTGAACTCAAAGACATGGTCCAGAAAGTGGTCAAGGAGCAAAAGATTCTAGAGCCCTTTAAACTGGGGTCCAACAAGAAGTCGTTCTTAACCAAGCATACAGCAGAACTATATAAAGACAAACATCGTTTTGGCGGCCAGGCCAGGGGGCCATGTTTAGTAGCGAATCCCAACTTCTTTCTAACAATGCCCAAAACCATTCACAAAAATTAATATATGGTGATTGGACTAAGGTTGAAATATTTCTTTCATTGATAGGTGACTAGCATTTCGGATCATTGGGCTATTAACATAGTGTCGAACAGTTACAAATTTGCTTTCATACAGGCTCCTCCATATAAGTTTAGACCTACAACATTGTTAAAAGACAACGAAAAAGCAATTCTGCTGCAAATTCAACACTTGTTCAATAGAAGACAATAATACCTGTTCCACTGAATCAAAGACAAGACTAATTTTATTTCATCCTGTTTTTGGTTCCCAACTAAAATGGAAGTTGAGCCCAGTGTTATACTTTAAAAGTCTAAACAAATATTTAACTCTGGAGAATTTTACAATGATTATCTGCTCAATCTATCATCCCTTTGATGTCACAAGATGATTATCTGATGTCATTGAGTGTACTGGACGCATATTTTCACATACTTATACATCCGTCCAGTCAAAAATACCTTTGGTTTGCAGCGGGAGATCAGAATTTTCAATTCCAATCTCTCCCATTTGGTTTGTCAACATCTCCCAGAATCTCCACGAAGGCACTAGTTCCTGCAGTTGTATACCTACAATTATATTGAATTGCTGTATTGTCATAACTTGATGATTCGTTGGTGTCTGCTTCCTCTCCCTTAAAGGCTCAGAATTATGTGGAGCTATTGACCAGAGTCCCACGGGATATGAGGTTTATCATCAATCATTAGATCTGCATCCTTCACAAGAAGAAATGTCAAATAAAAAACATTGGGCATCTTTTCATAAGTAGTGTATAGCTCAAGGTTTTACAAAGGAGTCTGCCAATCCCTTTCACATCCTAGATTTCTTCAGGGATGGTTTTGTAAAAGGTCTAGCTCCATCAACTCTCCACTCAATGGGCAGCTATAAAGGCTCTTCAGGTAGGAATAAATTGTTCTAGAGTTTCCCCTTTGTTTGTGAGACTTCTTAACAGTTTTCACTTGAAAAAACCTTTGGTCCGTTCTCTCTTTCCTACTTTGGATCTTTCCATTGTCCTAAAAAGGTTAAGAGCTGCCCCTTTTAGCTGTTGGAACAAGAAGACTTGTATTGATTTTCTTATAAGATGATCTTTCTGATGGCTATCACGTTTAAAAAAAGATTAGGTGAACTGGGGTTATGGGTTGCAACTTTTCCTTATCTTTTTTTTCTTTTTTAAATGATTTTTATTAGCTTTTAATACATATAAAGCACGCACAGTACCATAATATTCGAGCAAAGATGTTACAATGATACGAATATGCCAACAGGAAACAATCTATATGCACATATAGAGTGGGGTAGTGGCATGTGTTGGCTGGTGGTTGACGCCATGTGCGCGCGGGGGAGAACTAGGGGAGGAGGAACCCGGGAGTGAGTGTAGCGGGAGACGGACTGTTGGAAGCAGCTGGGGGGGAGAGGAGGAGGTATTGGGGTGAAGACTAAGTGAAAAGGGCGGAATCAGACTGATTGTTCAGAGCTCATCTGTGGGGAGGTTAAGATGAGGGGGGACTCAAGGACTGAGGAGGGAGAAGCTGAGAGGGGGGGTGTGATGTGGTCAGGTGACAAACACTTTATTGAGATGGTGATGCTGTAGAGGAAGCAGCGGTGTCTTGGGACGTGTGCGGGGGGGCATGCGTGTGGGTTAGCTTAAATTGGTGAGATAGCATGGCCCATTCGAGTGTGCCTGCAGGCGTCCTGATCTCCGTGATGGGTGCCGCCTCAGTGTCTTGACGTGCCCTCCACACCAATAGTGTTCCCGTTTTGTCACGCTCTTTATGAACTCGGGCAGCGTATGCACAGAAATTAAATTTCTGCAGGTCCGCCAAGGCAGTTGAATATTTCGTTTTACCTCGGCTACCTGTGCTGTTGTGGCCGACTGTGCGTCTTCTTTTTTGGTGAGAGTCGCTAGTGCGTGTTCTGAGTCGGTGAGCGCACGTTCGAGTGTGTGACTGGCCCCCACTATCTGTTTGATACAGGCTCCCCTTATAACTACTTTAAAAGCATTCCATTTAATTAGCTTGGAGGTGGCGGTCCAGGCATTGCGGGTGAAGTAATCTTCCACCATCTGAGCGTGTTCGTGTTTGAATACCTGGTCTGTGAGGCAGTCCCTCGGGAGGCGCCATGTAGGTACCGGAGGGTGGGGTGGTCTCCAGCGTATACTTAGGATATGTGCATCGTGGTCTGAGACTACGCGACCGAGATAGTCTGCGTGTCGGACTTTGGGTATTAGTGACGGGGTGCATAAAAATCTGTCAAGTCTGGTGCGTAAGTTGTGTGGGATGGAGTGGAATGAGTACAGCCGTGTGTGGGGATGGTGGGCCCTCCTTGCGTCTATGAGCGTCCAGTGGTCTACCCAGCGACAAAATCTCTCAGTTCACGCCGTGGCTGGGAAGTGTCGTGGAGGTGGGTGGGACCTGTCTAGTGTAAAGTCTAGTTCACAGTTGTAGTTGCCCCCAAGGACCCAGGGGAGAGCGGCGAATCGGGCCAATACACCCGAGAGAGTGTCCCAAAATTTTTCTTGGTCAATGTTGGGCGCGTTGATGCTGCCTTGGTTGTCCGTCTAAGAGACCCTCCATCAGGGCGTACCTCCCCTCCCTATCCACCACGCTACGTGTTTCTTTAAAAGGAGTCCCGGGGGGGCGTGGCTTGGCGCCCGGCGAGTATGGCAGCTCCGGTGTGAATGGTCTGTCGGCGCCAGCGAGCATCTACGGTTCGCGTCTTTCCCGAGCTTCGGAAATGGAGGCTTCGATTTTCGGAACGCCTCAGGTATACCTGGAAGCTCTTTTCGATGCCTTTTGATGCTCTTTTGCTTCATTTCTCAACAAGGACGCTCTGGTCGCGGCTCATTCTCGGCCGCCATTTTGTATCCTCACAGCGCGTTCCGAGTGTAATGCTCTGCTTATTGCTGCCTGCAAATCTCCTTGCCTAATCTTCAAATTGCTTCGTTTTGTAATGCCTGCACCAAGGTGGACCATTTTTTGATGCCTACTCCCTTCACTGTTCTTTTCACATCTACATCAACTTGTGAGGCACTATCTTTCTACAATGTTTGGCAGCCATTTTGAGACTTTCCTCAGTATTCACTTTTACCTCTATACTGGTGCACAAACTTGCTATATTTTATTATTATTATTTTTTTTTTAACTGTTTCGCTGCAACCTTCTCTCAGGAATTTGGGGCTTGACGCCTTGCCCTTGTCAGGTCCAGGAGTCCTCAGGATCTTACGATGCTCTATGGGGTCCACCTCTCGACAGCCCCTGGGTCTGAATGAGAACAGACACACAGGAATGATCGAGCGAGGGATATTCAGGAGGGAAAGGAAGGGAGCTGCAGGGAGAGGAAGCTGAAACGAGAACAAGGCACCATGAGACAAGCAGAGACTTATAAGTATAACACTTAACTACGTAGCACTTCACGTACCCCCACCCTATCGTGAAGTAAAGGCGTTATACCTGGAGAAGAAGAAATGGTTGGCTTTGCCTGGCAATCAGAATGGTTGAACTAGTAGCTCAATCTAAAACACAAGAACCATGTGGTCAGATTTCCTCTTTCATTTGATTGAATCAATAAACACTGTATTGATACACCTACCAACGTAAAGTTCTAATATGGCTTCAACAGGGGTCAATATGGTAAGTAGCCAGCCAGGCGAAGCTCATAAGCCCCTGTTGCACAAAACAAAGAAAGAAAGATAATAGTTATTGTCCAATGCCCTGGAAATGCAACGCCTGGTTACCTCACCAGACATATACACGATGCAGCTTAAGTAAACAGCACCTTAAGTTCCTGGTCCTTAAATAAACAAATATGTTGCCACAGATAAGCGCTGAATACTTCCACAGCTTGACAGCACTCCCAAAGATTTAGCTGACTGCTTCTTGGCAAACAAAGTCACAACAAAGCAAATCCAAATTTCCCTTACTTCTGTGGGAACTTGAACCAGAAGACAGTCATTCGTAATAAAAAGCAATCCTTAAATCAGGTACGTAAGTATTCAAAAGAGCAGTGAGTGGAAACTCTTCTGGACACAGTTGCTCTCCTTGCTCTCCCGGCTATTCGATCATTCGGGAATGAACAAAGGAAAACGCTCTGAACACGTCGGACTTCAAAGGATATTCAAATAATAACAGGAGCCTCAGCCGAGGACTCCTCCGGAATGGAGGGCACTGCAAAGCGCAAAAACCCAAGAGGCAGCGGAGCGCTCCGGCAGTACTCACCAGCCAAGACCTTCAAGATGCATAAAGGATACGCTGGAACTCTAGGAACAGCCTTACCGTAACACCACGAAACCAGAATCAACGGCGGGCGCTGTTGTTTCCCGTCTGGTAATGTTCCTTCCGCGTGTGACGTCATCAACATGGGCGTCGCACGCCGGACCTGGAAACATGGTAATTGTAGTTCATTACCGCAATGCGTCTCAAGGCAGGGTTCGAAACTAGCCCCCGCCGTGAAACCTGACAGTACATCCCTCTCCCGAAGAACACTGACAGAGACATGGTTTGTTCGGGAAGCGTTGATGGAACTGTTTCACATATTTGGGTGCATGTACATTCAAGGCCGGCTCCCAAGAGTTTTCTTCATTACCAAAACCCTTCCATGCTACTAAATACCACAATCTGGTGCGGTATATTTTAGAGTCTACAATTCCTCTCACCTCATATTCCTCTTCGTTATCCACAGCTACCTCTGCAGGAATGAGTCTTTTGCATGTTCGCGTGGGCTTCACCAAAGAAACGTGAAAGGCAGGATGAATGCGCAAGGAGGATGGCAGAGCCAGTTTAACCACCACCGGATTGATCAGTTTGACAATCTTGTACGGGCCTATGTATTTGGGATTGAAAATACTATAACGTTTAAAGCGTATGTTTTTGGTGGGTAACCAAACGTAATCACCCTTCTTGTATACAGGCCCTGCTCGTCTGTGCTTGTCCCCATAGGCCTTGTACCTCGCCTTGGCCTGTTTTAACTGACTCTTGACATGCTGCCATGTCTTGTGAATGGTCTGTAGTCTTTCCTGTACTTCGGGGACAGGGGTGGCTGATGCAGGATGGTGAAAAGGTAAAAAGTTTGGATGAAACCCATATGTGCTGAAATATGGAGCTGTCTTGGTGGAACCATGTACTGCGCTGTTATATGCTATTTCAGCTAGCCATAATCTGTCTACCCAATCTTCCTTAGTGACCTCTACATAGCATCGCAAGTACTGCTTTAGAGTCTGATTGACCCTTTCAGTTTGTCCATCGGTTTGGGGATGGAAACTCGTAGATGTGCTAGATGTTATTCCCAAGGCCTTACACCATGTCTTCCAGAACCTTGCTGTAAACTGACTGCCTCTATCTGAAATGATCACTCTGGGTAATCCATGTAACCTCACTATGTTGGTGAGAATTAATCTGGCTAACAAACTAGCAGAAGGAACCTGTTTGCAGGCTATGAAATGAGCCATTTTGGTTAAGTAATCGACCACTACCAGGATGGCAGTGCACCCTTGATCCCTCGGCATGCCCACCACAAAGTCCATTGAAATGTTTTCCCATGGCAACTCAGGAGTGGGAAGTTGTTGTAGCAATCCTGCCTGTCTGGAGTGCTGTACCTTCATTTGACTACAAACAGGACACTCAGCCACCCACGCAGCCACATCCTTCCTTATGTTAGGCCACCAGAATTGTCTTTGTACTCGTTCCAGAGTCTTGCTGATTCCGTTGTGGCCCGCACACGGTGCACTGTGGCACCACTGGAACACTTGTTTTCTTAATGCTTGAATGGGCAACAACAACTGTTTCTGTCTCATCGGAAGACCCTGAACCATCTTCCACTCTTTATGTTCACATAACCATTTCTTCCATTCGTCTTGCTGGATATTTCGGATAACACTTCTGAGAAACATCTGGGTACATGTGACGCCTATCACCTTCTTCGGGTTGATGATGGACTCCTCCCGTACTTCGGTAGGTTTCATCTCGGTGAACTGCCTCGATAATGCGTCCGCCTTTCGGTTATCCTTTCCTGGTCGGTATGTGACAATGAAGTCGAAGTCTGCGAAATGCATCATCCAACGCATTTGCCGAGGTGTTAAATGGCGGGCAGCAGCCATGTATTGTAGATTACGGTGGTCGGTATACACAGTTACTACATGTCTTGCTCCCATTAAGTGATGTCTCCATTCCAAAAAAGCGGTTCTTATTGCCAACAACTCCTTTTCGGCTATTACATAGTTCTGCTCCGCCGAAATCAGAGTGAGCGAGAGGTAAGCTACGGGATGTAACTGGCCGGTATCAGAGTGACGTTGGGACAATACAGCTCCTACAGCAGAATCGGAGGCGTCCGCTTCCACGATAAAGGGTTTACTGGGATCAGCGTGCACCAGCACAGGAGCCGAAACAAAAGCCTTCTTCAGGTCATCGAAACCCCTCTGAGCATCCTCCGTCCATTCAAAGGGCACCTTCTTTTTTAACAACCTCGTCATTGGGGAAGCCATAGCCGAAAAGTTTTCAATGAACTGACGATAAAAGTTCGCAAACCCAATGAAACATTGAATGTCCCTTACGGTTTTTGGTATGGGCCAATTCTTCACTGCCAGAATCTTTCTCTCAGACATTTCCTGACCATTAGGTGTAAGCATTACCCCTAGAAACTCCACCGAGGTAGTGTTAAACTCGCACTTGCTGAGTTTGCAATATAGACGATGTTCCATTAATGTCCTCAGGACAGCCTTCACATGTTCCACATGTTGTTCTGTGCTAGTGGAATAGATCAGTATGTCGTCTATATAAACAACAACGAAGCGATCTAAATAGTTCTTGAGTACGTCATCCAGGAAAAACTGGAAGGCGGCAGGCGCATTACAGAGCCCGAAAGGCATTACTAGGTACTCGTAGAGCCCAAAACGGGTCTTAATGGCCGTCTTCCATTCGTCGCCTGAACGCATCCGAACTAGGTGATAAGCGCCCTTGAGATCCAGCCTCGTGAAAACCACCGCATCTTTAACTTGTTCCAACAATACGTTGATGAGGGGAAGTGGATATTTATTCTTGACTGTAATGGCGTTCAAGGCCCTGTAGTCTGCACAAGCGCGAAGTTCTCCATTAGCTTTCGGGATAAAGAACAACGGGGAGGCCGCTGGGGATTTGGATTCTCTAATAAACCCGATCTTCAAAAGCTTGTCTAAGTATTCCCAGAGGTGTACTGTTTCAGGTTCAGTAAGCGCATACACACGCCCCGCTGGGATCTTCGCTCCTGGAATTAGGTCAATTTGACAGTCGTAGGACCGGTGCGGTGGTAGGGTTTCGGCCTTTCTTTCACTGAACACCTCCGCCAATTCACGATACTCGAACGGAAGTTCTACATCCTGTTCGATAGCTGTGGCTATGTGATGTATGCTAGCTAAACCAGAAGCTGGACCTAATTTCACAGGATAACAGTATTGTCGACAGTAGTCCGACATGAATTGTAGGGTTTGTCCTTCCCAATCTATTATTGGGTTGTGTCTACGCAACCATGGAAGACCCAGGATCACCCCGTACTGAGGTGCATGTATGATGTTAAAAAACAACATTTCCTGATGTTCAGCACCCATCGTCATACCGAGCTCCCTGGTCTGCAATCGGATGGGACCCGAATCCAACTTCCTACCATCCACGGCATACACTGCTTCTGGAGTCTCTTTTTCTTCTAGAGCAAGTCCTAAACTGATAGCCTTGGCATGATCCATAAAACAACCGGTACTCCAGAATCCAACATAGCTCTTATCGCTAACGTCTTCTTTTGTACTTCCAACCCAACGTCTACATAAAAATGAAGACCTTCCCGTCTCTCATCTCCATCCAATGAAGGGATAAAGAACTTACTTGAAGGAATCCCTTCATCCACCTTCAAGCCTTCTCGTTTCCCGACTCTTGTTCAGAGGCCACCACAGACACCTTCTTGTAATCGGTCCTTGTTCTGTTTCTATTAGGGCAGTCCCGAATGAAGTGCCCCTTCCGGCCACAATATAGACACAAGCCCTTCTTTCGTCTATATTCTCTTTCTTCCGTAGTTAACGGAGACCTCACAGCGCCTATTTCCATGGGTTCAGGTTTAGACGAGCTTGCCCCCTCCAGCCCTCTGGGATTCTCATATCTTGGTGTTATCCTGTCCTTTCGTCGGTTGTCTCCCTTACGATCACTGAGGCGATGACCCAGTCTCAGAACCAAGCTGATCATGTCTTCGCAAGTACTGGGCTGAGAATCGATCTGTGCAAGTACATCTTTCATCTCCTCTGTGAGGCCGGTGTAGAAAATGGCGTGTCTTTTTTCTTCTGGCCAATCGGTTTCCGCTATGAGCCTTCTAAAATCGTTGAGGTATGCAATCAAATCTCTATTACCCTGTTTCAGGCCTAACAACTCCCTGTCGGCTGATAGTGTAGCGGACCTGCGATTGAATGTCTTCTCAAAATCAGTACGAAAGGCCTCCCAATCTCTTAAAAGAGGATCATCTCTTTTCACTAATGGCACTGCCCATTGCGCAGCATCTCCTGCTAGGTATGAGATGAGAAAAGCCACCCGGGCGTGATTGGTGTTAAATACCTTGGGTTTGCAGGAAAAATGTAACAATACTTGTGTGAGAAACACCTGCACCTTACTACTATCCCCATGGAAACGTTCTGGTGGGGCCAGGGGTATCGGGGCGGGAACCTCTACTACTACTGAAGATGCCGGCTGAGTACCAGCACTGAAGGGATTACGACTCAACCTATCCACCTGAGCCTGCAATGCAGCAGTCTCTGTTCTGGATGCTTGTAGCTCAGTTTGGACCAGCGCCAAGGCTGCCAAGATATCATCCATAGTGGACATTGTATCGTACGATCGGGAGGACTAAATTTCTTGGGCCGTTGATTCTGTCAGGTCCAGGAGTCCTCAGGATCTTACGATGCTCTATGGGGTCCACCTCTCGACAGCCCCTGGGTCTGAATGAGAACAGACACACAGGAATGATCGAGCGAGGGATATTCAGGAGGGAAAGGAAGGGAGCTGCAGGGAGAGGAAGCTGAAACGAGAACAAGGCACCATGAGACAAGCACAGACTTATAAGTATAACACTTAACTACGTAGCACTTCACGTACCCCCACCCTATCGTGAAGTGAAGGCGTTATACCTGGAGAAGAAGAAATGGTTGGCTTTGCCTGGCAATCAGAATGGTTGAACTAGTAGCTCAATCTAAAACACAAGAACCATGTGGTCAGATTTCCTCTTTCATTTGATTGAATCAATAAACACTGTATTGATACACCTACCAACGTAAAGTTCTAATATGGCTTCAACAGGGGTCAATATGGTAAGTAGCCAGCCAGGCGAAGCTCATAAGCCCCTGTTGCACAAAACAAAGAAATAAAGATAATAGTTATTGTCCAATGCCCTGGAAATGCAACGCCTGGTTACCTCACCAGACATATACACGATGCAGCTTAAGTAAACAGCACCTTAAGTTCCTGGTCCTTAAATAAACAAATATGTTGCCACAGATAAGCGCTGAATACTTCCACAGCTTGACAGCACTCCCAAAGATTTAGCTGACTGCTTCTTGGCAAACAAAGTCACAACAAAGCAAATCCAAATTTCCCTTACTTCTGTGGGAACTTGAACCAGAAGACAGTCATTCGTAATAAAAAGCAATCCTTAAATCAGGTACGTAAGTATTCAAAAGAGCAGTGAGTGGAAACTCTTCTGGACACAGTTGCTCTCCTTGCTCTCCCGGCTATTCGATCATTCGGGAATGAACAAAGGAAAACGCTCTGAACACGTCGGACTTCAAAGGATATTCAAATAATAACAGGAGCCTCAGCCGAGGACTCCTCCGGAATGGAGGGCACTGCAAAGCGCAAAAACCCAAGAGGCAGCGGAGCGCTCCGGCAGTACTCACCAGCCAAGACCTTCAAGATGCATAAAGGATACGCTGGAACTCTAGGAACAGCCTTACCGTAACACCACGAAACCAGAATCAACGGCGGGCGCTGTTGTTTCCCGTCTGGTAATGTTCCTTCCGCGTGTGACGTCATCAACATGGGCGTCGCACGCCGGACCTGGAAACATGGGAATTGTAGTTCATTACCGCAATGCGTCTCAAGGCAGGGTTCGAAACTAGCCCCCGCCGTGAAACCTGACAGCCCTTGCTGGTTGAATCTCTTTTACTGGCACTGCATGTGGTTCCTATGGTTTTTGGCTGCATTTCCTTGAACCTTCCAGCACAGTGTTGAATACATTGTTCCTGTGACCTGATTTTTTTCATAATGTGGATTTAATTCTCTCCCCATGCCGTTCTGCTGTCTTTTGTCCTCTCCATAGCCTCATAGCGTGCCTAATCGTCTGCTCAGGTATTTTCCTCAGTGTGTTCTTATACCTTATGGGCAAGAAATAAGTGACCTCTGCTACTAAGAACTCGAGTCGCACTCTTCTGAAGAACTCTAAATTGTTCTCTGAGTTTGCTAGGTACGAGGCTTTTCAACCTTCTCTCAATAGCGACTTACAGCTGGAGATGGAATCCTCTGTGATTACCTCAGGGAAGACTACCACCAAAAGATTAAAAAAAGACCCTCCCTCACCATCAAATCCACAACGTCAATATCTATGGAGCTTTTGTTGGATGAAATACGGGCCCTTCGCCCTTTTATGGAGGAACCAATGCTAAACTACAAACCCTGACTGACAATTGGGGGCAGATGGATGTAAGAGTCACCACAGTGGAACGGAATGTCTCCTCTCTTCAGGAATCATCTTCCAATGTCTCTCACTTGCAATCGCAGGTCCACTCTCTTCCGAAGCAGGTGGAGGACCTTGAAAATCGTAACAGACGTAATAATCTACGTATCTACGACCTCGTGGAGGGATGTAATGAGAATAACTCCATTGCCTTTTTCAAATCTTTCCTCCCCAAGCTTTTGCCTATGCCAGAGGGTACTGTACTTAATATTCAACGAGCACACAGGCTTTGCCAAGCTCCGACCTCTACATCCACCACGTCGAGACCGAGAGGTGTCATCATGTATTTCCTGGAATACACAGATCTCCTAAAGGTTTTGTCAGCTGCCAGAGCCTCTCCCCGTGTTACCTGGTCAGGATCACCTTTGTTCTTTGCGCAAGATTACGCTAATGCTACAGCAACTCGTCACAAGGCATTCCTGGACATGCGAGCTGATCTTCGCTCTATCGGGGCCAGATATGGACTTTTCCACCATTGCCTTTTTAAGGTCACCTACAACAACAAAACCACATCATATGAAGATCCTGTTCGTCTTCGAAGCTGCCTGAATTCTTGTCGCACATCTGATATGGACCTTTCTGGGTCGTCTTCTTCCTTCCCTCGCTGATCCTTTTGATTCTCTGTTGCTTCCTTTTTGCATGTTTTATTGTGCACGTTACTTATTTCTTAGGATCGTTTATACGTTCTATATGTTTATTAGTATTTCTAGCTTACTTCTATTCTAGTTACTGTTTCTCTTGCTCACTGTATGGTCATTTTTCATCGTTGCTCTCCTCATGTCTTCATAGATCAAGAACCTCGTTCCGTGATGTTTCCTGGTTTGACGTCTCGCTGACCCTGGACGTCCTGCCTGCTCCGTGTGGTTCCACCCCCCCTCCTCTCTCTTCTGGTTTTGATCCTGATTGTGTCCCCATACCCTTCTCCTTTTTAAGTATGTTCCTCCTTCACATGTTCCACGTAGTTATCTTTGCATTTCTTTTCCCTTCCCTCTCCCCTTTCCTTTTTCTTCCCTTTTTGATAGGTGTCAGTTCATACTCACTCTTTTCTCTCTCTTTATTCTTCATTCTCTCATATTGTCCTTCTTACTTCCTCTCATGCTGCATTACATTCTCTAGCAGTTTTTCACTTTTTCTCTTTCTTCTCCTAATTTTCTCTAGTTTATCTGTTAGTATTTTTCTTCCACTTCTTCTTCCTCTTCTTCCACAAATATTTCTCTATTCTCTGCTCACTTTTTTCTGCGGGCTTTTCCTTTTACGGATTTTTTCGTCATGCTTGTCATAATTTCAATTTTATGTTGTCATTAAGAGTTGTTACATGGAATGTTAAGGGTATCAATTCTCCAATAAAACGACAAAGAATTTTGTCTCACCTAGCCAAGTTAAATGTTGATTTTGCATTTCTGCAAGAAACTCATCTTTCAGATGTAGAGTCTGCAAAGCTTAAGAGGGGCTGGGTGGGTGATGTCTATTCCTCTCTCGGTGATCGGAAGGGTAATGGGGTAGCAATTTTGTGTCGTTAATCTCTAGCTTATTCATGTGTATCTCAAGAATCAGACTCTGAAGGTAGATGGACACATGTTAAATTATCCATTAGAGGTGCTCCAATTTCTTTGCTTAATGTGTATGCCCCCACTGGAGGTGACCCCGCTTTTTGGCATATGATGTCCACACATATTACCAAATTTGTTGAAGACAATTTTATTTTAGCAGGAGATTGTAATCAACCTCTCGATCCCTTTCTTGACAGGAATTCTCAAGCCCCTTATATCCCAAATAAATCCCATAAACTTTTCGCCCAAGCGATTTCTCAACATAAACTCATTGATGCTTGGCGCCTTTGTTATCCAACAATGAAAGAGTTTACTTTTTATTCTCCTACCCACCACTCCCAGTCACGGATCGATTATATTTTTGTTTCCCATAACATAGCTCAAACTCTCACCAATGCTGAAATTGGTCCCATACTATTGTCAGATCATGCCCATGTTTTAATTAGTATTGACATTTTGCCTAAAATTGATGGGCCTAAGAGATGGCCCTTTAACAATGCCCTTCTTTTGGATCCTATAATTTCCACTTCCTTCACTGAATTTTTGGGCGAGTTTTTTTAAATCAACGATACCCATTCAATACCCAAACATACCATTTGGGATGCTTTTAAAGCTGCGGCGAGAGATTTTGTAATTGGATTTGTTGCTAAAAAAAGGAAAGCAACCCGTCAATTTACTGGAGATCTTCTTCAGGAAATTAAGAGATTGGAGCACACCTACTTTACTTCGCAATCTCAAGATAGTTTGACAGCTCTAGTTAATGCTAAGATGCAGTTTAACAAAAAATCCACTGAGGATGCTTCCCTGTATTTATTGAAGTCGAGTGCTAAATTTTATGGAAGTCGCAACAAGGCTGGGAAGATCTTGGCTAATTATTTTAAAGTTAAGCACAATAAGCTGAATATTGAATCTGTTTATAATAATAACTCTGATCTTAAATATAAAGATGCTGACATTTTCTCTGAATTTTCTCTTTTCTACAAGACCCTGTACACCTCAGAAACCCAGCCTTCTCCTCAATCCCTATCACACCTTTTTTCTAATATACGCAAACCCCAACATTTTCCCCTTGATCTTACTTCCTTAGAATCAGACATATCCCAACAGGAATTACTCGCCGCACTTCAGCATCTTAAAAAAGATAAAGCAGCGGGGCCAGACGGTTTCACAGTTGAATTTTACCTACACTTTTCACAACTATTGTTACCTAAATTGCATTCTTTATTAGACACTTTTTCTGCCTTAGGTGCTTCTTCAGGCTCTTTTTCTGATGCACACATTTGCCTCATTCCCAAGGAGGGGAAGGACACCAAATATTGTAAGAATTACAGACCCATTTCTTTGGTTAATATGGATTATAAAATATTTGCCAAATCGCTTGCAGCAAGGTTAGAGCTCATAATGCCTGACCTGCTGGGTTCTGAACAGTCTGGCTTCGTTAAATGACGCTTTATGACTGACAACACCAGACTTTTGTTCAATGTTCTGTCAAAATCCCCACGTTTGCAACACTCTCTTGCGGCGATTGCATTGGACGCCGAAAAAGCATTCGATAGGGTTGAATGGACTTATCTTTTCTCCACCCTCAAATGGTTTGGTTTCGGTCCTAAATGTATTTCTTTAATTGCCCTTCTTTATTCCAACCCACGTGCAGCGGTTTGTGCCAATGGTTTAGTCTCCTCCTTTTTTGACCTTGGAAGAGGTGTCAGACAAGGATGTCCTCTCTCCCCGTTTCTTTTTAATTTGGCTTTAGAGCCTTTCCTTTCCAAAATCCGTCAGAATCCTAACGTGCATGGTTTTCACACCGCGCACTCTCACATCAAACTTGCTGTGCACGCGGATGATATTTTGCTTTTCATATCCAATCCCACCAAATCTATACCCGCCTTTTTAGACGAGGTACGTGCATACTCTCTCATCTCTGGCTATAAACTTAATAATGACAAATGTGAGATTCTGCCCCTAACAAAATTTACTTTTAAACCTGAGTTTAGCGCTTCCAATTTCACCTGGAGCTCCTCCCACATTAAATATTTAGGTTTACACGTTACTCCGTCCCTCTCGGATACAATATCTCTTTGCATGACTAAATGCATCCAAAAAATAACTGATCTCACAACCAGATGGCACCCTCTCTATTTGTCGGGGTGGGGCCGCCTCAACACCGTTAAGATGATGTTGTGCCCCATCATTCTTTACACAATTTCTAACATTCCCCTACCTATTTCCTCTAAATTTTCAAAAAGATTAACTCATTATTATTTTATTTTCTTTGGAATGGCAAAAAGTCTCGGATGTCCCTTGCCAGGTTAATACGACCAAAGTCGGAAGGTGGAGTTAATTTCCCTGACTTCCTGGCTTACCAAAAGGCATTTCTACTGCGCCAAGCTTCTTTTTGGCTACAGGATTCTGGTGATCCTTGCCCTTTATGGGTTGAGGTTGAACGTCTCTCCCTTTCCCCTTTTTCTTTTGCTGAATTTCTCTCCTTTTCTCGCAAACTCTCTTCAATAATCACCCCCTTACATAAGTGCACTACCAAACTGCTCCTCTCTTCGATTCCACCTCCCCCCGTCACTGTTACTGAGTTTCTCCACTCTACCATCTGGCACAATCAGAGCCTTTTAATCAATAACAAGCCCTTTTAATGGAAGTCCTGGAGACAAAAAGGATTACTCTGGATTTCTCAATTATTTTCGCGTTCAACCTTTTTACCTTTCTCACAACTTTTCCAGTCTTTTGACTTACCTACTTCCTTTGCTCACAAATACCTTCAACTTAAGGAGGCAGTGATGACAACTTATACCCGATTTTTACACTCATGTGCCCCTCCCACTCCTACCACTTCCACTTCACAACTTCATTCTTTTCTACAGTCCAAACCTAAAGCTTCTGCCATTTACAAGCACATTCAAATCACTGAGATTATTCATCCAAGTCTACAGTAGAAGAACAATGGGAATGTGATTTTGCCATGTCTTGGCCTATATCTTTGTGGAATAAGCTATGGACTAAAATTCGCAAATCCTCCAGGGCAGCGACTTTGACACCATCCCTGTTCTTATCTACAATAGACTTCTTCTTACACCCTCTACTCTTCACAAAAGGTTTCCCACGACTCCGAACCTACGTTGGTCTTGTTCTTCCCCGCAAGCTACTCTTTTTCATATGCTGTTCACATGTAATGTTGTCCATGACTTCTGGAAGCAGGTCTGGTCCCAAATTAATGTAATTTTTAACACTTGCATACCTTTCTCTTTCATTCCCATTTTCATGGGAAGTCTCTCTTCATGTTGGGAGAATGTTACACTTAATGTTCACATTGTTGATTTGTTACTGGCTGTTGCATTCCAGCAGATTACAATTAATTGGAAAAACTTTTCAAACATCTCCTTTAGAGCATGGTGGTACAATGTATGTCATAATCACAGACTGGACACTGCTTTTGTGTTTCCCTTTCCATATGGCGATGAAACGTGCGGAATTGTGGCTTCCTATTACATTATACCTTGATGCATGTGCCAAACGCTCATTTCATTTATTGCCTGTTCAACAAGATGTAATACTGTGAGTCCAGGTAAATAATCCAAGGAATCCAAGAAGCTGTAGTAAGATGTTTATTGAAGTATCCACCCAGTGAAAGATCAACAGTGCAACTGAATAACAGTTAAACCAAGTTACATGAAAACAAGCCACACATTCAAAGATACACAGAGCATGCATGGAATTAATAATAACAACAATTCTAAATAGAATAACTTGTGACAATTCCAGGTGGAATTCTCACATAGGCAACTTCTAAAGAAAGACATAGAAGACATACTATACTACACATCCCTCTCCCTTTATACAAAAAAAAAAAAATGAAATAACATGACATTAATTATACAAAATAAAATCCTTAAATTTTTTTGGAATACATATTTGCCTTTTCGCAACCTGAATATTTGACAAATCCAAATTTAAATGTGAATCATTAGAAGAATAACAATTAGATGTTTCCTGATCACTGACAACATGATTCAACTCTTCATTAGGAAATACAGTATCACTAGCAAAATCAGGTTCCAACAAAGTACGTCTTTTACAAATAGAAGGATCAACGTTGGCAATTTTAGAGATATTCCACCAAGAACCATTATCTAATAGAACAGAAGTCTTACCAATTTTGCAAATTACAAAAATATCAGAGAATTTCGATTGACCCTTCTTGACCAAAATAGGTAATTTAATCTTCACAGTGTGTCCAACGCATAACTTTGGTTTATTGGAAACCTTATTATCAATAAAAGTGTTATCCTTCACCAACTTATAAATAGTGTTCATATCTGTTTTTGAATAAGGTCTTTGTACCCATGAAAGTGATAATTCTTGTTGAGGATATCTACCCTTCAGTAGAAGAAAAGGCGAAAAATTTGTAGAAGAATGCGGTGTGCAAACATAGGACCAAACTAAATCCGCAACATGAGTTTTAACATCAATATGTGATTTAATTGCCAGTTGTATACCTTCAACTAATAATCTATTAAATCTCTCTACCAGACCATTCATGTTTGGAGAGTATAAAGCCGTTTTAATGTGCTTAATGTTACATTTCTGAAGAAATGTTTCAAAAATATGAGAAGTAAATTGCGTTCCATTGTCAGAAACAAGGATTGAAGGAAAACCTTCTCTTTTAAAAATTTCCTTTAGAAATTCAATAATAGAAGCAGAATCAACTTGAGACAACCATTTATACTCCACCCATTTGAAAAAATAATCAATAACCACAACAATATACACTTTTTGAGAATGAATACCCTCATAAGGACCAAGGACATCAATCGCTAATTTTCTCCAAGGTTTGTCTGGAATTTCAACTCTTACAAGATCAGAATGCAAGGGTTTTAGCACTTTATCTGAGTTTGCACAAATAGGACATATCTTAACAAAGTTAACAATATGATCATCTAAGTAAGGCCACCAAAAAATTTCTCTTACTTTTTAACTGTACTGGACTGTCCTAAATGAACCAAATGAGCAATGGAAATTATTTTGTGTCTAATCAAATTTGGAGGAACAAAACAATCTCCCTTTAAAATCAAATTATTATTGAACGTCAACTCATCCTTTACTTTCCAAAATACCGCAAGTTCTTTAGAAAGATTTCTTTCTAATGGCCAACCTTCAACAATATATTTCCGTACCAAAGAAAGATCACCATCTAATTCCATAGCTTTAGACCATTCATCTTTAGAAATAAGGTCAGACACAGACAAAACAACATCCTCTTGAGATGCTACAACACATTCTTCAAAACATTCAGAATTAATAGGAGGTTCACCAGAAGGAAATAATCTAGACAAACAGTCTGCTCTAGTGCTTTGCGATCCCGGAATATAAATTATTTCAAAATTGTATTCATACAGTTTTGCCAAAATGCGTACTATTCTTGAAGAAGCTTTACCAACACCATTGTTGGATAATAATGAAATCAAAGGTTTGTGATCAGTCTTAATTTTAAACGACTTCCCCCACAGATATGTTTTAAAATGTTCAACAGCCCAAGAACAACCTAAGGCTTCCCTCTCAATAGTAGAATAATTTGATTCAGAAGTTGATAAAGGTCTAGATGCGAAAGCAACCGGGTCTTCCTTGTTACCCTTGACCTGACTTAACACCGCACCAAGACCAGTAGCGCTAGCATCAACAGTAATTACACTAACAGCAGTAGAGGTAAAAGGAGAAAGAGGTTTACAATCAATGATAGCAGTTTTAATGGCCGTCACAGCATTAGAATGTTCAGTCAACCAAGTAAACCTACATCCTTTTTTGAGTAATACCCTTAAAGGCAAAACAATATCCGCAAAATTTTGGAAACCTAGAGTAAAATTCACTTAAACCTAGAAAATATTTAAGTTGGTCTTTATCCTTAGGTTCATTCATATTTTTGATAGAAGAAATAAGATCTTCTTTAGGAAAAATACCCTCTGAATTGATTTTGTGTCCTAAGTACTCAACTTCAGATGCAAAAAATTAGCATTTGTCAAAGCGAATGGTCATTCCTTTATCATCCAAAATCGACAGAACTTTGTCAAGAGTTTCATTATGTTTCTCAATAGAATCAGAAAACACTAGTATGTCATCTTGAAACGCTATGACTTTTTCTGTGTCTTTAAATAATGAATTCATCAACTCTTGAAAAACTGAAGCTGCGGAAGAAAGGCCAAAAGGCATTCTAATATATCTGAACGTACCATCAGGTGTAATAAAGGTTGTGATGTCCCTAGAATCCTCAGTCAATTCCACCTGATGATACACAGATTTAAGATCAATACTACTGAAAACCTTTGCCCCTTCCAGATCAGCCAACAAATCCTGTATTTTTGGTAAAGGATGACACTCCATAACAATTTGTTTGTTAACATATCTCAAGTCTGTGCACATCCTGAGCGCGACATTTTTTTTTTAACTAAAACAATGGGCGAAACCCATTCAGAAGCATTGACAGGTTCAATCACACCATCAGAACAAAGATTTTTGATCATTTCAGATAATTCACTCCTGACTGACAACGGTACGTTCCTTAATTTATGTTTGGAAGGTATTGCATTCTTTTTTAACACTATTCTATGTGCAAATCCTTTGACCGTTCCAAGCTCTTTCTTAAAAAGATTTTTGTGTTTGTTTAATAAATTAGATTTCAGATCATCAGTGTCTTTACATTCTACACTATTGATATGCAGATCTTCTACAAAACATACTTGAGTCTTAGCATTAGGGGGTAAATTAATGTCAAATTTAGCTTGATGTTTCCAACCAAGTACTTGTAACCCATCTTTAGCTATATAAACTTTACCTTTGATAGTTTTATGTTTGAAGACAATATCAGAAACAAAATAGCCCAAAATATTAATTTCCTTGCCTCCAAAACCAAAAACACGAATGTCACTAGGCTTCAACTGTTTACCAACCCAAGATTTATAGAAAAAAATAATCAGAAATGATGGTATAAGGTGAGCCAGAATCGGCCATAACCTCAATATCCTTGCCTTCAACTGAAATAATACACATGGGAGGAATATATGGTTCAGAATCAATATCCTCATCTTCAGGTATAACCTGAGCTAATTTGTGAACCTCAGTAATAGCTAAAATTTCATTTTCAAAAGACTGTTCAGTCCGAGTGTCTTCTTGAATGTCCCCGTCTGAAAGAATAGCAACTCTTCTATTAGATAAACAGTAGTTTCCAAAATGACCTATCTTTTTGCACTTAAAACATTCCTTACCTGTGGCTGGACATTGTTTAAATTGAAAAGAATGTGAATTTGACCCACAACTATTACAAAATATTCTCCTAGTACTATTCTGTGGTTTATAATTACTCTGTAAGGAAGGTCCTTTATTCACAGATTTGTTCTTGCTATACATTTGAGATTTAGGATTCAAATCTTTGACTTTAACTGCAGCAACACCAACAGTAACTTTGTCAACATTAATAGTATTGAACGAAGAAATAGAACGTTCAACTCTCTTAGCAATACGTATAGTTTCCTCTAAGCTAGGATTACGCTGTCTAAGGAATTGTTCTTGAATTTCCTTATTTGAACATCTAATGATTAATTGATCCCTAATATACTTGTCAATTTGATCCCCAAAATCACAATCTGCAGCAAGAACCCTAAGAGACTCAACATAGGTATCTACCGGTTCATTAACTAGTTGATGTCTCGTATAAAAGTTGTACCTTTCCATAACTATATGAGGTTGTTCAATAAACCTTTTCTTTAATCTATCAACAGCTTCGGTAAAACAGTCATAATCACCTTGATCCATACCTGTAGGAGTAGGAGACTGTAGTATTCTCTTTCAAGAAATCAACCAGAAGAAGAGTTAAGTTGTAGCTTTAATCCATGAAGAAAAGCACATTCATGTACTTCAGTGACAGATGGTAGAATGGTACCATGGTACATCACAGAATTCTAACAGTGCTCTATAGAACACAGAACTCTAGCATTCAAAAGGATACACAAGAGATGTAAGCATGCAAGAACAAGACATTTAAAGGGAAACACAAGATACTACATCTCCTCCCTTTTTCTAAAATAACAAATACCTACTATCCTCCTTTTTCTAAAACAATAAAAAAAATCCTAAATTATGTTCCATAAAAACACATGACAATTTTTTTAACATCCCCACAGTACAGATGGTTGATTTCACTATCTATGACAATGCACTGTATTTAACAGTAGCTTTTAACACTCTTGTCAGTACAAACCACCATATTGCATTGAAACTTTTCAGATGTAGAAGGAGAATCAATGTCAGAATCATAATCAGAATAATCAGTATCATTAACATTGAAAACTTTAGATTGCTGTGCTATTGCAGACTTTAGCATAATGCCCTACAACCCTACAATTAGAACATTTAACAGATCTAGCTGGACATTTCCCAAAACCTGCATTGTGGTTCTTATCTCCACAACGATAACAAGCAAAGGAAAAAGAATCATTGTTATTATACGTTTTCCTGGTGAAAGATTATGAGTTATAAGACTTTCTCTGAGAATTTCTATCGGATTGAAACTTCTTATCACCCTTCTTGTCCGATAACTCCTTATTCGTTTTTACCAAAATTGTGTTAACCGTAGTAGAAGTAGTAGCTCCAGACTGATCAGCTAAAGCTTTAGAGCTTCTATCAGATAATTCAGCTTTTTTCAATAAAGTTATCACATCCTTCAGACTAGACTCTCCCTCAATCCATAGTCTATCTTGAATACTCTTATTCCTAGAACATACAACAACTTGATCACGAATAAGTTTGAAGAGCAGTACTCCAAATTTGCAATGCATGGCTAGCAATTTTAATTGTGAAACGTACTCCTCAACTGACTCATTTTCCAGTTGTTTTCTTTTAAAGAATGCTTGTCTGGTAACACCAATACAAACAGCAGGAGAGTAAAGTTCTGTCAAGTCAGAAATTGCATTATTGAAGATGTCAGTATCGCCTGCTCTTTCCGGTTTCTGCATCTGATTATAAATTCTCAAGCCTTCCGGACCCAAGCTATGTAAAAGCATACGCATTTTGCGTTCAGGAGATAAGGATCCAACATTATCCTCCAAATTAGCAATATAATTGAGAAAGTATTCTTTCCACTCAGACCATTTTACAACTGGTTCACCAAGTGATGTCAAAAAGTCTCTAGGTGTACTAATGTTCATATTGATACATGAAGCAGATGTAGGCATAGAACTGTTAGAAGCATTACTAGTAGAAGCAGGAGTAGTGTTGCTCATAATGCCAGTGAAGAAAATAAATAATCGAATGAAGAGAAAAAAATAAAATGCAACAATATAAATAAAATAGAATATCTTACAAAGTTGCTTCACTTTCTTAATAACGCTGCAAAAACAATGAAGATGAAGAAGAACTTGAAGAAGAACGAAGTACTGATGTGCTCGTATGACGGTACGTGGGGTCGCGCAGCGTGACCTTTCTACAATTAGCCTTCAATGTGTCTGCATCGCGCGTTGAAATGTCGATGCTCGCATTAAACATTCAATATGGCGGCACGTACATGTTGCGTAGGGTCACATTGATTGACCTTTGACCTCTGACGTGACAAGGGTGCGTGGAGAACGTATTCCTGAAGCGTTCCTAAGCACTAGCGCAATGGAGCACTGAAGTGTGAAGCAGCATGCACAGACAGCAACGAAGGAAACGTTTAAAGGTAAACACCGTAACGCACACTGTCACAGTGCGAGAAAAAATCCAGTAAATGATTAATTGCTACAATCCTCGAGAAATCTTGTATAGTAACTTACAGTTCACGAGAAGTTTTGCACAGATCCGCCAGTTGTTTTTCATTCCTTTTTTTTAAAATTCGTCGAATATTCCAAAATACTTCGATGGTTTGCTGAAGTAGAAGAATACTTCGATGGTTTGTTGAAGTAGAAGTACAACGATGAAGAAAAAAAATGTTTAAAGCAATGTAGTTTAACTCAAAGATATTTTCATGAAGAAGAAAACGGGTATTATAATTGAAGAGTTGGTATCACAAATCCAAAATTATACGTTTCAAGAGTTGGTTCTTTTTTATCCCGATCATCGCCAATTTAATGTAGTATTCTCTTTCAAGAAATCAACCAGAAGAAGAGTTAAGTTGGAGCTTTAATCCATGAAGAAAAGCACATCCATGTACTTCAGTGACAGATGGTAGAATGGTACCATGGTACATCACAGAATTCTACCAGTGCTCTATAGAACACAGAACTGTAGCATTCAAAAGGATACACAAGAGATGTAAGCATGCAAGAACAAGACATTTAAAGGGAAACAAAATACTACAGAGACTGTGGCAAATGAATTAAAACATCTTCAGCATGACCCCCCTAAAGTGTTTAAAAGAATTGCTAATTTAATTTCAGGAGTAAATCTGCCCCCATCAATGGCTAGTAAATAATGGTCAAACAACCTGTACCATTTCTCCCATTTCATACTAGGCTGGCTTGGTCCTGAATAAAAAGGAGGTGGAGGAGTACCACAAGCAGTACTCATGGTGCTGTTGTAACTAAACCTTAAATAATAGCAAAAATTTTAAATATCAAATTTGATGTCCAAAATAAATAAAAAGCAGCTTAATAACAACATAAACAAATTGTGAGGAATTCTTGCTTATTTGCGCTGAAAAGAAATGAGTTAACCAAATACAACTCTGTCGATCGTGAATTAAAAGAGTTGCTAAGCAACCTAAATACAAACAAAATGGCCGCTGATGCGTGATGACGTCATCACGTGAGAATCGTCACGACGAGAGAGTCAAATCTCGTGAGAATTCAACTCCCAATAGAGGTGGTGTGTGTGTCACCGAAGCGCACAAGAAATGCTGAAATTAGAAGCTTGCCAGGTGAGTATGACGAGGAAATTCCAGAGTTCTTTCTCAGAAGACCTCAACGAAGGTAGGCTCCTCGTTTTTGAAAGTAAATACAATGAACAAATAGAAATATATCTTGACCTTTCACAAATAGCCACGTGAAAAGAGGAATAAATGCCGCGGTCAAAATAATCCATAAACCACAATCATCTGGCTTCAAAGTAGTAATCACCAATTTGCCAGTTGAGCAGTAGAGTTGAGTTACACAAAGTTATTTATTTTATTTTGAATCTTGAAGGCTGTAATTCACCAAATCCATTCAGAGATAAAACAGCAATGCTATGGTGTCGTCGAACAAGAAGTATTTTTGTAACACCTCATCTGATGTTTATTTGAGAAAACGCTCCGCTTTCAGATAATTCAGACGGTATTTTCGTAACACCTCAGCTGATGTTTGTCTGATGAAATGATCCACTATCAGATAATGCAGATTTTCCAAATGTCAGTAGATTCAATATTAGTCTTCAAAATATTCCAAAAGAATAAAAATTCCAAAAATTAATCTGTGGATGCTCCAAATAGCTTAAGCAAAATCCCAAACGTCGCCAAAATGTAATACTGTGAGTCCAGGTAAATAATCCAAGAAATCCAAGAAGCTGTAGTAAGATGTTTATTGAAGCATCCACCCAGTGAAAGATCAACTGTGCAACTGAATAACAGTTAAACCAAGTTACATGAAAACAAGCCACACATTCAAAGATACACAGAGCATGCATGGAATTAATAATAACAACAATTCTAAATAGAATAACTTGTGAGAATTCCAGGTGGAATTCTCACATAGGCAACTTCTAAAGAAAGACATAGAAGACATACTATACTACACAAGAAGTCTCCAAACCACCTTGATTACCTTTGACATTCCTTATTTCTTCACTATTCCTTTTACCTCCCTATTATTGTATTGCTATACAGTTATGACCATCTTATGATTTTGTGTTTCGCTTTGAAGTCCGCTTTTAGGTATATATTATTGCTTTTGATGTATTGTTTTGTTTAATTGTTTTCATGTCTTTCCTAAGCTTGCTTTGCATTTTGTATTGACACCCTATTTTTGACCAATAAACTTTTTTTTGAACTTTAAAAAAAAAAAAGGAGTCCCGGGGCGAATCCAGATGAGCGCACCCCGTGCGAACGCCGAATATGATGTGGCGCATAGAATACCCCGCCAGCGAGATCTTAGCGTGTCAGCTTCCGGTGCTGTGAGATGTGTCTCTTGCAGGAACGCAATGTGGGACCGTTGGCGTTTGATATATGCATATGTTGCGTATCGCTTGCGCGGTGTATGCAGGCCCCGCACTGTGAAGTGCATTGATAGAAGAGTAGATGATCGTACATGCCCCCACCTTTGCTCCCTGGCGTGATGTATGACGATGTGATATGTAGAGGAGTGACGCCGCGTGTGGGAAGAGCCCTCATGTGCCTCCCTCTGTGCGCGCTGTCTGCCTTGGTGCTCATGTCTTCAGTCAGGGAGAGGGGGTGGAGAAACAGGGGAAATCGAACATACAACTGAGTGGGAGAACTTTCCCAATACTTGGGATGCATCGGTGAACTTGATACGTCCAAAACAACGCTCCAGTAACCAAGGAGCAAACAGTCAATAAGTAGGGGTGGCAAGCTGAGTCTGCGAGGCGGTTCCATTCGGGGCATTAGTAGCGGAAATGGTCGTCAGATCAGGGCAAAGTGTGTCCATTGTGTTCTGGCTTGATGAACGGGTGGCCCCCTGTCGGGGTACCCACCCATGTAGAACCTGTTGCAGAGCTTGCCGGTGAGTGGCTATCAAAAGTGTCTCTACTGGGTAAAGTCCGCGATCTATTGGGGACATAGTAATAGAGTCTGCTGCGGGACGAGCTGGATTACTGTCTTCCTCACCGCTGGAGGAGAAGAGGTGGGAGACCCCCTTGATGTCCTCCTCTGGTGATGATGGGGGAGCTCCTAGTTCAACCACCGCCTGGAGGGCTCGCCGGCGTTCCTGCATGAGTTGTTCCAAGTCCGGGGATTCGCCTTCCTGACGTCCGGCAGGGTCCCTACAATTCTGGTGCTCCTGTTGTCGTGCCAGTTGCGAGGCATGTTTTTTATAGCGAGGTGGCCGATGGTTCCACCGGTCCATGTGTACAGTGGCGATCCGCCCAGTCACAGGCCTCCTCCGCCGTGAGAAAGAAGTGTGTGGAGCCTGCATGGATGACTTTTAGGCGGGCAGGGAATAACAGTGAGTGTTGGATGTCGTTCACCCGCAGGCGTCGTTTCACCTCTAGGAAGGTCGCCCTACGTTTCTGTACCACTTTGGCATAGTCTGGGAAAATGATAACATGCTGGTTTTCAACTTGCAGGGGGCCGGCTTGTCTGGCTGCCCTCAACACCGCGTCCCGGTCTTGAAAGTGAAGAAATTTCGCAAGTAGGGGGCGAGGGGCGCCCCCAAGTGATGGTCTCCCGGTCGGGACCCAATGGGCCCGCTCCAACGAGAAGAAGGCAGTGCAATCCTTGGCGGGGGTGAAGGACTTCACCCAGGCCTCCACGTACTCAATGGGGTGTGCTCCCTCAATCCCTTCTGGCAGGTCCAGCATGCGTATGTTACAATGTCGAGAGCGTCCTTCCAAATCGTCCACCCTGTCCTCCATCTCTGCCAGGCGGTCTACGGTCGTCCGGAGCGTTTGTTGCTGGGTCTTCAGGGTTGGCTGCATATCGGCGAGTGTTCTCTCTCCCTCACGGACCCTATAAGTTAGTTTCCGCTGATCGTCCCTGAGAAAGTTAATGTCTGTTGTGAGGGTGCCCAAGCGCTCCTCCATGGAAGCCCTAGAGAGTTCTATGGCGGCCAGGACGCGGTCCAGCTTGTCGGATATGGTGTGGTCCGGCTGAGATGGTGGTGCTGATTCTCCGGTGCTGTTTCGGGGCCCGTCGCTGGTTGTGTTGACCTCGGCTTTCCCATGGTGGTGACTTCGGGGGCTGCTCCCGTGCCGGTGTCCGTCAGGTGTGGGGGTGAGGTCCAAGAGTTACACCCCGGAGTATCATGCGTGTTGCTTTCCGTCTTCCTGTGGTAGGGGCGAAATGTGCCCTGAGGTCTCCGGCGCCCCAGCAGGGCCTACCTCGCCGTGTCGCCAGCCATGCCAGTCAGGTGGGAACCCCATGGCGTGTGTCACCAGTCTTCCACTTGGTCTCCCAGCGCTTTATGGCTCAGATCTCTGGGTGGCTGAAAGGGGCCAGCACTCGGCCCAGAGGGGAGCTGGTCTCTCCGTGAAGTGTGCTCGGGGGTAGGCCTGGATTCAGTCCTGGGTTGTGGGTGCCATCTTAAGGTCAGGCAATGTCCAAGTGATGGGCCGCTCATTTGCAGCTGGTGCGGATCCCTGGGGAGTCTTGTGGGGGGGTCAATATTGTGAGGCTCACTAACCCCTCGAAACCGCCCTCTGGGCACCTCAGGTTCTCCAGGGGCGTCTGCTGCACCGGTGTCGTCGCAGTATGGGCGCCATCTTGGGGTCAGGCGGGCCACACTGCTGGGGCTCCCGTTGTGTGTCTGGCCCCAAATCTTGACCACCGGTGCTCCCCGGAGTCGGCGTGCACGTCTGTGCGGGGGGGGGCCCTTCCCAAGCCTCTGCCATGTCCCGCAGCATCACGGCGGTACCCCCAGTCCATCAGCCGCTCCCGCCGTCTCAGAAGCGGCCCGGCAAGCTCCGGTAGCGTCGCGGTCCCTCGCAGCAGGAGGGACCTCCCGCGTGGCCGCATCCGGGCCCTCGGGTCCGGCGGGCACTCTCCGGATGTATGGCAAAGCGGACTGGTCGCGTCTCCTTCCCCCAGCTAGATCAGAGGCCCGCAGCCGCCATCTTGTCAGCAGGTCCACGGGCTGGGGATAAAGCTGATTCCTTCCCTCACGCCGTGAAGTGTTGCAGGTCTTGAGGTCTCCCCCGGTGCAGTACGTGCTCCGCTGCCAGGGTGGGTGATTTCATCCCGGGAAGACGAAGGTTACAGGGCTCTGTGGCCACCCACTTCCGGAGCCTCAGCAAGGCACAGCCGCCATTGTGGCTCTCCTGGCCACGCCCCCGCAACTTTTCCTTATCTGAGGTGTTTTCCAGATTGAGCAGTCTTGAAATTGGACCACACATTTGTTACAAAAGCTCATTCTACTTTTCACTTGATTGATACTACCTGTCATCTTAAATACATCTTCTGAGATCCCAAAATCTCTGGACATGAAAAGAGCTCTTTAGATTTATCTACACTACACTAAAGAGCTTTGTTTTTCTAACTCTCCATTCATCTCTTTTTGTTCAACTAGCAAGAAAAAAAACCTACACAGTCCCTCAGTAGATGGGTTTGTGTGTATCACTGAGGGATTTTCAGCCATTGATTGGCAATGGGAGGGGTCCAAATTCCTGTCCCTCCGATCAGCAGAATCCAGAATGAGAAAGCCCAGGCCTATTGTAGTGCATCTACAGAAGTTTGTGTAATGAGGTTCTAAACATGTGCACGGATCCTGTGATGTATTTGCAAACCCACTCACTCTTTTATTCACTCTCCCATTCACTGGCACACTCACTCACTAACTGACTACCCAGCAGTTCAGAATGCCACAAGCAGTACTCTGCTTGTCTTGCAGACAAGCTCACTCTCGGGTGGTTTTCGGGACACCTGCAGCAGGGAAACCATCAGACTACCAAGTGTAAAAAAAAAAAAACAAGAAAGCAGGCCTTTTCCATCTATACATCTGGGATCTGGAAAAATATTCCCGTACAAACCAACTACCTCTCCGGTCACTCGTTGATTTTATGCTTCTCTTTGCCTATTTTCTGCAATCTGATTCTCAGGTTTGCGCTATAGAAATACCATTCATACATACTTAAATACATTAGCAAATGTTCTGGATCAGGAGTAACCAAGGACATCTTAAGAATTTTGGGGACTCTTGGCCAAATGATTTTGGGGAGCCCTGTTCGGAACAGCTTTGAATTTATGTTCCAATTTCAACTCTTGTATGCCCTCTTTGGCTAGGTCCCACTCATCCAAATACTAAATGTGTTTACATCTAGTACTCAGGAATAGTGAGGTTTGTTTTCTTTTTTTTTTAATATCTTTATTCATCAACAAGTCAGCATTTACAATAAATTATAGTTAGGATTGTATACAGTAAAATACAAAAAGAAGAAAAAAAGGGCAAGAAAAACAGAAAAAGAAGCCAAATAAGAGGGAAAAAAACAACAGCAAAAGGCAGTAGATACTTAGGCATCTTCATTCTTAATTCTAATTAAAATATTATGATATAGATCCCCATATAGATTTTAATTTATTCAAGGCTTGAGTTCCCCTTGCATTCACAAAGGTATAGTCCATAGCGTGTATCTCTTTCATCAGCCTCCACCAATCATTGATATTTGGGGGTTGCGGACTAATCCAAACTCGGGCAATCGCCAATCTAGCTGTTACCAGCAAAATCAATAATAGTCGGTTCTGTCTATGACCAAACCCATCAGGCCCCAGCATAATGTCCTTCAACGTAGTGGAAAAGTAAATCCCTAGCTTCTGAGAGCAGATTTGGCCTACCTGTTGCCAAAATTCATCCAGCTTAGGACATTCTACAAACATATGTCTCATATTCGCAGCAAAATTATCACATTTTGGGCATTTTGTTCGCATACTAACTGTCCCCATATTGGCCCATTTAGCTATTTTCTCTGGTGTGTGATACAGAGTACAGATAGTGCAAAACTGCTGCATTTGCAGATTGGTTGTGTGTACAGATTTCTTTACTACCCTTAAACTTTGCTCAATTTTGCTATCTGTAACCTTTTCCCCCAATATTATACTCCATTTGTGAGCTAATTTATTACCATCCCCCTTTCTAAAACTAATGAAAATCTTATACATACAGCTAATCATAGATTTAGCTTTGTCCTGATATAACAAATCCCATATCTCCCACTTAGTTACATTAGTCAATTTTAGATGCGTCAACAGAAAGTTCTTAATTTGCAAGTATTTAAAGAACATATGCCTTGGTAATTTGAACAAAAGTTGCAAGTTTTCGAATGAAACAAAACCCCCTTGGTCATATAGATCCCCTAGTGTAGAGATACCATAATCCGCCCATTGTCTTAGTGTAATATCCTGAAAAATCTCAGGAAAGATTGGATTCCCCCACAGAGGGAGTTTATCGTGAAAACATGTTAAGTCACACCTGATCAGAATAGCTTTCCAAAAAAAAATAGTGTCTGTAATGTCTTCAATTTTACACGCTTGAAATAATTTGGATCAGTAGTTTTATACATATACATCAAGCTGTTTTCAGCAAGTAATAGTTGGTGAAAAAAGTAGTACATGAAGGCATTAATAGGCTCTGGAAACGGCCTACAAATGCGGACCAAAAATACATTTTAAAATCTGGAAAGTCTATTCAACAAACCCATTGCCCTATGTGCCTTCTTGTATCCCCATATGAAGCTACTAACAAGGCCATCTAATCTTTTGAAAAGCTGTTAGGGACCCGCAGAGGGATGGATCTAAAAAGATACAGGAACTTTGGGAGTATTTTCATTTTGATAATATTGGCCCGACCAGTAATACCAATAGGGAGTTTATGCCATTTTCTTAGCTGAATAGCGGTTTCCTTTATCAATGATTCATAATTTAATGAAATGATTTGACTGATCTGTGGATATATTCTGACCCCCAGATATGTAGCCACAGTACAAACCCCCCTTATGCGCTCCCTAGGAGTAAAATTTACCAACATCTGTGTTTTATCGGTGTTAAGTTTATAACCAGCTACTGCTCCAAATCTAGCTGCATCTTTTTCTATTTCTTCCATTGCTCCAATTGGTTCAGTTGAAAATATAGCTACATCATCTGCGTAAGCAGTTATCTTTAGTGAGTTAAAGCCCTGTCTTAGTGGTATAATTTTAGGGTTAGATTGCAAAGAAAAAATAAATGGTTTGATTTAAAGGGCAAATAAAAGGAGAGAAAGTGGGCATCCTTGTCGCGTGCCACGAAAAATTGAAAATACTTCTGATTGAATTCCTAAATACATTAATTTTGCTTGGGCTTTGCCATATAAAGTCTGAATCCACTGTTTAAACGTTTCTCCAATTCCCACCCTTTCCAATACAGCCCATAAAAACTTCCAATCCACCCTGCCTTTTCTGCGTCTAAAAGCAACATACCTAATTGAATCCCATTTTTTTCCGCCAAATCAAAAGCAGTGATAGCAGTATTTATATGTGCCATAGTCTCCCTTCCTTGGATAAAACCGTGTTGATAGACTGAAACAAGATCTGACATAACTGGTGCTAATCGAGTAGCAAGAATGGCAGCATATATTTTTGCGTCAGAATTAATAAGTGAAATAGGCCTATAAGAGCCACACTCATTAGAAGGTTTATTTTTCTTTAAAAAAAGACAATTCGTGTCATATTCCAAGATTCTGGGACAATACCATGGCTACCAATATATTGAATTACCTCTCTAAATGGTTCAATTAGCTGACCTTTGAAAACATTGTAAAACTCCAAAGGTATAGAGGTTTCCCCTGTTGCTTTTCCTGAAGGGAGTGCTGATATTGCTAATAATATTTCCTCCTGACTGATATCTTTACCTTTAGCAACAGTATCTTCTTCTTTCAGTTTTGGTAAATATATGCTTTGAAGATACTGTTGTACATCTTCCTCATCAGTTATAGTTTCAGAGGTATATAGCTTCTGATAAAAAACTGAGAATTTTTCTAAGATCCCTTTTGGATCCATATACAAAATCCCATTTGCTGCGTTAATTTCTTTAATGTAAGTTTTAGCCTGATCATCGGCTACCTTGTGAGCAAGAACTTTTCCCATGTGTTCCCCAAACTCGTACTGTGTAGCACGATATTTATTGTATCTAATGACCATTCTTTCCCTAAGTACCTTTTTGGCCACTACCCTCAAGTCAATTAAATTCCATAATAACTCATCCTGATTAGATGAGGTAGACCGAACCGAGTTTACATGTTCCTCCTCAGCCTGTCTTATTGTCAGAATAGCCTCCTTTGTTGGATCTTGTTTTTTGATGTTTTGTTGCAATATATATTATAATGTCATTCCTCGAACTACAGCTTTCCAAGTGTCCCATATTATATTAGGTGTAGATGAACCCTTATTTTCTCGAAAAAAAGTTCAAGCTGCCTGCTTGTAATCTCTATATAAGTCTTGTCTGTAAGTAGATATTTTGGAAACGTAAACGCTTTACGAGTCGTTTCGCTTGTTGTAACTTGGAATGTTACCATGAGGGGATTGTGGTCAGAAGTGATACGTGGGTATATCATTATATCAGCTGTTGTTGCAATCTCATTTGACACCCACGCCATATCGATTCTTGAGTATGACTGATGCGTAGATGAGTAGTAAGTATATCCTGCAGTGTTAGGGTGTATATATCTCCACAGATCTGTCACCAGCTGTAGCCATCCCAACTCTACTATAGCTGCTCTTGTTCTATTCATTCTGTGGGTGGGTGTCTGTCTACTAGTATCTATATTAAAATCCATAATACAATTGAAGTCCCCCATGATCAGTTTATCACCTTCCCAATTTAATAGTTCTATATTTAGAGAATCAAAAAATAATGGTTCATCTAAGTTAGGACCATATATGCCGCATATAACATATTTTTTGCCGCACATTTCAACCTGGGCGATTGCCCACCTCCCAGCCCGATCAGTCATAGTTTTTGTTATCACACACCGAAATCCTTTTAGCTTTAAAATAGCCACTCCCCTAATAGAGCAAGACTGTGAAGGGCAAATAATAGTTTCATAACCAAGTTGTGCTAATAGCTTCCGATCTTTATAAGAAAGATGTGTTTCTGTTAATAGTGCAAACTGCGGATTATATGTTTTTAATTCTTCCTGTACCTACTGCCTCTTGAGTCTACTATTTAGACCGGCAACGTTCCAAATAATACATTTAATTTTACTTGTCATAGAAATATGTATTTTCCTCTTTAATGTAACCCAATATTCTTTTCATTTTATTTTCCTCCTGCCCTGCAATAACCAGTTTCATTTCTTTTCTAGCTGTCTTGTTGATTTCTTTTTCCATATTTTCAACCACCTTGCCCTGCCCAGAATCATCTCACCAACCCAACCCCATACCTTGGGAGAGGAATTACCCCCCTTACAAAAGCTGCTAGAACAGCAGCCAAAGGGAGACAGTGCACCCCAGACAAGAACCCGCTCACCCGAAAACCCCCACACAGAAGCCTTGAGATTTTAGTCATCCCTTCATCGTAGTTAATTTAAGATTAAGTTATGATTCATTTCTATTTAATGTGTCCCACCCTTCTCATTTTGCCATTTGCTAAGAGCCTCCTTAGCCTCCTCTACCACAGAAAAAAAATAGGTTTGACCACCTCTCAAAACCTTCAGCCGTGCTGGCACTTGTAAAAACACCTGTACATTTAAGGATTTCAAAGGTTCTATCAACTGGCGCATTAACCCTCTCCTATCCATTGAAGCTTTGCAAAGATCTGAACGCACAAAAAAGTAACAGTATCAATTGTTATAGGAGAGCTAGGGTGGGCTTTTAAATATTCAGCCTGACGCAACAAAAAATTGCCAAAATAGATTAACATAGGCCTTGGAAACTTAGATCCCAGTCTCTGAGGGCCAAGAGGAAGCCTACGCGCCCGCTGTATCTGGCTATCCCAGTCCCAATCTGACAGATCTGGGAAAGCCTTTTGAAAAAGCAGTACCAAATATGCTCGAGGGTCCAAGCCCTCTTTTCCCTCTGGAACACCAAATACTCTCTGGTTCTGCCTTCGCTGGCAGTTTTCTAAATCTTCCACTTTGATCTGCAGTGCTTTCATTGATGTATAATGAATTTGTGCCTGCTAGACTGTCTGTGACACATCCTCCTCAGTGTCTGCTATATGTTGCTGGAGATCTGTCATATCGTTTACAAGGGAGTCAACTTTAGCTGTTGCCGCCTAAAGGGCCTGCTGAATGCCTACGTTATCTGTCCTCAGTTGCGAATAGTGTTCCTGGGCTTCTTGTCTCTGATCTTTTAGTGCTTGAAATATCAAAGCCAATGATGGTTCAAGATTTAAGCTACATGGTCCTGTTGAAATTGAATCAGATTCACCATTGTCTGCTCCAGAGGCTAACATAATATCAGGTGACGTTGATGTTGATTGCATAGAGGCAGTAAGAGCGGTAGAAGCAGTAACAATAGCACTAGTAGCAATAGAGACTGTAGGAGCTATATCTGTATCTTTGCTCTGAGGTGCTTCTGTCGGGCTACTCCCAGACAGTCGAGCAACCAAGGACTTAACCACACCTTTTGTTTGAACCCAGCGGCGAAGGGAAGTTTCATTAGGAATTTCTTTATTCTTTATTGTGTAATGCACCACCCTGTTGGTCTGATTTTGTCGGTGTTTTCTTGTTATTGCCCTTTAGGTACTTAGATTTTATAGTTATATTCTTTTTCTTAGCCCCTTACCTGGGTGTATTCTTTGTGTTAGGTTCTACTTCTTTTCTGCCCTCTGTTTGATTTTGATTTTAGAGTAACTCCCCTTCCTCAGATGAGCTCGTATTTAACGAAATTTGAGTGCTATCAACCATATTAGCAGTGTTACTTTCCTCAGCTAAATCAACAGTATCCTCTGTCTCCTCTGTGACAGTCATACTTCCAGAACTATTATCTTTCTCCAGCATTAAACTAATCTGTGGAACCGCTCCGAGCATATCACTGTCAGTTAGCTCCAAAGCCTCTTTATCCACTCCCTTTTCTCCCTGTGCTGAGGTCTCATCCACCCCAGTTCTCCGAGAGCTTCTTCCGTGCATATTTGCTGGCCAGGTATAGCCCCCATCAGTATCCCTGCAAGATCGTGGTTTCCACCATTCTCGACAGGCAGGCTTGATGAAATCAGCTCCGCAGCCTTTCCGGATCAGATTATCTGTAATATAGGCTTACCAACCTTAAAGTTGTCAGTCCGTAGTTTTCCATTTGTCATCCCTGTACTGGCATTAGTGTCCTCATTTTGCTCCGTTTCCCCCATCACAGCAGGGGGTAGCTGCCTTCCAGCGTGTGTTGAACGAGCCGGTGCTTTTGGCGGAGCCATCTTCGGTTTGCTTGCTCTGCCTATGATCAAGGACTCCCAGCTGAACACCGAACTCAACCAGCGAAGCAGCTGTAGTTTATGAAGCCGCCTGAGGGCGCCGGCGCTAACAACAAACGCGAGCATGTATCACTCAGCAAACTCTGTAAGTTTGTTACAGTATTGTATTATATTGTTCTTAGAGCAGGTGCCAGCAAGTAATTCCACCGTTATCAACAAGTAAAAAACAGCTCGATGGGGTCTTTTGCTGTATCTCAAGCGACACCAGCACCAAGCACTTTTGTTTGTTAGAGATAGCTCCAGCGGCACCAGCGAAGCACCCACAGTCTACATAAACCACCTGAGAACGTTGGTGCCGACAACAAACACGAGCACGTACAACACAGCTAGCTCGGTAAGTTTGTTGCAGTTCCTCCTCTTTGTTACAACTCAGCTCAGCTCCAACGTCGCCAGCGCCAGTGCCGACAGCATACGCCAGCTAGTATCTCATAGTAGGTTTAGAATCCAAGTCAAGCCAGATCGAGCTTAATCCAGCAGAAGGGGTTTTATCTTAACTCGTTCTCAATTCAATAGCTGCATTAGTTCCACATTAACTCTGCGTTAATTCTGTAAATTTCCACAAGTAAAAACAGTTCGCTGGGGGTTTCACGGCTGGGTTTTGCAGGAGCTGCCCAGGGTGCCTGTCTTCCCGGCGGCGTCAACCCGCCATCTTGCTCCTCCCCCGGAAACTAGTGAGGTGTGTTTTCCATACTCTAACACAGCAGCAGCTAATTAATTTCCCTGCATACAATGTCTGTGACACCGTCCCTTTTCTAATATGTGATGCCCTGTTTCCAACTAAAAAACTTTTTTATGGATGTGGCATAAACCATTAAGGCAACATTTCCCTGCAAAATGTCTGTACTCTACAAATGACCCACATTAAAAAATAAAAGAAAGTAAAATTGTTTCTAAAGCAATCTGTTTAAGAATGTTTAAAGGTCATCCGGGCTAGAGACTCTAGAACAGAGCCGGCTCTATCATGGGCCCCCTGAAAGGCAGGGGCCTTGGGCCAAAGCCCCTTTTGCCCATGCCTTAAAACGTCTCTGAGAACCTCTGCCTAACGTAAGCAGATTAAAGCCATACAGAAGCCAAAAAGCATGTTCGGTCCTCTGCAAAGGTAAATGAATCTACTACCTGAGCTCATTCTGAGCAGATGCTGTGTAGAATGACTGAGAGAAGCCCCGCAGTGACTTTTGAAACATAAAGCGCCTGGAACATCTGTTCCAGCTCCTGGACAAGGGAGCGTCCGGTCACGCATGTCGAGCCTTTTAAAAGCGAACCTGAAAGGACAGTTTGGTGCTCATCTATCAGGCCTTTGTTCGTCCCGAGCAGGAAAGGATCAGGTTCACATTCCACACGCTATTTTTGGCTCTATTGCCAGAGGTAAAACCCGTCAAGTCATTTCAGAATGAGGTTTGTGCCCTGGCAGAAGAAATTCTTCACTGTGATGTCCCGCAAGCACCAAGATCTAGCTAGAATATATATAGACAGCACCCCTGAAAAATAGGGAACACAAGTTCGAATGTAGCCCGGAAAATTAATGGAAAGGCGGTGCTGGCACATAGAAAAGTCGATGCCACGCGGTTTATTTACCCCTTTTCAAGTGCCCTTTCACTGAAACAAAGCAAGCCTGAAGCGATACTGCAAGTTTTCCGCTTGAGTCCGTCGGACAAACGCGGGCTTTTTGTGCCCAGAATGCCGCCCAGCAACATTCTTCAGCCGGTTTCGTCACCGCGAGCCAGAGGGTCCATTTACACACGAAGAGCACACGCGGGCACAGGCGCAGCTGTCAGGAGTCACTGGCATGCTCAGGCCGTGAAAATGAACGGTAGATGGAACTCCCAGGCACACCCAAGGGGCGTATTTTCAATGAAATGGCGCAGCGCGGCACCGCAAGCAATGTTGCTGCACCAAGCTGCGTCATTTCAAAAGGGCAGGGTGAGTCGTATTTACAAAAATACGGCGCACTCCTGTGCTCTACCTTGCACCAGTGCTAAAACAGCAGCCATGCGTCAACGCAGGCACCCTTGCACCATGGTGCAAGAGTGCCTGCGTTGCAGGGATGATTGTTGTTGTCCTGCACAAAACAATCGTTAATGATTTTTTTCACCTTCTGGCCCTCATTTAAAGGAAACTGATGCATCGCCATCGCTGCATCAGTTTCCTTGCACCTGCACTACATGTCCTTCCAACACCATGGATTGCACTGTATTTACAATACAGGACTCCATGCCATAAGGATTTAACAGATGCATCAGAAATTCTGATGCATCTGTTGGCACAAAAGTGACATATTGCTAGAGTTGGTCATAAAACTGGCGCAACTCCAGCAATGCGTAGGAACACATAGGTGAGTACCATTGTAAAAGCCCTTTGTCAATTCATACGCCTTGCTGATCAGGTGCAAGTAATTTGACGCAGTCAAGTCATAGAGTGAGGCAGTGAAATGTAAATTTCACTGCGCTACTTCTACATGGCTTTTTTGTGTAGGAACGCCTATTCTGCATACATTATACCCAGTGCAGGTAAAATTTGATGCAGGCCTCTACAAGCTGGTGCATTGGATCCAATGCATTATTTTGTAGATATGGAGCAGTATGGCACACTGATTAAGCAGCTGCTGTGTCAAAAAAAGTGACACAGAGGCAGTGCAAAGGGCTTGTAAATAAGCCTCTCTTTGGGTGCTGTACAAAGCAGCACACATAGAAAGAGCAAAAAATTAGGAGAAATAAATGTATTTCTCCTTGTTGTGTCACTTTAACGCCTCCCCTGGAAAGGCGTTAGCTTTTGGCACTGCCTCAGATTTATGAATCCTTGTAAATCTAGGGCAGTATCAAAAAGCCATGGGTGCTGCGTGGGAACACCTACTTCATGCAGTTTATTCACACCTGCCAGCGTGGTAGCTGCAACTGCAGTACTCATGTTGTTGGTTGCATTAATTTGGGCAGAAGTTGATAGAGTACTAGGGGGCTGATTTGTGAGGCTTCCTTACACATCGGCCACTCTATTAACCAATTGAGCCAGAATTGGGAACAGTTATCTTTACCTCGGACAAAAGTATGCATGTGTTTTTTCTCAGCAATATCATATAGAAGCATTGCTAGTGAAGAATGAGGAAACATAGCATGTACCAGCAAGCAGCTCAAAATATGTGCAATGAATGACAATGTGGATTTTTCATATTTTCAGAAGGGAAATTCTCCTTTTCTGAGTGATGGTATCAGCACCTAGACTGTGCAGATGGCATGTTTGATTGCATAGATGAAGCCTGTAGGAAAAAGAATTGCATTGAAACAGTGAGGTCCCACCATATGGCAAGACTATGTTAGTGCTTATCTCTGTGCAAATTTAGGGCCCACAAAGTGCTATCTGATGAATTGAAGGTCGTAACTGAGGCTGGTCAACAGGGCTGGACTGGGACCCGAAACCAGCCCTGGCAAACTGCTTGGCTGGCCCTCCTGGGGTGACTGAAGGGGTACTGGTGAGCTGTTTGCAAGGGCCGGTTTTGGGCGATTTTGTTACCGCAGGCCGAAATGGCAGGCCTCGGTAACAAAAAGGCCCCCCCAGGGGCCCAGAACCGGCACCCACCCTGGCGCCCCACTGGGGAAACGCCCGGTGCCCACTACTGCCAGTCTGGCCCTGCTGGTCACCAAATCAATGCATACGAAAAATGTGAGGCTCCACAAGGAAGAGAGAGAAAAATTCAGTGGTCATACCATAAATGTTTATTACAGATAAAAATGCTTAAAGAAGGCAAAATCATCAGGTTAGTGCCAATCAATATTCAATACATAAATGCATTAGTTAATATGAAGTTCAAATCAAGGTCATATAAGAAAGAAAGTGAACTAACAGAGTCATCTCAAAGGAAGGTTTAGAAAATCAGTTCTCCCATACAGAGAGTACCCTAAATCTCCTTCCCTGCTCTGCTCTATTTAAAGCCTGGAAAAGTTCTTCTGTATCATCTACACTGCACTAGCTTACAATAAACAATTCTAACATTTGCTACAACTACACATAGGGCTTCAATATGATGGCGATGGGACCACCACTGTCAACCCGTCAGTGGTGGTCCCAGCGCCATTGGACAAAAATTGACCGCCACCACATTATAATGGCGGGCGGATGATAGGTGGTCAGAGAGACCGACTGCCATGGATCCAATGGGCTCAAGGAGCCCATTGGTCCGTCGGAGAGACTTGAATCCCTACAATTGTGGCAGTGCCTGCTCAGGCACCGCTGTAGGGATTAAAATGTCACTTTCCGCCTGCTATTTCATGGCAGTTAACCTGTCATGAAAAGGCAGGCAGAAAGAGATATAGGGGGCACGTAGCGGGCCCCCCTTTCTCCTGGCCCTCAGACATCGGCCCTGGGGGGCACGTATGGTGGCCCCAACATATCCCTGCACTATGGGGCAGGCAGTGGATGGTCGTGCCACATAGTAAAGGGGTGTGTACAGAGTGTATTCTCTGTACTGCGGCATGAGCTGCAGCCCACGGCACACGCCACAATACAAAAGATACAGATTGCGACCGCCTTGAAAGTGGTCGCATCCCAATTCTTATAGGGAGACGGCCAACAGCCAGCCGGGCCGTCCAATTTCTGAAAGGTTTCGCCCGACCGCCATCATAATGAGGCCCATAGTTCTCATAAAATGATCTAACCAGTTAGAATGAAAAGACACTGTTTCGAGTTATTTGGATCCTTCACATTATGGATTCCCTAAGCGCTCATTCAAGCTTACATTTATCTGCAACAAATGGGACACATTGAACCAGCCTGTAGTCTGGTGAAACTGTTGCAACCATTTACAACAATCCATAATTATCATGGTAAAATAAATAATTTCACATGAGAAAGAAAGCAACATCCTTTTTGTTAACTTTTTTACTTAAGTTTTGCCTAGAAATAAAGGTTCACGTGTCATGAAGCAAGATGGCAACCAATGTTAGCCATTTTAAACAGAGGTCTATATTAGCTATGGTCAATCTAAACGTGAATAATACACAGTTAATACATTTGTGTGTTTACATGTTAATTTTGTCATATTGCAAAATATTTAATACGAAGAAAAAAATCCACTGTATCAAACAGGGGCATCCCTGTGTCCCTAGGATTGTTCTTTGGGGATTATTTTAGAGATTACTTTTGAGGAGCTTTTCAATTCACTATAGCTTTATTATTAGTGTCTGTGGTATGTGTTTCAGACTGATTGATTTCGTTATTTTTGTTTGCAATTTACGTGTCCCCTACCTAAAAACAGTTTACAAAATAACTCTGAATGAACCAATCTCCTTAGTTCAATGCCCAACATATGGCAACAGTGCAGCTCCAACGAAGACACTAACCGACTCACAAATAGGAAGAACATAGGCTCGGTAATGCAGGTCCTTGCCCTAACATATGGTTTCATCAATTGTACTTGACTCATTTTTGGAACATGTGCCCAGAGCTTCAAGGAGGTGAGAATGCAACACAGTAGGCACTCCCTGCCACCTAGCCCTCCTCTTGCCCCGCAGGAAAAAGTGATGTGCCCAGGGAATGTCTTTTAGTGGATTTGAACTTTGAATGAAAGTTGTTTTTGCGGGGGCAAATCAGAAGGTGGGGTGTATGAGACTATCGGTAATCTTCCCAGTGGAATGTAGAAGGAGTTCCAGAGCTAGAATACAGGGAATGCCCTGCTCCTTCTTTCTTAGACTTCAGATAATTCCACTGTTTTTAGTTAGTAACATTGCACCTTGTCATGCAAGAAGCTGATCTGGTTCAAGGAACTGCATTCTGTGCTATTTTGGTCGAGTAGCCACGGGCACTGAAAGCAAGTCATTACAGCACATTCTTTAGGGAATTTGAGAAGATGTTTAACATTCTCTGCAACAGAGAAAAGAAAGAGGAAGGGAACCATGTTTCACAACTCCTTCGGAAAATGTTGGTACTTGTTGTGTGGGGGTGTGTGGGCCTTGCCAGGCATAAATGGCCGATTGCGCAGAGGTGTCAACGCGCAGCGCCAGCCAGTAAACCACACACTCGTCCCAGTCGGAAGTGACGTGCCCGAGCGCGCGCCTTCCTTTTATTGAACCCCGCAGGCCACGCCTGGCCTGCGGATGCATGGATGCGTGCCTGCGTCCACTAGAGTGCTAACCGCACTACATCTCTATCCAACTATACACAAGTTCGAGAATGTTCAAACCAAACTGTTCACAATGAATTATATCAGGCGCTCTGTACTTGCGTGTCCCTTAGATGACGGCTTCAGGGTCTCAGCTGACAGGCGTAGTCGTTGAGTCTTTGACTTGGGCGGGGATTGGGCCTCAGACTGTATCGGGGGGTGCGACTTGGCCCTCGTTCCCCGCTGCGCGATGGATTCCGGATGGGGGTGGATATGATCGATGTTCCCCCTCCCTGTTCTAGCACCGGCCCTCGGGTGTCGTGTGCTGAGCTGCCCCCTTCTTCTTGTGTCTCTGCTCGGGGTGGCTCGCTGGTTCCATCTGTGGCTTCGGTGTTCGCGCTCGAGCTGGGAGGGACCATCTTGAACCATGAGGTGTTTCTCGAAACTTCTTCTCCCTCCTTGCTGGCGGTCACCATAGTCCCCTTCGTGTTGGTTACAGTCCACGGTCCTGGTTCATAGAATGTTTGAAATTTCCCCCCAGGGCGTCTGTTCCTGATGACGACCCGATCTCCTCAGTGTAGTTGTTTTGGTGTCGCTCTACGTCGGTGGCTCGCTCGCATGTTGTTCCTGCGCCGGCGTTCCTGAACCTCCCTCATGTCGTCCCTCACCGGTGTCGGTCTCGTGGACATGGGGAGGAGGTCTCTGCGTTGACCTTGAAACATTAAGGACCACGGGCTTTTCTGAGTGGTGCAGTGGGGCGTTCCGCGATATTCTCTCAGAAATTCATGCAGTCTCTGCTCCGGGTCGGCCTCCTCTACCACCGCAATCCTGAACATTTTGTTGAGAGTTCGCATAAACCTTTCTGCCTCCCCGTTGGCTTGTGGCCATTGGGGAGTGATGCGCCGGTGGATGATGCCTCTGGTTTTCAAGAACGTGGCAAAGTCCGTTCCCTGGAATGGTGGCCCGTTGTCGCTTTTGATTTCGCCGGGCAGTCCAAACAGGGAAAATATTTTTTCTAACGCTGGCCCCACGTGTGTGAATGCTGTGGATGGCACTCTTTCCACAATGGGGTATTTGGAGTATGAGTCAATGACTACCAGGGTGTGGCCCTCTCCGGGGAAGCTTCCGAAGTCCACGCTGACTTTCGACCACGGGGTTGTGCATGCTTCTTCGGTGATTATGGGGACCGGCCTTTCAGGATCGCTGGTCAGTTGGCAGGACATGCAGTTCTTGACATACTCGTCCACGGTGTTTTCTAGTTCGGGGAACCACACCTTCTCGCGCATGCGCGCCTTCATTTTCGTGGCACCCTGGTTGCCCCCGTGCGCGAGCTGGGTAGCTCGGTGTCTGAGGCGTTTTGGTATCACTAGACGTGTCCCTCTCAGCAGTATGCCCTCTTCCGTGGCGCTGAGCTCGTGACGAATGTGCCAGAATTTTGTGAGTGCTTCCTTATCCGATGCTGTCCAGGTGTTGGGGGGATATAGGTAGTCGGTCCAGGATCCCTCTTGTACCGCTTGCAGTGACCGCATGTATGGGTTATCGTCCACTGTCGCCTCCTTAATCTCCTCGATGGTCATGCATTGGGGGCAGGATGTGAGCGCTACCCACTGGACATATTCTTCGCAATCTTCATCAGCAGCTGCTGGTTCTTGAGGTAATGGGTGGCGCGATAGGTAGTCGGCGGGGTTTTTGGCTCCCGGTCTGTAGACCACTTCCATGTCGTATGTTTGCAGCTGGATCACCCACCTCTCAATGCGTGGTGGCGGATGGGGAGCAGTGCCCTTGAAGAGCGGCACTAAGGGTTGATGATCAGTGACCATCACGAACGATTGTCCTTGTAGATAAAGGTGAAAGTGGCTGCAGGCCCACTTGATGGCTAAGGCCTCTCGCTCTATTTGTGCGTATCTGGTCTCGGTCGGGGTTAGCGCCTTGCTAGAAAACGCCAGGGCCGTCCATTTTCCTGGTTCGTGTTCTTGTGTCAGGACTGCTCCTAGGCCCACTGGGCTTGCGTCCACGATGACCTCGGTCCGCTTGGTCGGGTCAAAGTATGAGAGTGTTGCGTTTTCTAGGAGTGTGTCTTTTATGCCCTGAAACGCGTCGTGCTCCTTTGGCCCCATGTCCAGATAGCATCTGTCTTCGTTAGTGCTCGGAGGGGCTCACTGCGGGTGGCTAGTCCCGGAATGAAGCGGCCACAGTACGTGGCCATTCCGAGGAAGCTCCTCACCTCCGTTGGAGACTTCGGGGCTGGGGCGTCTTTGATGGATTTTGACTTCCTTGGATCGATTTGGACCCCTTCCTGGTTGAACACATAACCAAAGAATTCGATAGACGATTGGAAAAATTGGCATTTTTCCTTGTGGAGGGTTGCTCCATAGGTGCTTAGTCTTTTCAACACATCCCGTAGTTGTTTGTAATGTTCAGATGCGGTGGCGGAATGGATGAGGATATCGTCGCTTACGTTGATGACCCCCGGCAATCCTGACAGCAATTCCCTGATGGTGTTCTGGAATACCTCCGCTGCCGAGGATATTCCGAAGTTGAGGCGTTTGTACCGCCGGAGGCCAAGGTGGGTGCTGAACGTGGTAATGAAGCGGCTTTCTTCAGCAAGGGGCAGTTGGTGGTAGCCCGCATTGAGGTCGATTTTCGAGAACCATCTCGATCCATTCACGTCGGCTATTATGTCGTCCATCGTGGGTGTTAAGTGTCTCTCCCTTCTGATTGCGGCGTTCGGCAGCCTCATATCGATGCATAGTCAGATCTCGCCCGGTTGCTTGGGTTTTTCGACTATGACCATGGGGGAGACCCAGGGGGTGGGTCCCGTTACTTTTTCGATGACCCCCATATTCTCTAGTTTTTCGAGTTCCTTTTCCACCAGCGGCCGCAGGTGGAATGGTATTCGCCGATGGCGTAGGGCTGTAGGGGTGACGGATTTGTCGATGTGGAGCTTTATCGGATCACATTTGATGCACCCCAGACCCTTGAACAGTTCGGGGAAGCGCTCCAGTAGTTCCTCTACCTGGTGGTTCCGGATGCGGTTAGCAAAGGCGATCAACTTCAAATCTCCGCCGTGTGGCTGCTCAACAGCGTGTCGGCTTCTCGGTCGATGATGTGTATCGTTGCGGTCACTTCGGCTTCGTCAGCTCGTATGGGTATTACGATTTTTCCCTTCAGAGGGAGGGGAGTGTCTGCTCCATAGGCGAAGATTCTGGTCTTGGAGTGCAGGACCTCCGGACGAGGGCGTAGCTTGTTAAATTCTTGCAATCCCATGACGTTGACGGTGGCGCCAGTGTCAATGACGGCTTTCACCTCGTTCTCTCCCACCTGTACTACACACGTTGGCTGTGGTCGACGTCTGAGCTTTAGCTCCCTGGCAAAAGAGATTACATACGCCTCCTCGTCTTCCGAATACGACTCGTCATAGGTCGTTGGTAGGAACTTGTCTGTTCTCTCCGGGGGTGGATCTGTGAGTGATAGTTGGCGAACAGCTTTGGTGGGTGTCCATGATTTCTTGGCATTTCGGGGTTGGCTCTTTCTGCGGCAGACTGACGCGAAGTGGTTGGGGATTCCGCAGTTCCCACAGGTTTGACCTTGAGCTGGGCAGTCCTTGGCTGCATGCGGTTCATGTCCGCAGTATCCACAGCGGCTTTGCGGTGCGTCTCTTCGGAATCCCTTTTTTCCTTGGCCACCTGGTCGTGGGCGTACCGCGTCAGCACGCTCAACCTTGACGGTTTCCGGTTTGGCGGGAGTTTTATGTAAGGCCTGCTCCATGGCCGTTGCTCTGGCATCTGAAAGTTCATGTGCTCTGGCCAGAATGAGGATGTCCTCCAGTGAGATTCCTGGTTTTCTCAGGATGTGGCCCCTCAGAGTCTTATCTCGGCACCCCTGTATTAGCTGGCGTTGTATGGCCCTTGGCTGGTCTTCATCCGTGGAGCTAGCCAGCTCCCGAACTCGGGTGTGGAATTGGTCCATGGACTCACCCTCGCGTTGACGGGCTTGCCCCAGCTTGAAGACCTCAAAGTCCACATTTAATTGAGGGTCAAAGTGGTTGTTCAGGGCAGTAACCGCGGCAGCATAAGTAGTCACCCCTGTCGGGTTGGGTAGGTGTTTGAAGAGCCTGAAGACCTCGTCCCCTGCGTAGTGGAGAAGCAGCGATCTTTTTACTGCGTCGTCCGTTTCTCTTGTGACTACAAAGTAGTTCTCGAGCCTTTCCAACCAAATTTTCCAGCGAGGCGAGGCAGTAGATGGATCGCTCGCTTCACTGAAGGGCGGCAGCACCCCGGCGGCAGCATGCTGGAACGGGATGTTGATGACAGGGGCCACCGCGTCTCCATCCCCCATAGTGGTGGTGCACAGGGACTATTAATGTAAGGTTCCGAATCACCCCAGATCTCGCGCAGGCTTGTAGCAAAGTGTACCTTGGCAGTGGCGTCGCTCCACTCGTTGTCCAGATCCGTGTGCCACGTGGTTCTCGGGTGAGGGGTGGTCACTGAGGCCTTAGGGAGCTTCTATCAGGCAGACACCACCTGCGGGGACAGCACCAGGCAGCAGCTGGCCCACACGTGTAGTAGAAATGAGGCAGGGCAGGGGATGGCCTTCCTCCTGGAAAACTCCGTCGTTTTCGCACCCCAAATGCGTGAGATATGGCATAGGGCGGCGTCCTCGCGTACCACGCGAGATGCGTGTGACTTGGCACCACGTGTGCCTCGTTGGACTGCTCCGCTTCGCTTCCTCGGCGGTCGCCGGTGCAGGCACACGCACTGAGCACCTTCTCCAGGGCAGGGCAGTGAGGGCGGACGAACAGCGCCCTCCAGCAGGCAAGGGCAGGCAGGAAGGAGCACGCTGGCTCGAGGGACGCAGGAGGTTGCGTCGGAACACACGCGGTATGCACCGCGGGGGTGAGCGGACCGCTCCGCTCACAGCACGGTGTACGGGCGAGGGTTGGGCCCCCTCCGCTCGTCGCCAATGTTGTGTGGGGGTGTGTGGGCCTTGCCAGGCATAAATGGCCGCTTGTGCAGAGGTGTCAACGCGCAGCGCCAGCCAGTAAACCACACACTCGTCCCAGTCGGAAGTGACGTGCCCGAGCGCGCGCCTTCCTTTTATTGAACCCCGCAGGCCACGCCTGGCCTGCGGATGCATGGATGCGTGCGTGCGTCCACTAGAGTGCTAACCGCACTACAGTACTGTCACAAAATCTGTTTCACAAGCTTAAGAAAACCACATGTTTGCACGTAATACCTTGGACCAAAAAGGCATGCCTGTTAATGACCTATCAGTGACTATACATACCTCTATTTGCATTTGTAACATACAATATTGTCTCACAACTTCCCCATTCCCTTTTTTGTGTCCCATTCGCAGATGGAGTCGAGTTAATCCCTTCTGCAAGTTGTCTATGCAGAATCTACTTTCTTCTGATCTCTTCCCTTCGAGCTTGTGCCACCTGCTGCCATTGTAACAGCAGCGTCACGTGCCCTCAGTCTGCTTTCTGGCTTAGAAAACGCATTTTGCTTTTTTTACAGACCTGGCCAAAACCTTTTGATTTTACTAAAATTACATATGCATATAATATACTATTGCCTAATTTAGCAGCCTAATTTAGCACTGCCCAATTTACCAGACTTCAGGAGTCTAGTTTGCGTGATTCAACCTTCTGTGTTTTTTGCCTCAGTCTGCTAACTTTGCAAATGTGCCTCTTCTGGCTCTCGACGTGTTTTTGGGCCGCAAGTGCCGTTGTCGACCTGGGGCCAACTTCCGTCTCTTTTTTTCTGGTCTCCCCTCAATGGCCCTGCGGTTTTGTATCCCAGTGCTCGCTGGTAACTGGCTGGTCTCTGCCTCCGTCACAGACACGCTGATAATGGATTGCTGCCCTTTAGCAACTCCCCCCACTCAGGGCTCCCCTTTTGAAATTCTTTCTCATACACACCCTTCCAACTCCAGAGCACTGCTCAGGGTGAACATGTGGATACCGAGGCACAATAAATTAACATTGTCCACTGCATAGTACGCTGGCATTCTCAAATGTATCAACCCCTATGCCGTATCAAATCCCACCACATGCTCTTACAGTATTTGCTCATTGTGATGTTGATCTTTTTGCAGGATTTTTCTACTGCCCAGTGAGCGTATGTCCCCTCCACTCACATATGGGGATCAGTTTGGAGTACCTATTGTGGCAAGTCCCAGTAGCCAGCACAATTGCGGCTGCCTGAGGCCACGCAGGAGGGCGGCCCCTAGACACAGAGGGCTTCCCCCGCCTCTCTCTAGCACCCTCTCCTCCCCCGGGCAGGAGGAGTCCCGAGGGGAGCGAGGAGGAGCTGCGTGGTCACGTCCGGTGTGGTAGGCAGGACGAGGGGTACTTAAGCCCCCCTCGCCATTTTCTCTGCCTCTATGCTGCACCGGACGCGTCGTGGTGACCTCGCCAGCGGGGACTCACCTTTTCCCTCCCGTCCTCTCACCCTGTGTGTCAGCTTGGGGGCGACAGTTTGAACGTTTTAATGTTTTAATTTTCGTTGTAGGCGGAGTTACAGGGCGATCCGGAAGCAGAGAGGTGCAGCACTGTACTTCAGCTGGCACATAGGGGTGCCAGAGCCTAAGACCTGGGGCCTCATGGGAGGTTCCGGGAACACGTGTCGGCGCCCCAGTAGTCCTTCGGGCGGTTGTGGGTCTGTGCAACCGGGGGTTTTCCTAGCTACGCCCCGCAAGGGGCGTGAGTATAATCTTTACCATAAGGGGCAGCACATGGTGATTCGCCACGGTGCTGCCTGGCTCATCAGGCGGGCAGGTGGCGAGAATGCGGCCTGCCCTTGGATCGCCCGTAAGGTAACCCACTATGATTACATAACGTTGTATGTAATAAACCTGCAGCAGTTTCTTCCCAATCTAACACTGGTGTCTAGTGTGTTATTTGCGGGATGCATGCTTATTCCCTCCCCACCCACCTCCGGCAAACCCAAGACCATCTCGCCTTCAGGAAGCAGCTCAAGACCTGGCTGTTTGAGCATTAACTTTCCCCTCCCCCAGCGCCTTGAGACCCTCCCGGATGAGAAGCGCGCTATACAAATGTCGTGATTGATTGATTGATTATTTGTGGGGTCCTGTTGCCATGATGTGACTATGGATCTCTCGCCCATGTCTAGCAGCAGCTGTTATCTGCTGAGAATTGCCAGGTCATTTCCCCCTAGGCATACCACCAGTACATCTGGCTTGTTGCGTACTGCTACTAATTCCTGTATCATTGGACCAGCTGGGCCCATTTTATCTCCAGCTTACCAAATCATCTCACCTACTTATGGAACAGCAGTAGCCCTTTGAACATTGTTGTTTTTTCTGCCCATTACTGAGCCCTGGTAAAGTATGAATGACTGATAACCCAGACTTTTACTTGCTGTCTTATATCCCTGGTGGGGCTAACAGACAGCAGTAGGTGGCGTGGGGTGCAGGCAAAATGTATCAACATTCTTCCCGCCTGACAGGTCATGTATGTCTGACATGCCATACCCTGCAGCTCTGGTTTCTGCAGTGATTTGAAAAGAGTGGATTTCAAAGTGTGCAGCTGGAAGCCCAGTCCGGGCCTGAGCCAATTGAGTTGATATTTTCTCTGAAAGAAACCATCTTTATGCCTGAATATTGTCCTGGCCTCAAGGGGTTAAATGGTCATTGTAAGAAATTGCGTTATTGACTGAGGGGGCTCAGAACCCGTTTCAAGTAACAGCCACAATCCTTGTCAGGGTGAGCAACAAAAGACTCTAAATTAACCTGTGCTTATTCCTCTGGTAGCCTGGCTCAAAAGCAGTCAGGCAATTTAGATCAGTGGAGAAGAGTTTTTTGTTGCATGATTTAAAAAGAAACCTTTGCAAAGTACAAAAGATAAAATGATGACACTTAGTAAGTTGATAGAAATACTACACTTATTAGGTTTGATAAAATTAGAACCCCGGTTCCAGTAATAAAAGCACCCGCCCCTCCACATGTTCGAGCTCTCTTGTTGGTACTCTGCGTCGCAGTGCCTTTGAAGACAATCCCTTCAAGGCAATTGTGGTTGTGACCAAAGTTGTATTTTGAATCCCAAAAGCTGTCCAGCCTGTACGCCCGTCCCTTTTTTGTAGCAGTTTTGCTTTGACGTTTCCAACAGATTTCTGTGTATCTGGGTGCCCGCAAGGCAAGATTTCCTGTTATTGTGGAGGTCCGCGGATCTGCGCCTCTAACCCTAGTTTTTTTGCTGCACGGTCCATAAACCTCACCAGTGCACAGTTTAAGTGTGTATTCCGTGGATCGAAGCAGGCCAATACTGCATATCTGCACGATCTAACTTCCTTGTTGTTCCAGGCCCTCCGTAGGTGGTCCTTCTTTCTTTCAGGAGGCTTGGACACAGGCACAGAACGTGAATTATGTCTTCCCTATGGTTGCCACAAAATCAACATGATTCCAGCGCTTGTTCTCTTTTCCATTTGGGAAGATGGCAGGACAAGTTGATCACTCCCAATCTTAGTTTTAAAAAACAGAGTTTGGTGCGTGCCTTGAAAGGACAAGTTAAGTAGCTCTGAGGTGCCAGCTGATCATATGATATGAGGTTCATCCAACCATGGCTTCTTCTTGCAAGACTCGCCTTGTTTTCCATTGAGGAGAGCTTTTTTGCACTGATTTTTGCTAGCCTTTTAAACTAGTTTTGGCTAACGTGTAGGTCAAAAACTTTGCTCAGGCAGAGAATATTTAGCCCGCTTGACAGATAGCGATGCCCCGCTTGCCATTGTTTTGTATTCAGATTGGACCATAGATGTTCCGCTAAGCTGCCCTCTTTAGATGACCTCAAGTTATGGCAGCACATTAGGAAATTCATCATTTTACCCTGTGATTGTTTGCAGATTCCGATTTCCAGCCTGATTTGTGATGGCGACGAGAAAGTCGGTAGCTGGAAAACTGTTCTAAATTTTTTTGCTACGATTGTGTCTAATTGGCCACTATCCAGTCCTTTTAGAACCTTGCTTCCGTATGTTAAGGTTGGGATGACTTTTGCCTGTGCCACCTGAAGTGTTGGAGCGAATGTTGGGCAGAGTAATTCCTTGTGGATAGAACTGAGAGCAAATGCTAGCGCTGTTCCTTTCTTTTTTGCTCTCCCAGGTGGCTTTTGTATCTTCTGTTGTTGTACTTGTGGCATTTGGATTCTATGATGCTTTCTGAATTAAAGACCCATGCCAGCTTTTTAGGCCTTCCCGGGCAAACCACCAACATTTTTGTTTTCTTATTAATTATCTGGAGCTCGTTGTTGTTTGAGTATGTGGCAGTTGCGTCCATAAACCTTTGTAAGCCTACCTTTGTGTTACTTAGGAGGACCACGTCGTATGCTTATAATAAGTTTGACAGCTGTAGGCTGCCTAGTTTGGGAGCATGAGAGTTGACTGTGTTTAGGGCTTCCGGGAGATCTGATAAAAATACATTAAAAAGTGTAGGGGATAGGACACATCCTTTTTTGAGTCCTTTTGTTGTAAAAATTGGTTGTGACAGTCTGGAACCGTCGCCAATCTTTTCCTGACCCATGTGTCCTGGTGCAGTTACTGTAGGGCTCTTAGTAAACCGTTTGGGATATTCAGTGCGGAAAGCATCTGCCATAGCTTGGCCCTATTGACCTTGTCAAACGCCGATCTATAGTCTATGAATCCCATGTAAAACGGTCTGGTGCTAAACTCTGCCTGATCTATCATACACGAGAGAGTCATAAGGTTAACCGCTGTGCCAGTTTCGCTTGTGAAACCAGTTTGGTTTGGAGGGATTATTGAATGTTCCTCGGGCCAATCCCGCAATGAATTCAGCAAAATCCCTGCGAATTACTTCGCTTCGTTATCGATAAAAGCGACTAACCGATAAATTCCTGGGGATTTATGTCCCCTCCTTTAAAGATTGGAACAAGAATCGATCCTTGCCAAGAGGGCGGAATGATGTTCTCTGCTATGATGGAAGTGAAAAGTGGAGCTAGTTTAGAAGCCCAGAAGGCCGGATCCTCCTTAAACAAGGCCGGAGGAATACCGCCTAGCCCTGGGGCCCAATTTTCCGACCCTTTCTTATCTGCTTAATTTAGAGTCAAGTGTAAAGTATTTATGCAATGCACAACCAGTATTAAAGTGAAAACACTACAAAAGAAAAATCCCAAACCAATTTGGAAAAATATAGAAAAAGTTAATATGTAAAATGATACCAGAACAAAAAAAATCCAATCAGTAGAGCCGTGAATATGCAATTTAAAAGTTTTAGGTAAGTATAGCGCCTGAGCACACAAAGCGCTGCTGAGGTCATCTGGTCATTCTTTACCGGGGGAAGTCACAAGTTCAGGCCGTGATGAATTGGGGGCTGGATACAGGGAAAAAGTTAGTCCAGCTGAAAAAGTTACCTTCTCAAAGTCCAGCACAATGAGTTCCATTTGCGGTGGAGGAGGCCACGAGTAGAAGGGAAAGCCTCACTGTAGCATAAAGAATAGGCCTAGGGTAACGGACTGTTGTCGCAGTAGTGGGAAGATCCGGTCAGGCGTCTCAGATGGTCGTCACTGGAGTCTCACGCCAGAGATCACTGCAGTCTGTCATTGTTGTAGCATAAAATGCTGATCTCGCATTGCCGGTAGTTACTGGGGGTCCCTGTAGAAAGAGGAGTCAAGTTCACCAGAGATTTGTGACCTGTTCAAGGTAGCGAAGAGCCCAAACTTTTAGGATTTCATCTTTCTTCTCAGGAGTTCAACTGATGCCAACCAAGATTCCAAGACCTAGAGAGGCAACTCTTGTGGGGATCAGTAACTCACTTCAGCAGAGACCAACAGGTCCAGTTGTAGGTCCATGCAGGTACAGTGCAGCAGGTCCGCTGGGAAGTTCCAGGGCAGCCACTGGGACTTGCTCTGTCCCTGTAGCTCAGACAGGAGGTAAGCGAACTGACCCTTAGAGTCACTCAGGGAGCCCGGGATGAAGGCAGCAGGTCCAATCTTCCTTCTCAGAGAGCAGGGTAGCCCTCAAGCAGCAGGGCAGCCCTCTCGGGGTCAAAGCAGTCCTCAAGCAGTGCTCTGGTAGCAGCGGAGCATTCTCTGGGGAAGAGGCAGACTTCAAGCGGCAGGGTAGTTCTCTGGGACACAAGGCAGCCCTTCTTCTGGAAGTAGGACAGGGAACAGCTTTGCTCCATCCATCCTAGCAGGAAAGCCCATCCTGCCAACACCAAGCCCCCTTTCTTTCAATGTCTAGGCGGACTACACAAAGTCCAACGGCTATGTTATTCACAATCACGGGATCCAGGACAAGAAAATACTAACTTTATAAAAGTACTAGACGTGGAAATGGCAAATCAATAGACCCTTGGAGGCTTGGGTAACACAAGTTAATTATCAGATAATGAAGCCTACAAAGGATTTTTTTTTACATAACAATCTTAAGTAATCAAAAAAATGATTTTTAAAGCCCTAATTAGTTTCTAATATGATATTATATATATATATATATATTATATATGTTATATATATATATATACTGCCAAGTGTACCCACAAGGGGTTGAGAGGTGCACTCTAAAATAATCCCGATTTTCACTATTAAGACAAGGGTGCTGCACTTATGACATGTGTTGGCTACACATGTATCTGACTAATGAAACTCAGAACAGGATGAACCTGCTCAAGTGTGCACTGTTCCTAGTGAACAATCTGTTCACAGTTATTCACTCTCAGTAAATTCCAATATCCAAAACTTAAACTATATATATCACAAACATCACTTTTGTGTGTATTGTTATTTACTTCATTTCTTATTTTATCACAATTTGAACATGTAACTTGTATTCGTACTGATTCTCAGTAGTTCCACATACAATTACAATATATTCCAGATTTCAATATTATTTACAATCAAATACATTATATCATTGAATGGTTTAACATGATTATTTAACTAATGCACCACGGTTAGTTGATGGCCCAATGCATTTCGGAACCAAGGTTCCTTCCTCAGGGGCTGTATTCTGTAAATTAAAAAATTAAAATTACTAAACGCGTATTGCAACCAATGATATTTCCAACTGATGAATTATCTAGGGATCTAACAATGCATATATATAGACTCCACTATCGCTACTAATCTATACATAGATATCACCATTGACAGTCTGTCTGTACCTCATACCACAAAGAACATTGACATATGCACTATTCACAACTGTCCTATGCCACACTTACATGGACATATAAATCATTATTTTACCAGATATTTTCGAACCCATAGTAAACAGTCATATTACAACTATGTGCAAAATCAAATTAGTGATATGCTGTTTGCTCATTTCACTCTGATTCCCTGCATAATATGCCTATTAATATGTACTATCTTTAGCACGGTAAACAAAACCTTTCTTAGTTATATAACCTAAAACACATATAAATGTTGAGATAGTTAAACATCATACGTGCTCTATTGCTCCATACTTGCTATGGTTTTGATGTCGCTCTCAAAAAATTACTTACTCTAGTGGAAGCGGTGTGGCTCATTAAGCGATCATAATAACAAGTTTAGTGGACCCACCCTGTTGTCAGTTCATACTTCTACCATTATAATACGATGAACACAAAACTGTGGTCACTACCATAGTCAGATGGAAAATATAATAATCAATCACGTGCTAAATGCACTTACTTGATTGCTGTCGTGCATTAATAATATTTCCACACTGAGGAACTTAAAGCAGGCGTGTATTCAGTTCTCTATGTATATACGTGCTGAAATGGGACAAATAGATAATTATATTACTCGCCAAGTGTAATATTAAATGTTAATTTGTGTACCTGACTGCAAAGTTACTGGCACTTACTCAAATAGACACAGAGTAAAGTGTCAGCCGTATGTATTCCGTAGTGCTGTGGGGGACAATCTCTCTAATTGATGGTCGACTCGAACTGTATCTAGACGTGCTAAAATAAGGCAGATAAATGATCGTGTTACTTGCCAAGTATACCATTATCTGTTAATCACTCAACCTAACTCCAGAGTTACGAGGACTTACTTATGGAAACGCTGAACAAACTGTCAGCCGTGTGTTTTCCTACGTCCTTAAGGGAACCGTTTCTCTGATGGATAATCGACTCTTCTACCTTGGAACGGGTTCGTCTTTTGCAGCGAGAAGTGTTCTGGATAGAGTTTCTACAAACTATGCAGCCCAGAGGTCTTAATGATAAGATGGATATGAGTTGCTTCTTGTGAATCAACAAATAGCAAGGAGTATGGGAGCGGGAGCACTTATGTAAAAGAAAGACGTACATAGTGTAATGACAGTAATAAAAGCACTACTGCATTATTTTCACCTAATCGGTTAGCAAGAGAACAAATGAAATATGATACAACAAGAGATTGTGAATTGATTGTATTTGAATTTATTTTGCGAGTAAGTGACAAACTGATATATGATATAATATGTACATTGGCTATTTAAATCATCTAGAGATTGTCCTATTATATACAAGTGTATCATATTTATTAGGTCAGATATAATGTGTACATAGGGGGAAACATGTCAATGATGTTAATATAAGGTGGAGTATGATATAAGAGCAGTGTACAAAGTAGGATGATGATTACATGTGTATAACGTAGGCCTCTAACAGGCATGACAATCTTTCATACAAATTGTACATTCATGTGACTTGCGTAGCCCGCACTTAGTTCCAGCGTTAGCAACGTTCAATATTAATTCCCACCTTGCATCAGGATATCTACAAAGGGTTTACACAGGTTCCATTTTAGGAAACTACATATCCCATAATTCCACGAGTCACATGACAAACCGGCATGGTAGATAGGGGTCTACCAGTTTGGCGCGCTAACCACGAGGACGCCAGTCACTTCGAAAAATTTTGCACCTAGCGGATTCTACCCGCCGTCCGTAAAAGATCCGAAGTAAGTAGCAGGAGCCGCCACACGTTACTATATTTAGCAGTTTAAATACAACAAGAGCCATTAACAGCGGCATTTGTTTATTTTTTCGCTCAGCGCGTCATGTGAGACGAACCCGTTCCAAGGTAGAAGAGTCGATTATCCATCAGAGAAACGGTTCCCTTAAGGACGTAGGAAAACACACGGCTGACAGTTTGTTCAGCGTTTCCATAAGTAAGTCCTCGTAACTCTGGAGTTAGGTTGAGTGATTAACAGATAATGGTATACTTGGCAAGTAACACGATCATTTATCTGCCTTATTTTAGCACGTCTAGATACAGTTCGAGTCGACCATCAATTAGAGAGATTGTCCCCCACAGCACTACGGAATACATACGGCTGACACTTTACTCTGTGTCTATTTGAGTAAGTGCCAGTAACTTTGCAGTCAGGTACACAAATTAACATTTAATATTACACTTGGCGAGTAATATAATTATCTATTTGTCCCATTTCAGCACGTATATACATAGAGAACTGAATACACGCCTGCTTTAAGTTCCTCAGTGTGGAAATATTATTAATGCACGACAGCAATCAAGTAAGTGCATTTAGCACGTGATTGATTATTATATTTTCCATCTGACTATGGTAGTGACCACAGTTTTGTGTTCATCGTATTATAATGGTAGAAGTATGAACTGACAACAGGGTGGGTCCACTAAACTTGTTATTATGATCGCTTAATGAGCCACACCGCTTCCACTAGAGTAAGTAATTTTTTGAGAGCGACATCAAAACCATAGCAAGTATGGAGCAATAGAGCACGTATGATGTTTAACTATCTCAACATTTATATGTGTTTTAGGTTATATAACTAAGAAAGGTTTTGTTTACCGTGCTAAAGATAGTACATATTAATAGGCATATTATGCAGGGAATCAGAGTGAAATGAGCAAACAGCATATCACTAATTTGATTTTGCACATAGTTGTAATATGACTGTTTACTATGGGTTCGAAAATATCTGGTAAAATAATGATTTATATGTCCATGTAAGTGTGGCATAGGACAGTTGTGAATAGTGCATATGTCAATGTTCTTTGTGGTATGAGGTACAGACAGACTGTCAATGGTGATATCTATGTATAGATTAGTAGCGATAGTGGAGTCTATATATATGCATTGTTAGATCCCTAGATAATTCATCAGTTGGAAATATCATTGGTTGCAATACGCGTTTAGTAATTTTAATTTTTTAATTTACAGAATACAGCCCCTGAGGAAGGAACCTTGGTTCCGAAATGCATTGGGCCATCAACTAACCGTGGTGCATTAGTTAAATAATCATGTTAAACCATTCAATGATATAATGTATTTGATTGTAAATAATATTGAAATCTGGAATATATTGTAATTGTATGTGGAACTACTGAGAATCAGTACGAATACAAGTTACATGTTCAAATTGTGATAAAATAAGAAATGAAGTAAATAACAATACACACAAAAGTGATGTTTGTGATATATATAGTTTAAGTTTTGGATATTGGAATTTACTGAGAGTGAATAACTGTGAACAGATTGTTCACTAGGAACAGTGCACACTTGAGCAGGTTCATCCTGTTCTGAGTTTCATTAGTCAGATACATGTGTAGCCAACACATGTCATAAGTGCAGCACCCTTGTCTTAATAGTGAAAATAGGGATTATTTTAGAGTGCACCTCTCAACCCCTTGTGGGTACACTTGGCATTATTAGTTTTGGCACTAGAGGTAGCACCAACGAAAAACATTTGTTAAACATGGCCACGTTTGATTCTATAACCAATATTACAGATAACAGAGCAGAAACACATGTATACACAGATGCTCAAGCAACCGATATTTACGCCCTGATAGATGAAGTAAAATTAATTGACACACATGGGGGATCCACAATGCAACAATTAAAACAATTAGAATACCTCACAAGACGTCAAGTAAATCAAAGGTTACATGCTTCCACGCTGGTACAATACCACAGAGCACAGCGCATACCTAGAGGTTTAAGATTGGCAATTCGTCCAATGTTGTTTAGATTCCACTTGAATGCCAAATTTATGAACAAATGGTTTGCGATTTTAAATAAATGCTCTCTAGATTTGATTTTATTGATAGTGGAATAATTATCTAAAACTATACGGGAACTAGAAGAAGAAATCTTTAATCTAAAGAAGGATTTAGAACGCCAATTGGAGACATCAACTTGGAGTGCGACATTGGAAGAAATGAATGCTAGACTCGATAAATACAGCAAGGAATTACAAGAAGGAAAAATCAGAAAGTATCGCAGAGATACAGTGGACTATAAGCTCAACGAAGTCTACACTTGGGCTGAGATTTATGCCAGGAAAAGATTCACTCAAAACAAAAAAACCACATCATCATCAGAGGAAAGTGTAGCGACGGAGTTAGATACATCGATGACAAGGCCACCACCAACCAAAACCACGGAACCGTCAACTCAGCCGGGAACTGCCCAACCATCAATAAACATCAGGGATACAACTGCAACAACATCGTTAACCACATCCTCTTTTTTGTTACAGGCCACAGATCTACAACAAACACCTTCGAGTCTTCCACGAGTACATATAAGTCCACCGAGAACCACAGGCCCAGAAACTTCAAGACCAGGAGAGGACAAGGGAGGAAAACAATTAAGAAGCGGGAAAAATCTGGGTTAATTATAAACATTTCATCATACCCGTTCACTCCAGAACAACTAGGAATTCTAAATAAAGGAAGAACATTTGTGCCAACGGCAACGACTACGAAATTAGATACAGACACTTCTCTGTTTAAATTCATGCGGAAATTAAGACTCAAACATTATTTCACAAATGTAGTTCAAGACGTTGCAAAAGAACGATCAGAACTAAGTGAGAGACTAAAACCTAAAAGCAAGTTCTTACCACCAAGTTCGCACAAAACATTGGACATGTTTGAAAATCTTGTGAAGCATGATTGTGCTAAACTCAACTACAAAGAAAGACCAGCATCCAATGTGACGAAGCATGAAATACGATTGATACAAGCTATCTCCAACAACAAAGAGCTAACCCTCAAGCCTGCTGATAAGGGAGGAGCATGGGTAGCCATGGACACTCAGTATTATGAGAATAAAGTCAATGAGCATGTATTTGACAGCAACACATACATAGCACTTGATGGAGATCCAACCCAGAAATTACAAAGGATACTGCAAGATATCCTGACAAGAGCAGAAGAGCAAGGAACCATAGATACCAATTTAAAAATGGTGTTAACATCACAAAACCCGAGAAGACCAAGGATTTATATGACTCCTAAAATACATAAGGATCCAGTTGATCCGCCTTTCAGACCAATAGTATCGGCTTGCAACTCCATTTTTGAACCATTGGGGAAATATCTGGATTATTTTTTGCAGCAATTTGTTCAAAGTTGGTGCACATATGTAAAAGATACCACAGATTTTCTGACAAAACTACGAACAATTGAATACCTGGTCAAAGAAGAGTGGTTATTATGCACCATCGATGTAACAGCTCTATATACGTCCATAGCACACACACAAGGAATGGATGCGGTAGAATGGGCACTTTTGAAAATGGAGACTTCACATGATCAAAACATTTTTTTGTTACAGCTCTTGTTTTTCTGTTTACACAACAGTTATTTTCAGTGGAAAGATGATTTCTTTGGACAACTGACAGGAACCTCTATGGGTTTTTCTGGGGCGCCTGCCTATGCTAACATTTACATGTCGAAATTTGAGTACGACTACATTCTCACACAAAAGGAATGGACGCAAGGCTTAGCACAATACTGTCGATATATCGACGACATTTTTTTGATATGGACTCGTCCTAAGGAAATGTTGATCCAACTCATTGAGGAACTTAACAACAGAGACCCCAGAATAAAGTTCACTTTTCTTATCCATCAAGATGAAATTCACTATCTGGATGTACTCATCAAGAAAGTTAAAAACAAATTGAGCACTGAAGTTTTTACCAAACCAACTGATCGGAACAGCACATTGATGCACTCAAGTTTTCACCCGAGGAGCCTTGTGGAAAATCTTCCATACTCACAATTCACCAGGATCAAAAGGATATGTTCGGATCCGAGAGTTGCAGAACAAAAAATTGAAGAATTTAAGGAGAAATTTGCAAATAGGGGTTATCCGGAAACCCTATTACAGAAGAACATGGCCAGAATACAAGTGAAAGAGAGGGATGAACTGTTTGAAAAGACAACAAAGAAACTCTCCAACACCCCAACTTTTGTTTCCAGATTTTCCAATAAATCCACTCAAATAAAGAAAATCATAAAGAAAAGATGGGAACTGTTAGTCAATGAACCTGAGTTCAATGGCGTTTTCCAAGAACTACCAACTTTTGCATACACCAGGGCCAGAAATTTGCAAGAACTTATACAGACTGGAGCAAGCAAAGTTAAAAATATTGAATACAAAGGGACTCAAAAATGTCATAATTGCATACATTGCAATAATATAATCATCGGCAAAATTCTTACACATCCCAATACTGGTGCTAAGATCAAACTACGTCATACATCTGACTGCAACACAACCAACCTAATCTATTGTTTAAAATGCCCATGCGGCAAAGCCTATGTAGGCAAAACTGAGAGGAAATTTAAACTTAGGTTAACAGAACATAAAAGCACCATAAGATTAAAGAACACAACATCAAGTGTAGCTAGTCATTGGACAGAAAAGAACCACACCATAGCGCAACTAAGGGCACAAATAGTAGAGGTGGTTTCCAAAATAGATGGCATTGACAACACTCAAAAACTTTTGCAGCGAGAAGTGTTCTGGATAGAGTTTCTACAAACTATGCAGCCCAGAGGTCTTAATGATAAGATGGATATGAGTTGCTTCTTGTGAATCAACAAATAGCAAGGAGTATGGGAGCGGGAGCACTTATGTAAAAGAAAGACGTACATAGTGTAATGACAGTAATAAAAGCACTACTGCATTATTTTCACCTAATCGGTTAGCAAGAGAACAAATGAAATATGATACAACAAGAGATTGTGAATTGATTGTATTTGAATTTATTTTGCGAGTAAGTGACAAACTGATATATGATATAATATGTACATTGGCTATTTAAATCATCTAGAGATTGTCCTATTATATACAAGTGTATCATATTTATTAGGTCAGATATAATGTGTACATAGGGGGAAACATGTCAATGATGTTAATATAAGGTGGAGTATGATATAAGAGCAGTGTACAAAGTAGGATGATGATTACATGTGTATAACGTAGGCCTCTAACAGGCATGACAATCTTTCATACAAATTGTACATTCATGTGACTTGCGTAGCCCGCACTTAGTTCCAGCGTTAGCAACGTTCAATATTAATTCCCACCTTGCATCAGTATATCTACAAAGGGTTTACACAGGTTCCATTTTAGGAAACTACATATCCCATAATTCCACGAGTCACATGACAAACCGGCATGGTAGATAGGGGTCTACCAGTTTGGCGCGCTAACCACTAGGACGCCAGTCACTTCGAAAAATTTTGCACCTAGCGGATTCTACCCGCCGTCCGTAAAAGATCCGAAGTAAGTAGCAGGAGCCGCCACACGTTACTATATTTAGCAGTTTAAATACAACAAGAGCCATTAACAGCGGCATTTGTTTATTTTTTCGCTCAGCGCGTCATGTGAGACGAACCCGTTCCAAGGTAGAAGAGTCGATTATCCATCAGAGAAACGGTTCCCTTAAGGACGTAGGAAAACACACGGCTGACAGTTTGTTCAGCGTTTCCATAAGTAAGTCCTCGTAACTCTGGAGTTAGGTTGAGTGATTAACAGATAATGGTATACTTGGCAAGTAACACGATCATTTATCTGCCTTATTTTAGCACGTCTAGATACAGTTCGAGTCGACCATCAATTAGAGAGATTGTCCCCCACAGCACTACGGAATACATACGGCTGACACTTTACTCTGTGTCTATTTGAGTAAGTGCCAGTAACTTTGCAGTCAGGTACACAAATTAACATTTAATATTACACTTGGCGAGTAATATAATTATCTATTTGTCCCATTTCAGCACGTATATACATAGAGAACTGAATACACGCCTGCTTTAAGTTCCTCAGTGTGGAAATATTATTAATGCACGACAGCAATCAAGTAAGTGCATTTAGCACGTGATTGATTATTATATTTTCCATCTGACTATGGTAGTGACCACAGTTTTGTGTTCATCGTATTATAATGGTAGAAGTATGAACTGACAACAGGGTGGGTCCACTAAACTTGTTATTATGATCGCTTAATGAGCCACACCGCTTCCACTAGAGTAAGTAATTTTTTGAGAGCGACATCAAAACCATAGCAAGTATGGAGCAATAGAGCACGTATGATGTTTAACTATCTCAACATTTATATGTGTTTTAGGTTATATAACTAAGAAAGGTTTTGTTTACCGTGCTAAAGATAGTACATATTAATAGGCATATTATGCAGGGAATCAGAGTGAAATGAGCAAACAGCATATCACTAATTTGATTTTGCACATAGTTGTAATATGACTGTTTACTATGGGTTCGAAAATATCTGGTAAAATAATGATTTATATGTCCATGTAAGTGTGGCATAGGACAGTTGTGAATAGTGCATATGTCAATGTTCTTTGTGGTATGAGGTACAGACAGACTGTCAATGGTGATATCTATGTATAGATTAGTAGCGATAGTGGAGTCTATATATATGCATTGTTAGATCCCTAGATAATTCATCAGTTGGAAATATCATTGGTTGCAATACGCGTTTAGTAATTTTAATTTTTTAATTTACAGAATACAGCCCCTGAGGAAGGAACCTTGGTTCCGAAATGCATTGGGCCATCAACTAACCGTGGTGCATTAGTTAAATAATCATGTTAAACCATTCAATGATATAATGTATTTGATTGTAAATAATATTGAAATCTGGAATATATTGTAATTGTATGTGGAACTACTGAGAATCAGTACGAATACAAGTTACATGTTCAAATTGTGATAAAATAAGAAATGAAGTAAATAACAATACACACAAAAGTGATGTTTGTGATATATATAGTTTAAGTTTTGGATATTGGAATTTACTGAGAGTGAATAACTGTGAACAGATTGTTCACTAGGAACAGTGCACACTTGAGCAGGTTCATCCTGTTCTGAGTTTCATTAGTCAGATACATGTGTAGCCAACACATGTCATAAGTGCAGCACCCTTGTCTTAATAGTGAAAATAGGGATTATTTTAGAGTGCACCTCTCAACCCCTTGTGGGTACACTTGGCATTATTAGTTTTGGCACTAGAGGTAGCACCAACGAAAAACATTTGTTAAACATGGCCACGTTTGATTCTATAACCAATATTACAGATAACAGAGCAGAAACACATGTATACACAGATGCTCAAGCAACCGATATTTACGCCCTGATAGATGAAGTAAAATTAATTGACACACATGGGGGATCCACAATGCAACAATTAAAACAATTAGAATACCTCACAAGACGTCAAGTAAATCAAAGGTTACATGCTTCCACGCTGGTACAATACCACAGAGCACAGCGCATACCTAGAGGTTTAAGATTGGCAATTCGTCCAATGTTGTTTAGATTCCACTTGAATGCCAAATTTATGAACAAATGGTTTGCGATTTTAAATAAATGCTCTCTAGATTTGATTTTATTGATAGTGGAAGAATTATCTAAAACTATACGGGAACTAGAAGAAGAAATCTTTAATCTAAAGAAGGATTTAGAACGCCAATTGGAGACATCAACTTGGAGTGCGACATTGGAAGAAATGAATGCTAGACTCGATAAATACAGCAAGGAATTACAAGAAGGAAAAATCAGAAAGTATCGCAGAGATACAGTGGACTATAAGCTCAACGAAGTCTACACTTGGGCTGAGATTTATGCCAGGAAAAGATTCACTCAAAACAAAAAAACCACATCATCATCAGAGGAAAGTGTAGCGACGGAGTTAGATACATCGATGACAAGGCCACCACCAACCAAAACCACGGAACCGTCAACTCAGCCGGGAACTGCCCAACCATCAATAAACATCAGGGATACAACTGCAACAACATCGTTAACCACATCCTCTTTTTTGTTACAGGCCACAGATCTACAACAAACACCTTCGAGTCTTCCACGAGTACATATAAGTCCACCGAGAACCACAGGCCCAGAAACTTCAAGACCAGGAGAGGACAAGGGAGGAAAACAATTAAGAAGCGGGAAAAATCTGGGTTAATTATAAACATTTCATCATACCCGTTCACTCCAGAACAACTAGGAATTCTAAATAAAGGAAGAACATTTGTGCCAACGGCAACGACTACGAAATTAGATACAGACACTTCTCTGTTTAAATTCATGCGGAAATTAAGACTCAAACATTATTTCACAAATGTAGTTCAAGACGTTGCAAAAGAACGATCAGAACTAAGTGAGAGACTAAAACCTAAAAGCAAGTTCTTACCACCAAGTTCGCACAAAACATTGGACATGTTTGAAAATCTTGTGAAGCATGATTGTGCTAAACTCAACTACAAAGAAAGACCAGCATCCAATGTGACGAAGCATGAAATACGATTGATACAAGCTATCTCCAACAACAAAGAGCTAACCCTCAAGCCTGCTGATAAGGGAGGAGCATGGGTAGCCATGGACACTCAGTATTATGAGAATAAAGTCAATGAGCATGTATTTGACAGCAACACATACATAGCACTTGATGGAGATCCAACCCAGAAATTACAAAGGATACTGCAAGATATCCTGACAAGAGCAGAAGAGCAAGGAACCATAGATACCAATTTAAAAATGGTGTTAACATCACAAAACCCGAGAAGACCAAGGATTTATATGACTCCTAAAATACATAAGGATCCAGTTGATCCGCCTTTCAGACCAATAGTATCGGCTTGCAACTCCATTTTTGAACCATTGGGGAAATATCTGGATTATTTTTTGCAGCAATTTGTTCAAAGTTGGTGCACATATGTAAAAGATACCACAGATTTTCTGACAAAACTACGAACAATTGAATACCTGGTCAAAGAAGAGTGGTTATTATGCACCATCGATGTAACAGCTCTATATACGTCCATAGCACACACACAAGGAATGGATGCGGTAGAATGGGCACTTTTGAAAATGGAGACTTCACATGATCAAAACATTTTTTTGTTACAGCTCTTGTTTTTCTGTTTACACAACAGTTATTTTCAGTGGAAAGATGATTTCTTTGGACAACTGACAGGAACCTCTATGGGTTTTTCTGGGGCGCCTGCCTATGCTAACATTTACATGTCGAAATTTGAGTACGACTACATTCTCACACAAAAGGAATGGACGCAAGGCTTACCACAATACTGTCGATATATCGACGACATTTTTTTGATATGGACTCGTCCTAAGGAAATGTTGATCCAACTCATTGAGGAACTTAACAACAGAGACCCCAGAATAAAGTTCACTTTTCTTATCCATCAAGATGAAATTCACTATCTGGATGTACTCATCAAGAAAGTTAAAAACAAATTGAGCACTGAAGTTTTTACCAAACCAACTGATCGGAACAGCACATTGATGCACTCAAGTTTTCACCCGAGGAGCCTTGTGGAAAATCTTCCATACTCACAATTCACCAGGATCAAAAGGATATGTTCGGATCCGAGAGTTGCAGAACAAAAAATTGAAGAATTTAAGGAGAAATTTGCAAATAGGGGTTATCCGGAAACCCTATTACAGAAGAACATGGCCAGAATACAAGTGAAAGAGAGGGATGAACTGTTTGAAAAGACAACAAAGAAACTCTCCAACACCCCAACTTTTGTTTCCAGATTTTCCAATAAATCCACTCAAATAAAGAAAATCATAAAGAAAAGATGGGAACTGTTAGTCAATGAACCTGAGTTCAATGGCGTTTTCCAAGAACTACCAACTTTTGCATACACCAGGGCCAGAAATTTGCAAGAACTTATACAGACTGGAGCAAGCAAAGTTAAAAATATTGAATACAAAGGGACTCAAAAATGTCATAATTGCATACATTGCAATAATATAATCATCGGCAAAATTCTTACACATCCCAATACTGGTGCTAAGATCAAACTACGTCATACATCTGACTGCAACACAACCAACTTAATCTATTGTTTAAAATGCCCATGCGGCAAAGCCTATGTAGGCAAAACTGAGAGGAAATTTAAACTTAGGTTAACAGAACATAAAAGCACCATAAGATTAAAGAACACAACATCAAGTGTAGCTAGTCATTGGACAGAAAAGAACCACACCATAGCGCAACTAAGGGCACAAATAGTAGAGGTGGTTTCCAAAATAGATGGCATTGACAACACTCAAAAACTTTTGCAGCGAGAAGTGTTCTGGATAGAGTTTCTACAAACTATGCAGCCCAGAGGTCTTAATGATAAGATGGATATGAGTTGCTTCTTGTGAATCAACAAATAGCAAGGAGTATGGGAGCGGGAGCACTTATGTAAAAGAAAGACGTACATAGTGTAATGACAGTAATAAAAGCACTACTGCATTATTTTCACCTAATCGGTTAGCAAGAGAACAAATGAAATATGATACAACAAGAGATTGTGAATTGATTGTATTTGAATTTATTTTGCGAGTAAGTGACAAACTGATATATGATATAATATGTACATTGGCTATTTAAATCATCTAGAGATTGTCCTATTATATACAAGTGTATCATATTTATTAGGTCAGATATAATGTGTACATAGGGGGAAACATGTCAATGATGTTAATATAAGGTGGAGTATGATATAAGAGCAGTGTACAAAGTAGGATGATGATTACATGTGTATAACGTAGGCCTCTAACAGGCATGACAATCTTTCATACAAATTGTACATTCATGTGACTTGCGTAGCCCGCACTTAGTTCCAGCGTTAGCAACGTTCAATATTAATTCCCACCTTGCATCAGTATATCTACAAAGGGTTTACACAGGTTCCATTTTAGGAAACTACATATCCCATAATTCCACGAGTCACATGACAAACCGGCATGGTAGATAGGGGTCTACCAGTTTGGCGCGCTAACCACTAGGACGCCAGTCACTTCGAAAAATTTTGCACCTAGTGGATTCTACCCGCCGTCCGTAAAAGATCCGAAGTAAGTAGCAGGAGCCGCCACACGTTACTATATTTAGCAGTTTAAATACAACAAGAGCCATTAACAGCGGCATTTGTTTATTTTTTCGCTCAGCGCGTCATGTGAGACGAACCCGTTCCAAGGTAGAAGAGTCGATTATCCATCAGAGAAACGGTTCCCTTAAGGACGTAGGAAAACACACGGCTGACAGTTTGTTCAGCGTTTCCATAAGTAAGTCCTCGTAACTCTGGAGTTAGGTTGAGTGATTAACAGATAATGGTATACTTGGCAAGTAACACGATCATTTATCTGCCTTATTTTAGCACGTCTAGATACAGTTCGAGTCGACCATCAATTAGAGAGATTGTCCCCCACAGCACTACGGAATACATACGGCTGACACTTTACTCTGTGTCTATTTGAGTAAGTGCCAGTAACTTTGCAGTCAGGTACACAAATTAACATTTAATATTACACTTGGCGAGTAATATAATTATCTATTTGTCCCATTTCAGCACGTATATACATAGAGAACTGAATACACGCCTGCTTTAAGTTCCTCAGTGTGGAAATATTATTAATGCACGACAGCAATCAAGTAAGTGCATTTAGCACGTGATTGATTATTATATTTTCCATCTGACTATGGTAGTGACCACAGTTTTGTGTTCATCGTATTATAATGGTAGAAGTATGAACTGACAACAGGGTGGGTCCACTAAACTTGTTATTATGATCGCTTAATGAGCCACACCGCTTCCACTAGAGTAAGTAATTTTTTGAGAGCGACATCAAAACCATAGCAAGTATGGAGCAATAGAGCACGTATGATGTTTAACTATCTCAACATTTATATGTGTTTTAGGTTATATAACTAAGAAAGGTTTTGTTTACCGTGCTAAAGATAGTACATATTAATAGGCATATTATGCAGGGAATCAGAGTGAAATGAGCAAACAGCATATCACTAATTTGATTTTGCACATAGTTGTAATATGACTGTTTACTATGGGTTCGAAAATATCTGGTAAAATAATGATTTATATGTCCATGTAAGTGTGGCATAGGACAGTTGTGAATAGTGCATATGTCAATGTTCTTTGTGGTATGAGGTACAGACAGACTGTCAATGGTGATATCTATGTATAGATTAGTAGCGATAGTGGAGTCTATATATATGCATTGTTAGATCCCTAGATAATTCATCAGTTGGAAATATCATTGGTTGCAATACGCGTTTAGTAATTTTAATTTTTTAATTTACAGAATACAGCCCCTGAGGAAGGAACCTTGGTTCCGAAATGCATTGGGCCATCAACTAACCGTGGTGCATTAGTTAAATAATCATGTTAAACCATTCAATGATATAATGTATTTGATTGTAAATAATATTGAAATCTGGAATATATTGTAATTGTATGTGGAACTACTGAGAATCAGTACGAATACAAGTTACATGTTCAAATTGTGATAAAATAAGAAATGAAGTAAATAACAATACACACAAAAGTGATGTTTGTGATATATATAGTTTAAGTTTTGGATATTGGAATTTACTGAGAGTGAATAACTGTGAACAGATTGTTCACTAGGAACAGTGCACACTTGAGCAGGTTCATCCTGTTCTGAGTTTCATATATATATATATATATATATATATATATATTCACTGAAAAAAACATAGGTTTCACACCAGTTATAGTTAGGAATTAGCATTTAAAAAACCTATTAAATTCACTGAAAAAACCATAGGTTTCACACCAGTTATAGTTAGCTGGAAATTTTACTGATATAAAACCATTGAAATTCCCACGTTATAGTTAGTCGGACTCACTATAACTTGCGCGTGCAATGCACTGCTGATGACATCACATATTACATCACTCATGACATGGTCAGTGACATCACTCATGACATCACTGATGACACCATCCTTGTGACATAGTGACAGACCTCCTTTCAGTGTAATGTAACCCATGAAACACATATTCAAAAATAGAAACTAATATTTTCAAAAAAGTGGATATACCCATACCAGTTACAACAACCAATTCAGTAATACCACCATCTAATACACATCCACTCATGTGTATGTATATGGGTTATTAGATATTTTTATTAGTATCAGTATGAGTGTCTATATGGTTTGGTGGGGGTATTACTTAGCACATAGATGCATGAGTGACTGACTCTTTGTTTGTATGTGTTTTGAAGACAACATATGTACAGGACTGTATGGGTGGATGAGTGTCTATATGTGTTTGTTAGTGAGTGAATGACTGTCTCACTAGTGTCTTTATCAGTAACTACATATGTTTTAATCTAGTATATGTGAATATTGATGTATATAAGTGAGTATATGTGATAGTAAGAGATTGTAAGAGTTCCTGTTTAAATAAGTATGTGTTTCTATAAGTGATTGTTTAAGAGAATAAATATGTGTAATTTTAAATAGAAGTAAGGTGGAAGTGTGTGTATAACTCTATATTCAAATAAATGGATGTCCAATAGTTTATTTGCACGTGTGAATATGTGTGTGAGTAACTTTTGGATGAATGTCGGTGTGTAACAGGATGTATAGGTGTATCACTTCATATGATGAGTGAGTATATGTATGAGTGACTATATAGAACTGTTGGTGAATGAGTGGATGTGTATATAGATAGTGGAATTACTGAATTGCTTGTTGTAACTGATATAGGTATCTCCATTTTTTTTTAAATTTCAGTTTCTATTTTTGAATATGTGTCTCAAGGGTTACATTATAGTGAAAGGAGGTCTGTCACTATGTCACAAGGATGGTGTCATGAGTGATGTCACTGACCATGTCATGAGTGATGTAATATGTGATGTCATCAGCAGTGCATTGCACGCGCAAGTTATAGTGAGTCCGACTAACTATAACGTGGGAATTTCAATGGTTTTATATCAGTAAAATTTCCAGCTAACTATAACTGGTGTGAAACCTATGGTTTTTTCAGTGAATTTAATAGGTTTTTTAAATGCTAATTCCTAACTATAACTGGTGTGAAACCTATGGTTTTTTCAGTGAATTTCATAGGTTTTTTAAATGCTAATTCCTAACTATAACTGGTGTGAAACCTATGGTTTTTTCAGTGAATTTCATAGGTTTTTTTAATGCTAATTCCTAACTTTTTATTCATACTCATACCTATGTGTTTTTTAGTGAATTGCTAAAGTATGTTTTTGTAAAAATGAACACTATAATGTATATTGAGATAATATTTTTAATGTAAAATATTTTTTTTTTATATTTCGCTTTCGGTGCGCGCACCGGTGCGCGTACCGTCAGCGCACTAACAAAAAAAAAGAAAAAAAAATGAAGGAGGGACTGTGTAATAGATAGTAAGACAGATAAAAAGTGTAAAAGGAAGTAACTGAGAAAAGAAAAATGAATAAGGGAGCAAAAGAAAGAAGAAATAGGAAGAAGACTAAAGCAGAGGTTAAGGGAGATTGTAAATGGATGTTGAAAGTAAAAAGAAGGACAGTTAAGTATGAGAATGTCAGGTAGTGACGGAATCAGAGGAAAAGAATAGCAGTGATTGAGGGAAAGTAAATATCAGTGAATATAAGTAAAGAGGGGTGAAAGAGGGTACATGTAAGTGAATAAGGGTAACACATGGGGAGTAATAGAGACAAAGAAGAGAGAGAGTAAAAGAAGGACTGTCACAAAGGGACTAAGTGAACCAGTAAAAAAGGTAAGTGAAGGAGTGTGCATAGGCAGAAGTACTGAAAAAAATTGAATTTTGTCGGAAGTAAACATGGAACAAAAGAATAAGTGAGGGAAGCAAAGTAAGGAAATAGGTGTGCGGTAGGGTGACAGAAAAATAGTGAAAATAAAACAAAAGGTGATAACAAAAAACATTTTACAAACACACTTACCATATAATCTATGCAAATTTGTATCTGTGAAAGATAAAGGAAAAAACATGTTATAATTACATAAAAATGTATAATAAAATAGAAGAAACAGTTCATGAGGTTTAAAAATCTACAAAAGTTTACTTAGAAATGAAGCAATAGTGAAGGATACAAAAACAGAAAGAAAGTAATGTAGAAAGAAAAAAAAAGGAAAAAGAAATAGTTGGAGAACAAATTCCTAAAGGTAAAAAAGATACTAAAAGAATGTAAAATATCAAAACAAAATGAGTAAAGATAAGAAACTAAAAGAAAAATGATTGAAAAGGAGAGAAGTCAGATTGATAAACTATAAATAAAATAGAGGAATAGAAGATGATTGAGAGTGAGTGAAGTGAAGTCACAGAGTGAAGGGATGAAAGAAATGAAGTTATTATAGAACGATGGATAAAACAGGAGTGAGAGAGTAAGTACACAGAAAGACAAAAGGAAGAACTAACTGAACTACAGTACAATGAGTGTGAAAGAAAAAAAAATGGAGAAAGAGAAAGAGTGTTAGGAAACTAAAGCAGAGGTACTAAGAGAATATGAAAAAGATAAAAAGTGGTGGAAGGAACAGAGGAAATGCAGATAGTTCCTATCAGATTAAGAAGTTGTGAATGAAGTGCAGTAAAGAAACAGCGATGAAAAAAGAGTGTAAATTAGTAAAGAGAGGTAAATAAGGGTGAAAAAGAAAATGAGTGTATAACAATGTGAACACAATATAAATTACACAATGCAAACTACACAATAACTTCTACAATATGTTACATTATTTATTTTTGCTGTTCTCAGAATATATTGAATTCCACTTAAATTAGTGAGTTCAAAGTCTTCATCATATAACAGCGGGAAAAAAAAAACACAATCTAAAAGATTGTGTTTAAAAAAACCCATTCAAACATACATCTCATATATGTACACTAATCTTTGATTCACTTACTTTTCCATGAGGCCAAATAGAAGATAGTGAAGGTCCTTTTGGTGGAAAAAAAGTCTGCTGTTCCTTATAAGTTCCATTTCATCGACTTCCTATGAAAAAAGATCTAAAAACATCATACCTTACACAATCCTCACGGCCAATTTGTGTCAGATATATCAGTATTTTTTACTTTGAGATCCACTTAAAGTATCTACATGAGATAAATAATTTAAAATATTAGATTAACTAACTAACTAACTAACTTTTATTAACTATTCCCGTCTTCAAAGGCCAATTCCCTTTACTAAAACTTTGGTTTTAAAAACACTAGATAAGAATTTGTAGAGTCATAAGGCAAACGTTGTTTATAAGTTAAATGAGAATCATTGCAGTAACTCCATCCATTTTCAGATTTTAAGTAGCATGTATAATGTCCTGAGGTGGTCGAAGATCCATCATGATAAATAATAGCTTCAGTTGTAAAGGTCCTTCCAGAAATTGATAACTGAGAAGCCACAAAATTTTTGATAGAAGTTGTCAATTTAGTTCCATCAGGTCTACATCGTTGGAAAACTAAAATAATATACTGCCCATACCTTTGTATAAATAATGTGGACAGCATTGTACAGTTACATTGGGTACACACCATATTATGATCTGCTGCTTTAACTAGATTTTTAAAAGACACTGATTTACAGTCTGGTAAAGTCAAATATATAAATCTTTCAGTGTCTATTCTAGTAGTACTTGATAAACTACAATTGTGGCAGTCATGCTGCCATTGATAAGAAAGACTGAAAAGATTATCTACATCTACACCTTCATCTTCCAAAACACCAAACATATACATTAAAAATTCCTGACAATCCTGCTGAATGTTCTGTGAAAATTTATCTTGACCAGAACACAAATCTAAAATATTTCGAATTTCTGTTACACTTTCTATTTGTGCTGTAACACTGCTACATTTCTGAAACACAGAATTCAATAAACCACACAATCTTTGATCCCGATTTTCAACAATCTGTTCTTGTAAACTTTTAAGAAAAAAAACAACATTAACCACTACATTAGCATAGCAGTTGACACCAGAACTATTTTCAAACTGAAATCCAACAACATTTTCTCCACAATTCTTTTTCTTCCTGTTTTCAATTACAGTTTTCTCTACTTTTTGTCTTTTTGCAACTACCTCACTACAATTATCCTCATTTCTTCTTTTTCGGCCTACCACACGTTTTTCAAACAGAGGATATTGAGGCAAATGTGGAGCATACTCTCTTCTTAACCTATTGTATTCTTTAACACAATCTAGATCGGCAGAAATCTTTGTCTCATCACACGCAATCAAGTACAATCCTGATAAAGTTCTGACTCGAGATAATGCCACATATGCCATACCCTCTTTAAACACAGATCTTCCAATGTTCACCAATGCACTATCTACACTTAAACCTTGAGATTTATGAATTGTCACCGCAAACGCCAAACAAACAGGAAACTGTTTTCGGCGAACATATAAGTCTTTTACAAGTAAAAATCTAGCAGAACAACGACTTATTTGTTGTACTTGTTCAATGCCATCAAATTTTATTTTTAAAAATTCAATTCCATCTCTATTTCTGTAATTCACAAAATCAACAACATAACCCATTGCTCCATTTACCAGACCGCTTTCAACATTTAAATTCCTTCTCAAAATGATACGACAATTTAAACACACATTCAGAGTCTTTTCAAAACCAGCTGTTTTTGAAATACTTTTCTCCAATGAATGCAATTTAGTTTTCAAATTTTCTGACAAAACAATTGTTGCACCCATATGCTCTATTTTATCTATTGCTTCGAGTTTCACAATCTCTTCATTTTCTAAGTCTAACATTTTTTGGTTGAAGATGGAACATTCTTGCAGAGTTGGCATCAAACATATCCCAGATTTCTTCTCAGTCATTTTTTTAAAAATATTCTCTGGAAGAATGTTTTCATTTGGATACAAATTTGAAATTAATCGACTATGCAAAGCTTTTTTCCCTTTCTCAGTCATTTTTCCAATTCTTACATCTTGTAGAATATTTTTATAATCTTCATCCTTGGCCTGTCGCATATTTTGAAGCAGTTCAGCATATTTAAAATTTAGCCATATATTAACATTTCCAATGCTTCCAAGGGACTTCCTGGTATCTTCATGCGTGAGCATTTTAAACACTGGTTGTCCTTTTACTGGAGTCAACTGCAATAGATCTCCAAAAACAATAATGTGTTTTCCTCCAAATAACACATCATAGTCTGTTTTAAGAATTTCTTGCATTCTCAAATGCACAAAAGCAAGCATTAGATTTGAGACCATGCTTACTTCATCTATGATAAGAAGTTTCATTTTCTTCAAGACTCTTGAAACTTCAGAACACGCATCTCCAGATAGCTTGTTGTAATGCAATTTATTATCATGTTCAACTGGCAGCATCAATAAACGATGTAGAGTAATCCCTTTAATGTTATGTGCTGCCAGACCAGTTGGAGCAGTTACAACACAAGACAGTGGTGAATCAGTCCTTTTCTGCAGATAACTTGCAACGGCTTTAATTAGAAAACTTTTTCCTGTCCCCGCTTCTCCACTTACATACAGTCGGACAGGGTCAAATAATATACATGAGCACTCTTTTTTCTCATGTCTGAATCCATGTTCAATCTGCTCTGTGACTTCATCATATATCTTTTTCTGCTCAATGTTTAGTTGCGTTACCAAATCTTCTAAGTTAACTCCATCCTCTTGAGCTTGTTCCATAGCTCTTTCCACCTCATCCATGGCAGTGGCAGCTTCATTTTGGATAATTGGTCCTCCTAGTGGATCCTGGCTCAATGAAGTAGAACTCTGACTATCTTGAGAACTGTTTCTAGCTATCTCTTCAGCAATTGTGGTTTCTTGCTCCATTTCTTCATTCAACATTTGCAGATAATTTAGAAAAATAGGACATTCTATGGTATCCTTAGTTGCATTAAAAGAGTCTTCATAACAGAGAAAATCTCCAAGTAGTTCCTCTTCTGTACGCCATGGCTTAAAGAGTTGCAAAAGAGCTAAATAGTAAAATTCTCTTTTGTCTGGAACTTCACAACTCAATTTTCGATGATTAATCAAATGGCCTTTTTTCTGCTTCACTAGACATCCTTCATAGCCAATGAGTGCATATTTTCCATTATTGATATCTTCTGTGATGTTCCTCTTATAACTGTAGTTTTGAAGAACTTCATACAAACATGTGTTCTCAAGGTGAGTACTTCTATTTGGATAGTATGTATCCAACATATTTGTCTTCAAAATATCTGTACTGTTTGGTTCTTTTTCCGCCAAATATTCAATTTCTTGCACAGATTTCAAAACTCGGTTTCGTGTTGCAGCAAGACCAAGACTCACCCAAATGATTGTTCTTGATTTGGCATAGAGACTTGCTGATGATAACCGATCAGAACATTCATATGCTCCAATTTCTCGATGCGACAACATCTTCAGACTGAAACTGTATAATTTCTTGCTTAGACTCTTTTCATGTGAAATGTCCTCCCACATTTCCTTCAGTTCTGTCTTTTCTTTTTTGGTGATGTAAGATGTCACATATCGAGCCACAGCAATAGAGTTGTCAGCAACGAACTGAATATCCATGTTAGCATTCCACATGGACAAAATCACTGGGTTGTAATCGTTGATGTACTTAGATTCTTCATTTCTTTTCAAATTATATGTGTTTTTGGGAGATTTTCTCGTCACAGTATGTCGTAGAGATGACATCAAATTATTTACTCTTCCCTTAGAAATCACTGGTTGAGGAAATGCAAAACGACATTTCGTGTAGTACTTTTCCTTGTTTTTAAATTTTCGACGACAATACTTTCCACAACGATGAGATTGAAAACGTAAAACTTGTTGCCTTAAATTGTTTTCTTCAGTAGATTTTGGAACAGCACATGTTGAATACTCTTCAATGAAACTCATCACTGTTTCATCTGAATCTGATCCAAATTTGGGTGCATCTTTAATCCACAACAACATATGTATATGAGGAGCACCTCTCGCTTGATATTCCTTCCTCCGAAAGAAATCCAAAACCTCTCCAAGGGGAGGATTTTTTTTGTTGGTAATAAAAGACATCATAGCTTCAAATCTATGATTAAAATATCTGCAAACATTCACTGGATCTAAAGAACACAGTTCTCCTGGTGTTTTCAATTCTATATTTGGTATGTTTTCATTTGCCTCTCGTAGAAATTGAAGTAAATCGTCCCATGCATACTCAGCACAGCTAAGAGTGAGGAACCATGTAGGAGTTCCTAAGTTTCTTAGCATACATTTCAATTCTCCATGACGACGAAACCAATACTCGTTGGTTCCACGTTGACATGCCATGAGATTGATTAGCTGAGATTCCAAAATACTGTCTTGCAGATTAACTTTCTCCATAAAGTCCCTTGCACAAACATTTTGCAAATGAGGTCCACTTTTTAATATATGATTAACTGCATAAGAAAGCCCAGACAAATCACTTTCAAACAGTAGATGAAATAAATATGGAATGCATTGACGAAACCTTGGATCTTCTGCATATAATCTTAGAGTCCGGTATTCAGCTGCAGGAATTTGAACTGGTCGATCATCATATCGTCCACCACAACCTGTTGGAAATAATTGTGGAAAACAACGAGCTTCCAAACTTTCTTCCCATACACTAATGGGACTTCCTTTTGCTGCCTTCATTTGAAACAAGTCAATTGCATTTCCCATTACTTCTTTGGAATGCAAAGGATGAACAGTATAATGTTCATATATTTCTTCAGTTCTAGACACATCAACTTTTTCAATTTGACCAACTGAAGAATCACTATCTTCTTCTGTAGCTGTTTCCTCTACTCCAACACTTACATTTTTGTAGTACTCATTGTTTTTAACTAAATACAACGTTGCCTTCTTGACTTTTTTAACATCCACTAAATCTTGCCAAATTTTCTTACTCTTTGTTGGAACCCCATTAACTAGAATAACTAAAGGATCTTCTTCTACTCTTTCTACACCAATTGTATTAATATTTTTCTTTACATCTAGAGGCAAATAAACAACTCTTCCCTTTAATCCTCTCAGTAAATCTGATGGAGGCAATTTCCCTGTCTTAGGCTCCATGCGTACAATAGCCTGAAAAGGATGGACACATTGAATCAAAATAGATTCATAAGTATTTAGATCCATCAATTCAGAAGGAATATCTATCAACTGAAGATTATTATAAACTGCTCTTGCAGGCATTCTATTTTCATTTAATTTTTTCAAACAATAAGTGCAAATACGCTGATCCAAACTCAAATCAAAAGAATTCTCCACCAACAAATAACTTACAAAATCCTCCCATTCACTATTATTTTCCAATTCACTTTTTGCATATAAATCAACTAACCTAGTCTGAATTTTATAATGAGTCCGTCGACAACACACACAAGTTAAATTAGGCCTCTCACTTGATTTCACCTTAAACTTGATAATTTCCTCATCAAACTTTTCAATACTTGAAATTTGTCCATTATCTTCTGCATTACCATCCATTACTATATCTATTTCTACACTGTCCTCTTTGTTCCCAAAATAACAAAACTCAATTTCTTCACAAATAGTCTTCACATCCACTTCAGATCCATGCAAAAGAGCACTATTTAACTGTTTAAGCTTAAGTGCAGGACTTTTTGCATAATACAACTTCCTCACTAATTTCCTTACGTTATTATGATGCACTGCTAACATCCTAAAATGATGAAAAACACTCCGACAAACTTTTCTAGAAAGACATGCTAGTGAATGCCCTTGCAAACCTGTGCTTTCTCTCACTCTGCAAGGATCTAACTCTTGCAGGATCTTCATTTTTTGTTTGAGACTTTTTTTACTATATGTACGTAAGAAATTTCGAAGCAAATCAATTGATTCCTGTCGCACACTACAAATACTACTACATTTCCATGTGTACACTGGACCCTTAGTACGTCTCCCTAAAACTTCATCAGCTAACACCTCTTCTGCATCTCTAGATACAAGTTTCTCTTTTTCCATCACACAACTATCTTTCACCTCATATGCACGACCACTGGTGTCAACTGCATGCACCAAATCATTTTCCTGAAAGTAACTCTCCTCATTAAAAAAAGGCTCAGAACTTGAACTATGCATCCATTCACCAGAAAATACTTCACAAAAATTACTCCGATTAATAATTCTTTTCCATCTACTGTTCGATTTGAAAACATCCATTGCCTTATTAAGTATCCTAATTCTATTGATTATTAAAATAAATAATTTTTTCTTAACTTCAAAAGCCTGATCAACAATCTTTTCTACACTTTTCTTTTTCTTGTAAAAAGCAGCTTTTAGTTTACTTTTCTTATCATTTTTTAGCAAATTTAAAACTACCCTATTGCGAAACATTCGCCTACGAATGTCCCTAAAAACATTTACCCTTCTATTGCTAACCATTCTCTTCTCTCCTGGTCCAATGGAAACATTTTTTGTGGGCTTCTCTTTCCTTTTTAGATTTGTTGACTTTTTCTGTATATTCACATTAGCAATTTCATTTTTTTTCCTACGACATATGTTGCGAAGAAAAGACTTAATTGGCTTACCAGAAGCTTTTCTGGTGTTTTTTGAAGTAGTTGTTGAAGAGGATTCCATAAACTCTGTTGTTGATGTTCTCCTTTTCCGTATAGTATTTTTGATATTTCTTTGCCTTGAAGGCATTTTTGCTTCCTTTTCAGAAGTTGATTTGAATCTGTTGTTCTGTTAAAAAAACACATGAAAGACCACTATTAGCAAACAACAAAGTAATGTTAAAAAGCAAACAATATAAACAATAAATTGCAACATATTTAAGTTTATACAATAGCAACTCATGGCTTTATTTTTAAAGGCCTTGCGCCACCAGTGCATCACTTATTACCCATGTTTAAAGTCAAGCATTAGCTGCACATGGCATTCATAAATAAGGGCCAAATACATATACCAATCAATTGCACCCAAAAATCGATTTTTGAATAACATGTAAGAAACACTGCGCAGAACCTATGTACAACCAATCAATATCATCAAACAAAGTCAGGGCCTTATTTATGAAAGCCTTGTGCCACCAGTGCGTCACGTATTACCCATGTTTAAAGTCATGCATCAGCTGCACATGGCAATCATAAATAAGGGCCAAATACATATACCAATCAATTGCACCCAAAAATCGATTTTTGAATAACATGTAAGAAACACTGCGCAGAACCTATGTACAACCAATCAATATCATCAAACAAAGTCAGGGTCTGATTTATAAAGGCCTTGCGCCACCAGTGCATAACTTATTACCCATGTTTAAAGTCATGCATCGGCTGCACATGGCAATCATAAATAAGGGCCAAATACATATACCAATCAATTGCACCCAAAAATCGATTTTTGAATAACATGTAAGAAACACTGCGCAGAACCTATGTACAACCAATCAATATCATCAAACAAAGTCAGGGCCTTATTTATGAAAGCCTTGCGCCACCAGTGCGTCACTTATTACCCATGTTTAAAGTCATGCATCAGTTGCACATGGCAATCATAAATAAGGGCCAAATACATATACCAATCAATTGCACCCCAAAATCGATTTTTCAATAACATGTAAGAAACACGGCGCAGAACCTAAGTACAACCACTCAATATCATCAAACAAAGTCAGGGCCTTATTTATGAAAGCCTTGCGCCACCAGTGCGTCACTTATTACCCATGTTTAAAGTCATGCATCAGTTGCACATGGCAATCATAAATAAGGGCCAAATACATATACCAATCAATTGCACCCAAAAATCGATTTTTGAATAACATGTAAGAAACACTGCGCAGAACCTATGTACAACCAATCAATATCATCAAACAAAGTCAGGGCCTTATTTATGAAAGCCTTGTGCCACCAGTGCGTCACGTATTACCCATGTTTAAAGTCATGCATCAGCTGCACATGGCAATCATAAATAAGGGCCAAATACATATACCAATCAATTGCACCCAAAAATCGATTTTTGAATAACATGTAAGAAACACTGCGCAGAACCTATGTACAACCAATCAATATCATCAAACAAAGTCAGGGCCTTATTTATGAAAGCCTTCCGCCACCAGTGCGTCACTTATTACCCATGTTTAAAGTCATGCATCAGCTGCACATGGGAATCATAAATAAGGGCCAAATACATATACCAATCAATTGCACCCAAAAATCGATTTTTGAATAACATGTAAGAAACACTGCGCAGAACCTAAGTACAACCACTCAATATCATCAAACAAAGTCAGGGCCTTATTTATGAAAGCCTTGCGCCACCAGTGCGTCACTTATTACCCATGTTTAAAGTCATGCATCAGCTGCACATGGCAATCATAAATAAGGGCCAAATACATATACCAATCAATTGCACCCAAAAATCGATTTTTCAATAACATGTAAGAAACACTGCGCAGAACCTAAGTACAACCACTCAATATCATCAAACAAAGTCAGGGCCTTATTTATGAAAGCCTTGCGCCACCAGTGCGTCACTTATTACCCATGTTTAAAGTCATGCATCAGCTGCACATGGCAATCATAAATAAGGGCCAAATACATATACCAATCAATTGCACCCAAAAATCGATTTTTGAATAACATGTAAGAAACACTGCGCAGAACCTATGTACAACCAATCAATATCATCAAACAAAGTCAGGGCCTTATTTATGAAAGCCTTGCGCCACCAGTGCGTCACGTATTACCCATGTTTAAAGTCATGCATCAGCTGCACATGGCAATCATAAATAAGGGCCAAATACATATACCAATCAATTGCACCCAAAAATCGATTTTTGAATAACATGTAAGAAACACTGCGCAGAACCTATGTACAACCAATCAATATCATCAAACAAAGTCAGGGCCTTATTTATGAAAGCCTTGCGCCACCAGTGCGTCACTTATTACCCATGTTTAAAGTCATGCATCAGCTGCACATGGCAATCATAAATAAGGGCCAAATACATATACCAATCAATTGCACCCAAAAATCGATTTTTCAATAACATGTAAGAAACACGGCGCAGAACCTAAGTACAACCACTCAATATCATCAAACAAAGTCAGGGCCTTATTTATGAAAGCCTTGCGCCACCAGTGCGTCACTTATTACCCATGTTTAAAGTCATGCATCAGTTGCACATGGCAATCATAAATAAGGGCAAAATACATATACCAATCAATTGCACCCAAAAATCGATTTTTCAATAACATGTAAGAAACACGGCGCAGAACCTAAGTACAACCACTCAATATCATCAAACAAAGTCAGGGCCTTATTTATGAAAGCCTTGCGCCACCAGTGCGTCACTTATTACCCATGTTTAAAGTCATGCATCAGTTGCACATGGCAATCATAAATAAGGGCAAAATACATATACCAATCAATTGCACCCAAAAATCGATTTTTCAATAACATGTAAGAAACACGGCGCAGAACCTAAGTACAACCACTCAATATCATCAAACAAAGTCAGGGCCTTATTTATGAAAGCCTTGCGCCACCAGTGCGTCACTTATTACCCATGTTTAAAGTCATGCATCAGTTGCACATGGCAATCATAAATAAGGGCAAAATACATATACCAATCAATTGCACCCAAAAATCGATTTTTGAATAACATGTAAGAAACACTGCGCAGAACCTATGTACAACCAATCAATATCATCAAACAAAGTCAGGGCCTTATTTATGAAAGCCTTGTGCCACCAGTGCGTCACGTATTACCCATGTTTAAAGTCATGCATCAGCTGCACATGGCAATCATAAATAAGGGCCAAATACATATACCAATCAATTGCACCCAAAAATCGATTTTTGAATAACATGTAAGAAACACTGCGCAGAACCTATGTACAACCAATCAATATCATCAAACAAAGTCAGGGCCTTATTTATGAAAGCCTTCCGCCACCAGTGCGTCACTTATTACCCATGTTTAAAGTCATGCATCAGCTGCACATGGGAATCATAAATAAGGGCCAAATACATATACCAATCAATTGCACCCAAAAATCGATTTTTGAATAACATGTAAGAAACACTGCGCAGAACCTAAGTACAACCACTCAATATCATCAAACAAAGTCAGGGCCTTATTTATGAAAGCCTTGCGCCACCAGTGCGTCACTTATTACCCATGTTTAAAGTCATGCATCAGCTGCACATGGCAATCATAAATAAGGGCCAAATACATATACCAATCAATTGCACCCAAAAATCGATTTTTCAATAACATGTAAGAAACACTGCGCAGAACCTAAGTACAACCACTCAATATCATCAAACAAAGTCAGGGCCTTATTTATGAAAGCCTTGCGCCACCAGTGCGTCACTTATTACCCATGTTTAAAGTCATGCATCAGCTGCACATGGCAATCATAAATAAGGGCCAAATACATATACCAATCAATTGCACCCAAAAATCGATTTTTGAATAACATGTAAGAAACACTGCGCAGAACCTATGTACAACCAATCAATATCATCAAACAAAGTCAGGGCCTTATTTATGAAAGCCTTGCGCCACCAGTGCGTCACGTATTACCCATGTTTAAAGTCATGCATCAGCTGCACATGGCAATCATAAATAAGGGCCAAATACATATACCAATCAATTGCACCCAAAAATCGATTTTTGAATAACATGTAAGAAACACTGCGCAGAACCTATGTACAACCAATCAATATCATCAAACAAAGTCAGGGCCTTATTTATGAAAGCCTTGCGCCACCAGTGCGTCACTTATTACCCATGTTTAAAGTCATGCATCAGCTGCACATGGCAATCATAAATAAGGGCCAAATACATATACCAATCAATTGCACCCAAAAATCGATTTTTCAATAACATGTAAGGAACACTGCACAGAACCTATGTACAACCAATCAATATCATCAAACAAAGTCAGGGCCTCATTTATAAAGGCCTGGCGCCACCAGTGCATCACTTATTACCCATGTTTAAAGTCATGCATCAGCTGCACATGGCAATCATAAATAAGGGCCAAATAAAAATACCATTCATTTGCACCCAAAATCGATTTTTCAATAACATGTAAGAAACACTGCGCAGAACCTAAGTACAACCACTCAATATCATCAAACAAAGTCAGGGCCTTATTTATGAAAGCCTTGCGCCACCAGTGCGTCACTTATTACCCATGTTTAAAGTCATGCATCAGCTGCACATGGCAATCATAAATAAGGGCCAAATACATATACCAATCAATTGCACCCAAAAATCGATTTTTGAATAACATGTAAGAAACACTGCGCAGAACCTATGTACAACCAATCAATATCATCAAACAAAGTCAGGGCCTTATTTATGAAAGCCTTGCGCCACCAGTGCGTCACTTATTACCCATGTTTAAAGTCATGCATCAGCTGCACATGGCATTCATAAATAAGGGCCAAATACATATACCAATCAATTGCACCCAAAAATCGATTTTTGAATAACATGTAAGGAACACTGCACAGAACCTAAGTACAACCACTCAATATCATCAAACAAAGTCAGGGCCTCATTTATAAAGGCCTGGCGCCACCAGTGCATCACTTATTACCCATGTTTAAAGTGATGCATCAACTGCACATGGCAATCATAAAAAAGGCCAAATAAAAATACCATTCATTTGCACCCAAAATCGATTTTTAAATAACATGTAAGAAACACTGCGCAGAACTTATATACTAACATACAATTTCACTTCTAAAACAAAACTATCTGCTTCCAAATATTCTCCATAGAGCAAATAAATCTCTATCTAAATTAAATGAATCATTACTTACCTTTACAAATGCTTTTGGAGATTGAAAACAGTGTCAGACACACACACCAATTTTTCTTTAGCAGAGGAAAAGGTGTGCTCTCAATACACTGAAACCAAGACTGGCATAGAAAATCTCTATCTTTGTACACATATGCCTTAATTCAACCAATGAAAACTCTTCCCTCACTATTTTCAAACCAACACCCATCCCCCTCTCAAACCTTTCTATCTGTTACCATAGCAACTCCCTCCTAACTGAACTGTAAGGTTCAAAAGTTTATCTTACAATGTTGCAAATTAACTCAGCAAGGATGTTTGACCTGTCAATACAGCAGCCTATACAGGGTATTTTTGCTTTTGGTGACTTTTTTTAAACCATTCAAATTGCTTCTTTCACACAACATAACCATACACCCTAACTTTCAGTTTTCAACTATCTGAATCCACCAATCATTGCTTGTGATTCAAGAGCACAGAAACTCCACAATTATTTTTTTGTGAACTCCTACTGTTCCAACTGCCATTTCATTCCCACACTTCATCTGACTGGACCAGAACCTTCTCACATCATGTACTCTGTTTGGATTATTGGACATAGCTACATCCACTGGGCTCAAAGGTATGCAGCTAGCAGAAATTTTCATAACCTTGATTTATCAAATGTGGAAATCAAGTGGATTGGCCACAGAGGATTAAAATGTCACCAATTGATACCATTGGTGAAAACCTTTTTGCATCTGCCAGAACCTGACCTTATAATTGTGCACTGTGGTGGAAACGATCTAGGCACATTAACTGGGGTAGGTCTGGAAATGCTATTAAAGGACACCTTTCATCAATTGATGATACTTTTTCCCCACACTGCCTTGGTATATTCCAATATATGCCAAAGACAGAAATGGAACTGGTCCAACCAATTTGGTCCACAATTTGAGAAAGCACGGAAACATGTAAATAAATCTGTTTCTGCTTACATGAGAGACTATGGAATGGGTTCATTATACAATAATAACTTGTGTTACAACATGCAAGACATCTACAGAGGAGATGGAGTGCACTTCTCAGATGAGGGGAATAGAATATTCCTCCTGAATTTAAGAATGTGTATTGGAACCTACTTGTAGGTACCTAAATCAACCACAGAACCCAAAAGCTCTTTTCAGAGCTACCCTAACTCTGATCATTCAAAGCGTTTATTTTTTTCTAACTTTTTTCACTATTTTTCACCAAAGTACGCTTTCCGGTACGCTTACAGGTGCGCGCACCAGGCGCTACCCCCGCGAAAAATTAAAGATTTTTTTTTTTTTTCACGTTTATGAGCCTCCTAAGCCCCCCTCAGAAAACCTAGAGGGTCAAGAAGTCTCTACAGTTCCCCCTTCTATCCATTCCGAACATTGTTTACCCTCCATCTTGTGTCTCGATTGTTCCGAAACACAAAATGGAGGACTCCCGTAACGCTGCCAGTGCGCGTACAGGAGCGCGCACCAGTAAGCGCTCGTTAAAAAAAGGTGGGAAAGTAATTTACGGAAAACCCAATGGAGACACTTTCATCAAATATAGAATACGCCCTACTGCATAGCAGTCCCTACCATTTGCCCAAATTTGGTGAAATTCCATTGAGACATTTAGGCTACAGGCCTGTCTAAATATCCTGAGGTAAATTACATGACAAAAACACACTTGTAATGTTAGAATTTACAACCAATTAAAAAGTATCTCTCATTTTCTACGATTATTTCCTGACGTTTGATTGGTTAAGTACAAGAATATATATAAAAGAAGAGAGGGAAACACAGCCATTTTGACTACTGCTTCCTGAAGTACACTTGAAAACAAATTTCACTGACAACTTCAACTAATTTCTCTAAGGTAACTTCTAATTATGGAAGTATATTGTACACTTTAAGTTTATTTCTTAAAAAATATTCTGTTAGTGATATGCTATCCCTCTTTAATAGTTAGAGATAGAGATAGACTTCTCTGTAATAGTTATGGATTGAGTTAGGCTTCTCTGGTATACTAGCTCTACTAATATAGTTAATTTATATGCAATTTTCAGAAAGAAAATGGAAGGAGAAAATAAGGCAAATGATACTTCTATCAAAGTAAAGGTGGAAAAACCAGAAGATGAAAAAAAAGAAGTTGATTTCATGGATGACTCTTTGGATGAACAGTTTATAGAATGTTTGGAAGAAATTGAATCATGTACATATAATTATGAGGAAATTCCGGACAATATTATGTTAGAAATTTTATTAAATTATGAAAAAGAATCAGAGGAATAAATGTATCTTTAATAATTTCAATTGTTTCAGACAATATTCTTTTTTATATGTAATTCATGAAGTATTACCAAAAATGTTTAAAATATAAAGTGAGACTTATAGTATACTGTTCAACTATTTTTCTGTTACATAGTAAGTTTACTCATAGTTACTACCTTTCTCCCACTATATTATCTCATATGAATATTTTACACCTCATTTTCATAAGTGAGCAGGATAGACTACTCATGATCCCCTAGAAATTCTCAGGGAGTGCTTAAAAGATCTGTTTCTCCTTTCCAGACAGACTATATTATGAATTCCATATACCACAAAAAATACAATAACAACATGCAAGATGTCTACAAAGAAGATGGTGAACATTAAATTTAAGTCTCTTCATTAGTACCTACATGTAGGTACTTACATAAAATAAAAAAATTTAAAAAAAACAATTAATAAACATACAATTTTTTGAAGTGATTATTTTTCCATAGTACCCTCCTCGATACGCTCCCCGGTGCGCGCACCAGGCGCTCCCCCCGCGAAAATCGAAAAAAAAAAAAAAAATTTTGAGGCCCCGCGGGACCCTTTAATGGCCCCCATATCAAACCTAGGGGGTCAGGGGGGTCTACCCTGCCCCCTTATGGTCAATTCCACCCTTTGTTTTTGCCACCTCTTATGACTAGATTTTACCGATAGACAAGATGGCGGCCGCTCCGGACTGTTTAGAATGTTTACAGACAACTGAGAGCCAATCAGCTTTCTGCGCGCAAGTCGCGTGTCGCGCCGGGAGCGCTCACCGGTGCGCGCACCGGAGAGCGCCTATAGATATATATATTTTTTTGAACGTTAATTTCTCAAAATCCACTGAAGCACATATCTTGAGACATAGCAAAGGCACATCGGGCTACCAGTCCCTACAATTTTGCCAAGTTTGGTGGAAATCCATTCAGCCGTTAGAGCTAAAAGTGAAATCGACCGCCCTATGGAAATTAACATGGGGAAAACGCGTTTTGGGACCCCCCTTTTATCTCGGCCCCCGCTTAACGTATCCCCCCCAAACTTTCAGGGAAGGACCGGAACCCCGCGAGGCCATTTTCAGGAAATTTTCAGGCAGATTCGTCAACCGGCGCCAAAGTTATTCCAAATAGAATTTTCAGATTTAACATTGAAAAAAATCCTAACTATAACTACCTACTGGCGACCGCCAGTAGGTATATATATATATATATATATATATATATATATATATATATATATATATATATATATATATATATATATATATATATATATATATATATATATAATCTTTCCAAAGCAAAATGAAATAATACACCGCACTCCTCTAGGTTTTGATTAAGCTCTTTAATCCATCAAGGAAAAAACTTCCTCACCTACGCGTTTCAAACAGATTACTGTTCTTGCTCACGGTAGTTACAAGTCCATTTTTTCTTTTTACTATTTATACCCTCCTGCCCATATGGCAATTAGGATGCATTATGGGAGGGGTAGTTTTTGGTGAAAACAAACCATGTCAGGTCACTTTTGCAAGTTATCACAGTCAGTTAATTTGACTTGGGATGATGTCTGATGGCTAAGTGCCTATGGTTTTAATGAATTAAAACCATTTTCATAGCGGGTTGAGTTGTTATCTCATTCGCTGCATAAATGTACAGGTATTGTACATTATGGGTGATAGCTGAGTGCTAATGGTGGAAGTCAATGACTTGTAACTTGTTCCAGGACTCTGACATTATTTAAAATAAACGCTGTTAATAACAAACAAAAAAGTTTTTCATAATTTACATATGTATTCAGTTTAACCCTATATATTTTAGACTTCTAAGCATTGTGTACTCAAAGGAATCTAAACGTCTAGTTCAAGTTTCAAGTTTACATTTCAGATAAATGTTATATTTTAGATTCAAACACTACTTTGTGAGAGAAATCTTTTGTGAGAAAAATATATCATCTTTTAAACGGAGATTTTCATACATCTAGTCATGTGATTGCATTGGACTCTTGGATAAATCATAAATGTACATAAAGTTCTTCGTCCCCGTTCAGTCCTTGCGGGGTCTTAGTTTTGAATTTTATTATTAATTTTGACTCCAAGCGTCTGAGTTTCTGTAGGCGATTTCCACCTCTCTCACTGTCCGGTATCATTGCCAGTCCTGAATATCTTACATTTAGCCAGGTTTTATTCTTGTGAGTTATGAGATGTTTTGCCATAGCATAAGTTTGGTCCTTGTTTTGCATGGCCCTAATATGTTCTAACATCCTTTTCTTAAGGGCACATATGGTCGATCCAATGTATCTCTTGCCACATTCACATTCCAAGAGGTAGACAACATAATGGGATTCACAAGTGATCTTAGTTCGAATTTCAAAGGGTTGGCCTTTAGGATCTGTTATGGATTTGAGATTTCTTCCGATTTTACATGCTTTGCAGGATGAGCATTTGGTGAATCCTTTTTGTCTTTTCTCTAACCATGTTTCCTCTCTTTTGTTTATGAAATGGCTATTGACCAGAATGTCACCAATTGATGGTGATTTCCTGAAAGAAAGTAAGGGGGCATCTCCTATGGTGTTTCCAATGTCAGGATCCTTTTTCAATACACTCCAGTATTTGGTGACCGCTTTTCTTATGTTTGCACTTTCTTTTGAATATGTCAAGATGAGGCGTGGTTTCTCTTCCTTTGTTGTTTCAGTACCCTCTTTATTCTTGACTATCAATGTCTCTGTTCTGGTTTTTTCTCGTGCTCTTATTTCTCCTCTTTTTATTGTTTTCATCTTGTATCCCCTTTGGGAAAACCGATTGACTGTTTCTGCAAATTTGTTTTCCATTTCCGATGGTTCTGACCAGTTCCGTTTCATCCTTAAAAACTCTCCATAGGGTACATTTGATTTCAAGGATGTTGGATGAAAACTGGTCCCATGCAGGATACTGTTAGTGGAGGTTTTTTTGCGGCCAACCCTTTGAAATTCGAACTAAGATCACTGGTGAATCCCATTATGTTGTCTACCTCTTGGAATGTGAATGTGGCAAGAGATACATTGGATCGACCATATGTGCCCTTAAGAAAAGGATGTTAGAACATATTAGGGCCATGCAAAACAAGGACCAAACTTATGCTATGGCAAAACATCTCATAACTCACAAGAATAAAACCTGGCTAAATGTAAGATATTCAGGACTGGCAATGATACCGGACAGTGAGAGAGGTGGAAATCGCCTACAGAAACTCAGACGCTTGGAGTCAAAATTAATAATAAAATTCAAAACTAAGACCCCGCAAGGACTGAACGGGGACGAAGAACTTTATGTACATTTATGATTTATCCAAGAGTCCAATGCAATCACATGACTAGATGTATGAAAATCTTCGTTTAAAAGATGATATATTTTTCTCACAAAAGATTTCTCTCACAAAGTAGTGTTTGAATCTAAAATATAACATTTATCTGAAATGTAAACTTGAAACTTGAACTAGACGTTTAGATTCCTTTGAGTACACAATGCTTAGAAGTCTAAAATATATAGGGTTAAACTGAATACATATGTAAATTATGAAAAACTTTTTTGTTTGTTATTAACAGCGTTTATTTTAAATAATGTCAGAGTCCTGGAACAAGTTACAAGTCATTGACTTCCACCATTAGCACTCAGCTATCACCCATAATGTACAATACCTGTACATTTATGCAGCGAATGAGATAACAACTCAACCCGCTATGAAAATGGTTTTAATTCATTAAAACCATAGGCACTTAGCCATCAGACATCATCCCAAGTCAAATTAACTGACTGTGATAACTTGCAAAAGTGACCTGACATGGTTTGTTTTCACCAAAAACTACCCCTCCCATAATGCATCCTAATTGCCATATGGGCAGGAGGGTATAAATAGTAAAAAGAAAAAATGGACTTGTAACTACCGTGAGCAAGAACAGTAATCTGTTTGAAACGCGTAGGTGAGGAAGTTTTTTCCTTGATGGATTAAAGAGCTTAATCAAAACCTAGAGGAGTGCGGTGTATTATTTCATTTTGCTTTGGAAAGTTTCACGAGTCTTGTCCTTGACTCGGCACCAGCACCAGCTGAATGGTCGCTCCTCCTCCAGCAAGGGACATTTGCTCGAACATTTGGATACGTGAGGAGAGAGCCCAGCATATGCAGAACTCCGTAATTGTCAAAAAATAACATCTTTGAAACGCGAGGTAATAAGGAAGGGAAAGCCGGCGGAAAGGAGCACAGACGATCTGGAGCGGAGACGCCCTTTCCTAAAAGACCGTGACTGAACCCGGAATCGAGAGCGTTTTCAACGGAGCAGACAATCATCAGTTTCACCGGCTAAACGGAGCACACACCCACCCCTTGCCAGGTCGAGCGCTGACGCGGAAGTGCCGGAGGGCATTCAGCGGTCCAGGAGACTCCCCGGTAAGTGTAAAAATCAGATGTGCCGTGTGTGTCAGCGTGAATCAACTGAACAGTGCTGCAGCGAGTGTGAACACTGAAGTCCTGACTATTCGGGACTCCAGTACAAGCTACAAAAAGCGCATCACTATCTAGGTAAAGCAATCCATCAATTTCAGGGCAACCAGCCTTGTAAGTCAATACTGAAAAAAACTTCCCACGTTTTAGTTAACAAGTGCATGACTAAACGCGAGCATAAATAACAAACAAAGTGAATAACACGAACACAATTCACGGTGTTCCCTGGTCAGAATAACCCATTAATCTTCAAGTAACATGGAAAAAAGAGCAGCCAAACGCTTGGAAAAAGCGGAAAGTTTGTTTTCAGATTCCCAACAACCGGGAAAGAACCAACCCACAGATCCTAAAGCGACAACCTCCAAATCAGCGCAGACAACATTAAAACAACTCTTTCAACAACTAGAGAAATTGCTGCGCAAGGAAATATCTCGTTCTTGGGAAATAATAACATTGGAAAAATATTTGGAATTGAGCCTCGTCCCTAGGGGCCTTCGCATTTTCACTCTCCCAAATCATCCAGACACCAGCCCTGCCATGCTTGAGGAATGGGGGCGCAATAACATGGAATGTTCAAAAAGAATGATAATGATAATAATAAAACATGCAAAAATTGGAGTAACGGATCTACACACGAAAATTGAGGAAATAGAACAACTAATAAAGGCCTCACAAGAAGGGGAAGATGAAATGAAAAAATTAAGAACCATAATGGAAAATAATTTAGACAAACACGAGAACGAGATAGAAGAACGCAAACAGCGCAAATTCAGGAGAGACCAATATGACTATGCAAACGGCGCAATCTTCACATTTGCCAAACGATTAGATGTGATCAAACAACAAGGAGCAAACAAATCAAAACCTAAACCAGGGGCAAGTGAAACTGAATCTGACGCCAGTGAAGGGGAACAAAGAGGAAGAGAAAGAACAACCAACCAAAAACAGCTCTCTTTTTTAGAGGAGATGGAAATGCTATACAACGACCAACAAACCCCAAAACCAGCAGGGAGAGGACGTGGAAGAGGGAGACAAAGAGGGCGAGGAAGGGGCCAACCATCGAGCTCAAACATAAACGCAAAACCAGAAGAGCAAAACGCCCCAAGATATCCATTGCGCAATCGCACCTTATCAAAGAAGTGATAATGGATAACACAAGGAAAAACAACATGAATCCAGACCTAATAATAAACTTATCAGACTACACCCTCACCATCAATGAAAGAAAGGTACTGAATAAAGGATTAACATTCAGCCCAGAAAAACATCAGGATGAAGTAGAAACGAAAATTGACATATACAAATATATAAGGAAACTGAAATTAAAAAAGTTTTTTGCCAAATCGAACAACAAAAAAAGCACACAGGAGCTAAATGTGACTAACAGTGGAGATGAGGCAGGATACACAATCTCGGATCTACCGGCACTCGTAGTAGCTCACAATTTGGCAAATGAGGATGACAATATTTCCTTAACGGAAACACAAATCTTGAAAGAAATGGATATAGAACATAACAAGCATCCAAAAACATCTTTCAGAAACCCGTCAAAATTCTGCCCAATCCTACATCCAGGCAATAAAATTGATGCATTCCATGACCTAGTCACTGCCGAATTAGACAAATTGAAGAATGTCAGCAACAAAAACAAAGAAAATCTAACTTGGGAGGAACGGCAAGCATTGAACTCTCTAAAAACCAACTTAAAAATTGAAATAAAACCAGCTGATAAAGGTGGGAATATTGTGGTCTTAAACAAAACTGACTACATAGAAGAGGCCAATCGACAATTGCTAGATACCAAAAACTACACAAAATTGGAAGTGAACCCAACAGCGAGAATGACAACAGAAATACATTGTCAAATAATAACCTGGCAAGAAAGTGGTCTGTTAAGTCAGGAAGAAGCCAAGTTTCTGACAGTAGAAAATCCTATAACACCGACTATTTACTTTCTGCCGAAAGTTCACAAGACTCTGTTTAAACCTCCGGCCCGACCGATAATTTCCAGCTGTGGATCACTGTATGAAAAAATTGCCTCATATGTGGATCATTTCTTAGCCCCCATAGTACCCACATTGAACTCCTTCATCAAGGATACTGGAGATTTTCTTCGAATAATAATGGACACACAATGGCAACCAACTTATCTGTTAGCTACAATTGATGTAGTCTCACTTTACACATCGATAGATCACCAGATAGGTCTTGATGCAATTGCTTACTTCTTAAGACAGAGACCAATAGGGGAACTCAAACACTCTGCTATGCTGTTGGATATGATACGCATATGCCTAACGAACAATGTGTTCCTGTTCAACAATGGCATATATTCCCAAAACTGCGGAACTGCCATGGGAGTTTCTTTCTCTCCGAGCTATGCTAATCTCACCATGGGGTGGTGGGAGAAGCACATAACTTGGAGAGAAGAAAACGAACCATATACTGCCAAGACAGTTCTCTGGCTAAGATTTATTGATGATCTCTTCCTGGTGTGGAATGGAACCAGGGAGGAGTTGGAGGAATACATAAGGATCTTGAACCAGAATAATGTGGGCCTACAATTTACTTCTGATATCCAAGAAAAGGAGATTAACTATTTGGATACAAAAGTATACATCAAAGACAACACCATACATACGACACTTTTCCGCAAAAAAACCTCCACTAACAGTATCCTGCATGGGACCAGTTTTCATCCAACATCCTTGAAATCAAATGTACCCTATGGAGAGTTTTTAAGGATGAAACGGAACTGTTCAGAACCATCGGAAATGGAAAACAAATTTGCAGAAACAGTCAATCGGTTTTCCCAAAGGGGATACAAGATGAAAACAATGAAAAGAGGAGAAATAAGAGCACGAGAAAAAACCAGAACAGAGACATTGATAGTCAAGAATAAAGAGGGTACTGAAACAACAAAGGAAGAGAAACCACGCCTCATCTTGACATATTCAAAAGAAAGTGCAAACATAAGAAAAGCGGTCACCAAATACTGGAGTGTATTGAAAAAGGATCCTGACATTGGAAACACCATAGGAGATGCCCCCTTACTTTCTTTCAGGAAAGCACCATCAATTGGTGACATTCTGGTCGATAGCCATTTCATAAACAAAAGAGAGGAAACATGGTTAGAGAAAAGACAAAAAGGATTCACCAAATGCTCATCCTGCAAAGCATGTAAAATCGGAAGAAATCTCAAATCCATAACAGATCCTAAAGGCCAACCCTTTGAAATTCGAACTAAGATCACTTGTGAATCCCATTATGTTGTCTACCTCTTGGAATGTGAATGTGGCAAGAGATACATTGGATCGACCATATGTGCCCTTAAGAAAAGGATGTTAGAACATATTAGGGCCATGCAAAACAAGGACCAAACTTATGCTATGGCAAAACATCTCATAACTCACAAGAATAAAACCTGGCTAAATGTAAGATATTCAGGACTGGCAATGATACCGGACAGTGAGAGAGGTGGAAATCGCCTACAGAAACTCAGACGCTTGGAGTCAAAATTAATAATAAAATTCAAAACTAAGACCCCGCAAGGACTGAACGGGGACGAAGAACTTTATGTACATTTATGATTTATCCAAGAGTCCAATGCAATCACATGACTAGATGTATGAAAATCTCCGTTTAAAAGATGATATATTTTTCTCACAAAAGATTTCTCTCACAAAGTAGTGTTTGAATCTAAAATATAACATTTATCTGAAATGTAAACTTGAAACTTGAACTAGACGTTTAGATTCCTTTGAGTACACAATGCTTAGAAGTCTAAAATATATAGGGTTAAACTGAATACATATGTAAATTATGAAAAACTTTTTTGTTTGTTATTAACAGCGTTTATTTTAAATGATGTCAGAGTCCTGGAACAAGTTACAAGTCATTGACTTCCACCATTAGCACTCAGCTATCACCCATAATGTACAATACCTGTACATTTATGCAGCGAATGAGATAACAACTCAACCCGCTATGAAAATGGTTTTAATTCATTAAAACCATAGGCACTTAGCCATCAGACATCATCCCAAGTCAAATTAACTGACTGTGATAACTTGCAAAAGTGACCTGACATGGTTTGTTTTCACCAAAAACTACCCCTCCCATAATGCATCCTAATTGCCATATGGGCAGGAGGGTATAAATAGTAAAAAGAAAAAATGGACTTGTAACTACCGTGAGCAAGAACAGTAATCTGTTTGAAACGCGTAGGTGAGGAAGTTTTTTCCTTGATGGATTAAAGAGCTTAATCAAAACCTAGAGGAGTGCGGTGTATTATTTCATTTTGCTTTGGAAAGTTTCACGAGTCTTGTCCTTGACTCGGCACCAGCACCAGCTGAATGGTCGCTCCTCCTCCAGCAAGGGACATTTGCTCGAACATATATATATATATATATATATATATATATATATATATATATATATATATATATATATATATATATATATATATAATATTCAATGAAAAAACCATTGGTTTTAGGCCATATATAGTTAGGGATTTGCATTTAGAAAACCTTATTTTACTCGCATAAAACCATTGAAATTCCATATATAGTTATAAGCGCTAACTATATATCGCGCACCCGCAATCCACTGCTGATGATGTCACATATTACATCATTCATGACATGGTTAGTGACATCACTGATGACATCACTGATGACATCTCAAATGACATCACTGATGACATCACTGATTACAACATCCAGTGACTGTATGTTTCTGTAAAGTTAAAATATGTTTTACATATTGAAGAATGAGTAGATATATAAGTGTCTGGATGAAGGATTTAGTAGGTGCATGACTGACTGTATGAGTGAGTGATTAAATGTGTCTCACTGAGGGCATGAGTTAGTGACTAAACTGTCTTAATTTGTACATCATTATATCTGTTGTTCTACAAACTGCTGCATATGTTGATCAGTAGCTATATGAGTAACTGTATGGGCTATTGATTGGTTGTCCAAGTATTTGTATGGGAAACTGAGTGTGTGTGTATGGGTGGCTGGGAGGTGTGTGACTCTGTACATAGATGTGTGAGTAGTTGATTCACTATATGTATAGATTCAAAACTGCATGTGGAAACAGCTGTATGGGCGGTTGACTGTGCATGAGTGTATTAGTGAGTGAATGGATATCTCAGTGCTACATGTCAAATTAAGTACATATGTAAAACACAGTACATGTGAGAGTTGACATCTATAAATAACTGTGCATAAGAGCTAGTGAATGTGTGAGTGGCTGTATGGATCATTGTGATCATGTATCAGAGATTGTATAAGAGAGTAAAGTAAATATGTGTTAGTATATGTTTGAATAAGTAAGGTGTGTATAACTGTATAGTTGAGAAAATGGAGGTGTGATTGATTTTTGGCATAACTGACTAGGTGTGTGAGTAACTCCATGGATGAGTGACTGTCTGTTTACACTGATTGTATCTAAGGTTATATTAGAGTCTAAAGAGGTTCATGGTATTATCACATGAATGATATCATCAGTGATGTGATCAGTCATGTCAAATGAGATGTTATCAGTGATGTCATCAGTGATGTCATTTGAGATGTCATCAGTGATGTCATCAGTGATGTCACTAACCATGTCATGAATGATGTAATATGTGACATCATCAGCAGTGGATTGCGGGTGCGCGATATATAGTTAGCGCTTATAACTATATATGGAATTTCAATGGTTTTATGCGAGTAAAATAAGGTTTTCTAAATGCAAATCCCTAACTATATATGGCCTAAAACCAATGGTTTTTTCATTGAATTTTCAAGGTTTTGTAAATGCAAATTCCTAACTATATATGGAGTATAACCTATGGTTTTTTCTGTGAATTTCAATGGTTTTTTAATAGCAAACATCAAAAGCTGTCAAATGTCAAGTACGTGATAGGTAAAAACGTTTTCGTGTTTATGCACGCTGATGTGCTTTGAACGCTGCCCCCCCTCCCCACTCCCCTCTTTTCTCTTAGTAGTACTCTCTCTTTGCAGATAGTGAACGGTAGTTAACGCAGACCTTTACCCCTGTTGTAATCCGTCGTACCTGCTTGTCTCTCCATTTGATTGATTATTATCCAAGCATTTACTGTTTTACAATTGGTTCTCTTTGGATCATTCTCTATTTACAAACAAGCACAAAGTCGCAATACTCTGTTTAGTCTTTGCAGATAGTGAAAAATCGTGTAAAAAAATAAAAGTAATCGAGCAAAATCAGTAGACCACTAATTCGATCTCTTTTTAACCTCGGTAAAATACAAACATTAGGAATAACCCTTCATGAGAAATACGAAAATAGTGAAATGAATTGAGCTCCACACCATGAGGGCTGCAAAACAGCTCGACTCCGCCACCCACACCGCCCAAAATAACGGCAAACCCTATGCAAATATTATAAATATACACAACACACCACCAAAGAAACAGAATAAAACATTTTATTAAATAACTATTTACATAACTATTTTATACTTTTTATTGCCCGATCCGGCTAGCTCAATCGATCGAGCATGAAACTCATGCACTGATAACAAGCGTTGAGAGTTTGTAGAATGATGGCTTCAGATTTTCCACATACGTTGTAGTGGCGCGAACTGGCAGGGGGCGTTTGGATTCTACCCCTTCTCCAAATAAGATTTTCATACGTGAATGTTCGTTCATGCTTTTTGTCCCTGAGTTGCTTCCATGTCACTGCCTTACATAAATGGCATAAGTCTTGATTATTGAGTGCCATACTTCAGAATTCTAAGCAGTTCTTGTAACACTGTTTAAACCTTATTTGCACCTGCTGCAGCTTCACTATTCAAAGTAAGTGGGGTCCATTTGTGGACCTGACTGCATTAGAAAACAATGTGATCCTGTGCCTCCCTAAACCGCTTGACGGAGGCCCCCGAGGGGCGGTGAGATGGCGCGGACTGAGAAGGGGCGCTTGGCTCCTGCCCCCTCCCCAAGTCGTGTTGCCCTGGTGAGGCCTGAGATCGCCCCCGGCATAGGCGGCCGGCTCCCGGGGTCCGGCGGAATTTTTTCCCTTTTGAAGAATCTTTCATTCTGGACCTTGTCCCACAATCCGTTTCACCTGAAGACACGCTGTCGTAGGGCGCCCCTTTACCGTTTTAGTTGCCATTCCGCCCGCTTTTGGTACTCTGTGCCTCTTCCGCCATTCAGCTGTTTACTGCTCGCTCTTGCGACTACAACGTCTCGCTCACCATGTAGTTGAGTTGCTCCCGCTCTTAAGATTTGACCGAACTTTTTGGACTGCTGAAAGCGGTGGAATTCCGACCGCTGGTTGGTGGAGACATTTTGACTATATTCTGCACCTGCATTGTCGCGTAATGCGTCATATGACGCGACGCGTTAGCGCACCCGGAAGTGCTCCGGTGCGCAAGGCGCAGCTTCCCGGAAACGATCCAGAGCGCGCCGCGCAGCGCGTAACGTAAGCATAACAGGTCATGTGACTTGTTAATAAAACTTTTCATTGGTTCATTTTACTTTTCTTTTCCTAATTATGTAAGACTAGGTCATGTGACCTAAAAATAACACTTTTCATTGGATTAAAACATTTTTTTTCTCCAAACGATGAAAGCCCCACCTTGTTTCTGGATGTTTCAGACTGAAGCTGGCGTCACCATGAGAGCACCACCATCTCGTAGCTCCGTCGTGGCCATTCCGCAAGCAATCATGGCAGCCGCTCCCCACCGGAAGCCTGCGGGAGTCGAGGGCCCCCAAGACTTTTGTACAATCTTCAAGGCTGAGGGGACGCTTTCGAGAATGGAACCCAAGCCCTGGCAGACAAGCGTCCGAGTTCCAAGGTGTCCCAGGGCCATTTTACTGGACCAGGCCCAAATCCGAAGAGCCGGCCGCCATTTTAAGAGTCCTGTGGCAGCCGCCTACCGCTGCACCGCAAGAGTGGGAACAACTCAACTACATGGTGAGCGAGACGCTGTAGCCGTAAGAGCGGGCGGTAAACAGCTGAATGGCGGATGAGGCACAGTGTAGCAAAAGCGGGCGGAATGGCGACTGAAACGATAAAGGGGCGCCCCACTACAGCAGACAAGCCTCCGCCATGTGCTTCAAAACTGCATATGTATCTCGTGATATCAAGGTTGGGCAACCAGTACAGAACAAGCAGTTACGAGTCCCATTTACACCGGCGCCATTTTGGGCGCGGCCGGGCAGGTCCAGGATCTACTGAAACATAAAAAATGAGGCTGACGTCTCTGAAGCAGTTCACGAACAGCAGGACATAGCAAATAAACATGAACTCTCTAAAGCTGTTAACTCACTGCAGAAAAAAACAAGTGAACCTGAAACCTCTGGAATAATTGTCGCTCAAAAGAACAACACACAAAACTCTGTAGAGCCTGAAGAAAAAAAAAACAGAAGGGCACTGTAGTTTCAGACACACTTAACACTAATGACGAAACAAAGATATCGTCTGTTTATAAAGCAGTTATCATCTTGACAGAATTGACAAAGAAGTGTACAGACACCAATGCATCAGCATTCTCGGAGATAACATCTTAAGGAACAAAGAAAGACCTGTTCACTCTTGACACCCCAGGTGCTGTGTATATTGCACTATAGTTCTGCATCGAGAAAACGGGCAACCCTATTGATGTGGATTTTTCATTATTGATTATTGTAAAGAAATGGCGACTCCCCCCTTTAGCAGATTAGCTAAATGTTTGCGTAATTTAGGCATAAAAGTTATATTATTGTTGTTGTTGTTGTTATCGTTATAGTTCTGGTTAATTTCAAAAAATGGTTAAATATATTTACAGTTTTTGTTGCGTTCGTTATATTTAAATATTAATAAAGTTTTAAAATGTAACTGTCTTGGAGTACTATATTTTTTTTAAAAATCGGGTGAATGGGGCCTTGAATCGGGTTATTGTCATGTGTGGGCTTTGCAAGTGTACTGCTACAAGATCGGACATTTCAAACTCAAATGCACGTTCTTTTTCTTACCTTTCCGAAGCATGGAGCGCAATAGCAGGCAGAGAAAAGGTGATGCACGTGTTGAACACTGCCTGGCCTGCAAATTGCTGCCAATGCCCCCCCGCCCGCTCCTGAAAGAGGACACACACACACCGCCGCCCCGAGTACTTCACAAATCTTTAAAAGACCATGCGCTTGTTCAATGGGAAGTGGATAACATGGCTAAGAGCATTTGCTGACTAATGCATGAATATCGCTGACTTTTCAGCGATATTCATGCATTGCGGCCGTTTTTTATCGCATTTGCGATAAACCTTGCTAATAGCAAGGTTTAAGTGCGATAAAATTCGCCGAAGTGCGGCGATAATTATTGTCTCTAAACAAGTTAGAGACAAAAATTACCGCTAGTTGTTGGAAATATGCCCCCGGGTTTTTCCTTGCAGGAATCGGGAAGCGAAAGACTAGCACTGAAATCAGTAGTCTCACACCTGAATCGGGAGGGTTGGCATGTCTGGATACTCTACAGCTGGAGCCATAAACTACATCCGCAGGGCTAGGTGATAGCCTAGGTCCGGCCTGGACAATCGGACACAGAGGAAGAGAAGTGTCAGAGGGTGCGGTAGTGAATAGGGTGAAAGGGAGGTGTCGAACGGGCACAGGGTGTGATTCTCAGAGAAGAGCAGCGCAGATGGGGGAAGTATATGGCCCATGCATGAGAGAGAGAGCGGGGTGACCATTGCGTGGGGGAGATGCGTGCGAGGGTGGGGAGCCATGCTGAGAATCGACGGCGTGCAGAGAGTGGGCCTGGTCAAGGCATCTAAAATGGCTGCCGTGCACGACAAAATTGTGGCATTGGACAAAAACGCAAGATGGCGCAGACAATGTTTATCAATAAGGATTCATTTATAACAAAATATTAACTCGCAGTGACAAAATGGTGTTCAACACTTCCTGATTTCCATCGAATCGAACGTTAACAAACGTCACGCAGCAAAAAAAAAAAAAAAAAAAAGCTCACGCACAGAGCGGTTTTTAGCCATGTTATCCAATGGAAGGTGGATAACATGGCTAAGAGCATTTGCTGGATAATGCATGAATATCGCTGACTTTTCAGCGATATTCATGCATTGTGGCCGATGTGCGGCGATAATTTTTGTCTCTAAACAATTAAAACGAAGCACAAAATGGCGAATTCCCGTTTCGCTACCAGTTTGCGGCCCAGTTCGCGGCCCGTGAAGCGCTTCTACCGTGAAAAATCAATTTTTTTTATTTTCCCCACGGGACCCTTTAATAACCCCAACAACATTCCTAGGGGGTCAAGAGGGGTATACCTTGCCCCCTTTCAATAAATTCCCCCTTCGTTTTTCACCTCTTCTTCTCTCTCGATCCTACCGAGAGATAAGATGGCGGCCGCTCCGGACTATTTAGAATGTTGACAGACACCGGAGAGCCAATCAGCTTTCTGTTATCCAATGGAAGGTGGATAACATGGCTAAGAGCATTTGCTGGATAATGCATGAATATCGCTGACTTTTCAACGATATTCATGCATTGTGGCCGATGTGCGGCGATAATTTTTGTCTCTAAACAATTAAAACGAAGCACAAAATGGCGAATTCCCGTTTCGCTACCAGTTTGCGGCCCAGTTCGCGGCCCGGGAAACGCTTCTACCGTGAAAAATAATTTTTTTTTTATTTTCCCCACGGGACCCTTTAATAACCCCAACAACAATCCTAGGGGGTCAAGAGGGGTATACCTTGCCCCCTTTCAATAAATTCCCCCTTCGTTTTTCACCTCTTCTTCTCTCTCGATCCTACCGAGAGATAAGATGGCGGCCGCTCCGGACTATTTAGAATGTTGACAGACACCGGAGAGCCAATCAGCTTTCTGTTATCCAATGGAAGGTGGATAACATGGCTAAGAGCATTTGCTGGATAATGCATGAATATCGCTGACTTTTCAACGATATTCATGCATTGTGGCCGATGTGCGGCGATAATTTTTGTCTCTAAACAATTAAAACGAAGCACAAAATGGCGAATTCCCGTTTCGCTACCAGTTTGCGGCCCAGTTCGCGGCCCGGGAAACGCTTCTACCGTGAAAAATAAATTTTTTTTTATTTTCCCCACGGGACCCTTTAATAACCCCAACAACAATCCTAGGGGGTCAAGAGGGGTATACCTTGCACCCTTTCAATAAATTCCCCCTTCGTTTTTCACCTCTTCTCTCTCGATCCTACCGAGAGATAAGATGGCGGCCGCTCCGGACTGTTTAGAATGTTGACAGACACCGGAGAGCCAATCAGCTTTCTGCGCGCAAAGTTCCGTTTCGCGAAAAGTAAGCGGACCGGATCGCTGCCCGGAGCGCTGTTACAGATATATATCTTGTTTTGAACGTTAATTTCTCAAAAACTACTGGAGCACATATATTGAGACCTAGCAAAGGCACATCGGGCTAACAGTCCCTACAATTTTGCCAAGTTTCGTGCAAATCCATTCAGCCGTTCGAGCTAAAAGTGAGTCCAACCGCCCTATGGAAAAATGAATGGGAAAAACGTGTTTTGGGACCCCCTTTTTTCTCAGGCCCCCCTTGAAGAAACCCCCCCAAATTTTTAGGGGCTGCTCAGAAACAAAATGTGCCATTTTCCTGAAAATTTCAGCCGATTCCGTCCACAAACGCCAAAGTTATTAGCCATAGAATTTTCAGAAATCCCATAGGGAAAAAATCCTAACTATATATACCTACTGGCGATAGCCAGTAGGTAATATATATATATATATATATATATATATATATATAATATATATATATATATATAATATATATATATATATATTATATATATATAATATTATATATATATATATATATACTAATATGAATTTCCAAAGTTAATTATATTATTTCAAATCGAGTCTATCAGAAACAGTGAATAAACAAAAACAGAAATGGTGTATACTTTTTGAGTACAACTTTATGAAACACACTATTACAAAGAAGGGTACAGAATATAGTTCACATATAGACAAAAGCTGCTGAGATGGACATTCTTGACAACAAATATTGTCTCATGAACACTTTTGTTATAATCCATTTCTCATATTTAAAGACAGGGAAAATATCCTTGGTGTTGCAATAAACAATTCCTGAACTGATGGTTTCAACGAAAATGGGTTGGAGTTGTCAACGCTGTCTTGTGCTAATATATTTAAAACCATCTTCAGGACAAAATGTTCTCATGTGAACTGAAGACCCCTAGAAACAATTAACATAACCATATGATCAAAAGGTATAACTGATTCAGTACGTAAATGGATCAATAAATGAACTCCAACTCGGGTCTCATGTGGTGAAGGCCTTCACGTTACACAAGCGTAAAGGCCGTCACCACATGAGACCTGATTCTTGAAGTTCATTTATTTCTCAATTGCTGTATTGAATCAGTTATACCTTTTGAACATCTGGAAGGCCTGATATATATTTTAAATGCTACTTTAGTGGATGGCACAAATAGCAGCACTTAATTTACAGACGTGGGGTAAATGTAGTAGCACTTTACTAGGGACTTACTAGTATATTAAATGTGCCAATCAGTTCTAGGCCAATTATACTATGTTGAATGGGGAGAAAACAAGCATCTTGGTACTGGTTAGCAGTGTAAATGTTCCCAGAGTCCTAATTCCAACATAAAAAATATTCAGAAAACAAGAGTGGGTGAAGGCAAAAAGTTTGAGGGTGACTTGGCAGAGAGGGTCACATCCAACAGTCATGTATGCCCTCAAGAAGCATACTGGACAATAGTGCGTGTTATTAATTCAGTCCAAAGGGTTCTCCTGCTTTTGCCTACCTGGTCTGTCTTGGAGCTGGTTATCAGCATGAGGTGCTTCTCATACCATGTCAGGTTCTCAGGTCTGAGGCATGCAGTACTTGTCATATCCCTGGATGGCACCACCAGCTCACTTACTCTAGAAGACCCGAAGAATGCTGTTGGGAATACGGCCCTGGAAATTACCTCTTCAAACTGCAAGTGGCATATCACCCCCAAGATTTTCACAAGGCATTGCATTCTTTTGAAATCTACGGGTAGACTAGTGTCCTATGCATGCTTGCAGTGAGCCCACCCTTCATTGTGGCCCACATCTCTCATCGCCCCAGCTTTGCGATGTCGGCCATGGCGGCCATGTGGGCCTATGTTTCTATTCTGCTCCTTCCATTAAAAGAAGCTCAGTGTATAAACTGCTCTAAGTCCTACTGTGTCTGCCTCACTGTTCTCGGGTCCAGAAGGTCTGTCATACAGTTGACTGTGGCAAGTATTTATTATACTTGACTGTTGTTTGACGTGAGGGCGTTCTCCACCAGAATGCTCAGGTCTGGTCTACCAGCCTCTACAGCTCCCGTGGGAAAGATCTCATCTGACTATCTGGCAGAGGCACTAGGGGTCTGAATTTGCTGTACTGCAGTAAAGAGAGAGCATCTGCCACTATGTCATTGGAGCCAGAAATGTGCCTAGACAGCAGCTCATTGTTTGCCTCTAACTGGCAGATAACCATGTGCCTCAGCAGCCCTAACATTCTGGAACATATGACTGGACTATGGTTCATTAGGTTGACCACTCTGTCTTGCCTGACGTTCATACACATATGAATATGTCTTACCGATATTTGTCGTGCCAGCAATGCTAGACGCATCTCAAAGGCCCTAGAGGGCAAAATTACCCTTGCTTCAACATTTAACTTGCCTTGCAGCTTCTGAAAATCCTCTTAGATCTGTGATGGCCTCCCTTAACTTGACCAATTTATTCTGTGGGAGTTTGCATACCCTTGGGTAGGGTCTATCTCTATCCTCAGTAATGTGACTGCTGTGGCAGGGGAGCAGTACCAGTCATGAAAGGTTTAAAAAAGACACAGTTTCATTCTGGCTTCCCGGACTCCCTTGTCGAGGTTTACAATCAGGGTAGCCCACTCATGTTCAGTATAGTCTACCTGCAGTGTCCGCTGCCAGGATTCCCACAGTCAAGCTTGATGCGGTTTAGCATTTAGGTGCCAAATTAACAGATTATATGTAATCTGGATATCACACTCCGGAATGACCCACAATGTGTCAAGTAGCGTTCTATGGTGGAGTCACACACACCCATGCGGTGGGTTCAGTTTGCTCCGTAGGCAATGTCGTTGTTGAGCATACTTCCACCATTGGTGGACGGGTAGTTTGAATTCATCTTAGAGCAATTTGAAGGAATGGATGTCCTCCTGTGAAATTAGATGATCAAGAATCAGTATTCAGACTCTGCACCACAGACCCCACCACATGCTATCTCCCACTATTATGAGTGCCACATTGTTCCAAACTGGTGTATGATTGTGCAGCCATGCGTTGACCTGCAAGAGGTTGTGGGCACAAAGCCACAACCTCACTATGGAGTGAATGATCAGGTTTGTGTCAGGGAGGAGGGGGTTTTGTGGCCAAACATTAGCTGCAACCCCAGGTCAGCTGAAGTGAGGAGACATTATATGGAAACCTACACTGGCATGTTCGCTGCAGTAGCTCGGCAAGTTCCGCCAGTTGTAGAGCCATATAATAATGCTTTATTCGAGGGAGGCTGAAGCCCCCCTGGTGCGTGTGGGCCATCAGCTAATGGAATTTCAATGGGAACTTGGAGGTACACCATTCAAAGTTTATTATATCATGATCGATTGTTCACAGTAGGGACAGCTTGACCAGAAGAGGCAGCATACCTTGTAGATACATAAACTTGGGCACTACCACCATTTTCCTGTAACTTGACCCATAGTGACAGGCAAAGGTGCGTTCGTTTCATATAGTCCAACCATGTTCTAGATATCAACAGGTCTATGTTGTCAGTCACCATTCTCTCGAGGCCTCTATTGAGGTTGATGCCAAAGTATCAGACTTGGTCCACCTTCTACTGGAAGGAATAGTCCGCAACGGCTGCAGCGGTCAAAATGTGGAACATAAGCAATGCCTCACTTTTCATTCAATTGTGCTTGTAGTTCGATGCAGATGCAAAGTCCGCTATAAGGGACAGGAGGGCAGAAAGACTGAGGCTGAGATTCGTGAGCATCAATATAATGTCATCCACATACAGTATTATCTTAGAGTGGCCATCAGGCGTAGGTATGACAGATATAGAGGGCATTCCTGACAGGTGGCCCACCTGAAAGGAAAGGTTTTGGATAAAAAGCCTCCTCAGTTGCCCTGGGCCGCCGGTTTCCCATAAAGCCATCTGACCTTGATGATAAGATCATTGCCCAGTGCAAATCTCTTGAGTGAATTAAAAAGGTAGGACCACTCAATCTGGTCAAATGCCATTTCTGCATCAAATGAGAGTGCAAGGGCTTCTTCTAGTACCAAGAGGAGGTGTCCGAGAGTTCTCAGATAATTGTGGGACCTGAGTCCTGGTAGCCCACTTGGCTCTGATGGGTGAGATGGGAGGTCAGTTGTTGGCCAAAATCTTGATATCCACTTTCATAAGGGATATCTTATGGTAGCTGTTGGAGAGGAGAAGGTCCACCCCATGCTTGGAGAGGACTAAAATTAGCACCTTATTGGAAAAAGCTAAAATACCGCCTATCACCTCTATCTCTTTGAACACATCATACAGGGAATCCATTATTTCTGTTTTCGTCCATCCATAAAATTCCCCCAGAAAGCCATTCTCTTCAGGGGCCTTCTTGTAGGGGTGATTCGAAATTTCCTGAGCATCTTTGCTGATTTTCCCTTCAAGCAGAGATTTACTACCCGCATTAAGACATGGCAGTTTGAGGGAGCAGAAAAAACGGTTTCCCTTTCCATATCCCCACTGGTCTCCGAACTCTACAGGTCAGTGTAGTACGCCAACATTTCTGAGGCAATTTCCTGGGGTTTTGAAAGCCAGTGTACCACTGCATTATGAATGGCAGGGATTGCCGCAGCCATCTTCCATTGTTTAACTTGAGCGGCTAATAGCCTGCTGACTTTTTGTCCATGTTTATAATGTCTTGCAAATAGTCCACAGAGAATGTATTACACCTTGGATGTGTATAGGGATAGGGTATTGAATTCTGTTTTCGTGACTTCTAATTGTTGCCTAAGGGCGTCAACAGGGTGTTGCATATACACTTGTGAATGGGATTGCTGACTTTGCTTAGTGGCCTAGAAGCTGCCCATAGGGTTTATGCGGAAGGAACAGATCCCAGGTTCTTTATACTATACATAGAGACATGGGTTTTCAAGATACTCTTTTCCTTGGGCATTTTATAATATGAGGTGTTAAGGTGCCAAGGTTTATGAACCAGTCTCTTCATACTTCAGTCTATGGACAAACTGATCAGCATGTGGTTGGAGGAGGGATCCCTCCCAAATTTCACCTCGCCAGAGGCGTTATCTGATAAGAGAGTAGAAACTAGTCCAACCGTGATCGAGCCCAATGGACCGGCGATATGTATGAGAACTCTTTGTAGGACAGATGGAGTAGGCACCATATGTCAAGAGGGCCCTGGTTTCCATGATGTGTGTGAGGATTGCTTTGCCCTTGTTATTAGACACACAAACTGGATGAGTATGGTCCAATATGGCGTCTGTGGCTAGGCTCCAGTTGTCTCCCAGGAAGACTTGTTTTGGGCCCAGTTCCATCACAAGCTTATTGAGTCGAAGAAATAAGTTTCATTTCGTCCTGTTAGGGGCGTACTGGAAACCAACAGGCAGTACCCTTTCTGCTATATGTAACTTGGTGAGTGCATACCTGCTATTATTGTCTGTCCAAGTCTGCACCACCGTATAGTGGAGTAGCTTCTTTAGGAGACGTGCAGCTTCAGATTTCCTAGGATTATTGTCGGGCGGGTTTGGGCCAGCTAGGATTCAACTCAGCAGTCCTGCAGCTGTGGATAACTTTGCCCACTCAGCCTCATTTTAGTTTGTCAGCCTCAAGGGTGGAGAGGTGTCTCTCTTGCAAGAGGGTAACATCATTCTGCTTTGAGACCAGGTTCCAGAGGATTCTTTTCCTTCTCACATAGTGTATCAAACCATTAACATTCAAGGATACAATCTTAAGAGTAGTGGCAGCCATTGCAGTGAGGGGTATTGAGGAGACTCTAGTAGGTCATGGTTACCTTACAGGTTGGGTGATCCCCACTCTGCTCCTCTTATGCAGTAGAGGTGGTGGACGGCCAGGTACATTCAATAATGGAGAGGAGGGGGTGAGGGGAAGGGACGACCAAGAGATGGCTCGGCCGCACTACCCGAGGGAGGCACAAAAAGAAGAACTAAGGTGCACATGAGTGAGCCAGCCTACGGATACTCATGGCAAGTGGATAGGACAAAGGGAGAAGACAAATGGAGGGGGGTGTGAGGGAGATAGGGTGGGAAAGGGGGGTTCATTAACTCCAGTTGTCACACTGATGGTCGGTGGTAGGACCAAGTGAAGAAGCGGCAAAAAAGAGGGGGAAGTGAAATCTAAGCAGCGGTCAAATGTGTGTGAATGGTACCATGTGGGCACGGTGCAGAGGAGTGTTCATGGTCATGAGGCCCGGGGGCTAGAGAGGGCAAGCTTCCCCATTATTTTAGTGAAGAGTGGTTAGGCATGCTGGGCACATGGAGCAGTGCAGGAGGAGCTATAGGGGTAGGATAACCAATGACTATCAAAGTATGTCCTCTAGCCCAGTTGGGGCATTGTGGGATTCTACCTCATTGCAATAGAATTATATGAAAACATTAAAATACAGCACAATCCAATGTGAATGAATGAATGAATGAATGAATGAATGAATGAATGAATGAATCTTTATTGTGTGGTTACTTAAAACCATTACATTAAGACCAGGTATAAAATTACGAAAGTTAAAAAAAAAAAAAAAGCCACAAAATTTCTGTAAGCAGGCGTTTGTTAAAAAAGTTCCCAAAGTTCATAAGGACGAAAAACCACAGAATTTTTGATGACAAGCGTTTAAAAGAAGTTCCCAAAGTTCATACGGGCACACGCGGTCAAATGCCTTTAAGGGCCACCGGGGGTCCTATGCAAGGTCTCTATTCCTGCGTGGCCTTTGCGGCTATCAACTCCAGCCGAGCCTGATGTATAAATTTTCCGAATGAGGCCATCTGTTTTACTACGCTCAGGGTATATAGGTGATGAATTGCTTCCTTGGCTGTGCGTGTCCCAGCGTCCCTAAGAATGGGCCTAAGGTAGAGGGTGCGGGGAACGCGTAGAGCGGGGCAGCAAAACAGTAAGTGGGCCAGTGACTCTCATTTGTAATTGCAGAGTCTGCAATGCCGAACTCCTATGCCTGCATTTTCCGGGTGATATAGTTCATTGAGCGGCAGGGGATGCAATCTGTAGGCGAGGATTTTGTGGAGGGCTGGGAGGCCCACGGCCTGCGTGAGGTGGTTTCGGGGGTTGTGCACGGAGTGTGGCAAGCGTAAAGACTCATGGAAGGCTCTTTTCCTGAGGGACTCCAAGTCCAGTTCCCGGGAACATGCGCGCACTTGCCTCTTTATCACGTGTTTGATGGTCGTGTAGTTGACAAGATCTGGGTTCCACGACTCGATCGCCAGGTTCAATTGCGTCGTGGCAGCTTCGATGGTAGTTGACCAGGGGTTCCCTGGTTCAGTAAAAATGTGTTTCAGAACGGCCTTTAGTGTGTTATCGGTTGCCGCTGTTGTGAGGTAGTAATATTTACTTAGGGCTGCCATCTCTTCCAGGATTTGTTGGTTAAGGGCGAATTCCAGGCGGATTAGGGTGTTTCTTGTGCATTTCGGCAGGTGATACAGTCTCTTGTATGCCCCACGTTGGATTTTTTCCAGCTCCTTATTTAATTTGCCTGGGTACGCCTGTTGTGCGTAGTTAAGGGCAGGCATTAACTTGGCCTTGAGTACTCTTTGAATGGCCGTTGCTGAAGGGCTGTGTATAAGGGCTTGTAGTTTACATAGGGCAAAGGTGATGGATTTACCTTTACCCTGAATTTTCTTTAAGTGGGTGCCGCACAACCCTGATTCGTGGAAGGAGACCCCTAAGTATAGGTATTTCTGGGTGCTGTCGAGTGTTAAATGGCAGAGACTCCATTTTGCTCTTTGTTTTTTGGGGTAGTGCCCAAAAATGACTATTTTTGATTTAGTCGGGTTTGCTACCAGCCTGTTTTTGTTGTTATATATAGCCAGAGCGGTGAGTGCTTTTTGGAGTCCTGTTTTTGTGTGGTCCAGAATTACGAGGTCATCCGCATACTGCATGAGGTGTATTTTGGTTGCCCCGATCTTTGGTGTTACTAAGGAGGCCCCCAGCAGGGCTGTCTCCATGTCTGCAGTATATAAGTTGAACAAAAGGGGCGCCAACACGCACCCTTGTTTTAGACCGCGATTCGTGGCTATCTTATCCGTTGCGGAGTTGTTTGAAAGTTTGATTCTTACCCAGGTGTTTTCATACAGGGATTGTATCGCTCTTAACAGGGAGGGGTCAATGTTCCAGTGGACCAGCTTTCTCCATAAGATAGTACGGTCTACCCCGTCGAACGCGGCGGAGTAGTCGATGAAACAGGCAAATAAAGGGAGGCTTTTGCGCAGCCGTGCTCGATTGATTAGGTAAGAGAGTGCTGTGATATTATCCACGGTGGAGGACCCAGGTCTGAAACCGGTTTGGCAGAATGGCAGGAGATTTTCTTCGCTTGCCCAGTCTGTAAGGTCTTTCAGGATGGCACTTGCGTAAGCTTTACCCTCGATATCCAACAGGGCGATCATGCGGTAGTTTGTTGGGTCTGATTTGGGCCCTTTTTTATGAATTGGGTGCAGGAGCGACCCTCGCCATGAGTCAGGCACGGCCCCCGACAGCCAACAGTCAGAGAATAGGTGGGTCAGGTTTTTAGACCAGAATTCAATATTTGATTTGAATAAGTGGCATGGTAGGCCATTGGGGCCCGGTGCGCCGTTTGCTCTGATTTTTTTTAATATTTTGGACACTAGTGCTTTTCCGGGAGGGAATGTTGTGTTAGTTATTAAGGTCGGGTCCAGTTTTTGTGGTGTCATGTTGTGAGGCTTGGTGGTTGATCCTTCTTCCTTGTAAAGCGCTTTTACATGGCAGACCCAGACAGATACCTCAAGGGAGTTTTCTCTATGATTTGTGCCTCGACCGAGGTGACTAATATAACTCCAGAACTCTTGTGTTTTTCCAGGGCTCAATAGATCGAAGATTTTCAGCCACTGTGCCTCGCAATGGTTGCACTTTGCAGCCCACACTTTTGTGGAGTGGCTCTTTGCGGCCTCTTGCAGTTGGATTTTGTTTTTGATTGTGCGCTTCTTACTGTAGGCTTTACGTTTTCTAGTAATGGTTGTTGACTCCTCAGTGCCTCCGCCAGGTCTGGTCTGGTGAAGGTTAGTTCCGTTGTTTCATTATTTTCTTCTGCGTCGGGGGGCAGGAAGGAGATGGTTTCGATGTCTTTGGTTTTTGTACCTTCCAATCCCGGCAGGTTCGCGCAGAGTATTAAGAGATTGCTTCGATTCAGGATGTCCCATTTTCCTTGAGAGGTGTATTCTGGGTATAGCAGGATTTTCCGATCCTCTGTATTTGCTTGGCTTGGAATGGCCTCTTTAAGCCAGATTTTGTCCTGGGTTTTAATTAGGGGTGTCATCCTCAAGCCAGGCAGGTGAGAGTTTGTCTGCTGATTTGGCCCTATTGTCGCTTGGAGTGCTTCCATGGGCGTTGTGCTAGGGGAGCAGTTCTTATTCCGTAGCCTGTCAACTGCTTGCTCCGGTTTGAAAGATATTAGCCCATAGGGGGCGCTCTGAGAGTCTCCGATGGTAGCATTAATAGTTTTTGAGTTATCGGGGGCTATTGCTTCGCTCATTATGAACTTGATTTGCGCTGGGTTCTCAGAGCTGGTTTGGCAAGGCTTCTGCAGGTTTTGCTTGGCTTCCTCATGGATGGTTGCCTGTGATTCATGCGCATGTTTTTGTGTTATTGGCGCTGTCGCAGGTTGCGAGGCCATAGGCGGCGCTAGCAAGCTTGGGACCTGAACTGAAGTGAAGGTGTGTAAGTTTTCGGGCGATGATCCTGTGGCTTCTTCTATGTGCGTGGGGGCTGCCGGGGTAGGCTGCTTATTCGGTCGTAGCCAATTGTGAATGACGCTGGTGGCGTATGCATTATTTTTCTTCTCCTTGTTGAGTTTTCTTAGTTTTTTCTTGTTTTTCCTTGACAGGTTTTGTAACTCTGGGCTGGACGGCTTGAATGTTGGTTGGTGGTCCTGACTTTCAGCCTTCGTCAGGGTTAATCTTGTGCTGCCAGCAGAGGGCGAGGTCAAGGGTGCTGGCATTTCCGAGCTACTTGGGCAGGGGGTGGGCGGGCTGTTATCCGTGGGGTGTGCCATAGCAGGTCCCTGTGTGAATGAAGGCATACTCTTCAAATCGTTTTTTTTTGTTTGCTTCACCCTTGAGGTCCTCTATTAGAGTGGACATAATATTTGGGAGTTTTTCTAGGCTCTGCAGAATCGGGCTGCAACTGCATGACTCTTGTTTGAATTGCGTGTTGTCCTGCGCTCTGCGTATCAGGGCGTTTAAGTTGTCCAGTTTTGAGTCTATTCCCGATATCAGATTTGCCACTAATTGTAGAATGTTGATCTGCACATCAAGCTTGTCTGTGTGCATTATCGCTGCTCCGGTCATTGAGACAAGGGCTTCACTGATTGATGATAGATGTTCAGTATTTACAAGGCCGCTATCCGATGGCAGGGAAGATGCCGTTTTATCATCTTCTTGGAGGCCCGGTCTAGGTAAGATCAGTGGGTGTTTTGAGGTCCTGTCGAGTGATTGGCGGGTTACACCCTCCTCAATGGCCGGGGGTTCGTGGGACGGTTCTGTGTGCATTGGTGTGGTGGGGAGAGTTGTGCCTTCTCTCTTGTCGGCAAGGGAGCTGTCTGAAATGACATGTATGCTCGCTGTGGCTGTAGCTGCAGGAGGACTGCTCTGCGGACAGTGCGCTGAGGGGGGGAGGGTCTGGGCTGTAATGTTTGGTTGGGTGGGCCCAAGAGCCACCTTATCCGTTGTCGAAGGTTTGTGGCACTTGCCACTCTGGAGAGTAAGTATTGTTGGCGAGAGAGGTATCCTGTTTGCCCGAGGGCTTGCCATTGTTAAGTTCAACTCTTCTTCCTCTGTTGCTTTAATAGCGAACAAGCTGTCCGAAGCGCTAGAACAAGTGGGAGTAGACGATGTTTTGGGATTCAAAAAACTTCTTATGTCTCTGTTCCCAGCGGGGCGGTTTGAGCGGTCTTTAGTGCTGAGCCTGGGCTTGTGCAAGTTTAGGCTCGGGGTGCTGGGAGGTTTCCCCCTGAGGTCAGGTGAGGGGTGGGCTGGGAGGGAAGGAGCCGGCAGTTCCATGATAAAATCGAAGTCTTGTCCTGGGAAGGTTGGAGTTGCACCAGTCGCTCCCGCTCTTCCTGCATGTTCCTCATCCCAGGGCCCTGGGGCTTGGCAAAGTCCCCCTAGCTCAAGTACTGGAGGATAAAATAGCTTCGCCTTCCTTCTCTTGGCGGAGTTGTGTGGCCGAGGCTTCTCCTGGGGTTGGATTAGAGTTGAGTTTCTTGTCCTCATTTTGCGGCTGGCCTGAGTGGTTTAGGTGATTTGCCGGTGATTTCCCGGCTCCTGTTTTGCTGGTGCTCGAATGGAGGAGGCCAAGGCGAGGACCTGGGCAAAGTCTGCTCAGAAGGATGCTGGCGGTGAGGGAGCTGTGGTGCTCTTCTTGGCATCGCCTCTTGCTTCTTGCTTCTTACTTTTCAGCCGGCTACAAGAGGGGTCCTCGCGCCTTACACCTAGCGCCGAATTACTCCTTGGCTGCTTGACCGTTTTAACACTATGACAATCGAAAACTGTGAATCAGTAAGGGAGGTGGAGTGGGTCCAAACATACCTAACTCATCATACACAGCCCACACCTATGTGAATGCTGGTAATTAACAATTGTCGTACATAAGATAGCAGTATGTGATAGACAAAAGGGGCAGCGTAAACATCAAAAAACATTAGCAATTCCCAGAGGTTGAGGATCAGGAGAGAGAGTCAACGTGTACTCAGAACAACCTCAATGATAGTATTGCACCCTCACAACTGCAGGGAGGGAGTGGAGTGGGAGGGAGGGGTGCTTCAATAATGTTGTCATACGCACTGGGCAATCAAGTCCGACGAAGGAGGGAATGAGAGGGATCATGGGAAGGGCTGGCGGTGACAGGCAGAAGGAGATGGGGGGAGGGATGGCCAGACAGGGGCTTCCAGTGCCAGCAGCACTGTCCTGGAGGGAGGCTGCAGCAACAACAGAGGGCAGGGCAACCCAGGCGCAAACAGGAGACAGAGCAGTGTTGGGAGTGAAAACCCAGATGATGGAGAAGTATAAAAAAATGGAAAAAGGGAACCCCAGGGTGGGGGTGACCGAGAAGGAGTTTTGGAAGACAGGGGGGATTCGGGAAGGGGAGTAAGGGGAAAGGACAAGGGCAAGCATGTAGTCAACATACAAAGGACCACATTGCAACAGGCATCAAGAGAGTCCTTGATGTGCAAAGTGCAGATAATACTCATTTGGGCCCAGTCTCCCAGACAGGTGTTGCTGGTTTAGCGCCATCCATTAGCGGGTTCCCTGTTCACAGAGGCAGATCTGATTGGGGAGCAGGATTTGTATCTAGTCAAGTCTATGGTGAGTGTAATTACTTTTAGGATCACTTTCTCATAGTTGGACTGTTTCTTGAAGAATCTATTCTGCGCCCTACCTTGTCAGGATTGCGGATGCTTGTGGCCCATGATACGAAGGAGAAGGGAGCTCCAGAGGGGGCACATTTATGCCAGTTTTGACTAAGTCCCCTAGAAAGACTGTCTTTGGTGATTCACATTGTAGTGGGTTCAAGCAAACCACATTTGATGTCAAATGTCCGCAGTTGTGGTTCCTGCAACAGGAAGGCTTTATGTTTCATACTGGTTTCCTTGGAGAAGTCTGCAGTTATGTGAATTTTTTCTGAGACCAGGCCATAGGGATCATGTTGTCACACTGCCATCAGGATTTGACAAGTCGGTTTGTGACAAAGTAGGCAGGCTAATATTGTCTTTCCCTATCCCTGGTGGCAGGCGATTAGGTTGAAATCAGGTACGCGTGCTGGAATCCCACAGGCGGGTCAAAGGAAAGGCCTGTAAGGCACAGGATCAGATCCAAAAAGAAATGTTTGATGTCTCCTACCCCTCCATGTTCTCAGGCACACCCTTAAATTGGATGTCGTTCTTCTGAGCTCTGGCTTCTATATCTACCACTTTCTTACGGAGATGCCATATTTCAGCATTCCAGGACTCAGATGAATCTGGTTTACTTTTCTGCACTGCCAACCATTTCTCCTGGTTCTCCACTTGAGCATGAAAGAGTCACATTTCTGTGCAGATGGATTTGACTTCAAAAGAAAGATCAGAAATGTTGAAGGTCATGGTACCCAGTTGTCACGTCGTGACTTGAATGATGACAGACAAATGATTATCTTTAAAGGAGCTTTATTCCTTGCTTCTTTCTTCATATCTGTCCCTACTCTATCTGTCCCTTTCCTGTGTCTGCTCCTCCTCTTCCTCTGGCCCCCCTAGCTCCGCCCACTCCCAACTACTGGACTGTAGCACAACATTACATCTCCCCCCTTGTTAACGAAAAGAACTTAGCGTCCAACATATTTAGAGTTCCTCGATCAGCCACACGGGTAAGCGGGCTGTTCGTTTGAGCTATGGAGACACATCTCAGCCGGTGGTGTGTGACTTTCTGTCGCCTTGACAAGAGCACCCTTTATTACAAGAGTGCATCTTTGCACTTGCACAAAGTCTCGGGTGATGTGCGTATGTTCAGATTCCTGGTGGTTTTCACTCAACTTCGGGGTGATCTACTCACCTTCAGTGTCTGAGGTGTCTGTGAAAGACTCAGCGTGATATCGGCAGCTTGTCATCCTTTGTGACTCTTGTTCAAGTGACACTCGATCTCTTTTCTGAGGGGATGCAGTTCTGGTTCTCTTCCGAACACCCGCATGCACTTTTACTTCCTTTTGTTTTGTCCGGTTGGAGGCAACACTGTCCTCCTGTTCAAAGTCCTGGATTCCAGACGGTAGTGTAATATCTGAAGAGGTCGTCTTGGTATGGCTTGGAGACTGATTTGCTGCCTCTGGTTGCCTCACCCACTCCCGCTCGCGCCTGGAACAGGTGAACCCTGGGACCGGCTGGGTATCTGTGTGTTTCGTTCTCATCCGATGATGACCTGTCTCTATTGACACGTCTGGTTTCCCTTGCAGATTGACTGGTTGGCCCGTCTCTATCGGGGTGCTAATGGCCACTATGTCAGTTTTCTTTTGAAAGGACCTTCAAGTCAACCTCGCTGCCCCTATCCGGGGTGATGGTGTAGCATTTGTGTCTTGATGCACCTGTGGCTGACATGACAGGTTGTCTGGTGGAGTGATTGAGTGTGCATTGACATGGGTGTGGACGTGTTGCTCTTGACGGGAAGAATGTCCCTTGGTTCTCTGGTGTGTTTGGGTGATTGACGCCGTGGCCGTTGTTGGGACCACAATTCTGTCAACTCGAAGGATCGGACTGACATGTTTTCTGAATCAGAGGAGTTCTCTGTCAATTCTCTTTGAGAACGTTCCTTTGAGAATGTTCTAACGAGTGGACTTCGGCACTGGGTAGTCCGTGACAAGTTGCTTTGCACGCCAGAGTTGTCTTTGAGTTGCTTCTCCGGGTATCTTTCTCGAGGTGTCTTCATTGTCAGATCACTGGAGAGGTTGTTCGATAACCACGTACTCACGTCTTGAGTTTGGTCCCAAGGTATTTTATTTCTGTCTCTCTCGCATGATGATAATGACCTCCTCTCCGTTTCTTCATTATTTTAAGTGTCATGCATGCGTTTGTCTTCTCCCTTTCGTTGTCTGGATGAATCAGTCCATCTTATGCGGTTCAGTTCCACTTCACACTGGTGTGGTATACTGACATCCTGCCAGCACATGGCCAGTGCCTGTAGCAGCACTCAAAATGGCCACCAGCCACATGGCCTGTCCCTCCCCATGAACACCCCCAAAAATCGAAAAACACTGCAAAATCAGCACAATCCCATTCCATCCATGCCCTCCATGATGTTTAAGTTCAAGACAGCCCACAGAAAGACTAGGCCCATGCTAGACTCAAATACCCCTGGTGAAAAGGCCACAAGTACAGCCCCAAAAAACGAAAATCACTGAAAAATCAGCACAATCCCATTCCATCCATGGCCTCCATGATGTTTAAGTTCAAGACAGCCCACAGAAAGACTAGGCCCATGCTAGACTCAAATACCCCTGGTGAAAAGGCCACAGGTACAGCCCCAAAAAACGAAAGTCACTGAAAAATCAGCACAATCCCATTCCATCCATGGCCTCCATGATGTTTAAGTTTTAGACAGCCCACAGAAAGACTAGGCCCATGCTAGACTCAAATACCCCTGGTGAAAAGGCCACAAGTACAGCCCCAAAAAACGAAAATCACTGCAAAATCAGCACAATCCCAATCCATCCATGCCCTCCATGATGTTTAAGTTCAAGACAACCCACAGAAAGACTCAGTCCACCCACCACTGAGTACCCCTGGGCAAAAGGCCCCAAAACAGCCCAAAAATCGAAAATTCCAAAATTTTTGTTGCAGCAACTGTAATGCCCCAAACAAACTTACTTGTAAAATTTCTGATCCAACAGTGATCCAAAGAAAGTCAAAAAGGCCTCAAATCCAAAGATCCAGCAGCATCCACAAAAAGTAATCCTTCCAGCTCCAGATCCAAATGAAAAGTGACCAGGAGATGGACAAAGCACTGGGAGGAGCCTGCTGAACAGGAACAGGAAGTTGAAGACTGTGGGGCACTTCCTTCCTCCCACCCCCCTCCCCCCCTCCCCAAAATGGACTCCTCGCTAAAAAAGTGCAGGCAAATGTCAACCTAAGGAGTTATTCAGATAAAAATCATCATTTCAAGAAGGTTTATGCTGCTTGCTGGTGGATTTCTTGTGCAGAATTGCAAATTTTATATTTTCGCTTGTGCGAGATTCTTGCTGCTCGCCGCATCTCAAATCTCGCAATTGCGAAGTACCGCGAGACGTGATCTCGCCGTACTCGCGTTGACAAACTATCGCTGGCAAGCCGCGATGACATAATCGCGCTCGCCAATTCCCGCGGGATCACACAGCAAGATCCAAAATGGCGCAGCACTCGCAAACTATCGAGAAAAACAACTCGGCAAACGATGATAAACGCAGCGCGCCGCAAAAATTGTATCACCAACGCCGCGCGCTGCAAAAAAAATCCGCTGCGTGCGAATTTGCGGATTTTGCGGGAAATTCGCAAATCTCGCGGATTGCGAATTTCCCGAAAATCCGCAAAATCCGCGAGCGTAACGGATTTTCCGCCCATGCTTAGTAAAACCCTCTTGAAACACCACCAGGGGTTGACTGGCCTCTACTTTTCTGTGGTAGCTATTAAATGTAAGTGATTTCTTAATGCCAGTGTTGAAACTACTATTGGTGCCAACTCTATACCACTCATGCATCCATTCTCATTTATTCCTTACTGGTTGACTTGCCTCCTCTGCTGAATGGACATGTCTGACTGCATATGGGGGTGTGGGTGCCCCGACTTTGGGGGTCTTTCTTTTCTTTTATACCATGGGCCATCTTGCAGCTAATGGCTGTGTCCCCCCATGCAACTGCTGCACACAGGCCTAAATTTGCAGGACACGCCCCATGAACAATATCTACAAGATACAGTGCATTCCTGTCCTTTCCCCCTAAGCTTGTGCACAATGGGCTGCCATGCGCCAATGCTGGCACCCCTGCACCATGGTACATGGTCTGCGTTGTAGGGGGTGATTGTTTTTGTGCAGGAAGGGGCACCTCCCTGCACAAAAAAATCACAAGAGGTTTCCTATGTGTTCTGCAGAATGCAGCAAACATAGAAAAAGGAAAACAAGGAGAAATAAAGATATTTCTCCTGTTGCGATTCTCTTATGGTTCCCTTGGGGAGGCGTTGGGATCTGATGCATTGCCAGGTTTACAAAATTGTATAAATCTGGGAATACATCAGGTTCCATGGATGTTAAAACATCATTTCCGGAGTTGGAGGCCTGGGATATGGAAAGGGAGATACAACGGGCTCATCGTTTTCCCCTAATGCCATCAAAACATTCTAATAAACAAAATCAATATCCCAGGGCAATGTTGGTTTACTTCGGCAATTTCCTTCTCCGTGAAGCAATCTATGACCTTGCCAGACCGACTACTCAAAGAGAATATAAGGGATTCAAATTTTTTGCCAGACCGGATTTCGCTCACTCTACAGTTGATCGAAGATGGAAAATGCGCCAGCTATTTGAACCATTTGGAAAAATTGGAGCAAAAGTATTTTTGCAAAATCCTGCACGCCTGAAAATCATATTCAAGGGAACAACAAAAATTTTTAACAGCGGAGTGCAGGCTGAGAACTATTTACGAGAGATCTCAGGGACTGGACTATGAAACTCAGGGAAACAATGCAAACTGTAGTGGGGGGAAGTTAAGCTGAATTAACTACTCCATTATGTATTGTTTAGGAAATAAATTATGTTGAAGCACTGTGAACTAGTATAATGTATAAGCAGGCAGGGAAACTTATTTAGTCTACAAAATTAAGTTTGACTTTTTTTTTCATATTATCCGGGCTTCGGCCCATTAGGATTAGATAGGTATATAACACGCACTATTAAACTAGTCCAGCCCGCAGGGGCCGCCTTCACGGATGTCACACCCCTGGTCCAGACAGGGTCAGGTAACCTTCAAAGATGGTGGTGGGTGGGGGGAGGGAAAGAGGGGGTATTGGAAGGGAGGGCAGGGCAGAGGGACCTCTGGGTGGGGAGGGGTTTCGGGGGACACGTCAGACAGGAATTTTAAAACTACAGGGAAAAGGAAAACTATAAAGTTATAGCTAACAGTCTTTTAATGGGAGAGTATCTTTCCAAGATAAGTAGCATAAACAAATGGGGGTATTGAAGATTATGTCACTTAACATCTGCGGCCTAAATGACATTAAGAAGAGACAAGCAGTTGCGGTGGGTCTACAAACTACAGGCCCCAACATAGTATGTTTGCAGGAGACGCATATTGAAGGCTCTCAATTACATCTTTTAAAAACTTTAGGGTACAAATTAGTCTGTGCTACTACCCAGGGAGCTCGTGTCAGAGGGGTGGCAATCTTAGCTAGAGGCGGCGGATTTAGTTTTAAACGATGCAAAGCAGACAAATTCGGGAGGTGGGCAATCACAGAATGCCAGTTTGATCAAACGCAGTTAGTTACCATCTGCTCAATTTATGGAAGCAACTGTGATGATCCTACCCTGATAAATGAGGTCTCTAGCGAATTAGCACATTGGCCATTACCAGTTCTTATCTGTGGGGACTTCAATATTAATTTACCCCCAGACTGGTCAACAAATAATAACTGGGCGTATCAAGGGAGGAAACCTAAAGTGTTCAAGGCCCTAAAAAATCTATGTCAGATGCACGGACTTCTGGATGGGTGGCGGAATTTTAACCCTCAGGATCCTGGCTACACCTTTTTCTCAAATCCACACCGGGTGCATGCTAGGCTTGACTATTTTCTTATTTCACAGTTATTAAGCTCTTCCACACAAATAGAAAAACTGCCTCGAGTACTATCCGATCACAATCCTCTAGTATGCACCCTAGAGCTAACACAAATGGGCCAGAAGCCAAGATTTTGGACCTTCGAGAAATCCCTGCTTCTTGAAGAAGATTATTGTAATCATATGCGAGCATGGATACCCACCTTTTTAGAAAATAATATAGGGAGCACCTCTATAGAGATAGTGTGGGATGCTTTAAAAGCTGGAATCCGAGGGGAAACTACACAATACTCAATAAGGGTTAATAAATTGGCCAGAGACCAATATAAATTGTTATCGGAAAAACTACAGGGTTCTGAAGAAGAACTCATCAGGGCAACCCATAATTCTTTAACTGTAGAAGAGCTCACTAAAATTCAATATCAAGTAGCAATTGATAAGGCTGCTATTATGAATACATTTATTATCAAGGCAGTTAAAAAAGCCACTGCACATAGCGAGAAAATCTACGAAGTAAGCAAATCAGTTGGTCATCAACTTGCCATACGTATGAGGCAAGAAACATCTCAGAACTTCATACGTGAAATATCAGATCCAGTGGACGGCTTAATCTCAGAAAGTAACAAAATTAGAGAGGCATTTTGGCACTTCTATAGCACTTTATACAAAGAGGAAGGAGGTACCGATATAGACAGTATAAGAGAATACTTAAATCAAGGAATACCCAGCAGACTCGCCGAAGAAGATCGAGATGATCTAGAGAAGATACCAGTCCTGGAAGAAATCCTAGAGACAGTGAAAACTTTACCTAGAGGAAAAGCAACTGGCTTAGACTCGATCCCCCTAGAGTTCTATATCACCTTCTTAGATCAAATCAAAGGGATTCTCTTGGAAGTATGTGTGCACATATTTACCGGGGGATTACCACCAAGATCATGGTCAAAAGCGAAAATAGTAGTATTCCTGAAGAAAGATAAACCTCCTAATCAGATGGGCTCTTATCGCCCTATCACTTTAATTAATGTGGATTCAAAAATATATTCCAAGTTAATAGCGAATCGTATGGCACCACTAATCCACAAACTTGTCTCACACTCCCAGCATGGGTTTATACCTGGAAGAGGAACCACAGATCATATCCGTAGAGTGATCACCCTCTTTGACAGCACAGAGGTGACAGGAGACCCAATGGCGCTTATTCTTTTAGACGCTGAAAAAGCCTTTGATCGGGTCTCCTGGTCATTTCTGTGGCTGGCAATGGGTCACCTGGGATTTAAACAAGGATTCATTCAGGCAATACAAAAACTATATACCAGCCCTAAAGCAGTAGTGATGATAAATGGGAATCTATCTAAAGAATTAACAATATCAAGGGGAACTCGACAGGGATGCCCATGCTCTCCATTACTGTTTGCCATCTACATTGATCCCTTTATTCGCAGTTTGGAATCTAATGCCAGTATTATCCCTATTCGGACCCAAGGCTATATAACAAAAACTCTTGCATATGCTGATGACATAGCCATAGTAACATCAGATCCAGTATTAGCCCTACCTATAATCGAAACCGAGGCCAAAAACGTTGTTAATATGGCCGGCTACATTCTTAATCAAAGTAAAACCCAAGTAGTCTTAAACGATAAATGCATCATGATAGATCCTCGAGTGACAATAAAGGCGACCTACTTAGGGGTATGTATCTCCTCCAACCTCGATAAATTGGTCGCATTAAATTTGAGCCCTCTGCTAGATAAAATGCAGAAAGATCTTCATCGTTTAAATAACCTACACTTATCTTTGATTGGCCGTGTGAACGCTTTAAAAATGGTATACTTCCCTAAACTGCTTTATATGTTCAGAGCAATCAATCTGGAAATCTCTGAATATTGGTTCAAATTGATGGAGCGTACTTTCTCAAGTTTTATTTGGTCCTATTCACAACCACGTAGAGCCTATAAGCTCTTGACTCTTCCTAGAGAAAAAGGAGGCTTAGCCCTCCCTAACCTCAAATTATATTATTGGGCTTGTATGCTCTCATATAATCATGAACTCTTTTTTTTATTAGATAATAATGAGATAATCTTAGGGGAAGACCTACCATCAATCCATCAGCTGGTATTAGGTAATGGGAGCAAGGGTTATCTGTGGCGATTTCTTTATGATAGCTATCACAAAAAGGTCCGTCTAAAGACCTTACTCGGAGGGTTTAAAGCGTGGAAAGCTGTGAGGAAATTATTGGGCATCGGACGACTCTCGCTCTATTCTCCACTAAGCAATAATCCAGCTCTACCTGAAATCTTTAGTGGAGCCTGCATTAAGAGATGGACCATGACTGGAATTACACACTTTGGATGTCTTTTCGTAAATGAGGGGTTACACTCGTTTGAAACCTTGAGGGAAACATATCATTTGGAATCGAGGGACTTTTTTAAATATCTACAAATTATAGATTTTTTAACCCAAAGAATTAGAGAAAATACCTCGTTTAATATAATACCGACAGCAGAAACATTAATAAAACCAAAAAAATTTACGATTGGTGAGATGTATTCTCACTTGGTATCCCTTCTTCCGAACAATCTCGAGAAGGCATTTCAGAAGTGGCAGGGAAAATTAACAATGACTATGGAAGAATTCAATCATGCCTATGATTTATCCCAAACCATCCTTATGTCAACCAAAATCCAAACACAATTTTATAAAACATGCTTTTTCTTGTATTATACCCCAGATAGAATCGCTAAATGGGGAAGTGGGAGGGGTACATGCTGCTTTAGATGTACATTATCTGAGGCGGATAGCATACACGTATTTTCTTCCTGTGTAAATTTATCCCCCTTAAAACTGAGTATTGAACAGTTTTTAACTGAGATTCTAAAAACCAGAATAATCCTCTCTAATGAAATGATTTTGCTTGGAGTAACCAATCTCAATGAATCATCACTTGGACATGAACTAATATTTATCGCCATGGCGGTTCTAAGAATATGTATCGCTTCTGCCTGGCTAGACCCTAACCCACCATCCTTTCAACAATGGTTTTCTAGATTGCTAGCTATATTTAATTTGGAAATGGCTATATATAAAAGAACAGGCAGAAGAAGGAGGGTCAGGGGATTGAAAATTTGGAATCCTTTGATTGAGTGGTCCCAATCTCAAAGTAATTCTCTGTAAAATAAAGCCATATTCTGCGGGATTTAAATACCACAAAAACTTAAATGGTTAAAGATGCATATTATTTGAAATCTATAATTATCTAGATGTTATGTGTATCTCCTCAAAAAGAAGGGAAATGTTTTCTTGGTTGTTTGATTAATTTACTTAGCCATTATTGTAAAATGTACGAATTCTCTAATTTTTCTGTGTTTATATGTGAAATATTCTTTGCCAAACCTGTATGACCTGGGGGGGGGGGGGGGGGGGGGGGGTAATATACACTGGAAAAAACTCAATAAAGATAACTTAAAAAAAGGTTCCATGGATGTTGCATGGGAACAAACACAGCAACACCCATGGAATGCCCCTTTCATGCATAGTAATGCGTGAAAGGGGACCATATTTACAAGGCCATGAAAAGACACGCAGGGTAGCTGTACGTGGCCTTGTAAATCTTGGAAGGCACGCTGCACCGCTGGTAAGTCAAAAAAAATGACACACTGGTGGCACAAGGGGCTTGTAAATAAGCCCCTTAGAGCCATAACACTGGCGCACTTAAATGGAATCTATTGACAAATATATATGCTAGCAGCCAAAAGGTGCTGAGACAAACATCTATGTTTCTTTCCATCTTAACCCTCGTTTTCCACCACATGAACCATATGATAAAAGTTTTCCTAAGGGGCCTGAGAACATGGACAGTGAACATCTGAGGATGGGTACATTTTTGATGTTGTTGTAGGTGTTTAATGTGTTTGATGCAAATATTTAAACTGTGCAGCTCCTCCATTAAGGTGGAGGAGCGCCGGCTCACTGCTTTCTGAGCTGTGAATAAAGGATTTCTTTTTATAATGAAGCATGGTATTATCAATTTATTTTTTCATGCTATGCCCGGTATGCTGATTCAAGGGCAGAGCTGGGCCATCCTGATTGACTCTGGGAGGCTGGGAGGAGGAATAGTACGCACAGCTACAAGTGCTCATGTCTATTTTTCCGGGTGGCGAAACAGTACAGACTCCCTGTGCCTGAGCCAGTGTCAAATCAGCCGACTCAGGCCAATCCCCAGGCTGCACTCATGCTAGGCATCTGGATTTGATGGGGAGTCTGTGATGTTTACAGGGGACTGCTGGGAGCAGGAGAGCAGAGGAGGACCGAAGCGTGAGGCGGGCGAGAGTATCAGGTAAGTCTTTTATTTATTTACTTTTAACCACCACCTTCCCCCATGCCCCCTCCACCACCTCACCACGTTTTACTTGTATCGACTGCCACTGGGTTCCTCATGACCCCCTAAACTGGCCAAGGTTTCTTAGCATCATCTACTTGTGTTCCCAGATGGTCTTTGACTCTGCACAAGCCCTGATGGCAATCTTAAAAAATCTTAGGCATTTATCAGGTAAGGGGATGACTAAGTTTGAGCACACAGAAGGATACAAAGTTCCCCGGGGAGAGTGCTACAGTGTGGAGAAGGAAAAGAAGTGCAGAGTCAAGGAACTAGGAAGGTTCCCTTGTGGGAACTAGAGAGCCTCACACACCCAGAGCGCTAGGTGTGAAACACACTCTGACTGTAGGATGTCCAGTTTCATCATCGGCTCACTGCTCCTCGTCAGACCGGCGCTGCAATGTCTGACGGAATGCCAAAAGGCACTCTTTTGGCTGAGTTCTTTTGTTCCTTGCCGATGGTGTGTGTGAGTGAGAAAAAGAAGTGTAGTCGGTGCAAAGTGAGTGAATATTAAAACAGGGTAAGCAGTCCACAATGGATTTTATTGACGTGGCTGATTCCCTGATTAAAAGGGGTGAGAGGGGAGCTAGAAACTGTAGAGTGTGCAGAAAATTAACTCAACCCCCTAATGTGGTCAACATGTTTCTCGCCAACTGGCGATTCGTCAGGACCTTAACAAGGTACTACACAAGAAAAAGGTGCTACAATGCTCATTCAGGAAGTAAAAAGCAAATGTAAATACAATCTCACTGGGTCGGGTACAAAGAGGGCCAAGGGGTCCTGCTCTAATTAGGCGACCCTAAGGGAGAGTAACACAGGCCTCGCAGCATGCTCCCGTGAGGCCAGCGCTGTCTGGTGGGTGTACCTGTGCATAGACGCTGGGACGGCGGGGACACCTACCCCTCACGCTCGCGGCACCTGGTCAGGGTGCGGAGCAGCTGGTCATGGCAAGGGGATGACTAAGACCACTTCATACACTGTGGTAGTACCAAGCACTCCTCTGATCTCTATTTGTTCTATGTCCGACATATCCGACAGCTATTACATGGGCCACTGCAACTGAGCAGCCAGCTAACACACCTTAAAGTTTGTGTCACCCAGTCCTTCTTCTTTGAGTGGTTGCACAATTTTGTTCAAATCTGCTCGTCTGCTTCTCTTACCCCAGAGCAATTAGTTGAGCAGGGAATTCAACTCAGTAAAGAATTTCTAAGTCAGTAGCACTGGCAAAATCACAAAATGATACAATAGTGAGGGCAGACATAGCTCTTTTGCTCTGGATATGTGTCCCATCGGAGATAGTAGGAGGCTAATCAAAAAGGCTAATGATTTCTTAGCATTTGTCATCAAGCGGCTGATGTTACTTGACACCAGGTGTAATTTATCACGATATACTTGCACCCCTAAATATCTGAATTTTTCTGTCTTCCAAACTAAGTGGAAGTGCTGTGTTTAAAGCCATTTTTGGTTGGACTGCCTGTCTCAAAAGAAAAAGCCTAGGTTTATTGCAACTTGGAGCCCAGATATATGACTGAAATCAGATAGTAGTTTCAGTACCCCTGGCAGAGTGGTCTCTCGTAAGTATAAATAGCATTTTTTGCATATAGTGAGTGTTAGAAATGGGGGTCTCTAGTAGGCAAGGGCTTGCACCTTTGTCCAAGTAGGGACCCTTCCTTCTAGTCAAGATAAAGGAGTTACACTACTAAAATAACCCCTGCTCACCCTCCGGGTAGCTTGGCATGTGCAGTCAGGCTTATCTTAGAGGCAGTGTGTAAAGCATTTGCACATAACCAACAGTAATACAGTGTACGCACTACAAAAGGACACCACACTAAATTTACAACAAAAAAACAATATTTTTATATACAAGACCAAAAAATGATAACAATCCTCAATACAGTAGTTAGAAATCTTCAGTTATCAAAATAAACTTGAAATACAGTTCCTTGACATAGATAGCTCTGTCCGGGGCTATCATGGCATCGTGAACAAACAATTCCAAACAGTTCTGGCTGACCGCGGCATCGCAGACCAGCTACAGTGTTGAGAAGACCCACAAAACAGTACCTTTGGAAATGCAGGGTGTCGGTGACCTCTCGTTGAGCCCTGAAAGCACGGCGTCCATAGGTGTTGGTTCCAGACGTCGGTGCAGGCGTCGTCAAGTACTTGAAGTCACATGCGTTGCAGATCAAACTCCTCGCGTTGAAGTCAGGAGGGCTGGAGTCGGCGAGTGTCAGGCGCTGTGGTGCAAAGTGCAGTGGTGCGGCGTGCAAGGCTCTAAGGTCATGGTGCGAGCAGCGACTTGGTGGCAGCGTCAGATGGCATCGTCAGTGAGACCAGGGTCACTGTGCGAAGTGATGGGGTGCTCGTCGCGGTGCTGGCAGGTCACCTGTGCAAGCAGCGGCGTCGTCCTTGTCGAAGCACTGTCATTGGCTGATGAACTGGAGTCGATGACGCCAGCATTGGTTGGCCAAGGCTGTGGTGCACGATGAGGGCTGTGTGTCGTGTAACTTTGCGAGCAGTGCCCCCGAACCACGGTGCAATCAGCGGCATCGATGTCGGCGTGAAGCGTCGTTGTTGGGGATACCAAGGTGGCGTCGTGAAGTGAGGCGGTGCGAGTGCGGTGCCCACAGGTCGCCGTGAGAGCAGCAGCTCGGTGGCACCGTCAGATGATGTCGACGGTGAGACCAGGGTTGCGGTGCGGCATTGCGGCAGTTCCCTCTGCAGTGCCATCAGGACATTGAGTCAGAAGCGGCGTTATAGATGGCGATGGGTTGCTTTTTCTTTTGTTGCAGCACAAAATACACAGTCCCCAGTGCTGAGGGCAGAAGAGCTTGAAGTCTTTGCTGTCCCTGAGACTTATTGTACAGGGGCAAGCTCTACCTCAAGCCCTTGGTGATACTCAAAGAAAGAAGTTGTAGCAAGTTCAATCCAGTCCTTTCACTGCCCAAGACAGAAGCAGCCACTGCAGGCCCACACAGCAGAGCACACAGCATAGTGGTAGTCCCTTCTAACAGCTTCTCCAGCTCTTCTTCTTGGCAGTCTTTTTGGTTCCAAAAGAGTTCTAAAGTTCAGGGGTTTGGGCCCCACTTTTTATAGCCCCAAATCATTTGTCCTCTCAGGCAGAGAGTGTCTGTGCCCAGCCAGAACCAGTTCTGCCCTCTCTGGTGTGGCTTCCTGGCAGGAGGTGAAGACGGCATTGTCAGAGGCAAACCAGGCCCATTCAGGTGAAAGGAAATCTCCTCCCCCTACTCTAAACACAGCCCAGGTCTATTCAACCCTTTCCTGGCCCACCTAGACTATCTGGAGCCACTGCTTCTCCTTAGCCCTGTCATCCAAAACCCAGGCAGTCAATGCAGAACCCCAACATAGGCCTTCTGGATGGTGCAAGAAAATACCTACTTTCTAAAAGAGGTATTTTCAAACACAGAATGTAAAAATCACCGTAGCTAAAAGATGCATCTTTAGATTCTGAGTTCAGGCATATTAAACTTTGTTTTCCTACGTAATTCTCCGGTTCAGTTATGTTTATAGGATGTTATACCCAAACTCTCTATTCTGTCCTATGGGAACAGGTAGCCTTTCAATAGTGAAAAACTAATTTGGAAGTAATTCAATATCAAGACACGCCACACATACAGGGCATGTCCTACCTTTCACATACACTGCACACTGCACCCTGCCCACAAGGGTACCTTTGGCCTACCTTAGGGGTGACTGACATGTAAGAAAAGGGAAGGTTAGGGAGTCGAAATGGCAGTCTCAGACTGCACACAGGCTCTGCAATGGCAGAGCAGAGTTACATTTACAGGCTGTTTGTGTGGGTGGTAAAATCCAGTATTGCAGCCCACTAACAGCATTTGATTTACAGGCCCTAGCACACTCAGTGCAGTTTACTAGGGAATGACAAGTAAATCAAATATGCCAATCATGGAAACACCAATCCATAACACAGTTTACAACAAGAGCACTTGCACGTTAACACTGATCAGCAGTGAGAAAGTGTGCAGAGACAGTAAACAAGCAAAAACAGAGTTATAAGCGGGAGGTAAGAAAACAAAAACTCAGGGGAGACATGCTATTAGATGGCATGTCTAACTTTATGACAGTGTGAAATGTATGTGATAGGTTGATTCTCCCTAAATTCTCCTTCAAATTCTCCTTACTGGTTGGCATGAAAGCAAATGAATCCATGGCTAGGGCAACTAAGATGGTGACAAGGGGCATCCTTGTCTTGTGCACTGCAGAATGGGTCACTGTTTAGATATGGTAGATACTCCCACAGTAAGGTGTCAAACGTATTTTCTATATTGATATACACTATAGTAGATAGTGTGTCTCGAGATGGTAACCTATGCATAACATGGAACAGACTCCTGAGGTTAAAAAAGTGATCCTGTCAGGAATGAAACCACATTGGTTGGAATGCACCAGATCTCTCTCTCATCATACCCTGCACCCTGTTAGCCAAACACGTATCCAAAATATTACCACCAGTATTTATGAGAGGCAGCGATCTATACGACCGCAGATACGTGGTGTTAAATGCCTGCTTAAATAACACTACCATCACCACTGTCCTAACCGACTGGGTAGAACCTGTCTATAATAGGCGTCTCTAATAATGGTTAGCAGCTGTGGTACCAAAATTGTCTTATATGTGGAGGAAAACTCTGAAGGTAGGCCCAGGTGTTTTACCCTTGGACAGATGGTCAATTGATGTTGTTGATCTTGCCATAATGGTCTCCTCTAAGGCTAGGCTCTGATCGTCCATGAGGTGTAGTAGGTGTATACCATCTAAAAAGCCTTGGATGGCAAAAGCTTGGGGTACTTTGGGGGCATATATAAAGTCTCATAGTAGTTAGAAAATACTCAGTTTATCTCTTGCCAAGCATGCACTAAGTACCTTTTTTGATCACAAATAGCATGTATGTTGGGGTGGGGGTTAGTTCCAACCATAACATCCATTTGAGCAGTCACCCTTTTCTGTCTCCCTCGTTATGCTATTTAGCTACATATTATTGAAAGTCTACATTCCTCGTTCTGTGCATCAGTGCATTATATTATTGTTGTATTTCACTTAGTCATGGCCTCTGATTTGCACCTAAAATAACCCTTTTCTCACACTCAAATATCTGAGATTCTTAAGCCAGGATTTCTGCTCACAACATCTTCTTCACTATTTTAAAAGCATCCCACTCCATAGTCCAACTGTCAGTTGTATGCTCATTCTCTCAAAAATACTGATCTACATGTTCGCCAATCTAGGCATGAAAAGGTGCATCTCGAATTGTTGCTAACTTGCAAGTGCCATATGGAAATCACAACCATGGCAAGGTGATTATTGCCACCTGATGGTATGCTCCACCTATTTGTAGTGACAGGCATCTTGCTCTCATGAACAAGGCACTACACCTTCCAGTATCTACATATATTTTGCAGTCTCATTGTTTGTGTCGTTAGCCTTAATTAAACTCCATAACCAGGCAAAGGTTTCGGAAATTACCTGGCCACCCCAAAAAAATTCCAAAACATGTTATATCCATCTGGAACATGAGCGCACCTGTTGCAAGAAGGTGGCTGTCTAGAGGAGCATGCAGGAGGTGGGGGGGTGTGGCTAGTGCCCGAGGAAGATGGCGGTAGCTCCTTGGCTCTCCCGGGCGGCGGAGACGGTGACGGACTCAGCGCGACTCTTCTCGCAATGTGCAGCTGCTAAAACGAGGGATGCGGTGTAGGAGTCCCTGAGGAGTTGGAGAGTTTTCCTTTCAAGGCACTTTGTGGACTCTTCAAATAATTTTTTTTCGCAAGTGAGTATAGCGCGGCATTCCCGGACTCATTGCCGCCATTTTACGTTGACCGCTGACGGAGCCTCGCTCCAACGCGGTGATTCATTCCTCGTATATGCCGCACCTCCGTCCCTACGCAGTGAGTTCTTTTACGCTCCGCCACAAATAACCTTTGCTTTCCCCTTGCTATTCTTTCTTAAGCAAGGTATCTTGTGATTTTGTTAACCTAACGACCGCCGCCATTTTATTAATTGCCGCCGACGGTGCTTCTGTTTCAATGCGGCATTCACATCCTTGGCAAACAACGCTCATGTTGTTCTTCTGAGTATTTTTTCTTCTTCTGCGCTTGTCAATGCTGTTTTCCCTAGAAGGACAGTGTGTGGTGGCTTAACTCAACCAGTTCCATTATTTCTGTCATTTGCCAATGACAGAGTGAAGTATCACCGTGGCTCTCCACATCTCGATACTGCCGCTTATTCACATGTTCTCAGCATTTTTGTCCTTTGGTCCAGTAGAATATGTTCCCAAATACTCTACAATGCTATTTAACATATGAGCTTAATGACTTTCTATGACTCAAGTGATCAGCTCTCCTCAGTGGATTGACTATTTTCTCATTCGATCTTTCATTGCATCATTGTGCTGGTACCCTCATTTTTCAGCTACATTTTCTTTGCTGATTTATGTCTGGTTTCCTCAATACTTTATTTATATACATTGTATTTGTATGTGTTATTTCCACAACTTCATCTGATATATATGACATGCTTTTTTAGGTAACCGCACACAACATAGTTTGGATTTAATGTACATCTCTTTTTTGCTTTACTATTGATGCTTGTATACCATGGTTCTCTCCTTCAATTCTTGTTTAGTGATAACATGTGACTACATTGCTATGGTAATTTACTTAGCTGTTCATGTACTGTGCATTCTTCTTACTGTTTCCTTATGTCATGGAAATACTGTTTAAGAGGCTGTGAAATGTACTTTCATTGTTAATAATTTTCATACTTTAGAATACCCCTCTCCTCTATGGAGAGGTTATCTAAGGACCTATACAAATCTACTTCCTCGCCTCGCAAATTTCTGGTTCATACTAGTTCACGTTACCAGTCTTTATCAATGGAGAACTTACCTGATACCCCACCCAAGGGTTCGTCAACATCTTCTACTACATCGGCTCCTTGCACTAGCAAAGGGTCAATTAAGAGGCTGAAGTAAGATCCTCCCTCTTCCCCTAAACTGCCTACTTCAGTTACAATGGACATATTGTTAGAAGAAATCAGGGCTTTATGCCCTTTCATTGAGGGAACTACATCTACACTTCAGATGCTTTCTGATAAATGGTCAAATGTGGATGAACGGGTCACCATATTGGAAAAAAATATTACCTCCCTTAACTCCTTTACATCCAAAGTGGACTCTTTATGCACAAAAGTTTCAGTTTTGAACAAGCAAATCGAAAATTTGGAAAATAGAAATAGAAGAAATAATTCCTGCATATATGGTCCCTCTGAAGGGACAGAAGGTTCCGATCCAATTGCTTTTTTCAAATCCTTTTTACCAAAAATTCTTAAGTTACCGGAAATAACCATTTTAAATATTCAGAGAGCTCATCGTTTAGGTCCAGCACCTAGTGTGATGTCTGCTTCCTCCACAAAAAAAAACAGGAGGTGTGATCCTATACTTCCTTGAATATACTGATCTACTGAAAACGTTATCTGCTGCTAGAGCTATAAATCGAATCACCTGGTCAGGAAACTCCATTTACTTTTCTCAAGACTACGCCAAAACAACTGCGGACCGTCGCAAGGAGTTTTTGACACTTCTGCCACAGCTACGTTCATTGGGAGCAAGATATGGTCTTTTTCACCCTTGCCTTTTTAAAGTGACTTTTAACAACAAAACTACTACTTATGATGATCCATTGAAATTGAAGAGTTTCCTTTATTTCCACAATGTTGACACAATGGACACTGTTTCTCCATCGACCTCTAAATAGTCTCTTTTTGATCATCTCATGAGTCTGCTCTGTTCATAGTCTTTGATTCTGTTCATGACTCACATGTAGTTTATTGAGATGTACCCTTAGTTACCTCTTATTCTTACTGCTTTTATTACACATTGTTCTCTTTTTTCTCTCCACAGGTTCCCTCCTGCATGTTACTCCCTTCCTCATGTTCTGGAATCCGTTGATGCCATTTTCCTTTTCCGCCCTCCCTCCTGAGTCTTGGACACATCATTGTTCTGTGAGGCCTTCCACCCTTCCGTCCCTCATATGTTCTGGATGTTATGTAAGTCTACTCCTGTATCTACTATCTTCTTTTTTGTTACCTTCTCTCTTCTCTATTTTTCTTTTTCTTCATGTCTTTTATCTCATCATCTTCCCATCCTAGCACTTTTCTATGTACTGATCTATTTTCATGCCCTTCAATTGCTATTTTGCTACTTCTTCTTTCTCTTTTACTCCTTCCTTTTTCACTTTCAGTTGTTTCAATTTACATACAGTTGGATTGATGTTAAACATGGTTTATTTAGTTTAAGATTTTGTCTCCATTGGCTGTTAGCGCATATTTACAGTTTTATTCTATGTCTTTAAAAATTGTATCATGGAATGTCAGGGGTTTACATTCACCTGTTAAGCGACAGAGAGTCCTAACACACTTAGCTAAACTTGGTACTGATATTGCCTGTATACAGGAGTCACATTTATCAGCTGAAGACTCCGCAAAGTTGAAGAGAGGCTGGGTGGGGGAATTTTTTTTTTCCCAGGGCGATGGGAAATGCAATGAAGTTCTTATTCTTCTTGGTAAGTCCCTTTCAGTTAGGTAATAACGCAATGTACGGATCAAATAGGTAGATGGGTCTTTGTTACGTTTACAGTAGACAATGTCCCAATTTCACTTTTGAATATGTATGTGCCTACAACTGGTGACGCTTCCTTTTTGACCTCCTTAGCCCATCAAATTAAACAGTATTATGATGATAATTTTATCCTCGCAGGGGACTGTAATGAGATTTTTGATTGTTTTTTAGATCGGAAATCATCAAGTCCTTTCCTCCCTCACAGGTCTCATAAACTTTTTATACAAACAATTAAGCAACACAAACTTATTGACGCATAGAGACTCTGTAATCCTACTCTGAGCGAGTACTCCTTTTATTCATCGACACATCATACTTAGTCACGACTAGATTACTTTTTTCTTTCTCACCACATTTCCCAATCACTTATAGCAGCGGATATTGGCTCTATTTTGGTATCTGATCATGCTCCTGGATGTCTGGATGTCTTACACAAACTCAAACTATCTCGGAAATGGAGTTTTAACAATACTATGCTTTTAGACTCAGTTTTCACATCATCCATTGCTGTCTTCTTTCATGAATATTTTCTCCTCAATCACTCGGACACCATTTCTTTTCCCATAGAATGGGACACATTTAAATCCTCAGCTAGAGATTTTATTATAAGATTCGTCTCACGTAAACGGAAAAAGGCACAACAAATCACCAATGACCTGTTACACAACATTAAAAGACTAGAACACTCATATTACTCTTCTAAGTCGAAAGAATGTTTATCTGAACTTATCAAAGCTAAATTTCAATTTAACAAAGATACAACCAATAATGCTTCAAATTACTTGTTAAAGTCTAGTTCAAAATTCTATGGGGACCAGAATAAATCTGGGAAATTACTGGCTAACTATTTAAAGGTTAAACAGAATAAACTCAATATAGATTCTGTTTATGGCCAAGATCATTCACTAGAAGTTAAAGATGAAGAAATCCTAAATGAATTCCTTCAATTCTATAAATCATTATACACTTCTGAAACTCTTTCTTCTGATCAATCCATATCTCAATTTCTCTCCAAGATTCTACGCACCCCTGGTGACCGCCCAGATCTTTCATCGTTGGAAACTGACCTCACAAAGAAAGAAATCCTTGCTGCCTTAAAAACGCCCAAAAATGACAAAGCCCCCGGCCCGGATGGTTTCACTGTAGAATTTTTTACTCACTTTGCACATCTACTTATTCCTAAACTACATACCCTTCTACTTGCCTTCCTGAAATCGGATCATCTTCTGGCTCTTTTTCAGACGCCCTTATCTGCCTCATTCCTAAGGAGGGTAAGGAACCGCAATATTGCAAAAAATATCGACCCATTTCTTTGGTCAATATTGATTACAAGATTTTTTCAAAGGATCTGGCTTTTTGGAATCCCAATTGCCTGACTTACTGGGGATGGAACAATCTGGTTTTGTTAAAGGTAGGCTACTTACGGATAATACTCGGTTATTTTTTTATATTCTTTCTGAAGCTTCTCATTCTTCTCATCCCTTGGCAGCCATAGCTCTGGATGCAGAAAAAGCATTCAACAGAGTTGAATGGCCCTATCTTTTTCATACACTAGATTGGTTTGGCTTTGGCCCAAACATTTCTGCCTTCATTTCTATTTTGTATTACAACCTAAGAGCAGCTGTATCGGGGAATGGTGGCGTCTCATTGTATTTCCCCCTCGGCAGAGGTGTCCAGCAGGGCTGTCCACTTTCTCCCTTTCTTTTCAACGTTGCTCTAGAACCTTTTTTGTTACAGATCTGTCAAAATGACAACATTCATGGTTTTAATTTTCAACAGACTAACGTTAAGATGGAGGCTTACGCTGACGATGTCCTGGTATTTTTATCACAACCCCAAACATCTCCTCCGCTTTTTTGGAAGAAGTCGATTCCTTTGCATACGTTTCTGGATACAAACTGAATAAGGATAAGTGTGAAATTCTACCCCTAATCAAATATACTTTTAAGGCCGACTTTGCGAACTCAGGTTTTACATGGAGCTCCAAATATATTAAATACTTGGGTCTCCACTTTACTTCCTCTATCTCAGGTACAATTGCTCGCTGTATGGAAAATTGCATACAAAGGATATCTACCTTAACCACAAAATGGCATCCTCTATACTTATCCTGGTGGGGCCGGTTAGATACCATCAAAATTATGCGCTCTCCTATAGTCCTCTATACAATTTCCAATATTCCGTTATCCATCCCCTTAAAACATTTTTTTTTAAATTAACTCCATTTTATCTACCTTTTTATGGGGTCATAAGAAATCACGAATGTCCATCTCGAAACTGATTTGTCCAAAGACAGAAGGTGGGGCGAACTTTCCTAATTTTCCTCTCTACCATAAATCCTTCATATTAAACCAAGCATCAAGATGGCTTTCTGAACCCTCTGCAAACTATCCTCTTTGGACTACACTTGAACAGTAATTTATCTCCCCATTCTCATTTCAAGAAGATCTTTCATTCTCCCGCAAACCAGTCTATATTTACTCCCATCATCAAACATACTTCCAAAATCCTTTCACCTTTTTCCTTGACTTCCTTTCTTAATCATCCCATCTGGCATAACGTTTCTATTTTAATGAATAATAAACCAATTTTTTGGCAGTCCCGGAGACAACGGGCCTAATTTGGGTGCGTCAATTATATGATCATGATGCAATCATTTCTTTTTCACAGGCTGCCGTTATTTGTGACTTACCATCCAACTTCCACTCTAAATACTCCATCCTACCATGTGCAATTCAATCTGCTTACATGCATTACACAAATTCCCATCATAATTCCTGTCCTGAACCTGTCCACACAGCTGCACTTCGGCCCCTACTGCTTCATGGTACCAGAGCCTCTATGATATATAAACGTCTAAACAGTCCATCTGTCCCGAGAGCTAAAAGTAAGACAGAGGCTTTGTGGGAGGGAGATTTAGCAGTTTCCTGGTCTGTGGAGTTTTGGGATAGGATATGGCTCAAGCTGTGAAAATCATCCAGGGCGGCAAACACCACTCAGACACTTTTCTTTATATACAACAGGCTCTTAATTTCTCCAATTGTTCTCAGTACAAGACACTCTGACCTCTCAGATGCTTGTTGGACTTGCTCCTCACCACATGCAGACTTGTTTCACTTGCTTTTTAACTGCACCCTTGTTAAAAAAAATTGGCATAAAGTATGGTCTCAAATTAACTCTATCTTTTCTTCATGTCACCCTTTTTGCATTTCGCATATTTTTTTAGGGAGCATATGTCCTATCTGGAAGGACCGCGATTCTAACATAAAGATAATAATCTACCATTAGCAGTAGCTTTCCAACAGGTTACTAAAAACTGGAAGGACTTTACCAAACTGTCGTATCAAGCATGGTGGTATGCTATGTGTTACAACCATAGACTAGACACAATATTTGTGTATCCATCACACTTGGCGTCAAAACAGATGGAGCTCTGGACACCTGTTACGCTATTCATTGACACAAGTGCTAGGCGCTCTTTGTCTCAGACTCCCCTGCAGCAAGAGGTGGCTAAACCTCTGTGACTTTCTTCATGTTGATATTCTTTAGTTTCATTTTTCTTCATTTTATTTTGCACACCCTATATAATAAGCTAGTTCTTTGTCATTACTGGTTTTGTATGGCTTATTGCTCTGTTATTTTTAACTGATAAGGTTAATTGATTTCTTTCATATTTTTGTATATTTGCCAATTCCAATTGCTATACTGTATTCACCTCTTTACTTTCATTGCTGGTATATCTTATATGATATTATATTGCTTTTTATCAATAAACTTATTTTGAACTGAAGAGGACCATACAGCCACAGGCTCCACTTGCGCCCCTATCCAATATGAATGTCTATGTTGGTACTGCATACACAGACCATCATAAACTTTTAAACCACAATATGTAAAGGAGCGCTCACACAGGGGCCCCAGTTTAATCCCATAGGGGCAGAAAAAAAAAGAGAGAAAAAACATTTTTCACGAAACCTCCCGCATGACACCTTTAGATAATAATAATCGCTGCAAGCAAGAAGAAGGAAGAAGAGTAACAGAGAGAAGAGGAGGGACAAACACAAAAGATATTATCTACAGTCATTAGTGTAATCTCCGGTCTGTGCCTCAGTCCATTGTCGAGTTGCTTCAGTTACTCGGGGGTGCTGAGTCCCCAGACTCAGTATGTCGCAAGAGGGTCTGTTTTGAGACAACTGTGCAATAACCAATGCTTGCTCACTTGCTGCCTGTTCATTAATTGGTTCTATATTACTGGTTTGTCATTGTCCCTGCAGCATAGTCCTTCCATTCTTTCATCTGCCAGACATCGATTGGGGTTTGTCACCTGTTTGAAAGCCAATGGATATCATCCATTGCCAGATGTCCCCTTGGGGGACAAAATAGTGTATAACATAGTCATGAACAACTCAAAAGTGTGCTAGGAATAGATAGGCCTATGATAGTCTCATTTGGTTAATTTCCATTTGACTATTAAGAAGGAATTTCTTTGCCTTTTAATTGCAGCAGTGTAGTCTGGAAAATGTGCAAATCTCTCCCTTCTATTTTCCAAGGGCATTGCTTTTGAGCAGTTTGTAATATTTCATCTCTAGCCCCATAGTTAAGTGGGCATCCTTGGCTTGCAGTAGCGCCCCCAGCGAACTCTGTCAACCTTAGACTCTGTTAGACCTTCCCACAAGTATAATGTTAGAGATCAGCTAATCCCCCAAAATAGCTCTGGGCATGGACCCTCTGTTCCCTCTACAAGACCCACCGCCCAGATAATGTTACAGAACAATACACTTTCCACATCTTTTGCATTGGTCTGTAAGTATGAGAGTTCTAGTTCTTGCTCACCAACAGTTTTTTGCAGACTTGTAATCACCAGTGAGATGTCCAACAAGAATATTTTGTTGGTCAGCACCTGTGCTTTCAGGTTCTTGTGGTCCTTCCTTATGAGTCAATGACCACTGTGTCAATTTTTGCCTCTAAGGTGCTCTTCGTATCCAAAATTGCTTGCAGAATTTGATTGAACTTAGTGGAGTGCTCCTCCACTTTTGATTCAACCACTTGTAGTGAAGCTGGGTAACTGTCCGATGCAGCCTTGGAGGATGTTTCAGAAAATATGAGTGTGAATTTAATATGACTAACATCTGTGGAAGGGGTAGTGGTCTTCGGAGTCACTCCTGTTTTTCCCTTAACCTCGCTTTCCTCTTCAGTCGCCCACTCTGTTAGGCACTTGTGCCCTTGTTTTCTTTTGAATTTTCCTGAAATCCTCCATCTGCATATATCACAGGTCATCTCCTTCCTCACCAACAATGTCTCTTTATTCTCTCTTTCTGCATGTGCTTCTTTTTATCTTCTCCATTTCACCATCCTTACACACAATCGGCTCACTTACCTGTAAGATCTGCATTTTCTTTTGCTTTGGCTCCATCCATATGTCAGCCATGGACCTCCTTCACACACTTTCCCACAGTTACAATTGGCACATATGTGACCACCTCTCTTTATGGCTGTAGAGAGGTCAGATTGAATCTGCACATAATATGACCACCTTTATGACACACTGATGCACCCTGTGACATTGCCTGCAGATCCAGAGCTTTCAATTATGCCCTCTTGTAAACACCCACTGACAATCTGGACTCATCCAGACACATGAAGGCGATTTAAGTTCACAAAAAATGCAATATTTAATATGAGACATTTGTTGTGTAAAAAACTAGAGAAACCTCCCGGATAAGGGAAATACATGTAGAGATTTCAAGATAAAGTAAATCTAAATAGGGACAGAACCGCTGTCATGGATTACTTGAAGGGTTTTTACAGTTGTTGAGAAAATCATCGATGCTTTTACCTGTGAAGTTAAGGACATGAATATAGAGCTCTGTAGGGACCCGTTTAAAAGTCGGTGTTTAATTCCTGCTGGGTCTGAACACTGGCAAGACTGGCCCCGTTTCCAGCCCTACTTAAAACAACGAAACAATCAATCACTGGAGTAGGATGAGAAGCAACAGAGATATCCATAGATTCTCACAAGACAGCTCATTTCCCTGATGTACCCCCGTCCATTTTATGAATTGGAAAACAAAAAAACACTGGGGCATATTACCAACAACTAGCGATAATTTTTGTCTCTAACTTGTTTAGAGACAAAAATTATCGCCGCACATCGGCGATTTTTATCGCAGATAAACCTTGCTATTAGCAAGGTTTATCGCAAATGCGATAAAAAACGGCCGCAATGCATGAATATCGCTGAAAAGTCAGCGATATTCATGCATTATCGAGCAAATGCTCTTAGCCATGTTATCCACCTCCCATTGGATAACATGGCTAAGAACTGCTCAGGGCAGGTGTTAGCTTTTGGAGATATTCGCGCTTAGCGCGAATATCTCCAAAAGTTGGTAATAGGAAATAGCGATGTTAGGGACTGTTTCCAGTCTCTAACATCTTGGCACGCCCACTTTGCATGTCATTAGTGATAAATATCACTGACATGCAAAGCGGGGCCCAAGATGGTCGCTATCTCCTATTAGCTGTCACTAACTGGTGTTAGCGACAGCTTGGTAATAGGGAGATAATTTTATCTCCGCTTTCTTGGCTTCTAAAGCCAAAAAAGCGGAGATAAACCCCCTTGATAATATGCCCCACTGTGATTAGGCCTGAAGGCCAGATTTCGCTGTTGTTTTAAAATTCAAAATTGTGCGCTGACAAGAAAGGAAGACTGTTGTTTTTAGTTCAAGATCATGAGAAATCCACTTCCCTTGAGGCCGAGAAAAATATTAAGGAGAGCAATAATGTCAATATAAATGTTCAGTGATGTAAACAATACATTCGAAAGAGAGTGGCAGCAAGATATCTTACACACAGTTGTGTGTTATGTGTTACTCTAGTCAACAAATAGGCTGCCTTAGCCTGCATGTGTAAATACTAAATGAACAGTCATATAGCTAACAGGAATGAGACAGTCTGCGTCTCCACTAGGCAAGGAACAGTCCAAACTCTGCCCTCACAGCGCAAAATACAGGTCTAATGATGATGTACATATACAGTAGCAGCCTAAGTGCATGTGTCCGTGTGCGCCCATGCAAGCACACACATTTGCAATGTGCTTAATAAGTGCACTGCTTGCTTCTAGTGCGCTCAATCTACATTCCAGAGTGTCTCAGATTCAGGTCTGGGATCTCGGCTTTGGGAATGGCTTCAAAAGGAATTTGCAGCAACAGGCTGTTGTGTTTACTTGTTTTACTGTGCCATGCAATGTACTAGCACGCGCGCCTTGCCCTAAGCGTTATGACATCAGTGTGTTCCATCTGAATCATTTTTGTCCACCATAAGCGTGGAAGGGTATACTCAGATGTGAGTCCCTAGCTCATTGCACCATCAGGATTCAAGCAAGCCGGGCCGAAGACGGCTGAAATGCCAGAAACCGGTCCCCGGTAGCTTGTTTCCTTCCCAGTATAAGAATTGGCTTGGTAGTTTGGTCTGCCCTGTTCTCATGATGCACTGCGCCAGGGTCAGACTTATTTGCATATAGCCAAGTTCTGAGCTGGGATGGTGCAGTGAGCTAAAAATCGGTGATGGATAAAGCCCTGATCTTTGGACTGGGTAAGAGTGGTCTGCTTAATTCAGACACTCTGTTCATCACCACCCCCTTTTCTGAATCATTTCTGTCCACCATAAGCGTGGAAGGGTATACTCAGATGTGAGTCCCTAGCTTATTGCACCATCAGGATTCAAGCAAGCCGGGCCGAAGACGGCTGAAATGCCAGAAACCGGTCCCCGGTAGCTTGTTTCCTTCCCAGTATAAGAATTGGCTTGGTAGTTTGGTCTGCCCTGTTCCCATGATGCACTGGGCCAGGGTCAGACTAATTTGCATATAGCCAAGTTCTGAGCTGGGATGGTGCAGTGAGCTAAAAAACGGTGATGGATAAAGCCCTGATCTTTGGACTGGGTAAGAGTGGTCTGCTTAATTCAGACACTCTGCTCATCACCACCCCCTTTTCTGAATCATTTTTGTCCACCATAAGCGTGGAAGGGTATACTCAGATGTGAGTCCCTAGCTCATTGCACCATCAGGATTCAAGCAAGCCGGGCCGAACACGGCTGAAATGCCAGAAACCGGTCCCCGGTAGCTTGTTTCCTTCCCAGTATAAGAATTGGCTTGGTAGTTTGGTCTGCCCTGTTCCCATGATGCACTGGGCCAGGGTCAGACTAATTTGCATATAGCCAAGTTCTGAGCTGGGATGGTGCAGTGAGCTAAAAAACGGTGATGGATAAAGCCCTGATCTTTGGACTGGGTAAGAGTGGTCTGCTTAATTCAGACACTCTGTTCATCACCACCCCCTTTTCTGAATCATTTTTGTCCACCATAAGCGTGGAAGGGTATACTCAGATGTGAGTCCCTAGCTCATTGCACCATCAGGATTCAAGCAAGCCGGGCCGAAGACGGCTGAAATGCCAGAAACCGGTCCCCGGTAGCTTGTTTCCTTCCGAGTATAAGAATTGGCTTGGTAGTTTGGTCTGCCCTGTTCCCATGATGCACTGGGCCAGGGTCAGACTAATTTGCATATAGCCAAGTTCTGAGCTGGGATGGTGCAGTGAGCTAAAAAATGGTGATGGATAAAGCCCTGATCTTTGGACTGGGTAAGAGTGGTCTGCTTAATTCAGACACTCTGTTCATCACCACCCCCTTTTCTGAATCATTTTTGTCCACCATAAGCGTGGAAGGGTATACTCAGATGTGAGTCCCTAGCTCATTGCACCATCAGGATTCAAGCAAGCCGGGCCGAAGACGGCTGAAATGCCAGAAACCGGTCCCCAGTAGCTTGTTTCCTTCCCAGTATAAGAATTGGCTTGGTAGTTTGGTCTGCCCTGTTCCCATGATGCACTGGGCCGGGGTCAGACTAATTTGCATATAGCCAAGTTCTGAGCTGGGATGGTGCAGTGAGCTAAAAAATGGTGATGGATAAAGCCCTGATCTTTGGACTGGGTAAGAGTGGTCTGCTTAATTCAGACACTCTGTTCATCACCACCCCCTTTTCTGAATCATTTTTGTCCACCATAAGCGTGGAAGGGTATACTCAGATGTGAGTCCCTAGCTCATTGCACCATCAGGATTCAAGCAAGCCGGGCCGAAGACGGCTGAAATGCCAGAAACCGGTCCCCGGTAGCTTGTTTCCTTCCCAGTATAAGAATTGGCTTGGTAGTTTGGTCTGCCCTGTTCCCATGATGCACTGGGCCAGGGTCAGACTAATTTGCATATAGCCAAGTTCTGAGCTGGGATGGTGCAGTGAGCTAAAAAACGGTGATAGATAAAGCCCTGATCTTTGGACTGGGTAAGAGTGGTCTGCTTAATTCAGACACTCTGTTCATCACCACCCCCTTTTCTGATCCATCTGGAACGCTGGCAGGTTAATGACAGTTGTAATGAGAGTTGCTGTGAGAGGCTCTTGGCAGTAAGACGTGCCTTTGGTGTCAGTGTGCTTTTCTAATAAAGCCTTTATCAACTTACCTGGAGTACGAGTTTTCACTACAATTTGGCGACGATACAGGATCACTGACACCGCGACGAACCCACAAGTGGTCAGCTGTTCCACATCTTTGTTTCTGAGGACGTCTTCAAGTAGCCGAGTATTGCCATTCTCGTTTTCCTTCCGCAAGTCACCGATGGTGGTTTCCGGCACTTCGCCAGCGGTTTCATCATGCGGGGTCTTCAGGGAATGACGGGCTGAATGACCTCATTCAACCTTTGTTGTCCTTCCGTCATCAGGGGCAAGATCTACGGCGGCAGTTCGGTTGTCCTGTATTGAGAGGTCGGCCATCCCTGGAAGCAGTGATTTGGAGATCGTTCCTTTCACCGATTGTTAAGCCGGTGAGTTTTGTGTCAACCGGCCAGCTGGGGGGATTCTTCGTGCTGTCGGAGTCCCGAGTTGGGTGCTTTCAGAATCCCAAGTTGGGTGGTGTCTTCACCTTGAGGGAATCTGTATTTGCCTATCATTGACTGCTTTGGAAGTTTTTGTTTGGGTGGTCTTCATCCCTGGAAGCTTTGCGCTTCAAGTTATTGTCCTCACTGAGTGTCAAGGCGCACTTCAGGCGAACGGCGCATTCCTGTCAGGGCTTCTGATGACGTCACTGAAACGCATACATCGTTTGACGTCTGGCGGCCATTTTTGTAAGAGCATTTTCAGTCTGAGCGTGTCTCCTGCTACGGTGACACGCACACCAATTCTTTCAATCATTTTTTGTTGGGGCCTATCAAGAGCAGATTTGGAGCGTGTTTCCAATGGTGACACGAACACCTTTATGTGGCATATTTAGAGCGTGTCTACTACAACGGTGACACGCACACCTGTATCTGGCATAATTAGAGCGTGTCTCCTACAACGGTGACACGCACACCAATTCGTGTGATTGCATCTTGTGTGGCAAGTATTGACAACGGTGACACGCATACCATTGTTGTTGATAACATCTATTAAGACAATTATCGGCATATTCACATACCTATACATTTCTGATAAGGCTGATAAGGAACTATTTTACGTGTTACTTAGTGGTGACACGCACATTTTGAGCACTATTCCCTACGCTATTCACAAAAGTAGTGGACCATATCCAACGGTGGCACACACACCTTATCTGCAGTGACAAGCACGACATTGAATATATTATTTCTGTGTTGGTTAAAGTACTCTCTCTTCTACTTCAACAGTCATGGCCTCAGGAAATGTGTGGAATCTGTCTCCCCCACTACCTTTCATTCCTTCAACTGGTGATGATGCACTTAAGTGGGAAGAGTGGCGGGAATATATTGAGAATTATATGTCTACTTTTGAAGATAAAGAAGAATTGACCCCTGAAAAGAAGAAAAAAATTCTTCTTCATTGTTTAGGTGCCAAAGCTATGAAAATTTACAATTGCATTAACAAAAAACCTAGAACAGGTGATGTGTACACTATCGCGTTGGAAGACTTAACTATGTATTTCACACCCACTCTTTCTACCTCAGTTAACAGGTTCAAATTTTTTCAACGTAAACAGGCCCCTGAGGAATCGGTAGAAGATGTTGTGGCTGCGTTGAAAAACTTAGCGCTTACTTGCAGGTTTGAGGCATTACATGATGAATTGGTTCGCGACCAAGTTGTTATGAGGTCCTCTAATAAACATGTTCAGGAGAAATTGTGGGCTAAAGGTGAATTGCCATTAGAGGAAGTTGTGGAAATAGTAAAATGTACAGAACTCACTGGTAGATGTGCAAAAGCTGTGTTGCAGGAAGAGAAATTCTCCACAGAGGACAAATCCACGGATATATGATGATACAACGCATGTTATTACAACGCATGCTTTTACATCGCATTTTTTACAACGCAAAAACTTTTACAACGCATGTATTTACAACGCATGTTTTTACAACGCAGGTACCTTTACAACGCATACCATTATAACGTAAGTATTGGTAAATATATATTAATTTTATAATCGTAAATTAATTGAAAAAAATATAATTTAATGTAATTTAATTTAAATTTAATTTTAATTTATTTTTACCCTGTACCCCTGTACCCCAAAAACCCAAAACTGACCCTCAACCCCAAAAATACCCCTTTACCCAAAACCCCAAAACTGACCCTCAACCCCAAAAATACCCCTTTACCCAAAAACCCAAAACTGACCCTGAACCCCAAAAATACCCTTTTACCCAAAAACTAAAAAACTGACCCTGAACCCCAAAAATACCCCTTTACCCAAAAACTAAAAACTGACCCTGAACCCCAAAAATACCCCTTTACCCAAAAACTAAAAACTGACCCTGAACCCTAAAAATACCCCTTTACCCAAAAACTAAAAACTGACCCTGAACCCCAAAAATACCCCTTTACCCAAAAACTAAAAACTGACCCTGAACCCCAAAAATACCCCTTTACCCAAAAACTAAAAACTGACCCTGACCCCCCAAAATACCCCTTTACCCAAAAACTAAAAACTGACCCTGAACCCAAAAATACCCCTTTACCCAAAAACTAAAAACTGACCCTGAACCCCAAAAATACCCCTTTACCCAAAAACTATAAACTGACCCTGAACCCCAAAAATACCCCTTTACCCAAAAACTAAAAACTGACCCTGAACCCCAAAAATACCCCTTTACCCAAAAACTAAAAACTGACCCTGAACCCCAAAAATACCCCTTTACCCAAAAACTAAAAACTGACCCTGAACCCTAAAAATACCCCTTTACCCAAAAACTAAAAACTGACCCTGAACCCCAAAAATACCCCTTTACCCAAAAACTAAAAACTGACCCTGAACCCCAAAAATACCCCTTTACCCAAAAACTAAAAACTGACCCTGACCCCCCAAAATACCCCTTTACCCAAAAACTAAAAACTGACCCTGAACCCAAAAATACCCCTTTACCCAAAAACTAAAAACTGACCCTGAACCCCAAAAATACCCCTTTACCCAAAAACTAAAAACTGACCCTGAACCCCAAAAATACCCCTTTACCCAAAAACAGAAAACTGACCCTGAACCCCAAAAATACCCCTTTACCCAAAATCCTAAAACTGACCCTGAACCCTAAAAATACCCCTTTACCCCAAACATATAACATTTAAAATATAATTATATACTTACCAATACTTACGTTGTAATGGTATGCGTTGTAAAGGTACCTGCGTTGTAAAAACATGCGTTGTAAAAGTTTTTGCGTTGTAAAAGTTCCGTTGTAATGGTATGTCGTTGTAAAAGTTGCGTTGTAAGTGATGTTTCCCCAAATCCACTGTGGCGAAAGTTTTAGTTTCTAAGAATACAAACAGCAAACCCCGTGCTGGTTATGTACAGAGAAAGGATTACAGTTATAAAGTGAAACTTTCTGATGATAGAAAATGCTTTAGATGTGGTAGCAGATACCAAATGACAAATCTTGTCCAGCTTTGAGGCAAAAGTGTTCAAATTGTGGTGTGTTTGGGCATTTCATTGCCATGTGCCCAAAGAAACAGAAAGGAGGAAGAAACGTAAAAGCAGTGGTTCTAGATAAACAAGAAGATGCTATCTCCTTAGATGATGAGGATATGAATTTATTTGTGTTGAATGTTGATGATGGAGGGAGCAAAAAGAAGAAACCGATATGTCACATGAATATTGGTGGGTGGACATTTCAATAGTTTCTGATTCAGGCTCCCCTTAAACCATCGTTAACAAAATGGTGAGGTTGGAAAAATGTGTTCCCGTCATAGGCAGGAAGTTACAGAGTCCTGATATTTTTCCTAAATCATTTACATATGCTCCAATCAAAATGTTGGGTTTCAGAGAATTACAGTTTCAATTTAAGTCTCTTTAAATGTTAGGCAAACTGTATATCTCCAAGGGTGGTCCGTCTGTGATAGGATGGATCGACCAAGGAGAATTAGGATTAATTCTGGATCCTAACAGCTGGATCCTGTCTTGATTTTACAAACTGAAGAGGAGTGTAACAATTTCTTTATGAAAAAGTATCCCAAGGTGTTTTCTGAGAACATTGGAAAACTTAAAGGTTTTGTTCATGAGATCAAACTTAAAGAAAATGCTGTTCCTTGTATACACAAGTCTAGGAACATACCGTTTTCTATCATCGGTGAAGTGGAAGATGAATTGAAGAGATTACAGAAAGAGGGTATTATTGAGCCGGTAGAATCAGCGGAGTGGGTTTCACCCTTGGTTATCGCGAAGAAATCCAACGGCAAACTCCGCCTATGTGTTGATCTACGCGACCTCAATAAGAACATTTTGGTTGATCAATTTCCCTTGCCGAAGATTAGTGAAATGCTTTCCTATACCAATGGGGCCAAGTGGTTTTCCACTATTGATCTAAGCTCAGCCTACCACCAAGTGGCTTTGCATCCTAGGAGTAGGAGCCTCACTACGTTTGTAACGCCCTCTGGATGTTTTAGGTTTAAGAGGGTACCTTTCGGACTGGCCTCGGCTGCAACCATTTTTCAAAGGTTACTGAGCACACTCTTTAAGGAGGAAAAGAATCTCCTAATTTTTCAGGATGACATCATGGTAACAGGCGCCACCAGAAGAGAACATGATGAGAAACTGAAGAGAGTCCTGGGGGTACTTGAACACCATGGGCTTACGGCTGATTTGCGTAAGTGTACATTTGCTACAAATAAGGTCCTTATTTGGGACACTAAATTGATGGCAGTGGCATAAAACCAAAAAAAGAACTGTTATCGGCAATTAGGGAAGCCCCTTCACCCAAGAACAAGGAGGAAGTTAGAGCTTTCCTAGGCCTTTCGGAATTCTATGCCAAATTTGTGCGTAATTTCTCTTCAAAGTCTTTTCACTTAAGGGAACTTATCAAACAAAAGAACACATTTGAGTGGAGTGCCACTTGTGAGGAATCCTTTATAAGGATTAAAGAAGATATTTGTAAAGCTCCATCCCTCCAGGGGCTCAATCCCTCTCTCCACAGCATTGTCACTTCAGATGCTAGTAGTAAGGGGTTAGGAGCTGCACTTTCACAGATTACTGGAGAAGGAAAAGGGGTGACTGTAGCATTTGCCTCACGTTCGATCACACCCACAGAAGGAAGGTATTCTGTAATTGAGAGAGAGGCACTGGCGTGTGCATGGGGTTTGGATCATTTTAGACAGTACATATGGGGTTACAAGATCACCCTAAGAAGTGATCATAAACCTCTAATAAAGGTACTTTCTACAAAGGGTCTTCAAGTTGCATCCCCCTATTTATCACGCATCTCCATGAAGTTGCTAGAGTTTAAGTACGAGGTCGAGTATCTTCCAGGAATTAAAAATAAGGTTGCGGACTTTCTAAGTCGTTTACCTTTACCCAACACTGATGACCAGGTTTCGGACATTGATACTTTTTGCATAGCCAAAATTGTAGATGAGATACCATGTATTTCTGGTGCAGATTGGTCTGCAGCTATGGAGGAAGATGTTGTACTCCTTGAAGTAAAGAAGTATATAAGAGCTGGTTGGCCTGTAAAGAAAAAGGTTCCTGAATATTTGCATTTGGTTTGGGAACTCAAGGATGAGCTGTCTGTTGAAGGGGATTTGGTACTGAGGAATGGCAAGGTCGTTCCTCCCAAGTGTTTACGTGCCAAACTACTTGAGATTTGCCATGAGGGGCACCTTGGCATAGGTAAAACCAAGAGTAGAGTCAGAAACTCGTACTGGTGGCCTGGGTATGACATTGAAATCGAAAGGAGTGTCAGAAATTGTGTGGCATGTGAGAATTCAGACAAATCTAAACACACATTTAGGCCACCCCTTCAACCCCTTTCTTGTCCATCTATGCCCTGGGTCAGATTAGGAATTGACATTTGTGGATCCATTCGAGAAAACACGGTGAACTATTGTACCTTATAGTGTTGGTAGACCATTTGTCTAAGTGGCCAGAAGTAGAAGTGGTCCTGAATGCTGAGGCCAAAAGTGTTGTGGGATTCTTACGTAAGTTATTCCTTAGAGAGGGCCTCCCAAATTGTATTGTATCTGACAATTACTAAACATCGGATCAAACATAAAACCACTTCTGTATACCATCCAGCTGTTAATGGTGCAGTAGAGAGGTTCAATCGGGTGATTAAAGGAGTGATTCAACTAGCTAACCAAAATGACCTGTCATTGAGAAAGCAACTCATCAACAATCTTTGGGCTTTCCGGGTAACTCCTTGTGAATCTACAGGTGCCAGTCCTTTTGTACTTTTGAGAGGGAGAACCCCCATTACTAAGGATAATGTGGGTTGGGCAACCCCCAAAAGAGAGTGCTGGTCCCCCGAGGAGGTTCAAAGTAATTTGCGGGAGTCACAAATTGTTGGTAAGAGATACTATGACTCTAAACATGCATGTAAAGAGGTTTTCATCCAAGTAGGAGACAGAGTTAGAGTGAAGAAATCTAGGTGCTCGAGGAAAGGGCAGAATCACTACTCACAACCAATGGAAGTCAAGAAAGTCTTTTGTAATTCTGCTCTACTGAGTGATGGCAAAACGTGGCATTTTTCTTCATTGTCACTGTGTAAGGATGGGATGACCACGTCTCATTCTCAGTGCATTCCTGTTGACTGAGATGGTTCCTATTCTCAAGACTATGGGGCCTATTACAATTGCGGATTACCCGCGTCCTCCTGGCCGGCGGAAGCCACCGCCGGCCCGGAAGATGCGGGAAAACCGCAGCAGATGCTTGAAAGACCCACCGCCAAATTAGGATGGCTGGTGGGTCTTGGAATCTGTCCGCCGCTTTTCGGCCGCGGTCGCCTTCCGACCGCAGCAGAAAAGCATTAACATGGCTGGCGGTGTCTATCAGACACCGCCGTCCATATTATGATGGAGTAGAAAGTATGCTTTTCCACGGCGGCTTTTCCGCCGGTAAAGCATACGGACCTTCACTTCGGGGGCTCGTTGCGGGCCCCCTGGGTGAAGGGGGGTGGGGGGTGCATATGGGGGGTACCTATGGTACCCCCCTGCATTTGCGTGAACAAAGCGGCACCGCGCGGTGCCTGCTGCTTTGTGCACGCAAATGCTGTGCATGCATTTTTAACATTGTGGCGGGTGCAGCTTGAAGCTGCACCCGCCGCAATGTTAAGAATAGAGGATGTGACCGCCACCCTGGCGGTCACATCCTAATCTGCACGGAGGGACCGCCGCTGCCCCTGCGGATGGTCCCTCCTACTCTATGGTGGCGGACGGACTCAGGTCCGCCCGCCATCATAATCGGCCCCTGGATCGTGAGGCTTTTGGAGGGTCTCACCCACATGGTACAAACGATGTACCTTCGGGTACAAACGATGTATCTTCTGGGGGTGAGAACACTTCTGATAGTTCACAGGTTCGGGATGACAGTAGAGGTAGGCTGAGCGAGGAGTTATCGGAAGTGTACAAAGGATATCAGACCACTAGCGATACAAATTTTGATTTAGATGATTCTGTTGATGAAGATCTTATGTCTCTGGAAATCAGTTTAAATGACGAGCCTACTGTGAGCAGATATGGGAGAGTGGTCAAACCACCAGCTAAGTTACACGATTTTGTGCGTGATTCGCAGTTGGTCTCATCTCCTTTCCATAATGTCGCACTTGTTGGTTCTCCACAGTCCTGCTTTGTTTTATTATTGATAAGGAGATGTGTTGTGTTTACTTGTTTTACTGTGCCATGCAATGTACTAGCACATGCGCCTTGCTCTAAGCGTTATGACGTCAGTGTGTCCCATCTGGAACGCTGGCAGGTTAATGACAGTTGTAATGAGAGTTGCTGCCAGAGGCTCTTGGCAGTAAGACGTGCCTTTGGTGTCAGTGTGCTTTTCTAATAAAGCCTTTACCTGGAGTACGAGTCTTCACTACACAGGCGAAAACTATTACTGTGTCCCGACTGTAACACAGTATAAAATCGTATGAAGTTAAGACAAATGCAATTGTTTTAGGGTACTTGCATAATTAGGCATGTATGGCAATTTAGAAATATTACTAAGCGTACACCCGCAAATTTGTGGAAACGGATTGTAGATTTCCAGTTGTGCAGATGCTTCTTCTAACGATCTGACCGTGGATTGTTTTAGATGGAAAAGTTGCAGGTTTAAGGAAGAGGTAAATGTGAATTTGCATAATCATCACTCCTTTTTTTTCTCCATTAAGTGAAAGATTTTTCCGTGTGAAGAAAAAATACTTTCCAGAAACAAAAGTAAGCAAGCATTTGCAATGCAATAGGTCTAGCATTTGAAAGAGTTAGAGCTATTGGTATTGTAAATTACACTGTCTTTTAAACATGTGTTTTGATTTGGAGTGGTGAGGATGGTGTGGTTTGGAGTGGAATTATGTGGGTTGAATTCGAATTGTTAGTTGTGGTTTTGGAATTGTGTGGGGTGGAATTGTGTGGTGTGTAGTGTATTCGTGTAGTGGAATTATGTGGGATGGTGAATAGATAGGGGGGGAGAACTGCACGTAATTGATAGAAAGGAAGCTAGAGAGGGATAGTTAGTTTGTGAAGACAGAGGAGCAGAGTGTGTGAGAAAAAGAGAAAGAAGGGGAGAGCAGGCCACAGACGCATTTGTGTGGCGTGGAACTGTGTGGTGTTGGATGCAATTAAGTTTATTGGAATAATGTGTCATAGTGCATTTATGTGTATTGCTGGTATGTGACAGAGTGTATTCCTGTGTTTTTTTCAGTTTTATTGAGTAAAGTGTAATTATGTGGAGTGTAATTATGTGGCACTGAGTGGTATTATGTGGAATGTAATTATGTTGTGTGGTTTAGAATTGTGTGTTTGTTTGGTTGTGGAATTATGTGGGAGGGTTTGTAGTGTTATTATGTGGCATGGTGTAGAGTAGTAATATAAGGTGTGGACTTATTGGGTATTATGAATTTGAATTTATTTTTTGGAGTTTAATTCTGTGTTTTGCCATTTAGTGAAGATATATTCTGCAGGGCCCTAGCATATTCATTGTAAACTGGATTCTTGTGCCCTCGGTTTGACGCTCTCTTTTAGTTTCCTTCCTAAATCACCTATCTAGTTATCGTTTTGCTATAGCTTTACAGATAGTCAACAGTGGGACATGGTGCATTAGGGTTGTAGCTTGGTCAGTGAGATTCGGGCCCCACTGAACAGTTCTCAACTTTCCTGCATATATTTTATTGACCATAGAAATATGAAAGACTAAATCATAATGCATGTTAAAATATAGTAATCTATCATCTATGAGTGGAATAAATCACAAACCGCAGACCCAGGAAAGTAGAGGCCATGTGACAGAGACAGATGCAAGCGTGCACATGGACAGACATGGCGACAGAAGAAAGTGTGCACAGACACTGAAGCTAGTGTGGCACTCAAACACAGAGAGGGCGACAGATGCAAGCATGCAATCGTACAGAAGCAAGTGTGCACACACACAGACACAGGGGCAGTTGGAAACCAACACCAAATATACCCAGCCACACTATTTCAGCGCAATGGGATATAAAGAGCAGCACACACATGGAGACATGCACACAGCTACAGACAGAGTCACAGAGTAAGAGGGACAAGCTAATACGGACTGGCTGACAGCCGCAGAGGAACATTTTTAATTAACTATCACACAGACAAGTAAAGGGAGACACATCTAGACGTGCACATCTCACTTTTTAGGACAGACACCAAAGCTATTGCTGTATTTCTTCTGAAATTCAAGCAACTACAGTGGGCAACATTTCTAAACGGAAGCCTGTAGGAATTAATGGGAGCAGAACAGTGTAGGGCTGTGCAGGAAGGGACACACATGGAACACTGCTAAATTGTGCAGCCATTATGGACATGTTTGATGGAGACCCCCAATTGCAGCAACTCATTGAAAACAAGCCATACCGTGAACTCCTCTCACTTTGTCAGACTTCCTTTCCTTGTATCCGGTGGCATTAGCAATTCCACAAATGTATTCCTGCACTGGTGTTTGTAGCACTCACCAATAGAAGGGTGGTCAGATGTCTGTTTAAAGACAAAAATGCAGAGACATGCTGATCTGAGAAAGTGAAATATAACAATGTAAGTTTATTAGTACTATGGCATTCAGTAGGGGGGAACACTATAGCGCCTTTGTAGGTTGCCTTGCTGATGTTTGGAAATGTGGGGGCATATTAGCAACAAATAGCGATATTTATCGCTAAATCCGGCGTTAGCGGCTCAATGCGTGAATATCGCCGGAAATCCATATATGGTCTTTTGATGGGGGAAGAGGTAAATAATATATTTCTAAGACACTTTGATGCAGCCTATTTTAAGAGGACTCGATTTAAGACCATCATGGCAGCATATAATATTTGGAAGGCCTTTACTAAAAAATACGGCTTGGGGAAAATCAATAGCTATGCAAGAATGAGAAACAATCCAGTATTCCCCGCTGATATTTTTTCTGATGCAGTTTTCGCGGTATGACAGCGAAAGGGAATTACGAGGGTTGGCGATTTGATGGGTCCCCAGGGTTTGATGCAGTTTGTTGAGATCCAGGTGAAATATGGTATAGAAACAAGACATTTTTTTAAGTATCTTCAAGTAAGAAGTTTCCTGGAAACTAAAAGGGGGGGCCCTAGTGGATTTGAGAAAAATCCCATACTGGAGGTGATACAAGAAGGAGTAACTTGTACTATTAAAAGGTTTTATGCTGAACTAATTAAAACAAGACACGACGATATGGATAAGTGGGGGGAAAGCTGGGCGAGCAAGTTGGAGGTAGAACTGGAATGTTTTAAATTGTCATTAGAGCTGGGCCAGAATGTTCTGTGTTCTGCAGCATTACAGGCACAGCATTATAAGACACTTTATCGCCTTTATTATACTCCGGCAAAAATTGCACAAAGGGGGGCGGTCACTGGAATTAACTGCCCAAGATGTGGAAGTCTCCAGGCTGATATAATACTTGCCCGCATTTATCTACGATACTGTAAGAAATAAAGAACTTTGTGCAAGGAGCTTTAAAAATAACAGTTAACTTAACCCCCTCGATAATATTACTGGGGGTGAATTCAGATGGTATTCAGGGGGAAGGATGTTATTTTATTTTTGTAGCAATGGCTGTATTGAGATTATGTATCGCTTCAGCGTGGCTCGATCAGGCACCACCGATATTTCAACAGTGGTTAGCCAGGATTCTAAATATATATAATTTGGAAAAAGCTATTTATGCCAGAAAAGGGAAATAGGGGAGGAAGCCGGGATTGAAAATATGGGAGCCAATATTTAACTGGAAGGAGGAACCATAATTTATTATGTTGGTCTAGGGGGGTGGATTATATACGGCTATACGAGGCAGGGTTTCTTAAGTTTGTATTAGGATAGGTGTCTTGTTTTGTTTTAAATGTATAATAGATATTAGTTATTCTCTGTATGTAATGTATGCGTTTCTCTGTAGAAATTATTATTGATGAGGTTGTGTTTAGAAAGTGTGATTGATTGTATATAGTGATGTGCTCCTCACCCCTGGTTTAGGGGGAAAAATGTGTTAAAAATCTAATAAAAATGTTTCAAAAAAGGAAATTATTATTATATTCAGGCATTATCTCTAAAGGGGATGTAACTGAATATCCACCTCCCTTTGGATATACAGGTTAAGTCATTGTCTGAGCAGGCGTTAGGTTCTGGCGATATTCGCACTTAGGGCTATTTTTTTATCGCTTCGCCTGCCTTGCTAATAGACGCTAGCTGTGTTAGAGACAGCTTTCAGTCGCTAACTGGTTGGGTACGCCCACTTTGCATGTCAATAGCGATAAATATCGCTGACCTGCAAAGCGGGCCCCAAACCTGTAGCTATCGCCTATAAGCTGTCGATAACTGCTGTTAGTGACAGCTTACTAATAGGGCGATAAAAATATCGCCGCTTTTGCAGGAAAAAGTCCCGCTAAAGCGGCAATATCGCCCTTGCTAATATGCCCCGTGGTTGTTTATCTGAATTGCAAAGGGCACACCACAATAATCCTGCCCTTTCTATAAGCTGTTTTGATGCATGTCTGGAGCATACCCAAGCACTGTTTACACAGGCTAGGTAAAGAACAGTCAAATACAGGGCAATAAACTGTTCACTCACAGCCTTATCACAGATGAACAGTAAAGACCGTAAGAAACCACATGGCGATGAAGGAAACCCGGTGCTTCTCAAGGCAGCCATCGCTGACTGCAACCGGGCTTTATCTTTTTTTTGTCAACAGTGTGTGCTTCTGGCAAGAGTTTGGTGCCAAAAAAAATCATTAAACCGGGACCCAAAGTGGGAGGATGGCATGCTAAATCTTGAGGGAAGAGGCCTTCAGATTGTATATTACAGCTTCCCAGAAGACGCCTGCACCCCAGCACAAGGATGGGAGAGTGATGCCAAAGCTTTCTGATATGTTTGCGCTCCGGACCAGTTTGGGTTCGCCTTTTCACATCTTCGAGGTTTAAAGAACTTGTAATAAGTGGCTGTCCGGCATAGAAATCCTTTGGTTGGAGATGAACATACCTCTTGCCATGTGTGAGGCAAGGAGCATTGGAATCCAGCACGGACCGCAAATTACACGCAGGGACAGGAGGGACACAGAGAGCCTGGGAGGGGTGGTGGTGATGGTCAAGCAGTATTGTGGGAGGGGGTTGCCGAGATGTGCAGGATAGTATAAATACCCTTTTAAGCCCAAATAACCAAAAAGTAGTTCGGCAAACAGATGTTATAAAAATAACTTGAGAAGTAAGACTGTACTTGGCCGGTGTTCCCGGGGAGGTGCGACAGTAAAAGAGGCAAGACAAATGCATGGCTTAAACCAACCTGGAGAAAGAATGAATGACTGGCAATGCAAGCAGATAATAGCAAGAAGGGGGCAGACTTGAAGTCCACAGACTGATTACAGCAGGTCTCGAAGAGACAGCGCATGCGCTGTCTAGGCTCAACCTAAAAACTCAAGGGTTGATTGAGTAGCTTTCAGATTCAATTTGCACTTTTTGGCCCTCAGTTTTTGTTAGACAAGTGGCCCACCAGACCACCTGGTCAACGGTGGTCTTTTCCTCAGCTGCCCTGGAGGAGATCGGCCCCACCACATGAGGTCTCCATCTTTCTACAAGGATTCCACTGCCCTCTGAACATCCATCAGTCCAACAGTCTTATAAAGGGCATAGAAATATGGTAAGTGAGAACCATGTTGTTTTTGCTCTGCTTGGCATACTTTTTGATTTTCAGAAAAAAACAATAAAGAGGGATTTTTCTTTTTTTTTTAAAGATCCTTACTTTCAGGGACTTTTCTCTCTTTCTGTTGTTTTGTGTCTGGGACATCCAGGGTTTTTAATGGCCCTGGACACGGAAAATGTGCTTTGGAAGGACTGCCCTAATAGAGCAAGCTTCTCCAACCTCCACTGACCAGTGGCTTTGTGGTGGAAGATTAGCAATATTATTCAAAACACACAAATGCAGATATATATATATATATAAGTGAACCGATTTTCGGTGACACTGTAAGGAAAACGTTAGTATGCACACTCATAAAAATATTGAGATAATACAGTAAATGTGCTTTCTGTATCTATTCAAGTGCATTACTTTACGTTAATGATATTAAATCACACAAATACATGAGACAGTGTTTACGTATATATGGCATGGTCCACATATAAAAGTATGGAGCCAAAAGGACTCTGCTAAACAGGGATCTTGTTCTTAGAGCCCTGGCCTCGTTTTTTCTTTTTTTTCACTTCTTAGTTTGCAGTCTGATGGTGTGCTGGCCTTGGGTAAGCCAAAATCCACCAGAGAAGGTAAGGTACTACCCCCTCTAGGTGAATTAGAGACAGCTTCTTTACTCCCTGCACGTAATGACCGCTTTTTCAAGAGTTTCTTTTTTATGGCAGTAGCTGTGTTAGCGTCAGGGCTCATACTGACTTCGCCATCTGAAGATAAACTCTCGCAACTGATCTCAGCCCAGTCTTTGTGAACACCTGTCGTCTCATCCGAGGAAAGTTCCGACAAAGAAAAGAACTTATCCGAGGTTTCCAGATTAGTACACTGTGTGGAGTCACCCATTGTTTTCTGTTGGTCATTTTCTACTGATACTAATACCGATAGCGTGGGGAGAGAACAAGAGCGACTAATACCGGCACCTCCAGAGACTACCTCCCCCATAATACCCTTCTTTAAGGGATTAGTCAGCAACAAGTTTGGAGAATTATTTAGCGGATTATTGTCAATTGCAACTGTAATAGTGGATTGATCAGAACGCGGCTCCGTCACATCTAAGCCTTGCACATTAACATCAGTTATTATTTTTTTTCTGGTCACTTGCTTCTCAAATAGGGCAGGCAAAGTTTGTAACGTGGCATCCTTAACATTTACGGCCTCTTTATACTTGGCAGGGGGTCTGCTGGAGTTCTTACCCTGTTTTGTTGTTGTATTAGCAAGAGTTGGGGGTGCAGCCTCTGGAGCCTCGGCCATCACGAATCCCTCGCCGCCCAATTCCGCTCTTCTCAGCGTTCGACCCTCGTTGTCTTTCCTGTTGCTCCGGGTGCTGACAGACGAGGGTTGCGGTGTCTTTTTTTTCCCCTTTCGTGTTCCGCCTCCGCCTCTACCAGGAAAAACACTGCTCTGCGCCCAAAACAGACAGAGTGTAGCACGCCACAGCGGAGACCGCCGACTGAGCTCCGAGAAATTCAGCAACATTCGTGTAATCCTTCAAGGGGATACTTTGTATCGTGTTCAGCACGCCAGTACACCAGTACATTGACAGACTTCCAAGGTACTTCTCCGCAATACTTTTCTCAGCGCCGCATAAGGAGCCTGATTGAGCAGCGCATGCACGGGTAATCAGCCGGAAGCGGTCAACGCCTCAAACGGCCCCGTCTTGCGGTGTCCAGCAATGGAAGAAACGCCGATATAAACGGGTGGATGACCATATGCGACCGTGCAAAGCAGTTCAAACCAAATGTATCACAAAAGCGCTATCATGGCAGGTTTTCCTCACAGAAAATGGCTCTGTCCTCTCTCCCCTCTCCTGGACGCCTGGAGCCAGGGAACGAGCTGCTCACACAGCCTTCCTCACGGCAGCCATCTTGCTTCTGCTCCCTCTTCTGACGTTACTGATACTGTGGGAAACAACCCTAATTCCGTCTCTGGATCCGTTACAGCACAGGACAGTAGTGAAGGCTGTGAGGAGATCACTCTGAAAATGATCTTTGACACCATGATGAGCCACAGGGCTGAAAGTAAGGCCGAAAATCTACGTACGCAGGTGACCTGTGCTAAGGTCAAAAATTCAGTTCGCCGTGCAATTAAGATGTGCTCTGAGACCACTGACAGAGTTGTCGAAGCAGAGGCCAGAATTGCAGCCCTGGAAGAAGAAAGTATGGCACAGAGACAGGAAGTTGGCGATTTTACAGCCTTAAAAGAGGACCTGTCCGATAAGATCGCTAGTTTGGAGAATCAGGCCCGTAGAAGTAATCTACGTTTTTTGGGAATTCCTGAAAATAAAGAAGGATCTGATCCGAGGAGGTTTATTATCAATCTACTGAAGGATGCCTTTCCTGAAATGGTAGACTGGGACTGGTCACGAGAAGTACAACGCGCGCACAGGTTTCCCTTCACTGTGCGGAGTCCACGACAAGGCCAAGCAAACTACCCTAGGGCTATTCTGGTCTCATTTAATAACTTTCTTGCCCGTGAAGCCATTTATGGATATGCGAGACCAGATAAGAAAGCAGATGGTCTCGGCTGTCAGTTCTTTGTTCGACCGGACTATTGTCAAGCTACAGTGGCCCAACGGTGGAGGTTGAGACAGCTGATTCCTGATTTCCAAAAGAAAGAGGCTACCGTTTTTCTTCAAGGCCCAGCAAAGCTAAAGATTGTATTCAAGGGCACAGTCAGATACTTTACTTCAGAGGTCAAAGCCAAAGAATACTTGGACTCTATCTGAACAATAAATCAGATGCTAAGGCCTTTATTGAATACAAGGTTATTATGTTGTAGGACTATAAGGACTATAAGGGTTGTTAGTTTATGTACTCTTGTCGAAGCTTCAATCTTCTTTTTTCTCTTTTCTTCTTTCTTTTAAATAGGACTGATAAGCTTCTCTCTTTCTTTTCTCTTTCTCCTCTAATTTTTCTCTGTTTGTCTAATGGCTTTTTTCTCATCCCTTTCTTCCTGTATGGACGCTATGGCCCAGGGACACGGCACCCATACGTTCTAGGAACTGGTAGTTCCTATGCCTCCTATAGTGGGGAGGGTGGGGGGAGGGGTTCTGGGGCAATGGGTGGGGGTGGGAAGAGGTAAGGGTTGGTGGCGGGGGTGTAAGGCAGAGGTATTCATTGCAAGGATGTTTAATCGGTATTTCAGTTGGTATTTAAGTTGTAGTAGTGAGGGTTACACACTGTTGATGTTTGCTAATTTTTTCTTAATCATCATGTCAATATGGAGAAAAAGGTGAAAAAGGTGAAAATATGTACAATTAACATTAATGGTCTTAATGACTTCAAAAAGATTGGAATGTTTCGTTCTATGATTCAGACACTGTCTATTGATTTATTATGTATACAGGAAACTCATATTGCATGGGATAAGCGTTCACTTTTGGACAAGCTGGGATTGGATGTGTTACTTGTTTCTAAGCAGATGGGTATAAAAAGAGGTGTTGCTATATGTATGCGAAAAGGAGTTGGGAAGTGTTTGAAAACTCTAGCTGATAAATGGGGTAGATGGGGACTTGCTGAGTTAATCATTGGTGGATCCAAATTTACCTTATGCTGCATGTATGGGCCAAACTTAGATGATGGGGAAGTTTTTAATACGATTAATGCAGAACTAGCTATGTGGACGCAACCCATTATAATATGTGGGGATCTTAATATTCATTTGTCGGCTGACTGGAATATTAAATTAGGTAGGAGATATACGGGATATAAACCTAGAACTTATAGTGCCCTTAGGGAGTTGGTTCTGAATAATGGACTAACGGATGTTTGGCATAAAATGTACTCTAAAGATCCTGGATATACCTTCTATTCTAGCCCACATCGAAAGTTTGCCCGATTAGATTATTTTTTTACGTCTTCGCAGTTTTTGGAGTCAATTAGTGTTGAAATTCTACCCCAAGTCATTTCAGACCATAATCCCATAATTGTTGAGATCGAGGTCCCTACAGAATGTCAGAACACAAGTAGGTCTTGGTCATTTCAGAGAAATTTGTTATGTGATGAAGAATATTTGCAATGTATGGCGACTATTATTAATGATTTCTTTTTAACAAATAACGATACGGCCTCCCCACCAGTGGTGTGGGACACTTTTAAATCAATCGTACGTGGAGAGACAATTAGCTTCGCAAACTTTAAGAGGAAAAAAATACAAACAGAATTTAAGGAGAGGTTAAATAAGATCAGGTTAGCCGAGATGGATCTTGCGACGGCATGCAAGAATAATATAAGCATAGAAGACGCGCAATTACGTCTAGTAATTGAACGTTCTGGTCTACGGACCCATATTGCTGATAAAGTAGCATTAGATTTTAAGCAATACAAAACAGAACGTTATGAGTACAGTGAGCGCACCGGTAAAATCTTAGCACAACGTCTCCGTCAGAAATCCTCTATTAATGAAATTCAGAGTGTCAATGACATGAATGGGGACTTTCACGAATGTAGGGAAGGAATTTTAGAATCATTCCTGGAATTCTATAAAACATTGTATAATGACTTCAACAATGAAGTAGATAAGACTCTGAATCCTGTAAATTATTTTCACAGCACCAATCAATCATTATTGGGATGTGTAGAGTCTGATTTATTTCGACGCCCAATAAGCTGGGATGAGATTGAGCAAGCCATTTTGAGTCTTGCGGCTGGCAAAGCCATGGGATTTGACCAGATACCTCTCGAATTTTATCGGACATTTAGACATATGCTGAAATCAGAGTTTATAAAGATCTTTAATTCAGCATTTCAAGGGAAACCACCTGATTCATGGTTCACCGCTATTATAGTGGTGTTTTTAAAGAAAAACAAGGATTCAAAAGAATTGGGTTCATATCGACCCATATCACTTATTACGGCAGACAGCAAGATTTATTCTAAAATTCTTGCAAATAGACTTAACCAGGTAATGTCCAGTTTAGTGTCTAATATTCAACACGGTTTTATCAGATGTAGAGATACTACTGATCACGTTAAACGTGTGATCACACTTTTAGATTGGGCACAGGCAAAGGAATCCCCAGTTGGGGTGATTTTACTCGATGCTGAAAAAGCGTTTGATAGAGTAGACTGGGGATTCCTTTGGACTGTGTTAGAAGGGAAGGGGTTTCCCCCACAATTTATTCAGGCGGTGCGCTCGCTTTACTCTGCTCCTAAGGGTATAATAAGATTAGGTACTGATCATTCGAGATCTTTTTCAATCACGAGAGGGACTAGACAAGGGTGCCCTTGTTCCCCGCTTTTATTTGCGTTATACTTAGAACCTTATTTGAGTAAACTTATTTTGGAACCTAATATTCCACCAGTTCGTCTTTTTGAAATTGACCATAAAGTTCTAGCGTACGCGGATGACGTTGCAATTGTCACTTCTGATGTCTCCTCTGCGCTACCCACAATAATCGATCTGGCCAATGAGTTCGGGAAGGTCTCCGGCTATAAGCTAAACATTACAAAAACTCAGATTATACATTCGGAAACGGGTAAACCCACTGATATCCCACTAAATTCTACTGGTTCATATCTTGGTGTTACTCTATCTTCTAAGGTTGAGGATATTGTTGCATTAAACTTAGACCCCCTACTCATATCTACCAATAGAACGTTAGAAAGATTTAATAATCTACACTTGTCATTATATGGTCGAACTAATGTTATTAAGATGATGATTTTTCCAAAATTTTTGTATTTTTTCCGTACTATTCCCCTATTTTTCTCAATGTCCCTTTTCAACAGAATAGACAGAATGGTGTCGAGGTTTTTGTGGGGGTACCATCGTGCTAGAAGATCTTTAAAATGGTGTACTCTCCCATCAGATTGTGCTGGTTTGGGGCTTCCGAATTTTAAAATGTATTACTGGGCTATTGCTCTGAAAACTTTTCGGGTTCTGCTTTTTCATGATTATGTATCAGACCCAGCCATTTCACCTTCTATCTTCGAAATGCTCTTAGGTACCCATGCGCGGCAATGCCTGTTGAAAGTCATTGAACCCAGTTATTATAAAAAAACAAAGTTCAAGGTGCTCCTTGCTGCATGTTTAATTTGGAGGCAAATGAACAAAATTTTACGTATAATCCCAAAATTGAATTATTACACACCTCTGTCTGATAATAAGCTATTACCCGTAATATTCCAAGATACGGTAATTTACAGATGGCATATGAGTCAGATTTTTCTACTGGGTCAATTGTACCAAAACGGGTCCCTTATGTCCTTTTCTAAATTACAAGAGACATTTGGTTTATCTAGGAACGATTTTTTTAAATACCTACAGATTCGCAGCTTCCTGGAAAAAAAAAATGTTTTACTTACCGATACCATGGAAACAATTGACATTCTAGAAAGTTCCAGGAAGAACAGTCGTATTGGTATTATTTACCAGTTAATGAATAATAGGATGCAGAACGATCTTGATCATCACACCCTGAAATGGGAGAGAAAGATTGGCACTGCAGGGATTGATTTGGTAAAAGTGTTTGAGATGAGCAATAAGACACTAATTAATAGCTCTCTTAAGAGTCAACATTTTATGTCCACCTTAGATCTTTACTATACACCTGCAAAACTGGTAAAATGGAAATCTTTAAAAGGTATTAACTGCAGTCGCTGTGGAACTTTAGCAGCCGACTCAATTCACATGTTTTATAGTTGTACCAAACTTGCTGTATATATTGAGAAGATTGAAAAGTTTCTGTCTAATTTGCTACATGTACGGATTACGCTTCATCCTACGATTATTATCTTTGGTGTTTATTTTCCCTCTCGGAATTTAAAGACAGATCAAGAACATTTTTTGTTTATGGGAATGTCTATCTATCGAGCTTGTATTACCTCCAGATGGCTGGATGTTGATCCACCAACTTTTGAGCTATGGCTGGGAAAGCTGCTAAATGTTTATAGAATGGATAAAGCAGTCTATAAATTGAAAGGACTCAAAAAGAAGACTTTTGGTCGGAAGCTATGGTTACCAATTGATAATTGGATTTAAAATGTATAATGGTCGTTCTTTGTAGAGAATTATGTTGGATTTCTCATTTTTGTTTTATCCTTGTATGTATTACCTCTGCCAGAAAAAAAAAAAAAATAAAAAAAAAAAAAATCCACCAGAGATGTTGAGCTTGCCTGCAAGATGAAAGGGGGTGCTGGTTCATAAATTTTGCTGCTAATTTTGAAGATAGTGCAGGCCGGCAAGAGTAGTCAACGGAGTTCCGTCAAGATGTAGGTGATGTGTTCATTTTTCTTCAGGCCATAACTACTGATCTAAGAAATCATATTTCTTCAAGCCAGATCTACCTGCAAACATTCCTATCTGCTAGGCAACCCTTCAGCAATCCCTGCCCCCCACTGTAACTGCATCGGGCGTGGCCACCTGTGAGGTTGTGACTAGAGCTAAAGGTGCAGCGAGGGATAGTGTGGGAAGTCCGAAAAGTTTATTGGTAGCAGGCTGTAGTAAGTCACCTGCCAAACACACAAGGGGGAGTGCTCTGCAAAGGCAGAAACAAAAACAAAATCCCAAAATGAAGCAACCAGCGATAAAACATCATAAATCGGACACAATAGTTTTGGATAAAATGGTTTTGGACCCTGACACAGCACCGGACATGAGTCTCGTGACTGATAACCACAACTATTGTGCTGTGGGTGCAGATGCGGGAGACAACCCACACCAGTGGAAAAGGCTGGACACTCTAGTGACTGTCCTCTTAAACCCTCTCTTAAATAAGTTGACGCCAGTTGAGAGCAAATTGCTAAAGCTTGAGAGGTCAAGCATGTTATTAGCTACTCAAACTACTCAAGGGGCATGTTCCTGTAATTGCGTAGCACATTTGTCAACTGGAGCTCTTTCAACCCCTGAACTACCTGTCCTGAGTGGCTTGGTGGAGGTGAATACTGTGGGAGGGGTTCATAATACACGAGCTGGGAACCTGGGTGTTAGTACATCTCATGCATCCCCCCTAAATCATGAGGTAATCCGACCTGAGGGGTGCAACATGAATTTAAGGTTAAGGGAGTCGGAAATAGCGATTGAGGGTAATCGCATATTGCAGCAGAGGGGTCAAGAAAGGGTTCTAAGGGAGAGCATTGGGCAGCAGAAAACAAACAAGAGGTCCCTGCGAGTTGTTAGGAGTACCCCAGACTTACCCGTTATAGATCTCCCACCAGCAAGGTGCCCTTATAGAGTGGCCCTGACTGGAGTACCAATGCATACTGCTTCATATGAGGAATCTCCTGTACAAATGATCAATAAGGTGGCGCACTGGATGTGTAGGTACATAGGGTTTAATATTAAGAATCATCTGCACATTTTGATGGCCAGGAGGGTGTCCTGGATCGGTAGATCCATGAAAGTTTTCCCCTGCAACAGTGTGATTGTCACGCTCAGATACCCTGGACTTGCGCGTAAGATTCTTTCCAATGATAAGAGCCTATTTCAGTAGAGTCAGGGATCAAACCACGACCTCTGGGTTTCTTCTACAGACCCTTTGTCGGTTTCAGCCAACAATATTTCCACACATCTCAACAGGAGGAATTAGCCAGGGGGGCAAACCCAATGGACACAAAAAATGTATCTGCCCCCCTAAGGGATTTAAATGATATTGACTGACTACTCTCTGTGGAGGGTGTGGACAGAGTCTGTGTTACTCCCATGGCCGAAATAGGCCAAATAGTAAGGGAAGAGGAGACTAACCTGGGACAACCTATACAAACTTTCAGGGAGATTGGAGATTTAGGTAACTTAAAGGAATATTGAAAAGGTAGTCACTACGATCAGCAGCTTTCAGTCAGTTGATTTTACTGAAGGACATAGCAGGGCAGAAATAAAGGTAATCTCATGGAACATAGAGGGTCTATTAAGCAAATTTAAAAATGAGCAGTGGCTACTTTATATAAAGAAATTTCACATAATATGCTTGCAAGAATCATGGGAATCAGCAAATAATATCTTTATAGAGGGTTACAATACATTCTTCCGCCCGGCACTAAGAGCAGACCCAAAGAGAGCGAGGGGAGGTCTGATTACATTTATAGATCTAACATTACAGGGCAGATGGACAGACTTAGGTTGGGACTCAAATGTTGTTCAAGGATTTACATTTTTTAATAAAACATATAAGCTAGTTTTTATAAATGTTTATAATGCTTCATTATATGCCCAGGGCTCTTCTAGCTTACAAGAATTAAATATTAGACTGGACCAAATATATGAGCGAGGGCGGGTAGCATCACACTTGATCTTAGCTGGCAATTTTAATTGTCATTTGTGCCCAAATGTGTTGATGTCCCAGGGGGATTGGTAATTCTGTACGCGAAGGGATGGACCACATATGGAGCACACGCAGGAAGGAAAGGAACTGAGTGGCCTGCGAAGTACATATGCACTAACCCACACCCTGGATCTAATTGCCATTGAGCTAGGCACACCTGTTCACCCAACTTTTAAGGGGAGAGAATGTTCGTCGATTATCGATTATATTTTTGTATCCTCATTAAAATGCTGTGTATCTTATTTTAACATTAAGTATAGTGCATTCAGCGAGCATAATCCTGTGGTCTTATCCCTTGCCTATGTGGATCACCCCCCAGTATCTCATAGTTTGATGAGGGGAGAAATTGCAGCAACTGATCAAGGTAGGAGGTTACACTGGACACAGGTTAATAGCAAGGTTTTTAATGTCTCTCTGTTTGATAAAGGCAAGCAGAACATTACAAACTGCCTAGATCTGGAAGTGCAAGGGGTGGAATTAGTGGAGGCTTTTGATAATGTTGCGCAGCCAGTCGATAGCCTGTTGAAATCCCCTGTTTTCATGGCCAATAAGGATTCTCCAAGATGGTTTGATGAACATTCCGAACAAAGCCCTAGGAAAGCTGAAAGCAGCCCTTAAGCAATCCCGAAGGATAAGGATTGGGTGTCTGCGTGCCGGAAAACATATTAACAATCTGTCGAGGGGCTCAAGGGACAAATGCAGCAGGAAGCTTGGGAATAACTCAAAGAGGCAGTGGGGATGAAGGACTCCACTCGCTTCTGGAGAGTTATTAATAATCCCTGTTTTAAAGACTCGAACAGACCCGGGCTAAGTAATAATATCCTGCCGGCGCAATGGCAGCAGCACTTTGCAGGGCTGTATAATTATCATTCTAGCTTGGACCATTTACAGGAGCTTAATCCAGAGCAGATTTTACCCTGTCTCCTTTCTCGCTGGACGAGGTCACAATAGGAATCAAGGGTCTCACGAAGAACAAGGCACCTGGCCCAGATGGTATCCCCCCAGACCTCTTCCGCAGCAATGTAGAGATCTGGGCACTGCTTTAAACAAGTGTTTTAAATGCAGCAGAGGACACAGTGATGCCGCCATCATGGCCCACTACCATTATTGTCCCCATATTTAAGAAAGGCAATAGGGATAGCCCACAATGTTACCGCCCCATATCTCTTATTGATGTGACGGTGAAGGTTTTGGGGCGGGTGGTCTGGGAAATCCACCACATTTCAATGCCCCAACCTATATCTCACCACTTTCAAATACACAGTAGCAAAATCAGGGACCATGTATCTAGCTTTTATGAACCTCACTGTGGCCTTTGACCAATTGAACGAGTGGAAATGATGGATTATTTTGAGTGAGCTTGGGGTGGACCCGTGTAATATTTTATAGTCCTTACATTCTAACACCTCAGCGGTGGTTAGGTACACTCGGGAGGTAACAGACCCCTTTAAGTGCTCCAGCGGGGGAAGACAGATTTGCATACTAGCACCCTTCCTCTTCACTTTATATATTAATGCCCTTGATTCTACACTGAGTTTCATGCAGGCAGATAGCCCTAGGATTGGCAATCGTGTGGTTCAGGTGCTGCTCTACGCAGATGATGCGGTACTGCTTGCCCACACCCCTAGGGGCTTGCAGCTCCTAATAGATGGTTTTGTGACCTTTATGGATAAATTGGACATGGTCCCAAATCTCACAAAATCATATATTATGGAAATAGGGAAGTAGTCACGCAAATCTTATAACTATACAATGGGTTCTCATACCTTAGGTAAAGTACAGTCTTTTTCCTATTTGGGCATTTTATTCGATGAACAATTAAATTTTAAACATCTGCTAGAGGAAAAGTGTTTATTTCTGGCAAAGTCAACGGGCTCAATCTCGAATTTTGCACATAGACTAGGACGATGTACCCCAGAAGTGGTTCTAAAATTATATAGCTCAATGTGTTGCTCCAAAGTGCTATATGGAAGAGAGGTCTGGGGTTTTGTTGAGGCGAGCAACTTGCAAATTGAAGAAAATAAGTATTTTAGGCGCCTACTCAAAGTCCCCCAGAGTACTCCCACGTACATTATCCATGAAGAGTTGGGAACCAGCTATATTACTGATGTGATGGCCGTTAGACCTTTGCTATGTTGGGTAAAGGTCTGGGCAAATGAGGAGGGGGCCTTTAGTGGGCTGGTGATCCAAGACTGTCTTTCTCTTGAAAATAGGCTTAAAATTCTTTGGCTAGGGTATGTGAAGAAGTCTTTTGATAAAATAGGATGTGCAGACTTATTTACTAACCTAGCTAATAAGAACACTCAGGAAAAGGTATTCGTAAAGGAACGGTTCGCTGAGTACTCTACAAGGCTCCAGGAGGATATAGATTTTATTAAGCCTTCGGTAAGAGAATATCTAGTAGTTAAGTCTACCGAGGGTATTGAACCTTATCTGTCTCTCTTATATGCTGGGCCCATGATAGATTTTTAATTACACGTTTCAGCTAAATCTTTTTCATCACCTATAGCCGGTACCGGCAGGCTTTATAGCGACTACACACCAGAAAGGACCCTGTGGCTGCAAGAACAGGTCTCTGCAGGATATCCTACACCTTGTACTGCTTTGCATGTATTATGTATTCCCCAGAAAACTGTTTCTGAAGGGTCTTCTAAAGAAAGCCAGATTCAGGCAAGCATGTGTTCCTCTGGCATTTTAAAAATTGGCACCAGCTGCTTTCACTCTTTTTTGTATTACAAATTTTCAAAGGACTGCTTTTAGATTAAGGGTATCAAAGGATGGTTGAGCTCAATGAATTACTGTCTTGCCTTTTATACCTCGTCGTTTTTTAAACTAGTATTTTATATTCACTGTGTGATATATGAATTACTGCCTTGCCTTTTATATTTTGCTGTTCTGAAATTAGTATTTTATGGCATTTTCATTCACTGAGTGATTTATGGGTATTGGGCCAAAAAACTTTTAATCAGAGGTTCCTGTTTTCTGAAATTCTCCAAGAAACAAGACAATATGTTTAACTGATGTGGTTGTGCCCTGTAGAACCTCTTAGAAGTTGTACCTTTGTAGTGTAGTTCCTGTATTGCCGATAGGCTCTGCGCATTGGAATAATATATCCTATAGGATTGACGTAGGACTTAGGTCTACTAGGTCTCTATCGAATATATTACACTTAAATGTGAGTGCCAACTAGCTCAGAGGTCACTAGAAACTTTCTCGAATAAACAAGAAGGGATTAGTTTCTGACAACCGCATAAACATGACAACTTTGTTTCCCCAAGATAAACGTATCTTCAGTGTCGTGGAAACAATAGATAGATATTTTACTCAGTCAATCGTGCATGCTTCGTTTCACCCGAGGTGCAGAGAAATAGGAGATGGGCGTTTTTAATAAAAGGTATTTATTGAACAGTCTTCTTTCTCATGCTGAAGAAATGAACTGCTACAATCGTAATACTGGCTGTAAAGTATAATGCGTACAGCAAGAAGAGTATTATAAAATAATACTGTAAAAGCATGGTATGGTTTCTACACCATAAAATACATAGAATACACACATTAATAAATAAAGACTAAAAGTACTCAACTGGTGCTTGTAAAATACGCCTACCCCGATGTACCTAAACTAAGTCTAGTACGAGAGAAGAAGTAAGTGTGGTGTAGCATAAGTTTAGTTTCTTTTTGCCAAGAATCTATCCAAGATTTCTTTTAGGGTCTAATCAGCTCCGTACCTTGGTTTAGAAAGAAGGAGGTCTGGTATCTCTCTGTCTCAGAACTTGATTTCCCAACAACCCGCAAGGGTAGCTTGGAAACGCTGGAGCTGGATTTCTCTGCAAGAGAAAAGACAGCATCTTTCTCAGTGCGTCTGCCGGAGGGTCGGCTACCTTCGGCACTTGCTGCAGTGAGATGCGTCGGGCTCCAAACCACTGAGTGTTTGCTAGGGCAAGTGTGTGCATATTTATACCTTGAAGGTGCTGAGTTTGATGTAAGGTTGGACATAACAACGTCACCAAAAAGTCTCAGTTCTATGAAAACTCCATGAGTTCTTGGACAAATCAATATTCAAGCAAGGGGAAGTCCCTGACTGCTGAAGGCGAGTTTTTCAAGAAATCTTTGTGGATTTTCAGAACTAGTGGAAGTAGCCATGCCGTATTTGGACTGCATGAGCTATGTCTAAATATGGTTATGATTTCTATGCCCATATAAGGATAGGGGGATTTATACCTATATAAAAGCATGAATCAGGAAAATTACACTAGGGTCCTAAAATCCTATACAACACCCACTCCACTTTATTATGTTCGACATTACTGAATTATAAGCACTCAAAATAAATCTAAAGCATGTGTTTTGCATTCCTACCCCAAAATACAAAAAATGCATTTGAAAATAGTTGTACACATAAAATGAGCATTTGTAAGGAGCACATTTAAAAGCAATGACTTCATAGTACGCATATAATATGATATTGGTAATGCTAACTGAATGAATCATGAAATTACATTTAAGAAATGGCTCTTAATTACAGATTAAAAAGGTTGAGACCATTCCGTAGCAGAATATATCAAACTGTTTTGTTAGTAGACAAGACCAAATATTGTCTCTAGGAAGGATTCAAAGAATTCTTGTTCTCTAAGAATAGTTCTACTTTAAGCAGATTATTTTGTGCCAAAAAAAAAATGTTTTTCACTTTTGGAAAAAGTCAAAATAGTAGAATAATAGAGTTCCAAAGTTAGAAGATTTGTTTTGAAAAAATGAAGGTCGAAATCTCAGTTGAGAGAACGCTGTGTTTGCAAATTTCAAAAATTATTCTTGGTGTCAGGGGAAACATTAAATCGTCTAAGCTGGCAAAGAAATCGTCTACCACAGTAGGTGAAAGTTGAACCACTTAATTACGTAGATCAATTTTACACAGATGAGAAGCATCACCGTCAGCGTCATCCGCATTAGCAATGTTCGTAATTGATGGTACCTGTGTGCCTGTTGGTCCACGTATCTCACCCTCAGCTGGAATTGCCTGTGAGACCTCAATAAATGCCGTCATCAGGATTGGTAGCCGTTGGGGACAATACAATGCATGAGTTGTTACCGAACCAAGCAAAGCATCAACATCCGTTGGCAGTGCTGATGGACGTATCAGACAGATATCTAAAACGCATTCCTATCCACAAAGCAGGCATCGTAGGATCTGAATGATAGGAACCATGTGGTATTCAGATCTCTCAAACGAGCCAAGCCAAGAATCTGTGTTATTCGGTCACGATACTGCATCGCCAGAAGAGCATTTTCCATGGTAGTCTGGGTATCGCTGGTGACTGGACTTGCCATATCGGAGCAGAAGAAATAAAAATAGTATCCCTGCTACGAGTCCCAAGACGAGAGGCAGGCCGCCGAACACAGAGTGCACGTAGTTTGGAAAAATGCCTAGGACTGCTTCAAAAGGTGCTAACAGTCCCGAAAAAACTGCCTTAAATACATTTACAATACCGCTGGTATCAGACATGTTTAAGATACGACCTAACATTTCTGCAAAATGTATGGGACAGTTTGTTGATAATAGGGCATGTATCTCCGCAGAAGACCTTGCAACTTGCAGATCATACGTCTCTTTGGACGAGGTCAGTGTCACCGTTTTTTGTAAAAGAATGGCTTTCATTCTGCTTAAAGTATCAATTCGTATAGAAGAGATGTTCAGTGAAGGCCATATCGGCGACTGCCCGTCTGTCTTGATTTTAGGAAACAATACTTGCATACAACAAGTGACCCTGGCTGACACACTAATTAGATAGGCAATTCCTGGCATCATTCCACAACAGCTGTGATTGTTCAACATTATGTAGCCTCCATTGGAGAGCTGCCTAAAAATTGAATCTATCACTGCTGCTGAGGAACCCTGTAGGTGGCAAGAAAGGTTATTTGAAGAACCCTTGCAGGCTCCGTGTAAATTAATACCTTTATACAAAAGTGTACCGCTTAGTGAATGTTTGCAATTATTACCACTACGAAATATTTCCTTTCCCCCACTCCAACATTTGTGTGTGTATGGTAAATCCCAGGTCGACTTCATGTATTCTTTATCCAACCTTTCATACAGGCCTGCTGGTATTTGTTTCAAGCAATACTGAAACTTCAAAATCGTCACTGGTATCGTGATGGTGCCATGTATTATCCATTCTATTGCTGGTTTATCAGAAACGGTTAATGGTAATCTTTCCAGTTTTTCTATGCTCAGCACCGTAAAGTCTGCTCCCCTCTGTGCCAAATAGATTTGTTTATCTGTAAGGTTAAATCCAGTAAACAATGACGTGGTGTTGATTAGATGCCAAGGCACATAGCCTGAACAAAGATTTTGTAACGTCCAGCCTAGCAGCATTATAGAACGCAATTGAGACTGGCCATGTTGTAACATGAGCAAGTCCTGTTACATTATGTCTATGGCAGATGATACAATGCTGTCCAAAGAATACATTCTGGATAACAGAGTTGTTAAACCATTGTCAACCACAGAGAGAGCTTTCTCTAAACTAATATGATCAATTTCTCGTATTCGTTCTGCAGTTTCCATTTGCGTGACTTTCCAAGCTTCATTATAAGCATTGTAATACCGGCGTCTATGAAAAGTTTTTAACGTGGTTTGTGAGGTCCTAGTAAGAAATCTCTCAAATCAACACCTTCTTTAAGTAAAGTGATGTTTTATTTCTGGAAGTGTGGATTTCTGTAGCCACTCAAGGCATAGTTTTCATACACTGTAAGTTGTATCCCTTTATGTTGTCTCTAGATATATCTCGGATCTGGCCAAGTTGCTGTAAACCCTTGTGTTTTGTTCAGGAATCTATCTTGATAGTTATTCGTGTCTGTGGGCCATATTAACCATTTTTTCCAATCAATATTAGTTCTGTTCTGTTGTAAAATACAGTTTACGTTTACCTCCTCATCTGTAGTTCTATTACTATCAGGTGTGGGTTTAGGTATGGATGGTTTGTTTAAATCTTTTATCTTAGCCAGGCCAAGACAAGATGTCTGTTGAACAGTGTCATTTAAAACTATGATTTTTCTGGGATGATGCAGGCTCTGAATAAGACTTCTAAACCTTGCACCTGCCAGTCTTTTGTGCCCCAGACAGTTTTTGTCTCAATATTGTCTTTCCAAGAGTCAAAACCTAATGTAGACAATTGAGCATAAAAGGCTGCAGAATAAATGTGCTTTGTATTAGTCAACATACTTTTCATTCCTGACTTATTTACATTTTTAAAGTAAAAGGTTTCTGGATTTGTGACATTAAAACCTGTAAAAAATGGACATTTTGCATAAAATGTTTTCGAGCTACCTTTTGGTGGCGATGCACATTGCGCCCATTGATTATAAGTTAAAACATTTCTGGGGTTTGCAGATTTGTGCAAATAATGATGACCAAAATGATTAAAACAATACATTTCTTCATAATCTGATGAACCTTCTAAGTATTCATGTTTTTCAAATTTTGCTGACATTTCTAAGTCTGCCATCATGTTATTAACAGTCTCAAAGTCCCAATCATCAGAAAATGTACTGGGTGAAACAAAATCACTCAAGGAAACCTCAAACTGGTGTGGAATCATCAATAGCTCCACTGGGCCGTACATGTCATAATCAGATGTGTCCCATGCTATACCTCCAGGTATAGGGACGGCTGTGATGTTCACTGAGCACAGGTCTCTTTGCTCACGATGAGATGATTTATGTGGCTTCAGGAGCAACTTGCTGTGTCCATTTTACTATATTTTCCATCTATCATCTTTCCCAAACTTAGAGCCAAAGTAGAGGAAAAAGTACACCTAACACAATCCAAAATTCAACCCATGGTGAAACCAGATATGTATTTTCAAGTTGATGAAAGAGTTCTGTTATTTTTTCTTTGAAAGTTTTATTTGCTGGCGTCATTTCGGGCTCACTGGGATCCTCAGAAAACGTATCAAAGTTGATGAAATAGCCAGAGGCAGTTCTGTCAATTGTTGGTATTGATTGTCATGGGAATGGGGTGGTATGGCACTTCTTAAATCTCAGATTATACTATTGGTCTTGCCTTCTAATTCAAATGCCTATATTACTCCAAATCAATACCAACTCTGTCGAGGGGAACCCATTTTATGAAATGTTGCTAGGAAAAAACGCCACTGGACTTTTGCTCCGTGAAGTTGAGCGCAGGTTTTATAAAAAGGCACGCTTTAAGACCTTATTAGGGGCCTGGTCTGTTTGGAAAACCATCCTGAAACATTTTAAAGCCCCTAAAGTAAACTCATATCTCCTCCTGGCAAATTCATGTCTATTTCCACAATTGAGGTCAGATAGGAGTCTTCAGGAATGGAAGCAAATGGGGGTTAAGAGTATCGAAGATGTAATGGAGGGAAATAAGATCAGAGGGTTTGAGGACCTGCAAAAGCTATATAACATTCCACCTACTCATTGGCTTCTATATGAACAAACAGCCCGCACTCTACGGGGCCTAAGACCTAAATTAAAGCCCAAAAAAGATATCACTGTACTGGAGGCATTGGACAGAGGGTGCAGAAAGATTAAAATAATATATAACTTACTAGTAGATAAGATTCAAGATGACATCGAGAAAACGGAGAGCGGTTGGGCTAGGAAATTGAACAATCCCGATGTCGATCTTGATCTCTCTATCGAATTGAATAAAAAGCTCTTTCGGACCTCAAATCTACGGGCTCAGCACTATAAGACAATATTTAAGCTGTATCATACCCCGGCTAAATTAATTGAGTGGGGTGTTAGACAGGACAACTGTTGCCCTAGATGTGGCTCACATCAAGCGGACATAATTCATATGTTTGTCACATGTGTTAGATTGGGCCCTCTTAAGGATGAGATAATCAAATTCTGGGAGGGGCTGCTAGGTCACAAGATCGATCTATCACCGACATTGGTAATAATAGGCACTGATTCAAAACTGGGTCTTGAAGAAGATGAGGAAGCCCTTGTCTTTCTGTCAGTAGCGGTCATGCGAATACTGATCTCTGCAAATTGGAAAGATGAAAACGGCCCCTCCTTTCAGATGTGGTTATCGAGACTCCTAGCCATTCATAATATTGAGTCCTGTCTGTATGAATTTAAAGGAGTTAAAAAACGCGAGATGGGAAGACGTCTATGGGCGCCTATTCTGATATGGAGGGAAGGCAGACCCATTTTATGAACAGAGTTTGACTAAATGTTATCATTTTATCTGTATTTATTTGCCCTGATTGAATTCCAGCCACTTATCATGAATTGAACTTTTATCTATTTGGAATAACTTATCTATTTATGTCATTTTATATACATATTTGGTTTTAATGCTCTATTTGTGTTTACTCAATTGTTCAAGATGTATATTGCAATTTACCTTCAATAAAAAAAAAATTAAAAAAAAAGGTATTTCGGAAAATGTTGCTCCGCGATTGCACTACTAGAGGTTATAGAGAGGAGATAAAGCACAGAGAAGTTTAATGGCTGGAATTTTCACTTCCTTTCATGTCGGCGAGAGGCGCACCACGCGAACATGGTGACAATGGGGTCGCAGGTCGGCGACTGGCAGGAACTGGCAGATGGGCAAGGTCTCGATGGCAGCAGACAGTGGTGAAGGCAGGCAACTGCCAGAAGCTTGCGGATGGGCAAGGTCTCAATGTCAACAGACATTGGCGATGGCTGCTGTGCTCCGGATGTTAAATAAATTGTAGGCGGTATGCAGATTGGTTCACAGATCCTGCTTTGAGGTGCTGCAAAGCATCTAGCATAGTCAGTGTGAAATTGGTAAGGCTGGGCAGATCCCACCGAGGATGGGGTAAAACAAGCGAGCGCGATTATGATAAGCATCGCGCAGGTTAGGTAGCCGGAAGGTGCTATGCGGGGCTTGGAAGGCAGCACACCGAGACTCAAGCTAAGCATGAGTTCGTCTAATGTGAACTGGTGCACATAGCGGAAGAAGAAATGCAGGTTTTCGGCCTTTTGGAACCTCTGGAAGAAGGAAACCTGTCCTCGGGGTGGGGGATAGGGCTGTGCAGCGTTGTTACCATTAGGTGGTATCACCTAAGGCCGGGTAGACACCCAGTATTAGCGGGGCACATTAGACCTTAAAACATGCAACCGGGTGGAGGCGCAATTGGACATTCTGCGTGCTTCCCGAGGAGGTAAAAATAAATAAATAAATCTTTGCCCAAGGTAGCGGATGCATCAAAGGTTACAAATATACAGCAGAGATAGGCGGTACACTGAAGCTACACCAAAAGGGGAGAGAAAGTGGACAAGCAACTAGGGCTGTCGCTATCAGAGCGAGGGAACCGGGTTTGAGACTCGGCAGAGACGCGAAACATGCAGTGATTCTGGACAAACCACTTAATCCCGTGCCAAAAATAGAATGGGGCTACTAGGAAGTTGATACCTTTGGGGCTAGGTAGCGCTATGTAAAACTCCACACAATAGTTTTCCATTTGGGCCCAAAGAGAGTTATTCAATGGGTACAGCTTCCAGTCTCGGCGCGTACATGCGGTGATTCTGGACAAACCACTTAATCCCGTGCCAAAAATAGAACAGGACTACTAGGAAGTTGATACCTTCCGGGCTAGGTAGTGCTATGTAACACTCCACACAATAGTTTTCCACTTGGGCCCAGAGAGAGTTATTCAATGGGTACAGCTTCCAGTCTCGGCAGGGTTACTTAATAGGCGTTGACTCTGGGCAGATCACTTAATCCCCCGAGCCGGAAATAGAATTCAGGTGTCCATCGGTAAAGTAATTGGGGCCCAGGGCTTAATTTGATCCGATGGTTTTCTGATGCTCAGCACCAGCATTTAACGCAATAGACTTGAAACACTAATTCTTACCCCCCAAACCATCCTTGCAGCATTTTGGGGCCTCATTCACTTCATACACTCTGAATGGTGCACATGTAGTAGCGTGTCGGCTAGTAGTTTCTAAGTACTGTTATTGGCAGCGAAGGCAGCGGCAATGGAGGGTGCAAGCTGGGGTGGCCTCCTCATGAGGGCCCTGGCACTTATTGAACTACACATTAAGCATTTTGGGGCTCATGTAAAAATGCTTTGGTACCTTTGTTTTAGCTCAGGCTATGTAAAACTCCGGGCAAGAGTTTCCATTAGTGAGCATAAAGGGGCAGCATAATATTTAATACGTGATTGTAAGACAAAAAAAAGTTGAAGCTTATACAATTGTCTATTTAAAAGACGATCATCTTGGGGGGGCGGAGATGGATCGGCGGTGCCCGGTTTCACCATGAAATGAGCTCAGCTTGGAGGACCATGATTATAAAGCCCCCAGGACAGTTCTGAGATGACCTGTTCATCTCCACTGCCAAAGGTAGACCATTTATCCGCTGTTTCTTCCTCAGTCGCGGCTCCGCGATCTATGCGGCCGCCATTTTGAGGACTCACTCACGGAGTAGCTCCCCTTACGAGCTTTCCCCCTGTGGAGCGTCTCACATCTCCTTGCTTCTTCAGTTTTACCTGCAGAGCTTGCTGCAATATTAACATTCTTATTTTCTGTGTTTACCTCCTTCCTGCTCGCATTTCTGAGGAGTTTGTAGCGTTTTTCATCTCATTGCCGCCATTTTGTGCTCAGAACTTGAAACACTCTCAGGCAACCCCTTCTATGGAATGAATTGTTTTCTGACTCGCAGTTCCTCTGCCCTTGGAGTCGATAATGCACTTACCTCTCCTGCAATGCTGGATTATTTGTGAGAGACATCACCTTTGGACGAGGAGGTTCCAATGATGTCTTAATACGTCTTCACAGAAGTCTTTGTTTTCTCTCATGCCTCTAACGTTGAGCCGACTGGAATATCTCTTTTTACCTGATATGTTATTTTTTCCTTTTGGTCAACCACAGCTCTACTCTCCTTCACTACCTGAATGAGGTCAAACCGCATAGCTATTGGAGAGGTCTTCCTCACAGGTTCCTTTTTCTTCGAGCTGCACTTCCTCTGATCTTGTTGTCTGGGACTAGTTTTTATTTTTATTTTTATTTATGTATTTATTTATTTATCCCTGATCTGCTACGTTTACTGGGATTGCATACTATTGTCACATGAGATGTAGTGCGCATATGGCACATAAAACTTCCCTTCTACATCTACCTATATGCTGCCTTAATACTCTTTTAGCTCCGATACTTTTTTGGCTCCTATGCTTCACTTCCCTCCGTGCTCATCATTATCTGCAAAAATGGTGATTGGGCAAATAACTTTAGAAGGCTTATCGTCCCAGGGTGTGGTACTACCTGCTTACTTTTTCTACTACTGCTACATTTGGGCAGACATTTTAATGAGGTGTCTCACTCTTCGACTACACCACGCAAATACCTGCTTCAAGTTAGCTCACGCTATCAGTGTTTAGACATAGAAGGCTCAAACTCTTCATCATTCAAACCTGCTTCCTCAGCTGCACATGCTTCAAGTACTCTCGGCACTAAAGCTACGACCAAGGGACCAAAGAAGGATGGTGTTGTTATTTTAGTTCACAAAAAGTTCACAGTCTCTGTTCTCCATCAGGAATTTGATTAAGGAGGAGCGTAAAATCTGTTCCGCTCACGGATTTTGCAGATTTTCGGTAAATCCGCAATCCGCGAACTCCCGCGAATTTACCGGTAATCCGCGAGCGGCGGATTTGGGGGGCAAAAGTTCAAGCCTGTTGAACTTGTAACTATTTTAGGATGGCGCCGGCAAGCTGCCAGCGCCATCCTAAAATAGTTACTAAATTAGCTTCATCAGGAAGCACTAACAGATAAAATAAAGCAGGTGCTCGAGCACCGGCTTTATTTTATCTATTAGTGCTTCCTGTTACAGGATGATGGGCACTGGCAGGCAGCTCACTCAAGGGACCCAGGCCCTCTTCGGTGTGATGGCAAAGTTAATTAGCCCCCTCCCCCCCAAAATGTGAGTTTTGTTGAGGCTGGGCAGGTGTGCGTACTCCCCATATCTATCGTCGAAAATTAGCTTTGATGCTTGATGGAGGCCTTTCCATTATTGACTTTCATGAGCTCAATCCCTGTGCAGTTCCTGTGACCACGAGCTTCTCTGATCCGTGCCTGTCCTTTTATGCACACAAGAGGCATGTGAACTCGCATATAAGCCCCGTCCTTTTGGCCCCTCCCCACACACTAGTGGTGTGCACCGTCTTCGCGCCCTTTGCCCACTTGATGGACAGCTCACTCGAGGGACCCCGGCGCTCTTTGGTGTGATGCCAAAGTTAATCAGCCCCCCCCAAAATGTGTGTTTTGTCGAGGCTGGGTAGGTGTGCGTTCTCCCCATATCTATCGTCGAAAATTAGCTTTGATGCTTGATGGAGGCCTTTGCATAATTGACTTTCACGAGCTCAATCCCTGTGCAGTTCCTGTGACCACGAGCTTCTCTGATCCGTGCCTGTCCTTTTATGCACACAAGAGGCATGTGAACTCGCATATAAGCCCCGTCCGTTTGGCCCCTCCCCACACACTAGTGGTGTGCACCATTTCGCGCCCTTTACCCACTTGATGGACAGCTCACTCGAGGGACCCCGGCGCTCTTTGGTGTGATGCCAAAGTTATTCAGCACCCCCAAAATGTGTGTTTTGTTGAGGCTGGGTAGGTGTGCGTTCTCCCCATATCTATAGTCGAAAATTAGCTTTGATGCTTGATGGAGGCCTTTGCATAATTGACTTTCACAAGCTCAATCCCTGTGCAGTTCCTGTGACCACGAGCTTCTCTGATCCGTGCCTGTCCTTTTATGCACACAAGAGGCATGTGAACTCGCATATAAGCCCCGTCCGTTTGGCCCCTCCCCACACACTAGTGGTGTGCACCGTCTTCGAGCCCTTTACCCACTTGATGGACAGCTCACTCGAGGGACCCCGCCGCTCTTTGGTGTGATGCCAAAGTTAATCAGCCCCCTCCAAAATGTGTATTTTATCGAGGCTGGGTAGGTGTGCGTTCTCCCCATATCTATCGTCGAAAATTAGCTTTGATGCTTGATGGAGGCCTTTGCATAATTGACTTCCACAAGCTCAATCCCTGTGCAGTTCCTGTGACCACAAGCTTCTCTGATCCGTGTCTGTCCTTTTATGCACACAAGAGGCATGTGAACTCGCATATAAGCCCCGTCCGTTTGGCCCCTCCCCACACACTAGTGGTGCGCACCGTCTTCGCGCCCTTTACCCACTTGATGGACAGCTCACTCAAGGGACCCCGGCGCTCTTTGGTGTGATGCCAAAGTTAATCAGCCCCCCCCCCCCAAAATGTGTATTTTGTCGAGGCTGGGTAGGTGTGCGTTCTCCCCATATCTATCGTCGAAAATTAGCTTTGATGTTTGATGGAGGCCTTTGCATAATTGACTTTCACGAGCTCAATCCCTGTGCAGTTCCTGTGACCACGAGCTTCTCTGATCCGTGCCTGTCCTTTTATGCACACAAGAGGCATGTGAACTCGCATATAAGCCCTGTCCGTTTGGCCCCTCCCCACACACTAGTGGTGTGCACCGTCTTCGCGCCCTTCATCCCCTTGATGGACAGCTCACGCGAGGGACCCCGGCGCTATTTGGTGTTATGCCAAAGTTAATCAGCCCCCCCAAAATGTGTGTTTTGTCGAGGCTGGGCAGGTGTGCGTTCTCCTCATATCTATCGTCGAAAATTAGCTTTGATGCTTGATGGAGGCCTTTGCATAATTGACTTTCACAAGCTCAATCCCTGTGCAGTTCCTGTGACCACGAGCTTCTCTGATCCGTGCCTGTCCTTTTATGCACACAAGAAGCATGTGAACTCGCATATAAGCCCCATCCGTTTGGCCCCTCCCCACACACTAGTGGTGTGCACCGTCTTCGCGCCCTTTACCCACTTGATGGACAGCTCACTCGAGGGACCCCGGCGCTCTTTGGTGTGATGCCAAAGTTAATCAGCCCCCCCCAAAATGTGTATTTTGTTGAGGCTGGGTAGGTGTGCGTTCTCCCCATATCTATCGTCGAAAATTAGCTTTGATGCTTGATGGAGGCCTTTGCATAATTGACTTTCACGAGCTCAATCCCTGTGCAGTTCCTGTGACCACGAGCTTCTCTGATCCGTGCCTGTCCTTTTATGCACACAAGAGGCATGTGAACTCGCATATAAGCCCCGTCCGTTTGGCCCCTCCCCACACACTAGTGGTGCGCACCGTCTTCGCGCCCTTTACCCACTTGATGGACAGCTCACTCGAGGGACCCCGGCGCTCTTTGGTGTGATGCCAAAGTTAATCAGCCCCCCCCAAAATGTGTATTTTGTCGAGGCTGTGTAGGTGTGCGTTCTCCCCATATCTATCGTCGAAAATTAGCTTTGATGCTTGATGGAGGCCTTTGCATAGTTGACTTTCACGAGCTCAATCCCTGTGCAGTTCCTGTGACCACGAGCTTCTCTGATCCGTGCCTGTCCTTTTATGCACACAAGAGGCATGTGAACTCGCATATAAGCCTCGCCCGTTTGGCCCTGCCCCTCACATTAGCGATGTGCAACGTTTTCCCGCCCGGCCTTTACCCACGGATTTTGCGGATAGCGAATTCGCAAATTCACAAATTCACAAATTGCGAATTCACAAAATTCGCCCACGCTTAAATTTGATTCTGATGGTCGTTGGGTGCTTGTTAAATTGTTAATTGATAACATACCCTTTGTTATTTTTAATGTTTATGCTCCAGTGTCAGTTGACAATACTTTTTGGCCCATTATTTCTGATAAATTAGTCTCCCTTGATGATGATTATATTATTTTTGGTGGAGACTGCAACCAAGTTCATGACCCCATTCTTGATAGACGATCCCCTGTTAAATTTGCCCACTCCAAAATGCATTCTCAATTTACCTATATGGCGGATTTGTCATCCTGATCTCCAGGAATTTAGCTATTTCTCCCATCCTCATAAAACACAATCCTGCATTGACTACCTTTTCCTTAGTAAGTCCTTGACCCAATGCGCCCTTGCTTCAAAGATAGGCTCTATTCCTATTTCTGACCATGCCCCAGTCACTGTTGACTTTGACCTAATCCCTTTCTCCCTGCCCTCTGGTAGATGGCGTTTTAATAATTCCCTCCTCGCTGATCCTATCTTCTCAGGTCAATTCAGTTCTTTTATTGCAGACTTTTTTTAACTAATTCTACTCCTGACTCTTCCCCGACCATGCTATGGGACTCTTTTAAGGCAACGGCTCAAGGTTTCATAATTAATTATGTCTCTCAGAAAAAGAAGAAATTTGAGAAACAATCTACCCAACTTTTAGCTCAAATTAAACAACTAGAACATGCCTACTTTCACTCCTTTTCGGGTGCCTCTTTTAAGGATCTTGTCTCTGCCAAGGTTTCTTTTAATGAACTATCTACAGACACCGCTGCCTCCTATCTTTTGAAAAGTAGCGCTCGCTATTATGGAGGTCAAAACAAAATGGGTAAACTCCTAGCTAATTATTTGAAAACTCGCCTCGATAGGACTAGGATTACTTCCATAACTGATTCTTCCGGCAATTCCCATTTTAAGGAGGATGACATTCTACAGGAATTTGTTACATTCTACAAGAGCCTCTACACACCCGAATCTTCTCCTCTTCCCTCTGCCTTATCCTCCTACTTTCAATCGATTACTTCTTCTTCCTCCCATGTTGATTTCTCTTCACTTGAAGCAGACAAAACTCTTCAGGAAATTTCCCGCGCAGTCTCAGTTTTAAGGCGGGGTAAAGCGCCTGTTCCAGAAGGCTTCTCTATTGAATTTTATGATCATTTTTCGAAACTTCTTCTCCCGCATTTGCTTGTCTTATTTAATTCCTTTATTGCTAATGGTTCCTCTCAAGGTACCTTTCAAGATGCTATGATCTGCCTTATTCCCAAAGAAAATAAGGACCCTTCTTTTTGAAAAAATTATCGCCCCATTTCCCTTGTTAATACGGATTATAAGATATTTGCCAAATTACTTGCTTTACGCATTGATCCCGTTCTCCCTGAACTTATAGGTCCTGAAAAATCAGGTTTTGTTAAGGGACGTTTATCCTCTGATAACTCCAGAGTTTTCTTTAATGTCCTTAGTAAAGCTTCCTCCCTACAATATCCACTTGCGGCCATTACATTAGATGCCGAAAAGGCTTTTTAAAGGATCAGCTGGGATTTTATGTTTTGTGCCCTCACTTGGATTGGTTTTCCCCCTAAATTGATTTCTCTTATCTCCCTTTTGTATTCCGGGCCCAGAGCCTCTATCTTTGCTAATGGGAACATTTCCGATTTTTTTTCCCTTTCTAAAGGTGTACGACAAGGATGTCCCTTATCACCTCTACTTTTTTTTGTGGCATTGGAGCCTTTTCTTACCAAATTACGCTAGGACGCCCAAATTACTGGTTTTAACCCTGGCCCTACTCAAGTTAAATTATCTGTCTACGCAGATGATATTCTCTTCTATTGCTCCAACCCTGATTCCACTCTTCCCGCCTTTCTACTTCAAGTTGACGCCTTCTCACAGGTCTCGGGCTATCGCCTTAATCAGGATAAATGTGAAGTCTTGCCTTTGAATGTCATATGCCAACGTCATTATTTCGTTCATACTGGCTTTTCTTGGCAGTCGACTAAAGTTAAATATTTAGGACTATGGTTTTCCCCTTCTATCGCGGACACTTTGAAAGCTAATTTTGAATATATAACGAAAAAATTGTCTGATTCTATCACCAGATGGCATCCCCTTTTTCTTTCATGGTGGGGCCGATTGGATTCCATCAAAATGATGTTGGCTCCTATTGTCCTATACTCGCTTTCCATGATTCCTGTTCGTATACCTGGTTACTATTTTAAAAGATTGGACTCGCTCTTGATGAAGTTTCTTTGCAGGAATAAGCCTCCGCGAATCGCCTTGTCCTCCATTAAAAGGAATAAACTCTCTGGAGGTCTTAAGTTTCCGGATTTTAAATCATACCATTATTCTTTAATCCTCAAGCAAGCTTCAAGTTGGCTTTCTACAGATGTTCCCACTTATCCTCCGGTTTGGTTGACCTTTGAGAGATCTCTTCTCTCACCGTGTGATTTCTTACTTATCCATTTTGAAATCTCCTGTTATTGCTCATTCCTGTCATCTTTTAAACCCCCTCTTACCCTCTTCTTATCCCTCTCTTACTTCTTTATCCCAGCAACCCATTTGGCATAACAAGATGCTTCACATAAAAAATTGTTCTTTTTATTGGAAATCTTGGAAATCTAAGGGTTTATCTTGGATTTCCTAACTCCTGTTCAATAATGTTCCTCTATCTTTTGCGGATCTTCAATCTCAATTTCTTCTCCCCAATTCATCCAAGAAACAATATGACTTATTATTGCCTTCTCTCCTCCAATATCTTCAACCTCCTTCCTCCTTCCTCTGATCTACCCCCCTCTTGTTCTACTTTTTTCCCGCTTTCAGGGACTTCCCCATCCGCTTCTCGTCTGTACAAGTGTCTAATTACCCCCTCTGAACGTCTGAAGACGAAGACTGAATTGGCCTGGGAATGGGATTTGTCAGTATCCTGGAATGTCTCTTTATGGGACAAACTATGGTTAAAAATACATAAACCATCCAGAGCTGCTAACACTACCCAAACTCTTTACTTTATATATCAATGTCTATTATTAACCCCGCAAAAACTGGCATCATTTTCCCATGACCTTTCACCTAAGTGTTGGTCCTGTCCTTGTCAGGATGCAGATTTACTCCATGTGTTGTTTCACTTTCCCAATGTTGCTTCCTTTTGGCAATTGGTCTGGTCCTGTATACATGATATTTTTGATTTTACACTTCCCTTCTCCCCCTCCAATGTCCTCTTAGACTCCTTGTCCCCTGCCATGTCCCAATCTCCTTCTCACTTTAAACTTTTTGACTTGTTTTTGGCTGTTGCCTTTCACCTCATTACTTCCAACTGGAAATACTTTACCAAGGTCAGCTACTCCGCATGGTGGAATGCTATTTGCTTCAATCATAGACTTGATACTAATTATGTTACCCCAGTTTCCCTTGCTGTGAAAAGGGATTTCTTATGGATTCCTCTTACTACTTATCTCTCCAAGCCCTCTACCCCACCTCCTACTTCCATCGGTATTCACCAAAATCAATCTTATGATGTCCATAATCCTCCATGATTTTCTCGTCTCCCCCCCCCCCCCCCCCCACCCCCACCCATTTAGACACAGGTGTTTATTGACTCTGTTTTATCATAACTTCCTCAATTATATCTTTGTACTTTTTCTTATGTCTTTCATTGATTATGTTTACTATGTTATCCCTATTCTATGTTTTTGATTTCAATAAACTTGAACATAAAAAAAGACGATCATCTTATGTCAGTTGCTACTCTTGCTTATAACAGAAAGTTATCTGTTCTCTGGGACAAGCAGGGAGCTATAACCACATTAGGGATAGGCTTGTTACCCTGCCCTGCGCATTAGGCCTATAAAAGCCCCTGGACCGTGCAGTCAAGTCCACAATCCCCCTGCTTGCTTAATGCTTATGGATGCACCCTCCCAAGACCTTTCCGTGAAGCTTGTTGATGAAGTCTTTCTTTGATGTCTCGTGTAACACAGTTAACCGAACATGACAGCGCAGGAGCTGGCTTCACGGGAAGAGTTTGAGTTTCCTACTTTTAGGGCGGTCTGGTCTGTAGTTCACTTCTCTACTTTAGCGCCAAATTTACAGATCACCATCTTGCCGATCTGTGCTATGTTATTTATTGCGGTGTAATGGAATATTTGGAAGAGGTTTCTGCTTAGTTTGCAGTCCGGATGGCCCCGTAACTAAAGGTAGGCACCAGAGAGGTGCTCATGTCGGAGTTTGCATTTAAATGCAGTCTAGTGAGGAGCTATGATCGGTTAATGAGTTCAGAGTGGGGAAAACTAGAGGAACTGTCACTCGTGTCTTCTGTCAGTCGCACATTCAGTTGCACATGTTTGTCATAGAGATGAAATATTCTACAGTCGGAGAGAATATGTAAAAAATGACAACAGATGGGGGTTTAAGTAATTCGGCTGTGGATGTTGCTTACGGGTCTAAACAATTTTAGAATCACGTGAGCTTTTAAGAAGGGAACTTGCACACTGATGCTCACAGCCGGGGAGTCAGTCTGGAAGGATCGCACCGCACACCACCCCCGTTTTGTCTAAAGTTGCCAAGTTTTTAGTCTGTGTGTCATTTGCACGTTTTCAGTGCGCTCCGTGTGATATTTCATTGCCTTATATCAGGTGTCATGTAAAACGGTTATGTCCGTGTAGAGAGATGTTTCACAGTAATGGTATTGAAATAGTCTTGGAACAATTGCAAACTCTTTAAGTGCTTATGCAATAACACAAATAACCTTTCTTTATGGACATGAACGCCATGAAACAATAAGTGGTGGTATTTTAAATAATATATATGTATTTTGTTAGTAGCTCTCCAGTTTGTGTAAACTGTGTTATTTTCAAAACATACATCTGTTCTATTCAGCAATTACAAAGGTTCATTCGCAGTATTCATCTGGGCATGGAATGCAGCTCTTGGGTGGGTTAAATCAATGGTAATAAAGAATTCATGAGCTACTCAGAATTGCTCTAAAGTGGTTTCAATGATACATTAAGCAAAAATGGGAACCTGAACATAAGTGCCCGGTGGGAACCCTGGTTTTGGGATGGTAGTGTTAGAAATTTAGCGTCCTATTCTAGCTATTGGTAATCGGTTAGACGCATAGGGATGGGGGCAGTTAAAAGGGCACCATTGATGCGTATTCATTCATTGAGGATGTGAATTAGAGGAAGTCAAATGTAAGTAGCACAGAGGCTTAGCACAGAGGCTTTTTTGGCATCAAGCACAGCGGGGAGGTTTAAAGCTTGAGCAGGCAGTAATTGCCTGAGTCAGGAAGGAAAGGAAGTAAAGGAACCATCCACAACTGTGCAGGAGCCTTTTCAATGCTGTTACAATACCAAAAACAGAGTGGAAGGAACTAAAAATTATCGGCCTGCATATGGATGTATAGTTGTACAACTACAAAGCTTTCAATAGTAGGATAGCTGTACTTAAATAGCCAGTTACTTATATGTAGGGTTGTTCTTTTTCCTTTAAGCGTCAGCAGTCCTGGGTGAAGGAAGAGGGGCACAGCACAATTAACATGGTGTGGGTAAGGCATATGAAAGGCTCGTCCCACTAACGGGTGGTGAAGTCCTTTGTGAGGACTGAGGTTGCAGCAGCACAATTAGCATGGAGTGGGTAAGGCATTTGAAAGGCGCGTCCCAATAACAGGTGGCGATGTTTTGTGGCATAATACACAGGCTAGGTGTGGAATGGCTGACAAATTCAATATTAGGGTAGCGGTACTTATGTTGCCAATCACGGACATGCTGGGTTGCCCCTTACTGTGAAGCCCCATCAGTCTTGGGGGAGGACCGAGGGTGCGCAGCACAATTAACATGGAATGGGTAAGGCATTTTAAAGGCTCATCTCAGTAGTCAGTCAAAGGTGGAAAAATTAAATGGCAATGAGAATTGCTAAATACTCAAGGAACATTAGGGTAGGTGTATTTAAATTGCTAGTTGACTGTATGCTGGTTGGCTCTGGTCTGAAGCGCCGGCAGTCCTTGGTGAGGACGGAGGGGGGGCGCAGCTCAAGTAACGTGGAGGGCGTAGGACAAAGTTAAACTTTGGGTCGCTCATTAGAAACCATCAAAAGTGTAGGCAGATGGAGGTCCGATTGTTTTGGACGGTATGTCAGACCACAGCTAGTTTGGATGATGGCCGTGGGACTGCTGGTGCGGTGATTCCTGTATAAGCAGAGCAGGGCACATTTTTGGCGCATCCTGAGAGGAGTGAGCGCACAGGGTGAAGGGAATTCAGCATTATTGGATAGAGTTGGGGGAGCTACAGTTGGGGGGCTCACGGCCCATTTGCAGGGAGCACTTAATAAAGGCATGCCCATCAAAGATGTGTTGGGGATTCATGCAGGCAGCAATAGCATTATTCCGGCGGGCAGAAGACGGGTGAAGGAGGCACTCTCCTCTACACTCTCAGGGGTAAGGAGCTTCCTGCCGGGCGCCATCATGATTTTGGTCAGAGGTGCTCCTGCGTTGAATTTGGGGGGACAGTGCGCCACAAGAGACAGTGGACAAGTTAGTGCACAAATGGAATCGGGAGGGGGAGGAAGTTGTTGGCAGGTTCGCCGATACGCCCTATTATGCATACCATGATTCAGGCATCGGGAGTTGGGGGAAGTTGATGGCAGGTTTGCCCCGATACGCCCCTTTATGCATACCATGATACAGGCATCAAAATGAGATTGTGCCTCGCAGAGGGGATTCATCTGTCCAATGTAGGGTTGGAATTATTCTCCACACTATATGGGAGGCCTTAGCGCTAGATCTGGAAGGTGGAGCAGCCTTTTTGGGGGAAGGACGAGAGCGCCAGTAGGCTCCTCGTCCTGTGGTGGGGTCCCGGGCAAGGAAAATGGCAGAGACTCCTTTTGGCGGGGACTGGCCTAATCCTGGAACAGGGAGGGCAGTCCAATGGGGCTCTGGGCTGGCGGGGTAGGGGGCCGTCCTGCTGGTGGTCCTGGACTCTCCGGCCCTACCCGATATGCCGGTGCTTGGAGGAAGCAACTTTGTAAGAGCTGGGGCGCAGTAAAAGGCGCCAAGCAGTGCCCTGGTGGCCGCGTCTAGGGGGTAGACGACGGGTAGTTACCTCAAATGGAGGCAATGGAGGTGGGTTGTGGCCTGCTGGTACAACCTGCATCCTGAGGGGTTCTGGAGATCCTGAATTGTAAATACTATTGTAACCTGCGGTTCAAATGAATATTGCTTAACACAATGTTTATCAATGAGTGTTGTTTTGGTAATAAAAGTTTGTTGAATGTTGACAGTGCCTCAGCAAATAAAGATGGCTTGATGAAAATTAATAAAGACTACGCAGTGAAGACCACCCACAGGCATGGTGCCTTTTTGTGGTGGGAGAGGGGGGCAAAGTTTAGTGGGGCGAATCTCACATGATATGCCTACTATGAGAGGCCCCCCCACGCCTAGGTGCGGGGGTCTTTAGTGGCATTTCGTGCGCAAGGCGAGAGGGAAGATGGCACTGGGTACCACTGGTTAAGGGGAGTGGGAGGGGTCGTAAGGAAATATGAGGAGGCAGGGTAGGTTGGTAGAGCATCACTCAGGTACGCAGGCAGCACGGCCCCTCCCCTCCTGAGAAGGTGAAAAGAGCACCGGACGCAAGGGAGAAGCCCTCTTTGTCCTCTCGCCTCGGGAGCTCAGTGGGTTGCAGCCAGAAGCAAGTTGCACACCCACTCATCCCTGTGTTTAAAGGTAGAACTGGCGGGTCCCCGGGCAAGGAAAATGGTGGGGACTCTTTTTGGCGGGACTGGCCTAATCCTGGAACAGGGAGGGCAGTCCAATGGGGCTCCGGGCTGGTGGGAGAGGGGGCTGTCCTGCTGGTGGTCCTGGACTCTCCGGCCCTACCCAAGATGCTGGTGCTTGGAGGAAGCAGCTTTGTGAGAGCTGGGGCACAGTAAAAGGCGCCAAGCAGTGCCCTGGTGGCCGCATCTAGGGGGTAGACAATGGGTAGTTACCTCAAATGGAGGCAATGGAGGTGGGTTGTGGCCTGCTGGTACAACCTGCATCCCGAGGGGCTCTGGAGATCCTGAATTGTAAATACTATTGTAACCTGCGGTTCAAATGAATATTGCTTAACACATGTTTATCAATAAGTGTTGTTTTGGTAATAAAAGTTTGTCGAATGTTGACAGTGCCTCAGCAAATAAAGATGGCTTGATGAAAATTAATAAAGACTACGCAGTGAAGACCATCCACTGGATATGGTGCCTTTTTTTGGTGGGGGAGGGGGGCAAAGTTTAGTGGGGCGAATCGCACGTGACATGCCTACTAACCAAGTGTTTTGGTTAGGACTATCGGCACTTTTCAGCATTAAAAGAGCAAATTGATTAATCGAGCTATTGTGTGAATCTTTGAAGACAAGAGCCCTTAACACAGTAACTCAAAGTGTATATAAACGTAATCAAGGGTGGTGGACGATGTAGAGCCCTAATCTACTAAAAAGCCATGACTAAATAAGGTCTAGTACAATGCAAAGGAGTCGAAAAGCATTCTGTCATAGGGATAGCTCAGTTTAGTGGGAGAGCAGACACATGGGAAATATTCTAAGAACAAAACAGTAAACAAACTAATGTGGAGTCTGCTCTTTAAGGAAATGGGGAAGGAAAACTGCTCGAATCCAAATGCAGGATTTATTAAAGGTTTTTATACAGAGTAATTGTGCAGTGTGGTTCAACATAAAAGATATATATGTAGCTATCCAATAATATAAAACAGAAAACACTTCACGTGACTTTTGCTCTACATCTATTGTATAATTATTTATGATGCCCGGCAACAGAAAACAAAAGCACATGCAAAATATAAACAACACATCCATTTGCCAAAGGAAATGGCCTTCAATTGAATACAGTTCAACTTTCCTTCCTTCAGGAACATTATGCACACACAAAGAGAAACACCTAGTTGATACAGTGCAAGAAGAACCATAAAGCTTAATGAATTTTGTATGAGTAATGAAATACTGAAGGTCACATATGAGGCTCCTCGATGCACAGTCAAAGAAAGAGAAAACATGACAGCGTTTAAAATCCACGTAACAAGCATTTGAAAGTGCATTTGGAAATCGACTATTGCATCTAAGTACCGAATTGTAACTTGTGAAATCAGCTTTCACAAGACAACAGTTCATACTAACACAAAAGCAATGCAAACCATAACTTGCACATCAAATGCAATACTCATGATCTCACAATATTTATACCAATAACACTACCTTCATAGGCATTCCATTTTAAGTGGTAAGCTTAATGTGAGAAGCGATTTCATATGTGCGCCTATTTATGTTTGTAATTACATTTTTCACATTAAAATTGGGGGCATGAGCACTGCAGTTGGTGTATGAGCTTTGGTTTGCATGGCTGTTGTTCGAGTTACAGATTGTAGTAACAACCATCACTTGGTGTTATTTTGTTTTACATCTCAAACCATAACTGCACTTTAACTGTATTTTTTTCGTTTTAGGTGACTTTGTTAGGTTTTTGGAAAACATATCAAAAGCAACCATGACTCCACTTTAACCTTTGTTTTTTGTTTTTTGAGTGTTTTGGTGAAAAAATAAAATTATATATATTCAAAACGCACTTATACAGGGCTAAAAGATGAGGCATACTACATGACCCAGAAACCATTGCCCATCATAGGGCGTGTCATCAGTTGAAAAGAGGGTGTGTCTCAAGCAGCGTACGAAGATTGAACCTTTGAGAAAGAAGCACTTGGCTTCGAAACGCGTCAGGTTGAATCGACCATCTGCCTAGAGGAAGCGCTTTTACCATGGTGGTCAGTGCTCGAGTGAGTCTCTGCCCTAGGGGCACCTTGAGCCTTACCATGAAGTACCCGGCCGCCCTTGCCGAGAGAGACTGCACCAGCCCGCGAAGATGAGGGCGTCACAAGGTTTGGATTCACTTAACCTCAAGTGGAGCACTGACTTTGGATTTTAAACGCACCCGTGGACAGAAGTCCATCCAGGACTTTGATCTGCACTTCAAAACTCATCTATAGGGCTGAAAGATGAGGCATACCACATGACCCAGAAACCATTGCCTATCAGAGGGCGTGTCATCTACAAAGATTGAACCTTTGAGAAAGAAGCACTTGGCTTCGAAACGCTCAGGTTGCATCGACCATCTGCCCAGAGGAAGTGCTTTTACCATGGTGGTCAGTGCTCGAGTGAGTCTCTGCCCCAGGGGCACCTTGAGCCTTAATATATATATATATATATATATTCACTGAAAAAAACATAGGTTATAGACCATATATAGTTAGGGATTAGCATTTACAAAACCTTAATTTACTCACACAAAACCATTGAAATTCGCATATATAGTTAGTTGCACTAACTATATATTGCGCAACCGCAATCCACTGCTGATGATGTCACATATTACATCATTCATGACATGGTCAGTGACATCACTGATGACATCACTGATGACAACTCAAATGACATCACTGATAACAACATCCAGTGACTGTATGTTTCTGTAAAGTAAAAATAAGTCTAACATATTGAAGAATGAGTGGATGTATAAGTGTCTGGATGAAGGATTTAGTAGGTGCATGACTGATTGTATAAGAGAGTGATTAAATGTGTCTCACTGAGTGCATGGGTTAGTGACTAAACTGTCTTAATTTGTGCATCATTATGTCTGTTGTTCTGTAAACTGCTGCATGTGTTGATCAGTAGCTATATGAGTAACTATATGGGTTATTGATTGGTTGCCCAAGTATTTGTATGGGAGAGTGAGTGTGTGTGTGTGGGTGGCTGGGAGGTGTGTGACTGTGCATAGATGTGTGAGCAGTTGATTCACTAGATGTATGGGTTCAAAAGTGCATGTGGAACAGCTGTATGGGTGGTTGATTGTGTGCATAAGTGTATTGGTGAGTGAATGGATATCTCAGTGCTACATGTGAAAGTAAGTACATATGTAAAACACAGTACATGTGAGATTGACATATATAAATAGCTGTGCATAAGAGCCAATGAATGTGTGAGTGGCTGTATGGATCATTGTAAACTTGTATCAGTGATTGTATAAGAGAGTAAATATGTGTTACAAAATGTTTGAATAAGTAAGGTGTGTATAACTGTATAGTTGAGGAAATGGAGGTGTGATTGATTCTTTGCATGACTGACTAGGTGTATGAGTAACTCCATGGATGAGTGACAGTCTGTGAATGTCTGTTTACACTGAGTGAATCTAAGGTTATATTAGAGTCTGAAGAGGTTCATCGTATTATCACATGAATGATGTCATCAGTGATGTTGTCAGTGATGCCATTTGAGTTGTCATCAGTGATGTCATCAGTGATGTCACTGACCATGTCATGAATGATGTAATATGTGACATCATCAGCAGTGGATTGCGGTTGCGCAATATATAGTTAGTGCAACTAACTATATATGCGAATTTCAATGGTTTTGTGCAGGTAAATTAAGGTTTTGTAAATGCTAATCCCTAACTATATATGGTCTATAACCTATGGTTTTTCAGTGAATTTTCAAGGTTTTGTAAATGCTAATTCCTAACTATATATGGTCTATAACCTATGGTTTTTTCAGTGAATTTCAATGGTTTTTTAATAGCAAATATGAAAAGCTTTAAAATGTCAAGTACGTGGTATGTAAAAGCATTTTCGTGTTTATGCACGCTGATGTGCTTTGAACGCTACCCCCCCCCCTCTTTTCTTTTAGGAGTATTCTCTCTTTGCAGATAGTGAAGGGTAGGTAACGCAGGCCTTTGCCCCGTTGTAATCCGTCGTGCCTGCTTCTCTCTCCATTTCATTAATTGTTATTCAAGCATTTACTGTTTTAGAATTGGTTCTCTTTGGTTCATTCTCTATTTACAAACAAGCACAGAGTCGCAATACTCTGTTTAGTCTTTGCAGATAGTGAAAAATCGTTTAAAAAAACAAAAGGAATCAAGCAAAAGCAGTAGGCCACTAATGGGATCTCTTTTTGACCTCGCTAAAATAGAAACATTAGGAACAACTCCTCATGAGAAATACGAAACTAGTGACATGAACTGAGCTCGACACCATGATGGCTGCAAGACAGCTCGGCTCCGCCACCCAACCCGCCCAAAATAACGACAAACCCTATGCAAATATTATAAATATATACAACACACCAGCAAAGTAACAGGGTAAAACGTTTTATTAAATATCTATTTACATGGCAGCCTGCTGCAACATCCATCACTATTCCTGTCGAGGTACCATAGCTGGCGGCCTAGGGGTGGAGAACAGTTGTGCAAATTACCCAGGGACGACACCATGCACCAAGACTCGTCCAGAGCTGATGTCCGACAAGTTGTGTGTGAGGATGCCTTGCTGATGCCGCCACCCCCACCACCACCTTTTTGTTGCCTGATCCGGCTAGCTCAATCGATCGAGCATGAGACTCATGCACTCTGATCTCCTTGGCCTCAGTCAAGCATCAATAGTAACATTTTCATACATGAGTGTAGGTTCATGGTTTTCCATCCACAGACTAAAAGCCTGGAGTGGGAGTGAAAGAACAATAACTAGGTAACAAGGAAGGCAGATGCTGTGGGAAGGACTCTGGATATGGTATGTTCCTTGGTCCCTGAGTTACTTCGATGTCACTGCCTTGCACAAATGGCATAAGTCCTGGATGTTGGGTGCCATAGTTGAGGGTTCCGAGCAGCACTTGTAACACTGTCTGCAGTTTATTTGCACCTGCTGCAGCTTCACCATTCTCAAAGTAAGTGGGGGCTGTTTGTGGACATGACTGCATTGGAAATCAATGTGATGCGGTGCCTCCCTGAACCGCTTGACGGAGGCCCCCGAGGGGCGGTGTAATGGTGCTGACCCCCTCCCCAAGTCTTGTTACCCTGGTGTGGCCTGAGATCGCCCCCGACATAGGCGGCCGGCTCCCGGGGTCAAGCGGAACTTTTTGCCTTTTGGTGACTCTTCCATTCTGAACATTGTCCCACAATCCGTTTGACCTGAAGACACGTCCAGCGGTGCCCTAGTCCGACCATCACATATTCCTGCGCCAGGAGACGGGAGACGGCGTGGGATGCACTAGAAGGGAGAGGCGGCGCGAACGAGCCTCCCCCACCTCCCCAGGTGGAGGTTTCTCAGGTACACCCCAGCGCTTCACGCAACCAGCTGAGTTGCGCCCGCTCTTGCGGCTACAGCGTCTCGCCCACCATCCATTTAACGGAACCTTTTTGGACTGCCGAAAGGGGTTCTGGTCCGACCGCTGGTTGGTGGAGACATTTTGACTATATTCTGGACCTGCGTTGTCGCGTAATGCATCATATGACGCGCCGCGTTAACGCACCCAGAAGTGCTCCGGTGCGCAAGGCGCAGCTTCCCGGAAACGATCCAGAGCGCGGCGCGCAGCGCGTAACGTAAGCATAACAGGTCATGTGACTTATTAATAAAACTTTTCATTGGTTCATTTTACTTTTGTTATTCTAATGATGAAAGGCTTGATTATATGACCTAAAAATAACGCTTTTCATTGCTTTCGAACATTTTTTTTTCCCAAATGATGAAAGCCCCACCTTTTTTTTTCTCGCTCTGACTTGTAAAGCAAAGGACCCAGATGCATTTACAGTTTATCACTAACAATGTTCCAGGCTAATGTATTTTCCCGGGAAATTTACAACTGTCCTGCAAGTAAAATATTCCTATTTCGAGAAAAAGGGCGTTTCTACGTCCCATGAGGGAGCCGTTGAGCAAAAGAGGCTCGGCCTGCTGTCTTAGTCGCTGATAGGCATGAATATCGGATTCTTATCGATCACTTTATGTTGCAGGAGTGGAAAACACTATTAATAATTCCAACAACAAGAGAGAAAGGGTCAGAAAAAACACTCTCATACCCCTTATAGATACATATACCAAACAAAAAAAGAGTGTCAATGTAAACATCAGACGCAGTGAGCAGAAAATTTTTGTGTGACATGTGTGACTACCTACAGTAACATTTCCAACTCTGTAAGCCGTTGCATCGGGAAACACTGGCAAATTCTGACTAGTAATGGTCGAAATTGGCAGAAACCATTATTTTCATATAAGAAAGAAAGGAGTTTGCGAGATGCATTGGTACATACCCGCCCAAGAACTAATCAACCAAAACAAGATCCAACTGTATTGAATGCCTGGGGTTTACCCTCTATCAGTGGCCATTTCCCTTGCGGGGGATGCAGTGTCTGCCACTTAACAGTGACCACAAAAACCTTACATCTAGAGGAGGGGAAAATATGGCATCTGCGATGTCATACTAATTGTAACTCGAGTAATGTCATCTACTTGATTACGTGCCCCTGCGGACTTAGATATGTAGGGATGACCACCAGGAGAATAAAAATGCGAATAGGAGAACATCGCAGTAATATCAGGTGCGGTAGAAACACCACGAAGTTGACCACCCACTTTCTTGAACATGGCCATTGTCCGAACGATGTAAAATGGGTAATAATTGAACAAATGAATTCGAGCAATGAAGGAACATTGTTCGAAAAAGAACAACGATGAATATACCGTCTATCTACCCATATACATGGCCTTAACGACGACATCCCATGGGGATCGGTCATGCGTAGATAAACGGTCTATCCATCATCTCTACCCACTGAGTTACTAAGCTCCTGTTCTTCCTTTTGGCTCTAGATTGTAGAACAAGGGACCAGCCACCCTTCCTTGATACTTGTATATGGATGGATACACCTTGTTGATTATCAACTATACTGAGATGATACAGTCTTTGAGGAGGGCTCACCATAATAAGACTAACACTTTTGTTAGTGTCCGTACATTGTCTGATCATCGATAATCAGCCATCATCCTTTGTGATGTCTTAAGGTATTGTTTCAGTGGTTCATTATTTCGGGATTATGTTTTTCCTTCGCGCTTGTAAATAAACAGGCGCCTTTAAGACTGTGATGTCATCACGCTGGACACGTGACCGTCAGCACCGCCTTACACGTACTTCCCCATTTCCTATGTTTTAAATTACCTACGGCATCAGAATCGCGTTTGTAGATACGGGCGGCGGATGTGGCTGTTGTAGGTCTTCTAGCGGGGAGTCGTTCAGAAACTAGTAAGTTTGCTCCAACCTTTAGTTACGAAAGCCCGTTATTGTTTCAGTAGCGACAAGGAGATGACAGAAAAACATATCCCTTTCATTTTCATGTTAGATCTGAACGTGAAGATTTCCTCCTGCCGCTATGCCCATGGGGCTCACTACACCACGATATTGTGTAAGTGGCTGGCTGATTTTTCCTGTTTTGGAGTGCACTGTGCCCTTGATGCTCTTTGTTCCGTAAAGGTGTTTTGTTTTATTTAATATTTCCCAGCTATATAGATGTTTTGACGAGCACTGTTTTTATGTAACCACAATTTTTTGTGAAACCCCAACGTGTAATGGACAGAGTTAACGCGTTGTTGCTAATGCTGTGTATAACAAGCTATATGACAAGCATGTTTTTTCCTAAAAAGCAGTTTGAAATTTTTTTTTCGAAAGCATACGAAATGTGGTCATAGTAGGCTCACGCACATGATCAGAGACTATTAATGTAGATTTAATCTTACAATGGCTTATAATGTGGACGCTTTTGTCTGTCTGTTTATTTTTACAGATTTTTTCGTTTCTCCTACAATGAGGAGTTATTTGGGGAAGAATTTCCTATAAGGAGCTTCGACAACTCCAGGTCGTATCGTTCCTTGTTACTACTCTTTAGGTCTGAACGCTTTAGGGTGTTCCGACCACAGAGTGGGATTGTGCTTTTTATTTGGTCCTGACGAATGCTGAGCTGATTCATTGCTCGATAAGCAGAAACATGTTGACCGTATTTTATCACCTTTCTTTTTCACACAACTAAAGGGACTCACTGGTTCAAATTTACACAACCGTTTAGCAGTCCTGAAAAATTATTATATTTTTCACACATTGGTTTTAACAGAGTTAGAGCTACCCTCTTATTAAAACAGTTTTGAGGAGTAGCCCACACTCTTTTTAACGCACTTTTCACCTTTCCTAGCAACTAAGGAGGACCCGATGAAGACAACTGGCTACCAGCTTTTAGCTGGGGCCTGAGGGTCCTTTTAGCTAGATCTCTGATCACGTGCACTCTATCTTTTCCTACTGTATTAACAGTTTCTTCTGATGCTTTAAAATACTTAAAAATGTTCTGCTCACTGCGTCTGATGTTTACATTGACACTCTTTTGTTGTTTGGTATATGTATCTATAAGGGGTATGAGAGTGTTTTTTCTGACCCTTTCTCTCTTGTTGTTGGAATTGTCTTAGCAGCGCACAGCTGCGAGAGTCCTTTTTTTAGAAATATTTTACATTCAAACAGTGCATCACATTACACCTTTACAATGGAGGCATCGGGCCTTTCATACTCCAGAGAGGAGGCTGATGCCATACTGAGTGACACCTCTCTGTTTGCTGACCCCCTAGTCGCTCAAGCAATATCTCAGACCACTGACTGGGATAAGCTGGGTGAACAAAAGAAAAACAGAATTAGAGCGATTCTGCATGGAACCATGATGAAAGAATACCTTAACAACAAAATGGCCCCCAAAGGACTTTTGGTCACCAATGCTCCGCAAATATTTCTAGAAGATAGTGTATTTAGAAAAGAATGGGCACAAATAGCCTGGCATTGTACACATGACTGGGCTATCCTTATCATCAAGACAGTAATGCGTCTCTCGGAGGCTCTGTTAGTAGAGATCCAGGCCACAGAAACCCATATTAAAGCAACCGTCACAGGATACAAAAAGAAACTTGACGAGTTCAATAAAGAGCTTAATGAATACAAAGAGAATCTTGCACAATCAAAAGTAGCCAAATTCCAAAAAGATTTAAAAAGGTGGTCCTATGATAAAACCTACCCCTATGCTAGCCCAGACTATACCCCCACAGCCCGCACGAATGAGGACCCAGATACCTCAGTTGATTCAGATTCCAGCAATTCGAGTACTGAGAGTAGAGGGAATAAACAACGGGGTAGAGGTAGAGGAAAACAAAATTACAATCAATACAATCACCATTGGTTCCCTTACCCACATCAAGGACCTGGTGTTTTCCACCCCAACCCCTTCAACCAACCACCAATTCCACCACAATTTGGTTGGAACCCGCATTTTGCTCCCCCTCCACAACATTTCCAACAAAATATGTACCCGCAGCCTTTTTTAGGTTTTGGCCGGAGAGGCAGGGGGAAGAGAAGAACAGGCAATCAAGTTCACTGGGGCCCACCAGAAGCTGTAGGGGACAATACACGGAGCAAAGCTCAGGAACAGAGAGCAGGGCCGAGCAACCAATAAGTCTGATAACAAATCTATCTAAAGTTGTCCTAACCGCAGATGAAACTGCAGTGTTAGAAAAGGGACTCGGTTTTATACCCAGTCCTCGCCTTGATCGTTCTAAACTCAAATGCGAACTGGGCGAGTTTTTTAGGAAACTCAGGCTCAAATCCTTTTTTGAACAACAAGACACACAACCCCCTGCTACATTGAGTGACACTAACTTCAAAAAGAAATCTAATTTCACTCCTCCAACACACCTGGTACCTGCTGAAATTATAGCTTTCGAACAGGCTGTATCTCGAGAAGTTGAGGCTCTGACTGAGCCCGCCTCTTTCAAAAATTTAACAGCAGGGGAGTACAAGGCTATAAAATCTTTGCAAGATAATCAAGAAATTGTAATCAAAAGCGCTGACAAGGGGGGTGGTATAGTGATTCAGGATGCCACGGCCTATGATGCCGAATGCAAACGTCTCCTGGGAGATACCATCAGCTATACTATCCTCCAACAAGACCCCTTTCCATTTCTAAAAGATGAAATCCTGGAGCTGGTTACAACTGCGGAAAGAGACGGTTACATCAGTAAACAAGAGGCTGATTTCCTGACAAATTCAGAAGAAAAAATCCCTTATTTTTACACTCTCCCAAAAAACCCATAAAAATCGGGTTCCACCGCCGGGAAGACCTATAGTGTCTGGGATTGGGTCCCAGTTGGAACCACTCTCTAAGTATTGTGATTTTTTCTTTAAACCCTTAGTTCAATCTACAAGCACCTATATCAAGGACACTAAGAGTCTTCTTTCAATGTTACTTAACGTACAACTACCAGAGGAACCATGCTATCTAGTTTCCTTAGACATTGAAAGTTTGTATACTTGTATCCCTCAAGATGCAACCCTTAAAGTTTTGGCTGACATCCTTGATCAAACTACATGGTCTTATAACACCTCTAAGACCTTTGTGATAGACTGTGCAACCCTGGCTCTTAAACTGAACTTCTTTCAATACAAAGATACTTTTTATTTACAGAAGACTGGCACCTCGATGGGCAGCACTTTTGCCCCCAGTATAGCGAGGTTGTATGTTTACAACTTCGGGAAAACGCACATCCTAGCCAACTCCAACCCTTATGCTCTCAATGTTATCCTGTGGCAGAGGTACATTGATGATGTGCTTTTAATCTGGAAAGGGTCTGAGGAAAGTCTACTATCCTTCTTTGACTGGGTTAACACCTGTGACCCTCATTTAAGATTCACACACCAATATGATTCCAACTCCATAGTCTTCCTGGATGTCACACTTACGAGAACTGGTGATCGGCTAACGAGTAAAACCTATTATAAACCCACCAGTAGAAATAACCTCCTTCATTTCTCTAGTTTTCACCCGCGTTCCTTGCGGGAAAATCTTCCTTTCGGCCAATATCTACGAATACGTAGAAATTGTAGTAATCTTGTGGATTTTAACACCCAAGCAAATGATCTAACAACAAAACTTGAACAGAGAGGTTATCCCAAGAGGATACTACAGAAGAGCCGAAAAAGAGCGAGAAATAATCACAGGGAAGCGTTGCTGGAAGACAATGTCAAAGATAATGAGTCTGAAATTCCCCTGACATGTGTGACTACCTACAGTAACATTTCCAACTCTGTAAGCCGTTGCATCGGGAAACACTGGCAAATTCTGACTAGTAATGGTCGAAATTGGGAGAAACCATTATTTTCATATAAGAAAGAAAGGAGTTTGCAAGATGCATTGGTACATACCCGCCCAAGAACTAATCAACCAAAACAAGATCCAACTGTATTGAATGCCTGGGGTTTACCCTCTATCAGTGGCCATTTCCCTTGCGGGGGATGCAGTGTCTGCCACTTAACAGTGACCACAAAAACCTTACATCTAGAGGAGGGGAAAATATGGCATCTGCGATGTCATACTAATTGTAACTCGAGTAATGTCATCTACTTGATTACGTGCCCCTGCGGACTTAGATATGTAGGGATGACCATCAGGAGAATAAAAATGCGAATAGGAGAACATCGCAGTAATATCAGGTGCGGTAGAAACACCACGAAGTTGACCACCCACTTTCTTGAACATGGCCATTGTCCGAACGATGTAAAATGGGTAATAATTGAACAAATGAATTCGAGCAATGAAGGAACATTGTTCGAAAAAGAACAACGATGGATATACCGTCTATCTACCCATATACATGGCCTTAACGACGACATCCCATGGGGATCGGTCATGCGTAGATAAACGGTCTATCCATCATCTCTACCCACTGAGTTACTAAGCTCCTGTTCTTCCTTTTGGCTCTAGATTGTAGAACAAGGGACCAGCCACCCTTCCTTGATATTTGTATATGGATGGATACACCTTGTTGATTATCAACTATACTGAGATGATACAGTCTTTGAGGAGGGCTCACCATAATAAGACTAACACTTTTGTTAGTGTCCGTACATTGTCTGATCATCGATAATCAGCCATCATCCTTTGTGATGTCTTAAGGTATTGTTTCAGTGGTTCATTAATTCGGGATTATGTTTTTCCTTCGCGCTTGTAAATAAACAGGCGCCTTTAAGACTGTGATGTCATCACGCTGGACACGTGACCGTCAGCACCGCCTTACACGTACTTCCCCATTTCCTATGTTTTAAATTACCTACGGCATCAGAATCGCGTTTTTAGATACGGGCGGCGGATGTGGCTGTCGTAGGTCTTCTAGCGGGGAGTCGTTCAGAAACTAGTAAGTTTGCTCCAACCTTTAGTTACGAAAGCCCGTTATTGTTTCAGTAGCGACAAGGAGATGACAGAAAAACATATCCCTTTCATTTTCATGTTAGATCTGAACGTGAAGATTTCCTCCTGCCGCTATGCCCATGGGGCTCACTACACCACGATATTGTGTAAGTGGCTGGCTGATTTTTCCTGTTTTGGAGTGCCCTGTGCCCTTGATGCTCTTTGTTCCGTAAAGGTGTTTTGTTTTATTTAATATTTCCCAGCTATATAGATGTTTTGACGAGCACTGTTTTTATGTGACCACAATTTTTTGTGAAACCCCAACGTGTAATGGACAGAGTTAACGCGTTGTTGCTAATGCTGTGTATAACAAGCTATATGACAAGCATGTTTTTTCCTACAAAGCAGTTTGAAAACATTTTTTCGAAAGCATACGAAATGTGGTCATAGTAGGCTCACGCACATGATCAGAGACTATTAATGTAGATTTAATCTTACAATGGCTTATAATGTGGACGCTTTTGTCTGTCTGTTTATTTTTACAGATTTTTTCGTTTCTCCTACAATGAGGAGTTATTTGGGGAAGAATTTCCTATAAGGAGCTTCGACAACTCCAGGTCGTATCGTTCCTTGTTACTACTCTTTAGGTCTGAACGCTTTAGGGTGTTCCAACCACAGAGTGGGATTGTGCTTTTTATTTGGTCCTGACGAATGCTGAGCTGATTCAGTGCTCGATAAGCAGAAACATGTTGACCGTATTTTATCACCTTTCTTTTTCACACAACTAAAGGGACTCACTGGTTCAAATTTACACAACCGTTTAGCAGTCCTGAAAAATATTATATTTTTCACACATTGGTTTTAACAGAGTTAGAGCTACCCTCTTATTAAAACAGTTTTGAGGAGTAGCCCACACTCTTTTTAACGCACTTTTCACCTCTCCTAGCAACTAAGGAGGACCCGATGAAGACAACTGGCTACCATATTTTAGCTGGGGCCTGAGGGTCCTTTTAGCTAGATCTCTGAGCACGTGCACTCTATCTTTTCCTACTGTATTAACAGTTTCTTCTGATGCTTTAAAATACTTAAAAATTTTCGGCTCACTGCGTCTGATGTTTACATTGACACTCTTTTGTTGTTTGGTATAGGAGTGGAAAACACAACAGCCCTTGACCATTTATCTTTACTGCGTTCCTGCGTATTATACCTTTTAACCGTCATGTAATCGGGCTGCTTTATTTCACTTGCCTTTTACTGATTCGAAAACAGTGGCTATTATTCAAAACTTTACCAAAAAAGGTACTACTACCATGTTTTGTTTTAAAAACCTTTATTGTGAAAATGTCAGTATACAAATATGGGCCTATAACCACGAGGGCCGGCCACGGAGCAAACTGGAATCGTATATGATGAGGGGACATTTACACTGTAGAAGAACGTAACGGGCGGGCCATTAAGTTGCAAGAAGTAAGGTGTCAAACAGTTGCGAAATCGATGGACGTACATTTTATAATTAAAGTACGACAGGGCCAGTTACAATAAAATTATCTAGATATACATTTGCGGGCAAGTACCATGGGTGACGTTAATTCGAACTTTCAATAGTACAGTAATCAATAACACATCAGAACTTAATATCAATAGGGATGTCCAAATGTTCAATCAGTACTCGTCCCCGCCCGCCATGTGCTTCAAAACTGCATATGTATCTCGTGATATTAAGGTTGGGCAACCAGTACACAACAAGGAGTTACGAGTCCCATTTATACCGGCGCCATTTTGGGCAAGGCCGGGCAGGTCCAGGATATAGTCAAAATGTCTCCACCAACCAGCGGTCGGACCAGAACCCCTTTTGGCAGTTCAAAAAGGTTCCGTTAAATGACAACAGAAGAGATAGGCAACAAGAACAATCAGTCAAAAGAGGGGACACTTTCGTGAATGGGGCCCATGCCCTAGCAGGCAAGCGTCCGAGTTCCAAGGTGTCCCAGGGCCATTTTAGTGGACCAGGCCCAAATCCAAAGAGCCAGCCGCCATTTTGAAAGTCTTGTTGCAGCCGCCTTTCGCTGCACCGCAAAAGTAAACGCAACTCAGCTGGATAGGGGGTGAGGCACTGTGCCGCAAGAGCGGGCGCAATGCAGCTGGAAGGCGAGTGAAACGCTAAGGGGCGCCCCACTGCAGATGAGGTACCTCCACCTGGGGAGGCGGAGAGGGCCGTTTGCGCCGCCTCCCCCCCCCCGGGCACCCCACGCCGTCTTTCGGCGCAGCATTGTAGAATGGCCACACCAGTGCGGCAACTTGCTGGACACCACCTCGGTGCCATCCGGATCTCTGCACGTTCGAGTCGCTGTACCGCAAGAGTGGGAGGAAAACAGCTGGATGGCGGGTGAGTCGCTGTACAGCAAGAGCGGGCGGCACTCAGCTGGATGGTGGGTGAGTCTCTGTACCGCAAGAGTGGGAGGAAAACAGCTGGATGGTGGGTGAGTCACTGTACCGGAAGTGCGGCCGCAACTCTGCTGAACGGCGAGTGAAACGGCAAAGGGCGCCGCACTGCACATGAGGTGCCTCCACCTGGGGAGGCGGGAGAGGGCCGTTTGCGCTGCCTCCCCAAAACCCAACCCCCCGCCCCCCCTCCCCACCCCAGGGGCACCCCACGCCGTATTTCGGCGCAGCATTGTAGGATAGCCACACCAGTGCGGCAACTTGCTGGACACCACCTCGGTGCCATCCGGATCTCGACGCGTTCTGCTGCCTTCGGCCTATTCGCACATCGGTCCGCTACTGACGCCGCCTCACAGGCCAATGGATTTTGTAGGCTTTTTATAGCCCAAAGCCGCATAACAGGTCATGTGACTTGTTTATAAAACTTTTCATTGGTTCATTTTACTTTTGGTTTCCTAATGATGGAAGGCTTGATCATATGACCTAAAAATAACACTTTTCATTGGATTAAAACATTTTTTTTTCCCAAACGATGAAAGACCCACCTTTTTTTTCCTCACTCGGCAATCAAAAAAGGTTCCGTTAGATGACAACAGAGGGGACAGGCAACAAGAACCATTACTCAAAAAAGGGGAGGGCAAGTTCTTCCCTACCGGGTCACGTTGGGGCTCCACCGGAACTCTTCGAATTGATAGTCTACAGTGTTTCTGGATGTTTCAGACTGAAGCTGGCGTCAGCATGAGAGCACCACCATCTCGTAGCTCCGTCGTGGCCATTCCGCAAGCAATCATGGCAGCCGCTCCCCACCGGAAGCCTGCGGGAGTTGGGGGCCCCCAAGACTTTTATAGAATCTTCAAGGCTGAGGGGACGCTTTCGAGAATGGAGCCCAAGCCCTAGCAGACAAGCATCCGAGTTCCAAGGTGTCCCAGGGCCATTTTAGTGGACCAGGCCCAAATCCGAAGAGCCGGCCGCCATTTTAAGAGTCCTGTGGCAGCCGCCTATCGCTGCACTGCAAGAGTGGGCGCAACTCAACTACATGGTGAGCGAGACGCTGTAGCCGCAAGAGCGGGCGATAAACAGCTGAATGGCGGATGAGGCACAGTGCAGCAAAAGCGGGCGGAAAGCTGCTGATTGGTGACTGAAACGGTAAAAGGGCGCCCCACTACAGGAGACGAACATCCACCTGGGGAGGCCCGTTCACGCCCCCCCCCCCCCCGGGGCGCCCCACGCAGTTTTTCGGAGCAGCATTGTAGGATACCAAAACCAGTGCGGCAACTTACTGGACATCACCTGGGTGCCATCCAGATCTCAGCGCGTTCTGCTGCCTTGGGACTATTCGCACAACAGACCGCTACTGACGAGGCACAGTGCAGCAAAAGCGGGCGGAAAACCGCTGAATGGCAAGTGAAACGCTAAAGGGGCGCCCCACTACAACAGACGAGCCTCCACCTGGGGAGGCCCGTTCATGCCGCCTCCCTCCCCCCCATTAGGGGCGCCCCACGCCGTTTTTCGGAGCAGCATTGTGGGGCCCCGGTGACTTTTGTAGAATCTTCAAGGCTGAGGGGACGCTTTTGGGAATGGGGTCCATGCCCTAGCAATCAAGCGTCCGAGTTCCAAGGTGTCCCAGGGCCATTTTAGTGGACCAGGCCTAAATCCGAAGAGTCGGCCGCCATTTTGAGAGTCCTGTTGCAGCCGCCTATCGCTGCACCGCAAGAGTGGGCGCAATTCAAGTGGATGGTGGGCGAGACGCTGTAGCAGCAAGAGAGGGCGCAACTCAGCTGGTTGCGTGAAGCGCTGGGGTGTACCTGAAAAACCTCCACCTGGGGAGGTGGGGGAGGCTCGCTCGCGCCGCCTCTCCCTTCTAGTGCATCCCACGCCGTCTCCTGGCGCAAGAATATAAGATGGTCGGACTAGGGCACCGCAGTACGTGTCTACAGGTCAAACGGATTGTGGGACAATGTTCAGAATGGAAGAGTCACCAAAAGGCAAAAAGTTCCGCTTGACCCCGGGAGCCGGCCGCCTATGTCGGGGGCGATCTCAGGCCACACCAGGGAAACAAGACTTGGGGAGGGGGTCGGAGCCAAGCGCCCCCTCCAATTCCACGCCATCTCACCGCTCCTCGGGGGCCTCCGTCAAGCGGTTCAGGGAGGCACCGCATCACATTGTTTTCCAATGCAGTAAGGTCCACAAACAGCCCCCACTTACTTTGAGAATAGTGAAGCTGCAGCAGGTGCAAATAAGCTTCAGACAGTGTTACAAGCGCTGCTCAGAACTCTCAACTATGGCACCCAACATCCAGGACTTATGCCATTTGTGCAAGGCAGTGACATCGAAGCAACTCAGGGACCAAGGAACATACCATATCCAGAGTCCTTCCCACAGCGTCTGCCTTCCTTCTTACCTAGTTATGGTTCTTTTACTCCCACTCCAGGCTTTTAGTCTGTGGATGGAAAACCATAAACCTACACTCACGAATGAAAATCTTACTATTGATGCTTGACTGAGGCCAAGGAGATCAGAGTGCATGAGTCTCATGCTCGATCGATTGAGCTAGCCGGATCAGGCAACAAAAAGGTGGTGGTGGGGGTGGCGGCATCAGCAAGGCATCCTCACACTCAACTTGTTGGACATCAGCTCTGCATGTACTGGGGACGAGTCTTGCACAACGGTCCTCCACACCTAGGCCGCCAGCTATGCTACCTCGACAGGAACAGTGATGGATGTTGCAGCAGGCTGCCATGTAAATAGTTATTTAATAAAACGTTTTACCCTGTTACTTTGCTGGTGTGTTGTATATATTTATAATATTTGCATAGGGTTTGTCGTTATTTTGGGTGGGGTGGGCGGCGGAGCCGAGCTGTCTTGCGGCCATCATGGTGTCGAGCTCAGTTCATCTCACTAGTTTCGTATTTCTCATGAGGGGTTGTTCCTAATGTTTCTATTTTAGCGAGGTCAAAAAGAGATCCCATTAGTGGCCTACTGATTTTGCTCGATTCCTTTTGTTTTTGTAAACGATTTTTCACTATCTGCAAAGACTAAACAGAGTATTGCGACTCTGTGCTTGTTTGTAAATAGAGAATGAACCAAAGAGAACCAATTCTAAAACAGTAAATGCTTGGATAACAATCAATCAAATGGAGAGGGAAGCAGGCACGACGGGTTACAACGGGGGCAAAGGCTTACGTTACCTACCCTTCACTATCTGCAAAGAGAGAATACTCCTATAAGAAAAGAGGAGGGGGGAGGGGAAGGGGGGGGGGGCAGCGTTCAAAGCACATCAGCGTGCATAAATACGAAAATGTTTTTACCTACCACGTACTTGACATTTTACAGCTTTTGATATTTGCTATTAAAAAACCATTGAAATTCACTGAAAAAATCATAGGTTATAGACCATATATAGTTAGGGATTAGCATTTACAAAACCTTAATTTACTCGCACAAAACCATTGAAATTCGCATATATAGTTAGTTGCAATAACTATATATCGCGCACCCGCAATCCACAGCTGATGATGTCACATATTACATCATTCATGACATGGTCAGTGACATCACTGATGACATCACTGATGACATCTCAAATGACATCACTGATGACATCTCAAATGACATCACTGATGACATCACTGATGACATCTCAAATGACATCACTGATGACATCTCATTTGACATTACTGATCACATCACTGATAATATCATTCGTGTGATAATACGATGAACCTCTTCAGACTCTAATATAACCTTAGATACAATCAGTGTAAACAGACACTCACAGATTGTCACTCATCCATGGAGTTACTCATACATCTAGTCAGTCATGAAAAGAATCAATCACTCCTCCATTTCCTCAACTATACAGTTATACACACCTTACTAATTCAAACATATTCTAACACATATTTACTCTCTTATACAATCCCTGATACAAGTTCACAATGATCCATACAGCCACTTACACATTCACTGGCTCTTATGCACAGTTATTTATATATTCAACTCTCACATGTACTGTGTTTTACATATGTACTTACTTTGACATGTAGCACTGAGATATCCATTCACTCACCAATACACTCATGCACACAGTCAACTGCCCATGCAGCTGTTTCCACATGCACTTTTGAACCCATACATCTAGTGAATCAACTGCTCACACATCTATGCACAGAGTCATACACCTCCCAGCCACCCACACACATACTCAGTCTCCCATACAAATACTTGGGCAACCAATCAATAACCCATATAGTTACTCATATAGCTACTGATCAACACATGCAGCAGTTTACAGAACAACAGACATAATAATGCACAAATTAAGACAGTTTAGTCACTAACCCATGCACTCAGTGAGACACATTTAATCACTCACTCATACAGTCAGTCATGTACCTACTAAATCCTTCATCCAGACACTTATACATCCACTCATTCTTCAATATGTAAGACATATTTTAACTTTACAGAAATATACAGTCACTGGGTGTTGTCATCAGTGATGTCATTTGAGATGTCATCAGTGATGTCATCAGTGATGTCACTGACCATGTCATGAATGATGTAATATGTGACATCATCAGCAGTGGATTGCGGGTGCGCGATATATAGTTAGTGCAACTAACTATATATGGAATTTCAATGGTTTTGTGTGAGTAAAATAAGGTTTTGTAAATGCGAATTCCTAACTATATGTGGTCTATAACCTATGGTTTTTTCAGTGAATGTTCAAGGTTTTGTAAATGCTAATTCCTAACTATATATGGTCTATAACCTATGGTTTTTTCAGTGAATTTTCAAGGTTTTGTAAATGCTAATTCCTAACTATATATGGTCTATAACCTATGGTTTTTTCAGTGAATATATATATATACATACATATATAAACATATATCATCTGTATATCTATATAAATACAAACATAAATGCATGCATACATATACTTATATGCATACAGATGCATGTTATTTACATGAAAGTTGAAAAAACACTAATAAAAGCAAAGCTAAAAAGCCACCTCATTACAAACAGAATGGCTTTAACTTAAACGAGGGCGAGATCTATTGCATTTTCAATGCTTGTTTACTTTGGTTCCATCAAGAAGACATTCAGATGTGTCACACATTTGCCATAAAATCTGAATGTTAGCACTCTAGTTGCACATTAGATCACTGTAGTAAAGCTACTGCTCACCAGGGACGTCTGCTGCTGGTATTCAAAGTGCATGTTTCAGTCTGCTTGTCAGAAATTTTTTAATGAAATAGAAGAGGATTTGAGAAGTCACTCAAAATGATCCCTAATTTTTCTTTCTGAAGCACTAATCATACTTTCTATGGCAAAATTAACCCCCTCATGTTGTTCCTTTTTAAATTGAGTGTTTTCAGACTTACCACTTCATTCCAATCAAGATGGCTTCTGGTGTGCCATACTTTTGTCATAAGTAAGACTCTTAGCGCTCTAGTTGTTCTTTAGAACACTCTGGGACATTCTGTCATTGGGCTATACTTGGGGTACATCTGGGTGATATTTGGGCTACATTTAGGCTCTTTTGTTTCTGGTGGCCATCTTGGGAGACTGTATGTCAGAATTTTTTAATGAAATTGAAGAGGGTTTGAGAAGTCACTCAAAATGTGCCCTAATTTTTCCTTCTGCAGCACTAATCACAATTCATATGGCAAAATATACCCCCTCATTTTGTTCCTTTTTAAATTAAATGTTTTAAGAGTTACCACTTTATTCCAATCAAGATGGCTTCAGGTGTGCCATACATTTGTAATAAGTAGGACTGTTAGCGCTCTAGTTGTTCTTTAGAACACTCTGGGACATTCTGTCATTGGGCTATACTTGGGCTACATCTGGGTGATATTTGGGCTACATTTGGGCTCTTTTGTCTCTGGTGGCCATTTTGGGAGACTGCATGTCAGAATGTTTTAATGAAATAGAAGAGGATTTGAAAAGTCACTCAAAATGTGCCCTAATTTTTCTTTCTGCAGCACTAATAATACCTTCTATTGCATAATATACCCCCTCATTTTGTTCCTTTTTAAATTAAATGTTTTAAGAGTTACCACTTTATTCCCATCACGATGGCTCCAGGTGTGCTATACCTTTGTAATAAGTAGAACTGTTAGCGCTCTAGTTGTTCTTTAGAACACTCTGGGACATTCTCTCATTGGGCTATACTTGGGCTACATCTGGGTGATATTTGGGCTACATTTGGGCTCTTTTGTCTCTGGTGGCCATTTTGGGAGACTGCATGTCAGAATGTTTTAATGAAATAGAAAAGGATTTGAGAAGTCACTCAAAATGTGCCCTAATTTTTCATTCTGCAGCACTAATCATACTTTCTATGGCAAAATATACCCCCTCATGCTGTTTCTTTTTAAATTAAATGTTTTAAGAGTTACCACTTTATTCCAATCAAGATGGCTTCAGGTGTGCCATACCTTTGTAATAAGTAGGACTGTTAGCTCTCTAGTTGTTCTTTAGAACACTCTGGGACATTCTGTCATTGGGCTATACTTGGGCTACATCTGGGTGATATTTGGGCTACATTTAGGCTCTTTTGTCTCTGGTGGCCATTTTGGGAGACTGCATGTCAGAATGTTTTAATGAAATAGAAGAGGATTTGAGAAGTCACTCAAAATGATCCCTAATTTTTCTTTCTGAAGCACTAATCATACTTTCTATGGCAAAATTAACCCCCTCATGTTGTTCCTTTTTAAATTGAGTGTTTTCAGACTTACCACTTCATTCCAATCAAGATGGCTTCTGGTGTGCCATACTTTTGTCATAAGTAAGACTGTTAGCGCTCTAGTTGTTCTTTAGAACACTCTGGGACATTCTGTCATTGGGCTATACTTGGGGTACATCTGGGTGATATTTGGGCTACATTTAGGCTCTTTTGTCTCTGGTGGCCATCTTGGGAGACTGTATGTCAGAATTTTTTAATGAAATTGAAGAGGGTTTGAGAAGTCACTCAAAATGTGCCCTAATTTTTCTTTCTGCAGCACTAATCACAATTCATATGGCAAAATATACCCCCTCATTTTGTTCCTTTTTAAATTAAATGTTTTAAGAGTTACCACTTTATTCCAATCAAGATGGCTTCAGGTGTGCCATACCTTTGTAATAAGTAGGACTGTTAGCGCTCTAGTTGTTCTTTAGAACACTCTGGGACATTCTGTCATTGGGCTATACTTGGGCTACATCTGGGTGATATTTGGGCTACATTTGGGCTCTTTTGTCTCTGGTGGCCATTTTGGGAGACTGCATGTCAGAATTTTTTAATGAAATAGAAGAGGATTTGAAAAGTCACTCAAAATGTGCCCTCATTTTTCTTTCTGCAGCACTAATAATACCTTCTATTGCATAATATACCCCCTCATTTTGTTCCTTTTTAAATTAAATGTTTTAAGAGTTACCACTTTATTCCCATCACGATGGCTCCAGGTGTGCTATACCTTTGTAATAAGTAGAACTGTTAGCGCTCTAGTTGTTCTTTAGAACACTCTGGGACATTCTGTCATTGGGCTATACTTGGGCTACATCTGGGTGATATTTGGGCTACATTTGGGGTCTTTTGTCTCTGGTGGCCATTTTGGGAGACTGCATGTCAGAATGTTTTAATGAAATAGAAAAGGATTTGAGAAGTCACTCAAAATTTGCCCTAATTTTTCATTCTGCAGCACTAATCATACTTTCTATGGCAAAATATACCCCCTCATGTTGTTTCTTTTTAAATTAAATGTTTTAAGAGTTACCACTTTATTCCAATCAAGATGGCTTCAGGTGTGCCATACCTTTGTAATAAGTAGGACTGTTAGCACTCTAGTTGTTCTTTAGAACACTCTGGGACATTCTGTCATTGGGCTATACTTGGGCTACATCTGGGTGATATTTGGGCTACATTTGGGCTCTTTTGTCTCTGGTGGCCATTTTGGGAGACTGCATGTCAGAATGTTTTAATGAAATAGAAAAGGATTTGAGAAGTCACTCAAAATGTGCCCTAATTTTTCATTCTGCAGCACTAATCATACTTTCTATGGCAAAATATACCCCCTCATGTTGTTTCTTTTTAAATTAAATGTTTTAAGAGTTACCACTTTATTCCAATCAAGATGGCTTCAGGTGTGCCATACCTTTGTAATAAGTAGGACTGTTAGCGCTCTAGTTGTTCTTTAGAACACTCTAGGAGGCTGCAGTAGAACAAAAAGGAATCAACTGACAGTCTCTGTCCTTGTTGGATGTACATGTTTTACTGAGAATGTCAGACTTCATTTTCACATGACTGAGAAAGATAATGTGAATTTACAGAAAATATGCTTTCAGTTTAGCTTATAGATCCTCTTCCAAACCACTGTGGGAAAATCATGAGATATTAGTTTTCTTTCAAACAATATTCATGATATCACAGCAGAAGGCTTTTTCACATGGTAAAATCACCTTAGAACCCACCACAATTCCTAAAACGAGTATGGTACCATCAACAAATGATTTATAATGTAACTAAAGTCCTAAAACCCTCTATTAACTACAATGCTTTTTAATGAGGTGCTATCATGTATATTGGTCCCAAGATGGCTGCCAACACTTCTTGGATGAAGTGCTGACAGCCAATCAGATCAGATGAGGTAATATATATATATATATATATATATATATATATATATATATATATATATATATATATATATATATATATATATATATATATATATATATTACCTACTGGCGGTCGCCAGTAGGTATATATAGTTAGGATTTTTTCTCTATGTAACTTTTGAAAATTCTATGTCTAATAACTTTGGCGTTTGTGGACGGAATCGGCTAAAATTTTCAGGAAAATGGCACATTTTGTTTCTGAGCAGCCCCTAAAACATTTGGGGGGGTTCCATCAAGGGGGAGCCAAGAAAAAAGGGGGGTCCCAAAATGTGTTTTTAACATTGAGTTTTCCATAGGGCGTTTGGCCTCACTTTTAGCTCGAACGGCTGAATGGATTTGCACGAAACTTGGCAAAATTGTAGGGACTGTTAGTCCGATGTGCCTCTGCTGGGTCTCAATATATGTGCTCCAGTGGATTTTGAGAAATAAACGCTTAAAAAAACAGATATATCTGTGACAGCGTCCCGGGTTCGCGTACTTTTCGCGTAACGGAGCTTTGCGAAGCGAAGCTGATTGGCTCTCCGGTGTCTGTCAACATTCTAAACAGTCCGTAGCGGCCGCCATCTTGTCTCTCAGTAGGATCGAGAGACAAGAGGAGGAGAAAAACGAAGGGGGAATTTAATGAAAGGGGGCAAGGTAGACTCCTCTTGACCCCCTAGGAATGATGTTGGAGTTATTAAAGGGTCCCGTGGGGCAAATAAAAAAAAATTGATTCTTCGCGGTAGAAGCGCTTTCCGGTTCGCGAACCGGTAGCGAAACGGGAATTCGCCATTTTGTGTTTCGGTTTAATTAAATTACAAGATGGAGGAAAAACAATGTGAGAAATGGGTATAAGGGGGTACGGGAGACGTATCCTGACCCCCTATGTTTTCTGAGGGTGGCTGAGGATGCTCATATATGTTGATACTTGTCTTCCAGCGGCTGCGCGTGAGCGTTTTTTTTTTTTTTTTGCTGCGTGACGTCTGTTAACGTTCGATTCGAAGGAAATTAGGAAGTGTTGACCGCCATTTTGACACTGCGGGTAAATATATTGTTAAAAATAATTGTTATAAATTAATCCGTATTGATAAACATTGTCTGCGCCATCTTGCTTTTTTTCCAATGGCACACTTTTGTCGTGCACGGCAGCCATTTTAGATGCCTTGACCAGACCCACTCTCTGCACGCCGCCGATCGTGACGTCTGTTAACGTTCGATTAGAAGGAAATCAGGAAGTGTTGACCGCCATTTTGACACTGCGAGTAAATATATTGTTAAAAATAATTGTTATAAATTAATTCGTATTGATAAACATTGTCTGCGCCATCTTGCTTTTTTTCCAATGCCACACTTTTGTTGTGCACAGCAGCCATTTTAGATGCCTTGACCAGACCCACTCTCTGCACGCCGCCGATCCTCAGCATGGCTCCCCACCCTCGCAAGCATCTCCCCCACGCACTGGTCACCCCCGCTCTCTGTCTTATGCATGGGTCATAAACCTCCCCCCATCTGCGCTGCTCTTCCCTGAGAATCACACCCTGTGCCCGCCCGACACCACCCTTTCACCCTATTCACTACCGCACCCTCTGACACTCCTCTTCCTCTGTGTCCGATTGTCCAGGCCGGTCCCAGGCTATCACCTAGCCCTGCGGATGTAGTTTATGGCCCCAACTGTAAAGAATCACCCCTCTTCAAAGGAGTTACAGTAGATCAAGGCCCCCACCCCATGAGATCCGTCACACCACACGCGTTCCTACTATCTGATAACGATCCTGTATTGTGATTGGGGAGGGGATTCTCACTGTAAGGGTGTGTGGGACCGAGTCTGAAGCGGAAGATTCCAGGGATGCCATTTTGTACATCAAAGTCTTCACAATTATGTGTCACATTAAAAATATATAGCACTCCAACAAAGTAGTAGGATTATAACACTTTAATAACTTATAAATATATACATCGCAACAAAAACAGTAAACACCTTAAAAATGTTTTATTAAAACAGAAGCAACAATGGTCAGTAGCGGTCTGTTGTGCGAATAGTTCCAAGGCAGCAGAACGTGCTGAGTTCTGGATGGCACCCAGGTGAAGAACCATCCCTTCTTTAAACCCCATGGTGACTAACTATAGTTTATTCTCTATTTCGTTCCCTTGCCATAACAAAATAAAAGTCTTGGGTTATTTATGGAAGGGAAGACTTTTTGTTTCTTCAAATTTTTTTTTAAAAACAAAGGTTTAAGGAAAGGCAACCCTTAATGTGCATGTTTTCCACAGAAATTTGCCTTTGAAAACTAGAGGCAATAAATAAGGCCGAAATCTGCATCTTAATTTGTCTTTATTTGTTCCTTAAGATGTCATCTGTGTCAACCTCTTCCGAGAATGCTGATGCGTTAGGGATTTGCTTGTGTTTCTTAATAGCATTGGTGTCTACACACTTCTTTGTCAATTCTGTGAACATGACAGCTGCTTAATAGACAGACGATATCTTTGTTAAGTCATTAGTGTTAAGTGTGTCTGAAACTACAGTGCCCTTCTGTTTTACTTTCCTCAGACACTACAGAGTTTTGTGTGTTGTTCTTCTGAGCGACAATTATTCCAGAGGTTTCAGGTTCACTTGTTTTGTCCTGCAGTGAGTTAACAGCTTCAGAGACTTCATGTGTATTTGCTATGTCCTGCTGTGCGTCAACTGCTTCAGAGACGTCAGCCTCATTTGTTATGTTTGACTATATCCTGGACCTGCCCGGTCGCGCCCAAAATGGCGCCGGTATAAATGGGACTCGTAACTCCTTGTTGTGTACTGGTTGCCCAACCTTGATATCACGAGATACGTATGCACCGTATGCGCCACTGGGTGCCGCACTGGTTTTGGTATCCTACAATGCTGCTCCGAAAAACGGCGTGGGGCGCCCGGGGGGGTGGGGGGGAGGCGGCGTGAATGGGCCTCCCCAGGTGGAGGCTCGTCTGCTGTAGTGGGGTGCCCCTATACCGTTTCAGTTGCCATTCCGCCCGCTTTTGCTACACTGTGCCTCTTCCGCCATTCAGCTGTTTACCGCCCGCTCTTGCGGCTACAGCGTCTCGCTCACCATGTAGTTGAGTTGCGCCCACTCTTGCGGTGCAGCGATAGGCGGCTGCCACAGGACTCTTAAAATGGCGGCCGGCTCTTCGGATTTGGGCCTGGTCCACTAAAATGGCCCTGGGACAAAACATCCAGAAACACTGTAGACTATCAACTCGATGAGTTCCGGTGGAGCCCCAACGTGACCCGGTAGGGAAGAACTTGCCCTCCCCTTTTTTGAGTGATGGTTCTTGTTGCCTGTCCCCTCTGTTGTCATCTAACGGAACCTTTTTTGATTGCCGAGTGAGAAAAAAAAGGTGGGTCTTTCATCGTTTGGGAAAAAAAAATGTTTTAATCCAATGAAAAGTGTTATTTTTAGGTCATATGATCAAGCCTTCCATCATTAGGAAACCAAAAGTAAAATGAACCATTGAAAAGTTTTATAAACAAGTCACATGACCTGTTATGCGGCTTTGGGTTATAAAAAGCATACAAAACCCGTTGGCTCATGAGGCGGCGTCAGTAGCGGACCGATGTGCGAATAGGCCGAAGGCAGCACAACGCGCCGAGATCCGGATGGCACCGAGGTGGTGTCCAGCAAGTTGCACTGGTGTGGCCATCCTACAATGCTGTGCCGAAAGACGGCGTGGGGTGCCCGGGGGGAGGCGGCGCAAACGGCCCTCTTCTGCCTCCCCAGGTGGAGGCACCTCATGTGCAGTGCGGCGACCCTTAGCGTTTCACTCGCCTTCCAGCCGAGTTGCGCCCGCACTTGCTGCTACAGTAGGTCAAAGGCAGCACAACGCGCCGAGATCCGGATGGCACCGAGGTGGTGTCCAGCAAGTTGCCGCACTGGTGTGGCCATCCTACAATGCTGCGCCGAAAGACGGTGTGGGGTGCCCGGGGTGGGGGGGGGTTGGAGAGGCGGCGTAAACGGACCTCTTCCGCCTCCCCAGGTGAAGGCATCTCATCTGCAGTTTGATTTGGTGGATAATCCCCGACCTGCCAGTACATCCACCAGTGAAGTGGCAGTGACAGAATCAGAGGCAAGGTAAACGGTTCTAAATCTTCAGAAGAACTTTGGACAAATGAAAATGACATGTTTAACTTGCGGCAAATTAATTTCATGTGGAGAGAGGAGTGTTATTCTAATCAATAGAGCTTATGAACATCATCATAGTCGCTGGTTGGTGGAGACATTTCGGCTATATCCTGGACCTGTCCGGCCTCACACAAATGGCGCCGGTATAAATGGGACTCGTAACTCCTTGTTGTGTACTGGTTGCCCAACCTTGATATCACGAGATACGTATGCAGTTTTGAAGCACATGGTGGGCGGGGACGAGTACTGATTGAACATTTGGACATCCCTATTGATATTAAGTTCTGATGTGTTATTGATTACTGTACTATTGAAAGTTCGATTTAACGTCACCCATGGTACTTGCCCGCAAATGTATATCTAGATAATTTTATTGTAACTGGCACTGTCGTACTTTAATTATAAAATGTACGTCCACCGATTCAGCAAATGTTAGACACCATAGTTCTTGCAACCTAATGGGTCGCCCGTTACGTTGTTCTACAGTGTAAATGTTCCCTCATCATATACGATTCCAATTTGCTCCGTGGTCGGCCCACGTGGTTATAGGCCCGTATTTGTATACTGACATTTTCACAATAAAGGTTTTTAAAACAAAACATGGTAGTAGTACTTACATTCGAAAAGTTTTGAATAATAGCCACTGTTTTCGAATCAGTAAAAGGCAAGTGAAATAAAGCAGTCCAATTACATGACGGTTAAAAGGTATAATACGCAGGAACGCAGTAAAGATAAATGGTCAAAGGCTGTTGTGTTTTCTACTCCTGCAACATAAAGTGATCGATAAGAATCTGATATTCAGGCCTATCGGCGACTAAGACAGCAGGCCGAGCCTCTTTTGCTGAACGGCTCCCTCATGGGACGAAGAAACGCCCTTTTTCTCGAAATAGGAATATTTGACTTGCAGGACAGTTGTAAAGTTCCCGGGAAAATACATTAGCCTGGAACATTATAACATATATGTTTAAGAAAAAAAAATGTTCGAAAGCAATGAAAAGCGTTATTATGACCAAGCCTTTCATCATTAGAATAACAAAAGTAAAATGAACCAATGAAAAGTTTTATTAACAAGTCACATGACCTGTTATGCTTATGTTATGCGCTGCGCGCCGCGCTCTGGATCGCTTCCGGGAAGCTGCACCTTGCGCACCGGAGTACTTCCGGGTGCGCTAACGCGGCGCATCATATGACGCATTACGCGACAACGCAGGTCCAGAATATAGTCAAAATGTCTCCACCAACCAGCGGTCGGAACAAAACCACTTTCAGTAGTCCAAAAAGTTCTGTTAAATGACAACAGAAGGGACAGGCTACAAGAACCTTCAGTCAAAGAGGGGAGGGCAAGTTCTTCTCTACCTGTTCACGTTGGGGCTCCACCGGAACTTATAGAATTTGGGCGGGGTGGGTGGCGGAGCCGAGCTGTCTTGCAGCCATCATGGCGTCGAGCTCAGTTCATCTCACTAGTTTCGTATTTCTCATGAGGGGTAGTTCCTAATGTTTCTATTTTAGCAAGGTCAAAAAGAGATCCCATTAGTGGCCTACTGAATTTGCACGATTCCTTTTGTTTTTTTAAACGATTTTTCACTATCTGCAAAGACTAAACAGAGTATTGCGACTCTGTGCTTGTTTGTTATTAGAGAATGAAGCAAAGAGATCCAATTCTAAAACAGTAAATGCTTGGATAACAATCAATCAAATGGAGAGAGAAGCAGGCACGACGGATTACAACGGGGCCAAAGGCCTGCGTTACCTACCCTTCACTATCTGCAAAGAGAGAATACTCCTAAAAGAAAAAAAAGGGGGGGGCAGCGTTCAAAGCACATCAGCGTGCATAGACACGAAAATGTTTTTACCTACCACGTACTTGACATTTTAAAGCTTTTCATATTTGCTATTAAAAAACCATTGAAATTCACTGAAAAAACCATAGGTTATAGACCATATATAGTTAGGAATTAGCATTTACAAAACCTTAATTTACTCGCACAAAACCATAGAAATTGGCATATATAGTTAGTTGCAATAACTATATATCGCGCACCCGCAATCCACTGCTGATGATGTCACATATTACATCATTCATGACATGGTCACCTGGCACCGAGGACCCCTCTGTTTCCTTACCAGCACACTTTTCATGGCACGCTCAATGCCATGAAAACTTTGGTGGTGAGGAAACTCGAAATATGATTGCAGCGGCACCACCAGCAGATTAGGGGCCTCAGATGGCTGCAAGACAACAAGGCATCGCGGATCCCTGGCGGCAGCCGCGGTCCCATGGCATTCTGACCGCCTTACTTGTAAAAGGGCGATTGGACCACCGGACCACCAAACTCACAATAATGTTCTGAGTCATAGTTCTGGCTCAAACGTGCGAAACCACTTAAATAAGACAATTATGGTATGCAATACACACAGCATATGTCTTAACTAACGTATTCCGCCATATTTAGCTCTTGGTAGGAGACTGATATTTTGAAATGTATCTTTTGTATTGTTATTTCCGCATGGAGGGCTACGTCACTTAAGACGTGCATTATGAGAGTGGCATTGCCAACCTGGTGAATTTTAGTGGTTGTATGCGCCTTAGAAAATTGCAACTCAGGGCATCATTATGAGGCCGGTCAGACGACCACTGCAGAGACGGGACCTCTCGAAAAGGAGTCAGCGGTCCTGCTGCCTTAATCACAATGTGACTGCCTTTATCGCGGTAGCAAAGTGTATATTTTTCATTGCTGGTTTTACTGAGGGCTGCAGTACACTTTAAAACATCCCTGCACCTCCTGGCAGGCACCATGTGGGGTCTGACACATGGTTCAGGGAGGTTTAGGGGGCACAGGGCCCATAGATGAGGGCCAGCGGGGCCAAAGTCACTTTCCGCCTGCCTTTTCATGGAGTGTGAACCACCATGAAAGGACAATGATACATAATAGAGGGGTCCTAGTGGGAAGTATCAAAAGGACACAACAAATATTAGAAAAAGTCTAACAAAGGAAACCAATCAATTCATTCAACACACTGTTATTTAATCACAATGTGTTATTCATGCTGTGTACATTATTCTGGCAACTCAATCTTTAAAATGCCCCAGGTAAAGGAGGGTGGGGTGGGGTGTACATGTGAGGAGAGATGGATGTGCAGAATTGGACATAGTGCAAACAGTGAAACCAACATTTAAGAACGTATAAGCAAAACATCAACCTGGCTTCAAACCACCGAGCTAGTATCCACAGATGGAGCAGCTAATGCTCTACAATTTTGTATACACCATGCTACCGCTGCTAATATTTAATAATTGCAGTGCTGGTTGCGTCGGCTGGTGTGTAGTTGTAGCCGTCGACGTTTCGAACCCTAGACATACAGGTAGGTATACGTCAACCTTAAAATGGGGTCTTCATCAGGACAAGGGGGACCCGAGGGGCGAGGTTCATGGGAAGTTGGGCCGTCCGGCACTCAACGTGGGACTGGAGAATGAGAAAAAACTTGTTAATTAGAGTCTTTCGAGATCCTAGAAGGGAAGTTCAAACAGATGCCGGCACGGTCATCTTAATATTGTCACCGGAGCTCAAGTGCAGTAAATCAATCCCTGCTATACAAGTTGATCAAATTCCATCATACTCTTTGTGATAATTCACGGGCAAGAGACTCGCATCCGTGCTTTGTGAACCAGGCCACGTAAACGATCTTCGTGCACTCCATAGAAGATGGGAATTCACTGCGGCCTGCACGCTACTCCTTCCTGTCTCTCAAGGACAGGCACAAAGGGACATTGTAATTACTATGGCATCCCTGAGCATGCACTGTTGTATTGTAGGGATTACTGACCCTCTGACGGTCTTATGGGATCCTTGAGCCCATCGGATAGCGTTGGAGTGCCGCTCTGCCTCTGCCTCCAACTGCATGCATTGTGATGCGTCTATCAGACCGCAGCAGCAGATGGCGATCGGACCGCACCGGATGAGTCATCTGATAAGTGTGACCGCCATCAGAATGACCCACTCAGTTTATATCTGTGTATTGTTTCTGTGAATTTCATGAGTTTTTTAATGATGCAATTAAAGTCCAACACCCACTGGGGGTTGACAATAGGGGTTGGCCTGCATCTGACCATGACTGGAAACCCTTGATTGTTAATGCATGGGTTGTTGAAGCTTGCCAGGGGTTCGTAAGGCATGGGTTGTTGAAGCTGGTCCTATTGATACTCCCCTTACTTGAGCTAAGGACCAAAGGGTGCTCGTTTTTATTATTCAGGATTCAGGGATAGAGTCCCTAAGTTCTATATTTGTGGCTGCAACTATTTCTTCTCCAAGTTGCAGCAAGCAAATCAGAGAGATGTTGGTCAAGGTGCCTTAAATGTATGATTGGAAAAAAAAAAATCATCCAATCAGATATGATTTGTTTTAACTTAGTCAACAGACTGTACACATATTGCTAACATTTTAACCCTTTCAAGCTGATGCTAAATAATTTGTAAACACTAATTTTGTGAAAGTGGATTTGCACCAAACTAAGCAAAAGCACTTCCTTGAAAGTTCTAATTCACTACTAAGTGTGAGTTAGCCCCTTTGGTGTGAGTGCCGGTCAATGGCCGACACATGCACTACCTTCCCAGTTCTTTCTGTGGCCATTTGCTGACACCAGGGAGAACTAATTAGGATCCTCCACTGCTTGCACCTGATTCCTTTTTATAAAGGAATGGGCTGGTGAGACACTGAATCGCTACCGTGTCATCCCCAACCCACCCTCCATCCCCCATCTGTGACAGCAAGGTGAACCGACTCCCTAAACCCCCACGAGACCGGACAGACAAGCAGCATGTAAGGGCTGCTTCCGGGTCCGGTGTTTTTTTTTATTTAGGATTCTGCCCCATGTTTGTGGGATGCATTGCTGGAAAGTATCTCCTTTCCAGCGATATCACACAAACGGATTCCTTCTCATGGATCGCAGCAGAGATCCCAATAGGCCCCCCTAGATCACAAGGGACACTACTAGGGTTTAATGGACCACTCCCTCAACCAGGGGCAACATTTTTATATATACATATATGTGCGTTTTGCCCCTGGGGATGCCACCAAGCACGGCAGGGGACTAGAAAATAATGAGAAAAATAGAAAAAAAACTTGAAATTATCAGGGAGTCGGTCCTCTTACACACGGGCTGACCCACTGTGGCTTTTTTAAACTACATGTGTGGTTTCCTTGAGGCCCACAATCAGCCTCCCCAGGGAAACCACACATGTATAAAGAAATTATCTATTTAAATATATATAAAGCGGGAGATCTCTCTCTCTTTCGACATACATATATATAGTGATACCTTTTTTTATACATGATCGGCCCCCAAGAAAACCACACATGTATAAAATGTGATCTGTGTGTATATATATATATATATATATATATATTACCTACTGGCGGTCGCCAGTAGGTAGTTATAGTTAGGATTGACTACCATAGGGAGTTCCGAATATTCTATTGGGAATAACTTTGGCCCCGATTGAGGGATCTGCCTGTAAATTTCCTTAAAATGGTCTCGCTGTGCTCCGCTCCTTCCCTGAAAGTTTCGGGGAGATTCGTGAAGTGGGGGCTGAGAAAAAAGGGGGGTCCCAAAACGTGTTTTCCCCATGTTAATTTCCGTAGGACGGTCTGACAAGTCTACAGCCCGAACCGCTGAACGGAATTACGCCAAACTTGGCAAAATTGTAGGGACAGGTACGCAGATGTGCCTTTGCTATGTTTGGTGAAAATTGCTCCAGTGGTTTTTATGAAAATTAACTTCAAAAACACATATATATCTATAGGCGCACTGCAGGCGCTCACCGGTGCGCGTACCGGGGAGTGCACACGGCGCACTACGGGAGTGCGCGAGCGGAAAGCTGATTGGCTGTTGGGTGTCTGTCAACATTGTAAACAGTCCGGAGAGTCCGCCATCTTGTGTCTCAGTAGAATTGAGACACAAGAGGTGAAAAAAGAAAGGGGGATATAATTAAAAGGGGGCAAAGTAGACACCCCCTGACCCCCTAGGTTTTCTTTGCGGGGTAAGCGCTGGCGGCCCTCCCCGGTACGCTCTCCGGTACGCGGACCGTGAGTGCACCACGGGGAAAAACAGTGTAAAAAAATAGAGAAAAAAAAATGTTGAGTGTTTAGAGGAAAGTGATGCATTGCTGGAGTGTGTCACAAAAATGATGCAACTTCAGCAATGCATCCTTTCACATGGGGCCAGTCCCATGTGAAAGGGCCTGCGTTAGTCTTACGGCTGCTGTTAAGTAGGCGCAAGATTTGGACGCAACAGCGTCATAAAAGTGACGCAGTGATATTTCTTAGATTTCACTGCGTCACCTCTACGACCCTTTCTTGCGTCAATACACCCCTTTTGTATACATTACACCTGATGTAGGTATAATGTGGCGCAGGGGTTTACAAAGTGACGCATCTACTTAGATGTGTCACTTTGTAAATATGACTCAATAAGGTGCCTTTTTTACAGCACTGGTGCGTCACAAAAAGTGACGTACCAGTGGCGTAAAAGTGACGCATGGCCTCATAAATGAGGCCTTCAGTCTTCTACTCATGCGTTATATTAAATATATGACGCATTATGTTGCAAGTACTTACAGATACGTCAGTATTTCAGACGTATCTGTAAGCGCAAAAGTGATGCATTGCTGGAGTGTGTCACAAAAGTGACACAACTCCAGCACTGCATCCTTTCACATGGGGCAAGTCCCATGTGAAAGGGCCTGCATCAGTCTTACGCCTGCTGTGAGACAGGCGCAAGATTTTGACACAACGGCGTCCTAAAAGTGATGCAGTGAGATCTCATAGATTTCACTGCGTCACCTCTACGACCCTTTCTTGCGTCAATACACTCCTTTTGTATACATTACACCTGACGTAGGTATGATGTGGCGCGGGGTTTACAAAGTGACGCATCTACTTAGATGCGTCACTTTGTAAATATGACTCAATAAGGTGCATTTTTTACAGCACTGGTGCGTCACAAAAAGTGACGTACCGGTGGCGTAAAAGTGACGCATGGCCTCATAAATGAGGCCTTCAGTCTTCTACTCATGCGTCATATTAAATATATGACGCATTATGTTGCAAGTACTTACAGATACGTCAGTATTTCAGACGTATCTGTAAGCGCAAAAGTGATGCATTGCTGGAGTGTGTCACAAAAGTGACACAACTCCAGCAATGCATCCTTTCACATGGGGCAAGTCCCATGTGATAGGGCCTGCATCAGTCTTATGCCTGCTGTGAGACAGGCGCAAGATTTCGACACAACGAGGTACTAAAAGTGATGCAGCTAAATCTCATAGATTTCACTGCGTCCCCTCTACGACCCTTTCTTGCATCAATACACCCCTTTTGCATACATTACAACTGACGTAGGTATAATGTGGCGCAGGGGTTTACAAAGTGACGCATCTACCTAGATGCGTCACTTTGTAAATATGACTGAACAAGGTGCATTTTTTACAGCACTGGTGCGTCACAAAAAGTGATTCACAGGTGGCGTAAAAGTGACACATGGCCTCATAAATGAGGCCTTCAGTCTTCTACTCAGGCTTCATATTTAATTTATGACACATTATGTCGCAAGTACTTACAGATACCTCAGTATTTCAGACGTATCTGTAAGCGCAAAAGTGATGCATCGCTGGAGTGTGTCACAAAAGTGACACAACTCCAGCAATGCATCCTTTCACATGGGACAAGTCCCATGTGAAAGGGCCTGCATCAGTCTTACGCCTGCTGTGAGACAGGAGCAAGATTTTGACACAACGGCGTCCTAAAAGTGACGCAGTGAAATCTAATAGATTTCACTGCGTCACCTCTACGACCCTTTCTTGCGTCAATACGCCCCTTTTGTATACATTACACCTGACGTAGGTATAATGTGGCGCAGGGGTTTACAAAGTGACGCATCTACCTAGATGCGTCACTTTGTAAATATGACTCAACAAGGTGCATTTTTTACAGCACAGGTGCGTCTCAAAAAGTGACACACCGGTGGCGTAAAAGTGACGCTTCAGTCTTCTACTCATGCGTCATATTTAATTTATGACGCATTATGTCGCAAGTACTTACAGATATGTCAGTATTTCTGACGTATCTGTAAGCGCAAAAGTGATGCATTGCTGGAGTGTGTCACAAAAGTGACACAACTCGAGCAATGCATCCTTTCACATGGGGCCAGGCCCATGTTAAAGGACCTGAATCAGTGTTACGCCAAGTCATTGTACACTTCTATTCCTCACCAAGCTGGATTGGAAGCCGTGGAGTGGGCTCTGCTACAACAAACATCGGTTAAAGCAGAGAAAGTATTTATTTTGGAACTCCTACATTTTTGTTTGTATCATAGTCATTTTCAATGGTCATCAAAGTTTTTTCTTCAACACAATGGAACATCGATGGGATTTGGGATTTGCCGGGGCTCCGGCATATGCCAATACTTTTATGGCTAAATTTGAGGCTGACTACATTTACACCAACAAGTTTTGGAATGATCACGCAACCCTATACAGGAGGTTTATTGACGATATTTTTGTGCTGTGGTCAGGAACTAAGCAAAGCCTTGAATCTGAAATTGAAAGACTAAACCAATGTTCAGAGCATATTGAATTCACACATGTGATCAGTGAAAAGGAATTACCATTTTTAGATGTTTTGATTAACATTCAAGATTTGCAGCTTAAAACCACAGTACACAGAAAAGACACTGATGTAAACAACTCGCTATTCTATCAAAGCTTCATCCGCAAAATCTCAAAAACAATTTACCCGTATCCCAATACATGCGGATTAAAAGAATTTGTTCACATGAGGATGAGCTAAAAAAGAATCTCAATTTGCAACAACAACGATATAAAGAAAGAGGATACCCCGATGACGTCTTGAAGAAAGCAAGAGACAGGATAGAAGTTTACAGTAGGGATAACCTTTTGACGCAGAAACCAAAGAAATCGCAGGACAGACATGTGTTTGTATCTAAATTTTCTACTGCATCACAGAAACTGAAAACCATCATACACAAACATTGGGACCTTTTAAAGAATGAAGTTGACTTCAATGGGATCTTCGCCAACAAGCCCATTTTTGCCTATAAGAGATCAAAAAATTTAAAGGAGTTATTGATGACTCCAACAAGAGACACAGAAGTAACTTACAGAGGTATGAAGAAATGTCAAAACTGCTTCCATTGTTCAAATGTGATTGAAGGGAAAGTGTTACATCATCCTCAAACAGGCAAAGAACTGATCCTACATTACAACGGGGATTGTAATTCCAAGAATTTAATCTATTACATAAAGTGTCCCTGCGGAAAAATGTACACAGGAAAAACGGAAAGAAAACTCAAAACAAGGATCTCTGAACATAAGAGTACGATAAGAAACAAAAACGTAAAGAGTAATTTAGCCAAACACTGGAATGAAAACAATCACAGCATAGCCCAAATCAGGTTCTCCATTCTAGAGGTAGTGAAAACATACGAGGGGGTTGATCTAACCAGATACCTCCTCCAAAGAGTAATTCACTGGATAAAATATCTTGCCACACAAGAACCTAAAGGTTTAAATGAGAAAATTGATTTATCATGTTTTCTATGACTCCTCTTTCGCCCCGATAATGTACGAGATTGATGTCTGCACCTAACTGCATTTAACTGTATTTTGCTGTATCATTCAACTAAATGGTAACATTTGCTGTGATTTAATTTCTTCTGGTTTCTTTATTCTTTTCTAAATTTTTTAAATCACGTGTATAGCTATCACTTCAGTGATTTTTTCGGGTCTTATACTTGTCGGTTTTTTAAATCCTTTTCTTAAAACATGGAGCTCGTGGTTTGGTTTGTAGCAGTTCGCTTTTTAGTCCGTTTTCAGTGTTGAACATTGGTTACCGCTTTAAGATCTGGGAGTGGTTGATTCACGCAGTCAGCTGTTCCCATAGCGATAGCGTTTGAACGAGAGAGGGAGACGGTTTTCTACACTCAGGAGTGACTAGCGAGGTGAGCTTCCGGCATATTGGTGTTTGGGCCGATAGCTTTGTTACAGGGTTATGGATCCTGGTGTATAGCTGATGTTTTCTATGTATTTACAGGAGAAGAGTGACGATTGGGTGCTTTGGAGTTTTTTTTGGTTTGAGCACAGTGAACAGAGTGTTCAAGGTAAGAGATTCTTTCAGCGTTTAGTGATCTTTCGTTGGTTAGCCGATTCTATACCGATAGAAAAGACAGAGTTTGTTTTTGTGTTCCATTTTCTTTTAGAAGAGGAGATTTCCGGTTCATTGCGACTTCAGTGAGTTTGTTTTCCTTGTTATTTTTCACACACACTGAGGTGTTGGTGAAGGGTATTCTAATAGGAATGTTACCATATTTTTACTTTTTTTGCATTGTAAAAGCATTATGATTGTGATGCCAAGATGAGTTATATGAATTCACTAATTGAAAATCACATTCAGTTTCACAGGCCCCCGACGAAGAGCTCTATTGAGCTCGAAATGCATTGGGCATAAAAAGAAAAAGTCGCCAGAAATCAAAGACTCGACATCTACTTACGTTCATATTGTATATATTTGTGTTGAAATGTGATAAAATTTTTTGATTATCAATGTAAAACGAAAGGATATATTTGTTGTTGAAATATGTTATAAATACAATTATTTTTGAAATCCCATAAGTGTTCAAGTATTTATAAACGTGCAGCGGTTTTCCGCCAATAGTAACAGTGCGCAGAGGTTAAGTGCTGTATACACTTAAGATAAGGTTTCTATAGTCAGGCACGGTACAGGACAGACGTGCTACCTCAGCTGCACGCTTGGTTTAAATTTGGAGAAATTTAAAACTAGTTGAGATCTTTTGAGTTTAAAAGCAGAGTGCTCCTCTCACCCCAATTCATCTCCAATGCTCGAACCATGAGCAGAACACTTTGTTCCCCATAGCAAAGTAGCTGATCACAGTCTCTGCATTTAAGAACGCCTTTATTAAAAGCAGGCTGAATGTTAGGAATCAGCTCTTGCGATCGCCCCCTCACTGAAGTAGTTGCTTCTCCGGTTGAAGTAGAGGCCCCATCACTGGGAACCTCTCGTGCCAGAGCCCTGACACTCTCCCGGGCAAAATTCTGGGGGTGCCTCCTCTCCACATGGCGAATCATTGTGGAGTTTCCAAAAGAATATTTCTTGGTGGGGTCACCCCGTGACAGGACAGTGTGACAAATCCTGCACTCCACTTTTGGAGCATTTACTTTTTTCTGGTCATTAGGAATGGAAAAAAACTTCCATATGAAGTGTTCTTTTACTTTCGGCTGAGGAACCTCTTCATCAAGAAATTCATTGGAGTCATCTTCACTGCTGGATGGTCTGGCACCCATGGTAATCCAAGATATTATTCCAACAAAGATCCGACAGCAAAAAGGCAGGTCTTGCAGTCACAAAAGTGAAAGAAGAAGTGAAGGAAATGGGTGAGGATTTCATTCTTTGTAAAAAAAAAATGTTAGCAACCAATGAAAAGAGTTATTTTAAGGTCACATGACTTGACGCGCTTACGCTGCGCGCACCGAAGCGCTTCCGGGGGCGCTTACGCGGCGCAAACGTAGGCGCTTCCGGGGGCGCTTATGCAGCGCGAACGTAGGTGCTTCCGGGGGCGCTTACGCGGCGCGCCTAAGTGACGTTTCGATAGCTTCACGGAAATGCAAAACCATTTTCATTTCGTAAATCAAAAATACTGCTTTTATAAGTATGGTACTAAATGTCATGCGTTATTATTTACTTTTCATACTTTTTTTTTTTACGAACGCAGAAATAGCGCTCTCTGTGCGCTCTCGGGAGAGCTTACCGGTGCGCGCACCCTGAGCGCCCCAGGAAATTTTTTTTTTTTAAAAAAAGGAAAAATATTATTTCAAAAATAAATTATTAATAATTAATACTTACACAAAACAGCAAATACAAAAAAAATCGTAGGTTACAAACTCGATATAGAAAGGAATTAGCTTTTAAAAACTTAAGAAATTCTGTGAAAAAACCAGAGGTTTCACAATCGTTATAGTTAGGAATTAGCATTTAAAAAAACATTGAAATTCACAAAAAAAAACCATAGAATTCACATTTGTTATAGTTAGGAATTAGCATTTAAAAAACCTTTGAAATTCACTGAAAAAACCATAGATTTAACACTAGTTATAGTTAGCTGGACATTTTACTCATACAAAACCATTGAAATTCCCACGTTATAGTTAGTTGGACTCACTATAACTCGCGCTCCCGCAATCCACTGCTGATGATGTCACATATTACATCATTCATGACATGGTCAGTGACATCACTGATGACATCACTTATGACATCTCAAATGACATCACTGATGACATCACTGATGACATCATCCAGTGTCTGTGTGTTTCTGAGAAATAAAAATACAATTAAGTTAAAGTTAATAATTTACATATTGAAGAATGAGTGGATGTATGAGTGTCTGGATGAAGGATTTAGTAGGTGCGTGACTGACTGTATGAGTGAGTGATTATTATTATATGTGAGCAGTTGATTCTCTTGGTATATGGGTTCCAGAGTGCATGTGGAAAGAGCTGTATGGGGGGTTGACTGTCTGCATGAATGTGTTGGTGAGTGAATGGCTATCTCAGTGCTACATGTCAAAGTAGGTACATGTGGAAAACACAGTGCATGTGAGAGTTGCCATATATAAATGACTATACATGAGAGCCTGTGATTGCATAAGTGACTGTCTGGTTCAATGTGTACTTGTTTCAGTGATTGTAAAAGAGAGTAAGTATGTGTTACTATATATTTGAATAAGTAAGGTTTAGTGTGTATAACTTTGTAGTTGAGGAAATGGGAGTGTGATTGATTCTCTGCATAACTGACTAGGTGTTTGAGTAACTCTGTGAATGAGTGTCAGTGTATAAGTGTCTGTATAGGCATATGACTGGATATGATAGTGTTCTATTGTTGAGTGACCGTATGTATGATTGATTGTATGGGTGAATGAGTGGATGTGTGTGTAGACTTAGAAATCAGTGTGTATGTAGTTACTGGTATTGGTGTGTCAATAATTTCAGGAATGGTAGTTTGTATTTAACACTGTATGTATCAAATATTAGATTAGAGTGTGAGGAGGTGCATTATACTATCACATAGATGATGTCATCAGTGATGTCATCAGTGATGTCATTTGAGATGTCATCAGTGATGTCATCAGTGATGTCACTGACCATGTCATGAATGATGTAATATGTGACATCATCAGCAGTGGATTGCGGGTGCGCGAGTTATAGTGAGTCCAACTAACTATAACGTGGGAATTTCAATGGTTTTGTATGAGTAAAATGTCCAGCTAACTATAACTAGTGTTAAACCTATGTTTTTTTCAGTGAATTTCAAAGGTTTTTTAAATGCTAATTCCTAACTATAACAAATGTGAAACCTATGGTTTTTTTAGTGAATGTATATGTATATATATATTACCTACTGGCGGTCGCCAGTAGGTATATATAGTTAGGATTTTTTCTCTATGGAACTTTTGAAAATTCTATGTCTAATAACTTTGGCGTTTGTGGACGGAATCGGCTGAAATTTTCAGGAAAATGGCACATTTTGTTTCTGAGCAGCCCCTGAAAATTTGGGGGGGTTTTGTCAAGGGGGGGCCTAGAAAAAAGGGGGGTCCCAATACGCGTTTTTCCCATTCATTTTTCCATAGGGCGTTTGGCCTCACTTTTAGCTCGAACGGCTGAATGGATTTACACGAAACTTGGCAAAATTGTAGGGACTGTTAGCCCGATGTGCCTTTGCTGGGTCTCAATATATGTGCTCCAGTGGATTTTGAGAAATTAACGTTTAAAAAAACAGATATATCTGTGACAGCGTCCCGGATAGCGCTCCAGATCGCGTACTTTTCGCGTAACGGAGCTTTGCGAAGCGAAGCTGATTGGCTCTCTGGTGTCTGTCAACATTCTAAACAGTCCGGTGCGGCCGCCATCTTGTCTCTCGGTAGGATCGAGAGACAAGTGGAGGAGAAAAACAAAGGGGGAATTTAATGAAAGGGGGCAAGGTAGACCCCTCTTGACCCCCTAGGAATAATGTTGGGGTTATTAAAGGGTCCCGTGGGGCAAATAAAAAAAATTGATTTTTCGCGGTAGAAGCGCTTCCCGGTTCGCGAACCGGGTCGCAAACTGGTAGTGAAACGGGAATTCGCCATTTTGTGTTTTGATTTAATTAAATTACAAGATGGAGGAAAAACAATGTGAGAAATGGGTATAAGGGGGTACGGGAGACGTATCCTGACCCCCTATGTTTTCTGAGGGTGGTTGAGGAGGCTCATATATGTTGATACTTGTCTTCCAGCGGCTGGTCGTGAGCGTTTTTTTTTTTTTTGCTGCGTGACGTCTGTTAACGTTCGATTCGAAGGGAATCAGGAAGTGTTGACCACCATTTTGACACTGCGAGTAAATATATTGTTAAAAATAATTGTTATAAATTAATCCGTATTGATAAACATTGTCTGCGCCACCTTGCTTTTTTTCCAATGCCACACTTTTGTCGTGCACGGCAGCCATTTTAGATGCCTTGACCAGACCCACTCTCTGCACGCCGCCGATCGTGACGTCTGTTAACGTTCGATTCGAAGGAAATCAGGAAGTGTTGACCGCCATTTTGTCAGTGCGAGTAAATATATTGTTAAAAATAATTGTTATAAATTAATCCGTATTGATAAACATTGTCTGCGCCATCTTGCTTTTTTAACAATGCCACACTTTTGTCGTGTACGGCAGCCATTTTAGATGCCTTGACCAGACCCACTCTCTGCACGCCGTCGATCCTCAGCATGGCTCCCCACCTTCGCAAGCATCTCCCCCACGCACTAGTCACACACGCTCTCTCTCTCATGCATGGGCCATAAACCTCCTCCCATATGCGCTGCTCTTCCCTGAGAATCACACCCCGTGCTGAGGAAAATTCAGCCCAGATTACAACCGATGCCCAGGCTGCTGGCACAAGACGCCACTTAGTTCCCATCTTGAACGGTTACCAAATAAAGATACGGGCGCTGGAAGCAGGAACACAAGAACAGAGTTTTATTTCTCATGAGGAGAGCCTGTCATTTCAAAACATACATACATACACACAAACGCGGGCGTGGGGAGACAGTACATGTATTATATACAAAAATCCAAGACAAAACATAGAACAGTTGCTGGCCAAAAAGATCTCTTCCTGCATGCTGCGCATCCTTAGCATCCTACTTCATTCATCTGGGGGCTGGGCTCTTTTTACCTTTTTCTTCTCTCTTATCGTCGGCTGCCTTCGCTGGTGGCTTTGGTTGCAAATACTTACACCTTTGCCAATTGGTCGGGAACTAACCTGGTCGGGCTAATACTCAGGGGGGATCTTCGAATCATTTTTAGCGAATGGGTTTCCAGGCTGAGGCAACGGTAGGTGTCAGTCGGGAGAACAATGGGGTAGCTTTGAGTTTCATGTCTATGAGGGTGCGAGAAGGAGGTGGTAAATCTTAAACATTGGCAACATTCCTAGTCCTCCAGACGGAGGGTACTTGGGTAAACCTCACCTCGGAATATTCCTTAAACTTTCCCTATCAGCGCGCATAAACCCGAAAAGGCTTTTACTTACTACATACTCGGCCTATCTCCACGGGATGCAGTCCCTACCATCTCGGCGTTTAAGCCCAGGGGGGACCAGTAATGTGGGAGAGATAATTATCGGAGGCCTGTGGATAGCATAGGTCGCCCAAGAGTGGCATTACGGATCGTGTGCAGGGGAGGGTCAAAACAAAGGGCAGTCGGTGTAAAGTGGGGGCGAGCTCGTGCTCTCCTTTGAAGAAGAGAGATAACCTACAGTGGTACGGGGTCGTTTTCGTTCGTACTAGGAGGGCCAGGTGACATTCCTTCGGGGTGGCTTAGGGGCATTTAAAACAACTTCCCTGATACAGGTAGCATATAAAGTAGAGGCTAAATACCAGGATCTTTATCGATTGCTTTATGCTGTACAAAAATGAAAAACACATACAACAAACCTGGACCATTCATATTTGCAATGTTTCTGCGTACTATACTTTTTAACCCTTAACTAATCGAGCTGCTTCATTTCACCTGCTTTTTAAAAAAAAAAAAAAATTTCATCGGAAACAGTGGCCATTTATTCGAAACTTACCAATCTACGCGTTACAACTACGTTTGCTTTTTTAAAAACCTTTAATAAAAATGTTGGTGCACAAATATGGGCCTACAACCCCGTGGGCTGGCCACGGAGCAGGCTGGAACTGTAAATGGGGGGGGTATTTATTTGTGGAAAACATAACAGAGTCAGTGGTCGTTGATTTCATAGTAAAAAGTGCGACAAGTGCAACAAAATCATATCGATAATTCATTGTGAGCAAGTACCAAAAGTGTCGACAATTCGAACCTTCAATAAATATTTTTATTTATTTATTTATTTAGCGACTTGTAAAGCGCCTGGTGACCCAAGGGCATCCCCGCGATGTAAAGAATTGTTATCCAGATGAGGGGGAGGAAGAGAGGAGAGACATTATTTAGGGAATAGGAGTGTCTTCAGTTTTTTACGAAAGATAAAGAAAAGATAAAGATAAAGAAAAAATACAGTAATCAATGATGCATTAGAACTTAATATCAATTCATTGTCCGAACGTGTAATCAGTACCCGTCCCATGTCAATTCATTGTTCGAACGTATAATCAATACCCATCCCGGATCAATTCATTGTCCGAACATATAATCAGTCTTATCCCATATCAATTCATGTGCTAAAAACTGCATACATATCTCATGATATCAAGGCTGAGCAATCGGGGCACAACAAGGAGTGGAGAGTTTCATTTGTACCGGCGCCATTTTGGGTGAGGTCAGGAAGGTCCAAGTATAGTCAAAATGTCTCCACCAACTCGTGGTTGGACCGGGACCTCTTTCGGCAGTCCAAAAGTTTTCGTTGAAGGGTAGCAGAGGGGACTGGCGACATGAACCATCAGTCAAAGTGGGGTGGGAGGCAACAATCTCTCCTACCGGGTCATACTGGTGTCCCACCGGAACTGATCAAATTGGTAGTCTTGCAGGATTTTGGTCATTTCAAGACTGAGGCCGGCGCCGGCATGAGCGCGCCGACGTCCCGCAGCTACGTCGTGGTCATTCCGTGGGTGATCATGGCAGTCATTCCCCATCGGGGGTCAGGGGCCCCCGTGGCTCTTATAGAATCTTCAAAGTTGAGGACAACGTTTCTGGACGCAGGAAACTAGAAGCGCTGTTGCACCGCAACAGTGGACGAGACCCCCGCTGGGTGAGCGGAGCATCATTGCCTCGCAATAGTGGATGAGACCTTTTGTTGGGTGAGTGGAGCGTTAGGGGTGCAGCTGAGGGGCCCCCACCTGGGGGGGTGGGAGAGGCTCGTTCGCGCCACCTCTCCCTCCCAGCGCACCCCACTCTGACACCTGGCATTGATATCCGTGATGTCCGGACCAGGCGATAAGAGGGGGGGGGTCGGAGGCAGAGGCAAGACATCCCCCCCCATGGCCTGCAGGGCGCCGCTTCAGGACCGAACGGGGAGCTCATACCAAGCCGGGGCCAGACCAGGAGATAGGAGGGGGGGGGGTCATTGGCATGTGCAAGACATCCCCCCCCGTTGTCGCAGCCATTATTGAAGAAAGAAGAGGGATCCCGTCGGCCTCGGCTCCTCTCCTGGCCCAGGGGGGGGGGGGTCGGTGGCATGTGCAAGACATCCCCCCCCGTTGTCACAGCCATTATTGAAAAAAGAAGAGGATGGGACAAGGGATCCCGTCGGCCTCGGCTCCTCTCCTGGCCCACCTTACGCGACGACCTCCCCGGCCGACGGCTGCCAGCAGGACTCGCCCTACACGTGCCGAAGGCCTCGTCTTCCGGATGGGCGTAGCCGCGAACCTGTTGCACTTCGGGAGTTTCCGGAATGGGGGTAGGTATCTGCTCATTTGTATCTATTTCATGTTACCGTTATTGGGCGTGGCGGGCGGTGGGACGGACATGGTTGGAGCAGTGGGGGGGTGGCGGAGCCTAGCTACCTCGTGGCTGCCGTAACGTCAAGCTTGGCTTCTCTCACCACTTTCATGTTTCTTGTTTCTAACGAAGTCAAAAACTCATCAGTGGCCTACTGATTTTGTTCGATTTCTTTCCCTTCCTTTTCAAGTGTGTTTCATGCTAAAGTTTCTGTTTAACAGGATACAGTGATTACTTCGTATTTTACATATGTCTTCTTTATTAGGGGTACCCTCCGGTTGAGCCAGATGATGTACCTCTAATAAATGGTCCGGGTGGAACTAGTTTATCAATCAGTGGGGAGTAGATGGGCATCACAGATTACAACGGGGGACAAAGGTCCGCATTACCCACCCTTCACTACTTGCAAAGACTAGACAGAATATTTCTATTCCACGTTATTTGCAAACAGAGAATACCTCGAAAGAACTATTCCTTGTACAATAAATGTCCAGCCAATCAATCAATCAGTGGGGAGAAAAACAGGCATGACGGATTACAACGGGGGACAAAAGTCCGCATTACCTATCCTTCACTATCTGCAAAGGGAGACAGAATATTCCTATTCTTCTCTTTTTTTAGACAGGGAATATCTCAAAGAGCAATAATCGATAAAAAATTAGTAGGATTATAACACTTTAATAACTTATAAATATATACATCGCAAAAAAAACAGTAAACACCTTAAAACATTTTTTATTAAAACAGAAGCAACAATGACAACTAACAGTAGTAATATCCTGGGCGGGTGATGGAACTGGGATTGTTAATGGAAAAACATCTACAGAGAAAGCTATTGGTGAATTATACTTCTCCGGAAATTTAAAACTCACAAATGTTTCATTTGTGTAATCGTTTCATAAACATGTACATTAAAAAACTAAATACGCTCCACTGTTTTAGAAAATCTTTACAACTTGCTAGATCACCCTTTAAAGTTACAACTACGAAAACCTACTTACTTAAGCTGTTGAATTCGGCTTCAAATGTAAAGCATAAGTTCAAGCTAGCATATCATATGTCTAAAAGGTTTAACATAATTGATATGCAAATTTAAATACTACCCTTTCTTAATGGTGACACCTTATCTCTCCAATATCCCACAATTTCCATGAGCAAAGCAAAAGAAATTCTGAGGCCCTGAAGAAATAAGGCTTACTGTGGGGTTCAACTCAATCTGGTGTTTGGGAGATTCCATGTTTTAGGGTGATATTCTGTGACAGGGTGCAGGCACCAGAAGAATTTTAGCCTAGCTCATCACATTGGAGAATGAGGGTCTGGGAAAATATCTAATCTGGTGAAGAACCATTCCTTCTGTAAACCCTATGGTGACCAACTATAGTTTATTCTCTATTTCGTTCCCTTGCCATAACAAAATAAAAGTCTTGGGTTATTTATGGAAGGGAATACTTTTTGTTTCTTCCAATTTTTAAAAGAAAAGAGGGGTGGGGGGGGGGGCAGCGTTCAAAGCACATCAGCGTGCATAAATACGAAAATGTTTTTACCTACCACGTACTTGACATTTTACAGCTTTTCATATTTGCTATTAAAAAACCATTGAAATTGAATGAAAAAACCATAGGTTATAGACTATATATAGTTAGGGATTAGCATTTACAAAACCTTAATTTACTCGCACAAAACCATAGAAATTCGCATATATAGTTAGTTGCAATAACTATATATCGCGCACCCGCAATCCACTGCTGATGATGTCACATATTACATCATTCATGATATGGTCAGTGACATCACTGATGACATCACTGATGACATCTCAAATGACATCACAGATGACATCACTGATGACATCTCAAATGACATCACTGATGACATCACTGATGACATCTCATGTGACATTACTGATCACATCACTGATGATATCATTCATGTGATAATACGATGAACCTCTTCAGACTCTAATATAACCTTAGATACAATCAGTGTAAACAGACACTCACAGACTGTCACTCATCCATGGAGTTACTCACACACTTAGTCAGTCATGCAAAGAATCAATCACACCTCCATTTCCTCAACTATACAGTTATACACACCTTACTTATTCAAACATATACTAACACTTATTTACTCTCTTATACAATCCCTGATACAAGCTCACAATGATCCATACAGCCACTCACACATTCACTGGCTCTTATGCACAGTTATTTATATATGTCAACTCTCACATTTACTGTGTTTTACATATGTACTTACTTGCACATGTAGCACTGAGATATCCATTCACTCACCAACACACCCAGGCAGACAGTCAACCGCCCATATAGCTGTTTCCACATGCACTCTTGAACTCATACACCTAGTGAATCAACTGCTTACACATCTATGCACAGAGTCACACACCTCCCAGCCACCCACACACACACTCAGCCTCCCATTCAAATACTTGGGCAACCAATCAATAACCCATATAGCCACTCATATAGCTACTGATCAACACATGCAGCAGCTTACACAACAACAGACATACTGATGCACACATTCAGACAGTTTAGTCACTAACCCATGCACTCGGTGAGACACATTTAATCACTCACTCATACAGTCAGTCACGCACCTACTAAATCCTTCATCCAGACACTTATACATCCACTCATTCTTCAATATGTAAGACATATTTTAACTTTACAGAAACATACGGTCACTGGGTGTTGTCATCAGTGATGTCATCAGTGATGTCACTGACCATGTCATGAATGATGTAATATGTGACATCATCAGCAGTGGATTGCGGGTGCGCGATATATAGTTATTGCAACTAACTATATATGAGAATTTCTATGGTTTTGTGCGAGTAAATTAAGGTTTTGTAAATGCTAATACCTAACTATATATAGTCTATAACCTATGGTTTTTTCAGTGAATATATATATATATATATATATATATATATATATATATATATATATATATATATATATATATATATATATATATATATATATATATATATATATATATATATATATTACCTACTGGCGGTCGCCAGTAGGTAGTTATAGTTAGGATTTTTTTCAATGTTAAATCTCAAAATTCTATTTGGAATAACTTTGGCACCGGTTGACGAATCTGCCTGAAAATTTCCTGAAAATGGCCTCCTCGAGCTCCGGTCCTTCCCTGAAAGTTTGAGGGGGGATACGTCAAGCGGGGGCCAAGATAAAAGGGGGGTCCCAAAACGCGTTTTCCCCATGTTAATTTCCATAGGGCGGTCGACTTCACTTTTAGCCCGAACGGCTGAATGGATTTACACCAAACTTGGCAAAATTGTAGGGACTGGTAGCCCGATGTGCCTTTGCTATGTCTCAAGATATGTGCTTCAGTGGATTTTGAGTAATTTAGGTTCAAAAAAATATATATATCTATAGCAGCGCCCCGGTACACGCACCGGGGAGCGCACCGGGCGCTCCACGCGACTTGCGCGCAGAAAGCTGATTGGCTCTCAGTTGTCTGTAAACATTCTAAACAGTCCGGAGCGGCCGCCATCTTGTGTCTCGGTAGGATCGAGACATGAGAGGTGGCCAAAACAAAGGGGGAAATGACCATAAGGGGGCAGAGTAGACACCCCCTGTACCCCTAGGTTTGATGTGGGGGCCATTAAAGGGCCCCGCGGGGTCTCAACATTTTTTTTTTCTTCGATTTTCGCGGGGGGAGCGTCCGGTACGCGCACCGGGGAGCGCACCGAGGAGCGTACCGGGGAGGGTACTATGGAAAAATAATCACTTTAAAAAATTGTATGTTTATTAATTGTTTTTTTTATTTTTTTTTATTTTATGTAAGTACCTACATGTAGGTACCAATGCAGAGACTTACATTTAATGTACACCATCTCCTCTGTAGATATCTTGCATGTTGTTATTGTATTTTTTGTGGTATATGGAATTCATAACATAGTCTGTCTGGAAAGCAGAAACAGATCTTTTAAGCACTCCCTGAGAATTTCTAGGGGATCATGAGTAGTCTATCCTGCTCCCTTATGAAAAAGAGGTGTAAAATATACATAGGAGATAATATAGTGGGAGAAAGGTAGTAACTATGAGTAAACTTACTATGTAACAGAAAAATAGTTGAACAGTATACTATAAGTCTCACTTTATATTTTAAACATTTTTGGTAATACTTTATGAATTACATATAAAAATGAATATTGTCTCACACAATTTAAAATTATTAAATATAAATTTATTCCTCTGATTCTTTTTCCTAATTTAATAAAATTTCTAACATAATATTGTCCGGAATTTCTTCATAATTATAAGTACATGATTCCATTCTATAAACTGTTGATCCAAAGAGTCATCCATGAAATCTACTTCATTTTTTTGCTCTTCTGGTTTTTCCACCTTTATTTCGATAGAAGTAACATTTGCTTGATTTTCTCCTTCCATTTTCTTTCTGAAAATTGCATACAAATTAACTATATTAGTAGAGTTAGGGTACTGTATACCAGAGAAGCCTAACTCAATCCATAACTATTACAGAGAAGTCTATCTCAATCTATAACTATTACAGAGGGATAGTATATAACTAACAGAATATTTTTTCAGAAATTAACTTAAAGTGTACGATATACTTCCAAAATAACAATTTACCTTGGAGAAATCAGTTGAAGTTGTCAGTGTTATTTGTTTTCAAATGTACTTCTGGAAGCAGTAGTCAAAATGGCTGTGTTTCCCTCTCTTCTTTTATATATATTCTTGTACTTAACCAATGAAACGTCAGGAAATAATCGTAGAAAATGAAAGAAACTTTTTAATTGGTTGTAAATTCTAACATTTCATATGTGTTTTTGTCATGTAATTTACCTCAGGATATTTAGACAGGCCTGTAGCCTAAATGTCTCAATGGAATTTCACCAAATTTGGGCAAATGGTAGGGACTGCTATGTAGTAGGGCCTATTCTATATTTGATGAAAGTGTCTCCAGTGGTTTTTCCGTAAATTACTTTCCCACCTTTTTTTATCGAGCGCTTACCGGTGCGCGTTCCGGTACGCGCACCGGCAGCGTAACGGGAGTCCTCCATTTTGTGTTTCGGAACAATCGAGACACAAGATGGAGGGCAAACAATGTTCGGTATGGCTAGAAGGGGGCACAGTAGAGACTTCTTGACCCTCTAGGTTTTCTGAGGGGGTCTTAGGAGGCTCATAAAGGTAAAAACAAAAACAAAAATTTTACATTTTCCGCGGGGGAAGCGCCCGGTACGCGCACCGGAAAGCGTACCGGGAAGCGTAGTTTGGTGAAAAATAGTAAAAAAAAGTTAGAAAAAGATAAACGTTTTGAATGATCAGAGGTAGGGTAGCTCTGAAAAGAGCTTTTGGGTTCTGTGGTTGATTTAGGTACCTACAAGTAGGTTCCAATGCACATTCTTAAATTCAGGAGGAATATTCTATTCCCTTCATCTGAGAAGTGCACACCATCTCCTCTGTAGATGTCTTGCATGTTGTAACGCAAGTTATTATTGTATATTGAACCCATTCCATAGTCTCTCATGTAAGCAGAAACAGATTTATTCACATGTTTCCGTGCTTTCTCAAATTGTGGACAAAATTGGTTGGACCAGTTACATTTCTGTCTTTGGCATATATTGGAATATACCAAGGCAGTTTGTGGAAAAAGTGTCATTAATTGATCAAAGGTGTCCTTTAAGAGCATTTCCAGACCAACCCCAGTCATAGTGCCTAAATCATTTCCACCACAGTGCACTATTAAGAGGTCTGGGTTTGGCAGATGCAAAAAGGTTTTCACCAATGGTATCAATTGGTGACATTTTAATCCTCTCTGGCCAATCCACTTGATTTCCACATTTGATAAATCAAGGTTGTGAAAATGTCTGCTATCTGCATACCTTTGAGCCCAGTGGATGTAGCTGTGTCCAAGGATCCAGACAGAAAACATGATGAGAGAAGGTTCTGGTGCAGTCAGATGATGTGTGGGAATGAAATGGCAGTTGGAACAGTAGGAGTTTACAAAAAATAATTGTGGAGTTTCACTGCTTTTGAATCACAAGCAATGATTGGTGGATTCAGATAGTTGAAAACTTAAAGTTAGGGTGCATGGTTGTGTTGTGTTAAAGAAGCAATTTGAATGGTTAAAAAAAGTCACTAAAAGCTAAAATACCCTGGATAGGCTGGTGTATTGAGAGGTCAAACATCCTTGCTGAGTTAATTTGCAACATTGCACAATAAACTTTTGAACCAGAGAGTTCAGTTAGGAGGGAGTTGCTATGGTAACAGATAGAAAGATCTGAGAGGGGGAAGGGTGTTGGTTTGAAAATAGTGAGGGAAGACTTTTGATTGGTTGAATTAAGGCATATGTGTACAAAGTTAGAGATTTTCTATGCCAGTCTTGGTTTCAGTGTATTGAGTGCACACTTTTTGCTCTGCTAAAGAGAAATTGGTGTGTGTGTCTGACACTGTTTTCAATCTCCCAAAGCATTTGTAAAGGTAAGTAATGATTTATTTAATTTAGATAGAGACTTGTTTGCTCTATGGAGAATATTTAGAAGCAGATAGTTATGTTTTAGAAGTCAAATGGTATGCTAGTATATAAGTCCTGTGTTGTGTTTCTTATATGTTATTGAAAAAACGATTTTGGGTGAAAATTAATGTTATTTGCATTTGGCCCTTTTTTATGATTGCCTTGTGCAGCTGATGCATCACTTTAAACATGGGTAATAAGTGACGCACTGGTGGCGCAAGGCCTTCATAAATAAGGCTCTGACTTTGTTTGCTGTTGATTTGTTTTTGGATTTTTGATAATGCTTGATATCAACATTTGAAAGATAGAGGATTTGTCTTTGGGGAAACAGTGACGTTTCAAAAGTGATATTCTGTGCTTGTACATAGGTTGTGCGCAGTATTTTTTAAATGTTATTCAAAAAACGATTTTGGGTGCAAATGAATAGTATTTTCATTTGATCCTTATTTATGATTGCCTTATGCAACTGGTGCATCACTTTATACATGGGAAATAAGTGATACTCTTGTGGCGCAAGACCTTCATAAATAAGGCCCTGACTTTGTTTGCTGATATTGAGTGGTTGTACATAGGTTCTGTGCAGTGTTTCTTACATGTTATTCAAAAAACGATTTTTGGGTGCAATTGATTGGTATTTGCATTTGGCCCATTTTTATGATTGCCTTGTGCAGCTGATGCATCACTTTAAACATGGGTAATAAGTGATGCACTGGTGGCGCAAGGCCTTCATAAATAAGGCTCTGACTTTGTTTGCTGTTGATTTGATTTTGGATTTTTGATAATGCTTGATATCAACATTTGAAAGATAGAGGATTTGTATTTGGGGAAACAGTGACGTTTCAAAAGTGATATTCTGTGCTTGTACATAGGTTGTGCGCAGTATTTTTTAAATGTTATTCAAAAAACGATTTTGGGTGCAAATGAATGGTATTTGCATTTGGCTCTTATTTATGATTGCCTTATGCAACTGGTGCATCACTTTATACATGGGAAATAAGTGACACTCTTGTGGCGCAAGACCTTCATAAATAAAGCATAAATAAAGAAAAGGTGGGATTAGACCCTAAATTCATAGCCTGGGTAAAGCTTTTATATACCAGTGTGTTGGGACAGGTAGGGTTAACAGCTATACATCCCGGATATTCGAGTTACGACGAGGTACTAGACAAGGATGCCCGCTCTCCCCGTTGGTATTCTCTCTTATGCTGGAGCCTCTTGCGGCCTGGGTTCGTAGGGACGTGATGGTGCGAGGGATGCGCTGGGCGGCTTAAGTGGAGGATCATATATCCTTGTATGCGGACGACATACTATTATAGCTAGCATCCGCAAATTAATCATTCAGAGTAGTGCTAGATATATTCACAAATTTTGGCAAATATTCGGGATGTGTGATCAACTGGCACAAGTCTGTACTCTTTATGTTGAGGGGCCAAGATCCCCGGCTTCCGGCAGACTGCACTATAATGGTGGCGACTGAGGGGTTCGCTATTTGGAGATCTTTGTCACTTAAGACCCAGCTTGTTTTTACAGCTCCAATCTGGCCCCTCCTCTGGCTAGGTTACGAGCAGATGTGAAGCATTGGAGGTCTCCACCTTTAACATTGGTGGGGCGGGCTGCACTCGTTAAAATGCTGGCCCTTCCTCTTTTTCTTTACATACTACATAACTGTCCACACAGAGTCCCAGACTCGTATTTTAGAGCAGTTGAAGGTGATATTTGTACACTGCTGTGGGATGGGAGGGGCCCCAGGATCGCACTGCAGAAATTGACAAAAGGCTGGTACGATGGAGGTATAGCACTCCCTGACCTACAGTGTTACTACTGGGCAGCGCAATTGGTGACCGTTAACCACTGAATATATATCACCCCCCGGACGACCCAGCATATGCTCTTGATCGGCACCAAACTGATCGCAGCGGATATCTGGGGGCCCTGTACACTACTGGTAGAAAAAATAGAGGGAGGTTCTGAGGTTCCGTGAGAATCGTAATGACGTTTTGGGCTTGATCAAATATGGATGAGTTTGGTATCTACGAACCGCAAATGACGAGTTTAGTGGGTGTACGTGTTTTCGCTACACTACTTAGAAGGGTTCGTCTTATTTACGGGTTTCTTCATCTGAACCCTCGGGTTCCATTTTAGATACGGCATCCATTTTGTTTCTTGCCCTCACGTAGCTGGCGAACGAACAATGTCCGCCTGATGACCCTGGGACTCCCAAGCTCTTGCGGAAGATGCATATTCCTTTGAGTGTGTCTTTATGACTAGGGGAATGACACGGCAAAGGCAGATGGCTCCGCTCGAGGCTCATCTTGCAGTGCCGGTCTATTGTTTCAGCCTTGCATGCGCTAGGCTCGAATCCTTTGATCCTGTGATCACGCTTCCGATATTGCCCCCACACTCTTTTCAATCTGGTGTCTATCTTTGTTTTCCTTGCACCTATTCCTGTCCCTTCTCTTCGCTCATTTACAACCAGAATGGAATGTGCCTAATGGTGGGATAGCGTGCTTTTACAGTTGGGAACCGGCAATGCTACTGTAATTATGTTCCGGGCTTCTGAAAACATGAATGCGATCCTTTTGAAGTTTACTGTGAGAACTGAGTTGTAACCTTTTGTTCGTATGTTGTGCAATGGTGAAAATGTGTATAAAAGGAGCGATCCACTTTTGCAATTCGAAGCAGACTCTCTGAACATACACTCTGTTGTACTTCTAGCGATTTCTGTGTCCGGTCCAAAGCCTGACGATTGTGAGGAACTTCGTGTGAAATCTCAGAGGGAAGGTGCACCCCGCTTCATCGATCCTGTTGTCGAAATAAGTGGTCCGAAGATTTTTCCCGCGAAGATTCCCGCTTCCAGACGGCTACGACGGACTGATGCCCTGACTGTCGACCTGTTTTGGCGCCTGGCGTAGTCCTTTGTACGGCGAGACGATAGACGGGCCTTCCTGGTGACGCCATTGTTCTTTCAGTTAAGTATTTGTGGGTCGCTCCCAGTCCTTAGGTTAATTCTTTGGTTCCTTTTTAGGACATTTGCTTTGTACTTTGAAACTTGGTTGTTGTTGTTGAAACTTGGTTGGTTGCATGGTTCCATTGCATTTGTGGTTCTTAGTTGTTGGTTCTCTCTTTTGGGTTTTTCTTTGACGATTGAAATTGCCAAAAACCGAGGGTCTCGTATTTTTGCGAGGATATCGTAATTCGATAGCCCTTGAAGTTTGAAACTCGGTTAGTGTGCACGATGCCTGGCCGCAGTATTTTGTTTGGTTTCCTTACGTGTTGCAACACGGATTCCCGGTTGGAGGACTCGTGTCCGATACCTCCAGTTGGAACTCCGATTTATGAGCTCTATAGTCGACATGGAGTAGGCCCCATTGTCTATAATGAATTCTGGATTCGTTATACAAGAAAGGATGGTGTCCTTAGTTGGCCACCCCATGGTAGCTTTGAATCTGAGATTCTAGATAATCTCGAAGCAAAATTGTTTAAAAAGAAAGCTAGGCCAGCAATGTTTGATTCCTTTCAGTTATGGCGCAAAGAGGCCAGACAGAAAGAAATCAATCAGATTAGGAAAAATAAGAAAGAAGGTATTATTTCGATGATGCAAGGTGCAGAACAGCATCAGCGAGACAAGGCAGAGAAGGAAAAGGAAGTTTCTATCAGACAGCATAGCATGGCGGTGGATAAATGTTATCCGGTTTTACCGTTGAGTTCTGAAAAGAAGGAAGAAGCATCGTAAGAGGATCCTTTGTTATCTTATTTACTACAATCACCACCCCCTTATGTACAGGGTACTATAGCTCCTATAGTTCCTCCTGTTCTTCCGCCTGTTGTTCCGGCGGCTGCTGGTCAGCCCGTAGTTGGTCCTGTTCCTCCGAATCCCCTTGTTCCTCAAGTGGGCCCTGCTCCTTTACCACCTCTTCTTCCTACTGCTCCTACGTTTACTCCTAATCTTGTTGCTCCTGTTCTCCTTTCTTCTTCTCCTTCTGTTCGTAATCGTATTCCTACTTCTGTTGCTACTCTCTATTCTCCGCTTCTCGGATCGTTACTTGAATCCGATGTCTCTGAAACTCCCCAGAGACGAAGTCAAATCCCTGGTGGAAGGGAGAGTGCGACGCTAGTGACTATGGCGCGTAGGTGGATTAGACACCCTGCTAAGTACACTTCGCGCATAGTTTTCGATACATTCTCTCAGTTTAATGAGCCCACGCAGAGATTCGTGTTTGAGGAGATGTGCAAATCATTAAGAGAAGAGTGGGATAATGATGAGTTAGATATCGTACCGCCCGATTTGACTGAACTTCAGGGTCAGTTTTTGAACGGTATGATCGTAGGTGGAGATGTACGGCGTGCATTAGAGCGATTGTTAGCTTTTTGGTCCGCAGTGCCTTCTCAAGTGTTGTTTGATGACGACTCCGATGACCCGAAAGCGAAATCTGGTCAGTATCCTATGCGAGAGGTTCCCCCAGTGTGGATGCCAGGTAATGCTGCTGCTGTTCCTCCAATTTTGCCTCACTTCCAGAGAGTTTGGATACACCTCCCATGGAAGCGATCAGAGGTCTTGCAGGTGAAGCAGTCTTTGCCTGATCCACGAAAGAATCCAGCAGGTTATTATAAGGAGTTATCCCAACTCGTGGATGCTTCTATTATTAACCTTGCTGATATTGACATGCTGTTTGGTAATGTCGTACCACAACCAGTCTGGGCGAAAATTCGTCAAGAGAATCATGCAGCCGAGTTAGGTGGTGATTGGGCTGCACTTGTAGCGGCTGATGGACGACAAGTTGGTGGGGCTAAGCCTGAACAGCTAATTACGGATCTGCCCCAAAGAATTATTACGCTCATGAAAACACTCATGCCAGCGATGAGGGTGAACTGGGATAAATTGTCTGCTTGCAAACAAAAGAAAGACGAGAGCGTCTCCGATTTCTTTACTAGGTTTGAGGAGGCATTTATCAATCATAGTGGTCAGGATATGAGCACTGAGGGAGGTCAGCGATTGTTTGTCGATAAGTTTGTGTAAATTTGTTGCCTGAGTTATGCAACAAATTGAAAAATTCTGAAAGTGCTTGGGCTGTCTCAACAACTGCTCAAATATTAGCAACGGCTCAATACTATGAGAATAGGAAAAAAGAAGAGAATGATCGTGCAGATAAGAAAACGAAGGAGCTGAAAACAAAGGTATTGTTGCAGCAAGCGTATCCTCCACGCTCGAATCAGAATGATTCGCAACAGCAGCATGTGCAGTATCGACCGCAAGCGCAGTCTTCTAGGATGCAGTCGCGTTCTGACTCCTCTGCATCCAGATCTATGCTTGGGTATAATCAGTGTGCATATTGTAGGGTAGAGGGCCATCTGAAGTTTAATTGCCCTGTTTTACGTGACCGAACGAATGGTGTTTCGGTCCGAGGAGGTCGTGGTGGTCATCAGCAAGCATCTCGAGGTAGAGGTCGTGACTCCTCTCATAATCAAAATGAGCGTTCTGCTCCTTCATCGGACGCGAACAATTGTTTCGATCAGCGAAATACATTGTCTGGTAGATCTGCGAAGTATCATGTGGATGACTATTATGTCAAGCATGACATTGGTGCGGACAGCAATTACTAGGACAGCCAGAGACAAAGAGAGGGAGTAGTATCAATTCCGGTTGTTCAGAGAGGGCCTTACGTCGCAGTTGCCTCATCAGGCGTAGTTGAGCCTTTTCTGTTGGACACTGGTGCAGCAAAAAGTTCCATCATGCATTCGAAACTCCCTGGCGCACCTTTGTCTGGCTTAACGAACGCTTCTGTTGGATTCTCTGGCGCCCCGGTTAGCAATCCAGTTTCTAGCCCTTTGTCCCTTACGATCGGGCCACGTGAGCTAGAGGCTCCCTTGATTTTAACTACTGGTTGTGGTGAGAATCTCTTGGGTCTGGATTTGTTAAAGCGGTTATATGCGACTCTGTATTGCTCTCCTACGGGAGTGGAGCTTACATTAGGTAAGAGAGTGCTCTCTCCTATGTACTTGTCAACTGATAAGTTCCCGCCGGAATTGAGTTCCCTTCCCGAGTCTTTATGGGCAACAGGTCCCAATGATGTGGGCCTATTAGACATACCACCTTATGTAGTGCAATTGAAATCACATGTGAGATTACCACGTATTCCCCAGTATCGTATCTCTCTTGATGGCGAGCGAGCGCTATTAGCGATCATTTACGATTTGATCGAAAAGGATGTTATTGAAGAAACTCGGGAAATGTGTGTAATAGTCCTGTGTTACCTATTTTGAAACGAACTGATCCATCCAAGCCTCCTGTGTACCGTTTTGTAATTGATTTGAGAGAAGTGAATAAAATTGTGATCCCACAGTTTCCAGTGGTGCCCGACATTACGGCTTTGCTGACCCTGATTCCAGCCTCTGCCTCCTGGTTTTCGGTGATCGATCTAAAGAATGCTTTCTTTAGCATTCCGATTGCTGAGGAAAGCAGAGATCTATTCGGCTTCTCATTAAGTGGTCGCAGTTTTCGGTTTAAACGCGCACCACAGGGCTACTGTGAGAGTCCATCGATCTACAGTCAGGCCCTTAAGAGTCAACTTGATTCGTTTGTGTTACCTGCGGGTGCGGCCTTGATTCAGTACGTTGATGATCTGTTAGTGGCTGCTGACACTGAGCAAATTTGCAAAATTGCTACAGTATCATTGTTAAAGCACTTATGTGACTTACATCACAAGGTGTCACCTTCTAAGCTACAGTATTGTTGTCAAGAAGTAACCTATTTAGGTCACTTATTGTCAAAGGAGGGAAGAAGGTTGACCCCAGAAAGAATTGCAGCGATTGCTCGAATGACTGTGCCAACAACTCAGAGAGATGTACGTGCCTTTCTAGGTATCACGTCATACTGCAGGCAATGGATTCCAAACTTTTCATTGTTAGCGAAGCCATTGTTAGCTCTCACGTGCAAGGATGTTCCGACTCCTTTGCCATGGACTGAAGATTGTCAGAAAAGTTTTTCTGAATTGCGTGATGCGTTGTGTTCGGCTCCTGTTTTAGGTACTCCTGATTACAGTAAGCCGTTTACACTATACGTTTACGAGAGAGAAGGTTGTGCGTTAAGTGTTTTGACGCAACAATTTGGCGGCAAACAGCGTCCATGTGCATATTTTTCTTCGACCTTAGACCCAGTAGCTAGAGCGTTGCAGAGTTGTCTAAGAGCGACAGCGGCAGCTGCGGTGTCCATTCGACAGTCCGCAGGTCTGGTCATGGATAATATGCTCACAGTGATGGTTCCGCATGCAGTTGACACTCTCTTGAATCGAACAAAGACTCAACATCTGACGAGCGCAAGGTTGTCCGGTTATGAGTTGACACTTTTGGCAAGTCATATACAGATAAAACATTGTAATGTGTTAAACCCAGCAACATTGTTGCCGATCAATATGGAATCAGGTGATGTAGCGCCACATGACTGTTACTTAAGAACTGAAGAAGAGACGAAGGGTCGTATTGACCTGAAAAACACTCCATTGGTAGATCCCGATGGTACTTTGTATGTTGATGGTTCATGCTTCAAGTTGCCGAACGGTGATGTGGCGACTGCGTATGCTGTAGTGACGTTGAGTACGGTTGTGGAAACTGCGAGATTGAGTCAGAATTCGGCGCAAGCGGCAGAGTTGATTGCTTTAACGAGAGCGTGTGTTTTGTCTAAAGGGAAGCGAGTGAATGTGTTTACCGACAGTCAGTATGCATTTGGCGTAGCGCATAGCTTTGGTCGATTGTGGAGAGAAAGAGGATTCATGACGTCGCATGGTACGAAGATCCAACACGGACAGCTTGTGAACGATCTTTTGGATGCACTTACATTGCCTAAGCAAGTGGCAATTATTAAATGCAGTGCGCATCGAAAAGTTACAGATGTTGGTCATGGTAACGCGTTTGCAGATGAGATTGCTAAAGAAACGGCTAAGAATCTGACGAATCGAATGTATGTTACGAGTTCAGTGAGATGGCCGACGGAGACTGGTATGTGTGAGGACACAGTTGAGAGTGTGAAAGCGATTCAGAATGAGGCCACCGAAACTGAAAAGGCTAAGTGGAAGGAAAGCATGGGGAAGTTAGACACGAATGGATGTTGGGTTGATTTGTCAGAATATCAGAGATGGATGTTACCGGATGCGTATGTGCTTGCTGTTGTTACTATGGCCCACGGCATGTCACATATTAGCGCGAAAGGTGTATGTAAATTGTTGTCTCCTGTATGGAAGAATGATGGGATTGCTAAATGTGCTGAGAGAGTGTTTAAGAACTGTATGGTATGTTTGATGCATAATCCTGACAAGGGCACCCCACTCCACCTGGTCATTTTGCTCCTCCTACATGCCCGTTTGAAGTTATCCAATTGGACTTCATCCATATGGAGAGATGCAATAATCTAAAATATGTGTTGGTTGTGGTTTGTGCATTCTCCAGATGGATTGAGGCCTACCCTCTTAAGGATAATACTGCCCTGTCCACAGCAAAAGTTCTGCTCAAGGAATATTTCCCCAGGTATGGCATGCCACGGATCGCATGGTCGGATAATGGAAGTGAGTTTGTGGGAAGTGTGATGAAGAGTGTGTGTAAGGGCCTGGGAATTCGCCAAAAATTTCATAGTGCTAATCATCCCCAGTCGGCGGGTTTGGTGGAAGGGTACAATGGTACTCTGAAACTGAAACTTGCCAAAATCCAAGCAACGACTGGTTTAGCATGGCCTGACGCATTGCCTCTAGCTCTCTTATCGACCAGGGCGACTGTGCACTCTCGAGTAGGGCTTAGCCCATATGCGATTGTGTTCGGCCGTCCTGCGAACATTTGGGGAGTTCCGAGGCCTAAAGAGTTTAGTAGACTTGAATATCCAATGTTGATTGACTATCTTTACGATCTGACTGCTAAATTGAGTTTGATTCATCAACAGGTTTTTGAAGCTCTACCGGCACAAACAGAAGGACCAGGACATCGGCTCCAACCTGGTGACTGGGTCGTTGTTCGCAATTTTGGGAGAAAACGGAATCTTGAGCCAAGGTTCGTGGGACCCTACCAAGTTCTGTTGGCAACGGGGACTGCAGTTCGGCTGGATGGTAGAAAGCATTGGGTGCATGCCACCCATACGAAGAGAGTCCCGCTCCCATTACCAGCAGATAATTGGTCTCGGAAAGGATTTTCCCAGACTGAGACTGACGTTATTCCAAGCTACGTGCCATTTAGTGATGCTCAACTTGTAGAGAACAATTCAGCTCAACCAGATACACCTGTTGAATCATCTGAAACTGTACCTTTGTCCCCAGCATTGGAGAATTCAAGTTCTGAACTGTCATCTGAACAATCGAACACTGTTTTGCCATCTGAACCGTTGTTTGAAGAGCAAACTCGACCTGGAAAATGTCGATATTTCCTTCGATTGCGTGATATGGACAAATAAAAACTTCTTTTTATTTTTGAACGTACATTACCCCCTCACTGTTGCTATGAATATTGTGGACATTTGCATTTTTCCCCTGATTTTGAATTCGTCAATTTTGTTTTACATATCACGTGTGTTCCTCTTTTGTGCAGCTAGGAGACTTATATTAAAATTGAATGTTTCATTGATTAAACCTACCATCTGAGTTGACCGTAGGGCCGTGCGGGTACCTACTTCTGTTTAGCAGGTTTCTGACACTAGGTCGGTTACTTTTGTCGGTTTCTGGGAACTCCTGGGAATTGATAATCGCTACTCAGAACCAGGTGCGTCAAGAATGTTACGGATGGTTTTTAGAGGATGGAGTTCTCTAAGCTGTCAGAAATAGAGAGGATGTCGGCGCAAAGATCTAAATTGCATAAGATTTTACTAACAAAATGTTTTCTGTTTCAGGTTTTTATGTTGTGCCTGACTGTGTCTATATTATTGGTGGGTGGAGTGTATTTTGGGGTTCAGTCGCTATTACCTTCCACTTCACCTACCTCTCCTTCTCATGATCTGAATTCTGTTCCCACTATTTCTCCACATTCCTTTCATCTTCTTCCGCAACATGAACAGGTTAGGCGTGCGGAATTTATGAACAATTCCTTTGTCCAACTTCTCCATCAGCATCAGTTGGTGATGAATACTACCAACTGTTGGGTGTGTGGGTTAATGCCACATACCATGGATAAGGGTATTCCATATTTGGTTCTTCCCTATAGCTCCCAGGGGTCAGCTCGAGCATTTCAAACTATGTTCCGTAGTGCACTAGATTCCTACCCCCGTCGAGAGCCACGCTCCACAGACCTTGGTCCTGGCCCGTACCACAAGTCGTTAGCGATAGCGATTGCTGATCTGGATAGAGATATTTTTGATACATCGCTTATTCCAGAGGAAGAGGTCCGAGCCTACAAGGATTTGAGTGAGGCTGAGTATAGTATGTCAGTGGGTGATAGACAGCTTAAAAGCTCGTCTCCAATCTGGATCGTACCCCACCTAGGTCATTTTTGTCTGCAAGGTCTTGGTCAAAATCCGAGAGCTCAGCTCGGGAAGAGTGCTTGTACTGAGACATACGTTTTACCGATGCTCTCTTCCCCTGTATTTTTGACTGCCAAGGGTACTTATTTTGTCTGTTATGATCGCGCTTATACGTGGTTGCCCCGTGATTTTTCGGGCACCTGTTATATCGCGAATCTTTTGCCACCGACTTTTACAGTCGCCTCAGATTATCACAAGACTAGAGTTGTGAGAGGCGTTATTAGCAAAGAGGACACTGCCGGTCAAGAAGCAGGAGACTTCTTTAAGGGTTTCCTACCGTTTTGGGGACCTATGGTCAATAGTAGGAACCTGAGACAATTGACTCGTGTGGTAGAATCGACTGCTAATATAACTGCAGGTGCTCTTGGTAACCTGACAGCAGAGCTTCAAGCGGAAAGACTTATGACGTTACAGAACCGAATGGTTCTAGATGTTGTTCTTGCAGACAGAGGTGGTGTGTGCAAGGCGATTCATTCGAGCTGCTGTATTTTCATACCTGATAACGCTCCAACTGTTTATCAAGCCATCTCGAAGTTGCATAAAATATCCGAGTCCATACACGTGGACGAAGGTGATTGGACGCTTCTAGGATGGTTTTGGGGCCTGATGTCGCCTTGGGGTTGGAAGATTCTGATGATTGTAGGGGTTGTTGTGACGTTTCTGTTCATGTGTTGTCTTTGCGTACAGTGTGGTCCTGCCTTATGTAGCCTCTGTGCTACAACATGTATAAGAAGGCCATCTGTTACCAGAGAGACATTGATGGATAAGATAATGTTCCAGCAACATCTAAACAATCTGATGAATATCGATATTGATTCTGATTTCGACTAGTGCTTGCCTACATGAGGGCAAAAGGAGCGTCTGAGGTTCCGTGAGAATCGTAATGACGTTTTGGGCTTGATCGAATATGGATGAGTTTGGTATCTACGAACCGCAAATGACGAGTTTAGTGGGTGTACATGTTTTCGCTACACTACTTAGAAGGGTTCGTCTTATTTACGGGTTTCTTCATCTGAACCCTCGGGTTCCATTTTAGATACGGCATCCATTTTGTTTCTTGCCCTCACGTAGCCGGCGAACGAACAATGTCCACCTGATGACCCTGGGACTCCCAAGCTCTTGCGGAAGATGCATATTCCTTTGAGTGTGTCTTTATGACTAGGGGAATGACACGGCAAAGGCAGATGGCTCCGCTCGAGGCTCATCTTGCCGTGCCGGTCTATTGTTTCAGCCTTGCATGCGCTAGGCTCGAATCCTTTGATCCTGTGATCACGCTTCCGATATTGCCCCCACACTCTTTTCAATCTGTTGTCTATCTTTGTTTTCCTTGCACCTGTTCCTGTCCCTTCTCTTCGCTCGTTTACAACCAGAATGGAATGTGCCTAATGGTGGGATAGCGTGCTTTTACAGTTGGGAACCGGCAATGCTACTGTAATTATGTTCCGGGCTTCTGAAAACATGAATGCGATCCTTTTGAAGTTTACTGTGAGAACTGAGTTGTAACCTTTTGTTCGTATGTTGTGCAATGGCGAAAATGTGTATAAAAGGAGCGATCCACTTTTGCAATTCGAAGCAGACTCTCTGAACATACACTCTGTTGTACTTCTAGAGATTTCTGTGTCCCTGCAGTAAATAAACGCTGATCTTTGACGCCGAAGGAAGTGTCCCGTGTCTCTGTAATTTGTACCCCGGAACAGGTATTCCCACGGAGGTTTCAGGTGTTGTGCCCTGGCACCGCTGGGCCTTAATTTAGCCCAGTCCTTCAGTTCTTTAGACCTACCCAACATACATTGGAAATTTGGCATATAGTTAATTCACGGTTGGGGTGGACGGGCGTCCTCTCGCTGGCTACACCGTTGTGGTTCACCCAGAAGCTGGGCATGCTGTGCTAACAGCCCGGGTTTGATAAATGGGATCTCATTGGGGTCTCAGTGGTGAAAGACCTGTTTAAGAAGGGAGCAATACTTACATTCGGTGACCTCCAGAGGCAATACCATCTGGTGCAAGGAGAAATATACAGGTATTTACAGATTAGACATGCGATACAGGCGGCATTCCCGTCTCTCAAAGATATACCAGAATCGGCACCACTGGAAGACCGTTTGCTAAACGGGCCTCCCAGTTTGAAAGCAATATCTTTAACTTATAAGAAGTTGAGTAATAACCTGCCAGACACCTTTCCGAAGCTCAGTGACCAGTGGCAAGACGACTTAGGTCCTATAGATGACGAGGACTGGCAAACAGCTCTTATGTCCCCTCAAGAAGCGGCCATCACACAGAGATACAGGCTGATTCAGCTTAGGATACTCCACCGATCATACATCACAGGGAAAGTTTTGGTGAGAATAGGAGCTAGACCTGACAACATTTGTATGAAGGGGTGTGGACAGCAGGCCACATTTTACCATACCCTGTGGAGTTGCCCAAAGATACGTGCCCTATGGAAGGGAGCCTCAGACCACATGCAAACAGCCTTGGGAAAGGACATAGCATTAACACCACAACTAGGACTGTTGAACATATGGGAGGTGACTGATCTCACCGAAGTTGAACAGCAATTTACAACACTGGAATACACGTTGGTGAAATGAGAGCTGGCTAGAGGATGGGGGAAGCGAGCCCACAACTTGACACCCTATGGGCTAAAGAAATGGATAGATGCATGTTGGCAGAGACCGAGGTTTTTAAGGCTTGGGGTGCCCCAAGAAATGGGATAGGAAGTTATCGCATTGGAATAAATATGGAGGGGATCCCTGTGTGTCGCCTACTGTTGAAATGGAGATGCATAGACAAGCGGGACGTGTGGGAAATGTTTAATGTGCAATAAGAATTAATGGCTGCTCGAGTTTTATGTTGATTATCTTGAACATGTCGTCCAATCATGTATGTATGGCTGTGATTTAAACCAATAAACAAATTTAAAAAATATTAATAATTAATGGCCAAGTACACTAAAGTAAAGCAGGGGAAACTATACCTGGCCTTCATGGATCTCTCAGCTGCATTCAACTACGTAGCCTATCAACTCTGGGAAATAATGCCAGAAATCGGTATTGACGATGCAATAACCACCTTTATTAGACAGCTCTACTCCTCAGCATCGGCAACTGTGCAGTATGGAAACCGGGGTGAGTGCTCTAGGTCGTTCCCAATCTTCAGGCAGTGCGCCAGGGGCACGTTCTTGCCCCATTCCTCTTTTCCATCTATACGAATGGGGTAGAAACACCCCTGCTGAGTTCCACACCCGACGTCCCATCGATTAAGAACGTGCGCACCCCCATTCTGCTATATGCAGACAATGCTGTACTGATTGCCCGCACTGGCCGTGCCCTACAACAACTATTAGGTACGTACGCAAATTACATGAGTAGTTTAGGTTTAAAAACAAATGAGGTGAAGCCTCTTGTCTTAATAACTGGACGTAGAGAGAGGAGGGCCCCACACTTTTACATAGAAGGTCATGTAATTGGCCCACACAGATACCTTCTCGTATCTCAAAATAACCTTTGAGAGACAACTATCTTGGTCTAATATGATTACAACTAGGGGCCTAGCACTGGACACAAGTATAATAGCACTTAACCTCTTTACAAAGTAACTGGGTGAAAAGCCCCTTGAGAAGATCAAAAAGTTCTACTCTGCCAAATCAATATCAATGGCAACTTACGGGGCAGGAATATGGGGATACACTAATGCCCACTCTCTCCAGACTATTGAAAATTCCTTTTGGAAAAGACTCATTGACCTCCCAGTCAGCTGTTCCAATTTGTTATGCCATGCTGAGCTGGATGTCCCTTATATTGATGACATAATTAGGTTGGCACCCATATTGTTGTGGCATTCCATCTGGAGAAGAGCTTCAGTAAACCTTACACAGAGACAAATAGAAAACTGTCTCACCCTGGAACACGCCCTAATGAACCCATGGTGCTCATACATTAAAAACAACCTCACCCCCTAGGTTAAGGTCAACTGTATTACAGTATCAAAAAAAGAAATCGAACCATTTTTTAACCAAAGGGCACTGGAGCGTTCTAAATTAAACTGCTCGAAAGCTTATGTAAAATTGTATTTAGAGAGCCCTATTGAACAGGAAGGCACCCCAGGATATTTATTTTTTGTGTCCAACCCTCGCCATCGATTTATCCCAGTACAGTTTTGTTTAAACCTCATTCCTTCTATGTTTTCCTATCGGCTGGCACCTACTCTATAATCGACCTTCCGCCCTGTCCAAGTGATTTTATAAGGCGAACAGCAAAAGACTTATCTGGCCGCTTATGCATAAACATCATTTTACTAAATGACGCCCGGCTTTGTATTTTTTACAATCATTACCAAGTGAACTAGTATGTTTTACTGTGGCCTCATATTTACTTCTTTCAAGGAAGACTAGGCCGCTGGATCACTTTGTCTTATGAATTATTGATCATGCATCTTAATCTTGTTCATTAAACTTAATGTCTTTTATCAAATTACTGTCATCATTCTTATAATGAAAGCTGTATTATTTAATTGTATATTGTGCATTTTGTACTTTTATGAGCTAAAAAATGTAAGTATCGAATGAAGTGATTTGACTGACTGACTGACTCTTCACCCTATGTCAGAGGTCTTCAAACTTTGTGATGCCGAGACCCCCTTGTAAAACCTTTTTAGGCGTAAGGACCCCCTTCCAACAAAAGTTTCTAGAAACTGGTACTCCTCATCATCAACTTTTGACAGCCATAAATGCGCCTGTTAGACCTCATCACATCCGTCCATCATTCATCCACCCACACTTTCACACATCCATCCATCCACCCTTTCATCCTTCCATCCATACATCCATCCTTCATCCATCCACCCTTTCATCCTTCCATCCATACATCCATCCTCTACCCATCCACCCTTCCATCCATCCACCCATCATTCATCCAGCCACCTTTTCACACATCCATCCATCATTCATCCATGCAAGCTTTTATCCATCCTTCATCCATCCACCCTTTCATCCATACATCCATCCACCCACCCTTTCATCCACCCATCATTCATCCCCCCACCTTTTCACACATCCATCCATGCATCATTCATCCATGCAACTTTTTATCCATCCATCCATCCACCCTTTCATCCATCCATCCTTCATCCGTCCACCCTTTCATCCTTCCATCCATACATCTATCCTTCATCCATCTATCCTTCATCCATCCACCTTTTCATCCTTCCATCCATACATCCATCATTCATCCATCCACCCTTTCATCCATCCATCATTCATCCACCCATCTTTTTACACATCCATCCAGCCATCATTCATCCATGCAACCTTTTATCCATCCATACATCCTTCAGCCATCTACCCTTTCATCCTTCCATCCATCCACCCTTTCATCCATCCAACCACCCTTTCATCCATCCATCTATCCTTACATCTATCCTTCATCCATCTATCCATCTCCCATCCACCCTTTTATCCTTCCATCCATACATCCACCCTTCATCCATCCACGCTTTCATCCATCCATTCACCCATCATTCATCCACCCATCTTTTTACACACCCATCCATTATTCATCCATGCAACCTTTTATTCATCCATACACCCTTCATCCATCTACCCTTTCATCCTCCCATCCATCCACCCTTCCATCCATACACCCTTTCATCCATCCATCCTTTCATCCACCCACCTTTTCACACATCCATCCATCCTTCATCCTTACATCCATCCATCCACCCATCATTCATCCACCTACCTTTACTGTGCCTCTCTCATGGGGGGGGGGTCAGTATCTCTCTGCGTCTTCTTCCTTCTTCTTTCCCGCTCATGGGAGGGCATCTCTGTGCCTCCCTGCTGGGCGGGTGTCCCGGGACCCGCAGCTCCAGGTGCGCAACATCCATTGAACTCAAAGGTCTACACTACAGCCTGCTCCCCCAGGCCCCCCCCCTCTCAATTTGTAGTCCATTCATTTTTTCTATGAAATTACGTACTATTGCTATTATCTACCAGACGTGCTGCAAAATATAGTTACTTAGAATATCCGTGTTCCTTTTCAGATACAACATTCTTTGATTTTTTTTTAGTTACCCTTTGACCTTACTATACCTTTAAATATGCTACAATACAAGAATTTTCAGCAATCGAGGAAAAATTCTGTTTTGCCACTGAAAACCTTTTAATACAAGGAAAATGTGTTCGTTTTTTTGGGGGACTTTTGCTGTTATTTGGCACCACCACTAGATAGCGCCAGTAGTCTGCTGCCCTACCCCGCTATATTGAGGCACCAACCCTGGTTATGTGGAGGAAGAGTGACTAATTGAACAATTCAGTAATTCAGCAGAGAAGAATAAAGATTATCCCAAACTGTTAAAGCTTACCTTTAATATCAGGATAATGCTTTGCATGATGTACACTACAGCCTGCACCTCCAGCCCCCACCACCCCCCTCCCCCACCCCCTCCTGCCCAGCTCGTGTATGTGAGCCCGGCTGAAACAGCTTCTGGGACAGCCACTCCTGAGTACTCGACAGGTCTTTAAAAGACCTTTTACTTGTTAATGAGGCTTGGATGTTTTTCACACCTCGGTGTGAATTAGGCCTCCGCCGTGAGCACCCTCGATCAGCCCAACGCCAGGAACTGCACTCTGCAGAATCTGCGACCCCCTTTCAAGGACTCCACGACCACCCGGTGGGTCGCGCCCCACAGATTGAAGACCTCTGCCCTATGTTATCCTCTCCTCGACCACCTTCGTCCCACTCCTCACCTGAAAGTGTTCCTTCCCTCTTGTCACATGTTCAAGGATGTCCCTTTGCGCATGCACCTGATGCGCTCAAATACTCAGTTCTAACTGCATAATGCAATATACTGCTGTCCTTCCTAATAAACATGCACCAGATGAGTCTTCCCCCATTGCATGTCCCAGGCTATGTTTAGTATGTCGCACATGCTCGTATGCCACCCTACCAGGTGCAGTATTTTCAAAGGTGCCTTCGACCCATCCTACCATCCTGTGTCAACTGTGCCCCATCTGGTACCTTGCCTTCTATCTGCCTTGATGCTTTCATTGACCATGTCTTAAAAATATTGATTTTCACGGGGGAATCCTAAAAACCCCAATGCTGACACAATTGGGAGACCCTCCGAACGTATTTGATTTTCCAAGTGATAATGTCCATGCACAGGAGCCTGAGTGCAAAAGGCTGGGCATTCTAGACATTGCTCTGGTAACTCCAACAGTCCAGGCTCTCTTGTGATACCTTCCATGTCCCAGATTGTCATTGTTAGTATAACATGAAATTCCAGAAAGCGCTGATAACCTAGCTTTTCCCACCCACAGAATCCCATGATATGGACAGACAATTATATGTAAGAAGGGGGAATGCAAGGCTGCTTTTATTAGGATACTAGCAGCCCGTCCCGACCTTGTCTGGGAGCAACAGGCTTCCCCGACCCCCGCCCGCCCCGACATTGTCCAGCATCAAGGGCCCCCGCCTGCCCCTACCCCCGCCTGCCCGACCCCCGCCTGACCCGACATGGGTCCCCTTACCTCAGCCACCGCTCCTCCCGCCTGTCCGCTGCTCGCACCGCTGGTGGCCTGTCCTCTGCTCCTCACGACACCGCTCCTACCCTGCACCATGTCCGCAGCTCCCTTACCTCAGCCGCCGCTCCCACAGCCTGTCCGCTACTCGCACCGCCGCTGGCCTGTCCGCTGCTCCTCACGTCACCGCTCCTCCCCGCGCCATGTCCGCCACTCCTCGTCGCCCCCCCTGGACGCCGCTCCTCCCCGCGCTCCTGACGTGAGCACGCACGTCTCGGCCGGCGCTACTTCGGAGGGACTACTTTTATTTTTACTGTAAATGTTTTCAATAACGTTTTTTTATTTTATTTATATAGCCTATAACCATCTACACACCCTGACGATTCCAACGGTGTATCGGGTGTGTGGATTGGCGCTGTGGTTCCCGAGTTTACCCGCCTCAAAGGCTGAAAGTTCTTCCTTTATTATAGTAGTATAGATTCTCTGAGACACCTGACGTTCATGCGCAGTGACGTTCGATGTACGTTTGAAGTACCATGCACTTCACAGGACGACCAGGAAACCTGTTGCAAATCGGGGGTTTCAGTGAAGTTCTTCATAAGTTCTGCAACACACTACCATTTGGTGTTTCTAGTTAGCACGTGTATGTAAACAATATGCCACTAATGTGAACCTGCAGTGACTTTCGATCATCTGGCATGTGATTTTCCAAACGTTTCCATTGCAGATTGGATTCCAAATAGATTCTGTGGAGGTTTGTGTATGGTTGGTTGCTCACATCATGGTGTGCCCCGGTAGTTCTTTTGCAGGTACTGTTGCGCTCTGACCATCAAATGTACATGCCAGGAGCGGTGAGGCGGGAAAAGGTAATTGATAAACAGCCTCCTAGAGGCTGGAAGGGCAGGCCGTGGCGCGCAGGAGTCAAAGAGGCAGACACAGCCATTTAACCGTTCATTGGCCAGGCGGGATCTAACCGGCCTGGTCATTGTTCCCTTCGTGACCCGGAAGTGACTCAATCACTTCCGGGTCACCATGGGAATGACCCGGAGCGAGTGGGGGCCGGCGCGCCCTGCCATTAGTGCGGTGGGGCCATGTCGGCCCCGCCTTTCCATTCTCATCCGCAAGCAAGCACACAACATACATGTAAAGCAATTTGTCGTTTACATCCGCTGCCAGATAAGGACATATTCCACCTAATTGTACTCGATTTTTTATTACACAAATAGTGAATAATATTATTAACTATTGGTGTAGTAAACATATTACATAGACCAGGAATGTAGAGTGCCACCTCCAGACTCTGACACGGCCACTGGAACCGGAAACGAAGGGTGGAGGCTGTCAGCCCCAGCATGGAAGACGAGCACAAAAATCTTGTCAACAGGGAGTATGTTTTGAATAGGGTTATCTTAAAGTACAGAAACGGAGAAACCCATAAAAATGAGCTTACAAGAGATCAGTTTAGTTGAAGAACCAGTCGTAAAACTGACAGAATATTTCAAGAACAGACGGTTCCAACTAGGGCTGCCAGAATATGCGAGGCATTTGGAAGAGAATAATACAGCGTGGAGGGCGGTAGTCTAAACGGGCTTTCCTGCACGCGCATCTCGGTGTTAAGCATCATAGGGTGTAGGAATGTTTATTTTGGGGAGAGGACAATAAGGCCGGACACTCGAACTTTGCCCCGTGAAAAAGTAATCTATCAGGGTGAGGAGTCTTCATCAGGAGAATGAGGGGAACAGCTAATGGAAAGAGCATACCAAGTGATGAACAAAAGAGTCCAAATCATTCCAAAAACTTCACGAACGTACTGCAAATGTAAATACGTTTGCGAATCAACCTGAAATAACAGGAAGTATGAACGTTTTGTGAATTCTTGCAAATGCTCAACTATTTAGAATGTATAGCAAACAAAGTTACACATCACCTGTATTCGCAGATTTACAAATTGACAAAACACCTTAACGTTGCAAAAGTGGGAAAATAACGGAACTAGCGTGAGTGAAAACAATTCGCACAAACTAGGTCTATGATTAGAAAGTGAAGAAAGAAGTGAAAACACAATTGGCATGCTTACACAGAAAAGTGCGTAAATCCTAATATAACAATTCTGCCAGGTCATTTGATCCTAATCTGTGACTGTAAATATCATACTCACTCTTTACACTCTTTTCCTATGCATTTACATATCGACTCTAGAAATGGAGATCTATGGCCTGATTACCAAACATTTTACTGCAAGCATGTGTAATTTGCAAAGGACGAAGGGCCTTATTACAACATTGACTGTCCTACAGTGAACCACTAAAGCTGTGGTGCTGCCGCCCGCCGGATTAGGACTTCAATCCTGGTCTGGTGGGCGGTCCCGCGGCGGTCAGCTACGGCAGTCTGTGTGGCTCATAAAAGAGCCTCACCTGCAGAATGCTGCTGCCAGAGCGCCGACAGCACCTTCCTGCACAGTATGGCATGTATGCAGGGCCGGCTCTAGGGCGGCGCTGACTTTGGGTGGGGTGATGAATTTGGAAGTATTGTGTGGTGGTAAGAGCACCTGCTGCCACATTCATGGCCTCCAGAAATTTACAGGCAACAACATAAATGTCAAGATAACTCTGGTGATTAATGTTCTTAGAGAGAGAGCGGAGGTTTGTCTAGTGGAAGTTTTGACTCATCAAAGGGTAGTGCAGAGGGTTAATATGCCTGCTGCAAAGAATGTGTACCATTCAGATCACAAAGTGCATATAATACAAATAGGTCAGTAGGTTACTGTTTTTGGAGAGATCCTTATCTGATTGGCAGTTTATAAATTATAATCCTAACATAGAACAGTGAGTTATTAACTGTCACCAAAGAGCTGCATAAAAACTGCAAGGCATACATTAGAGCATTATGATTTTACCTCATCTTTCAATATCCTCATGTTGGAAAAAGGCTTCATTTTAATAGAAATCAATTCTGATTATTGAAAAGAACCACCAACCATGGTAAATTTTACATTTAAAGAGTGTGCTTCTCCAGACCAAGCACTATTAAACTATACTGTTTACCAGAATGGATGATGTGATGCCTGTACCTTGTAGTCCTTTGTATTATGTATCCTTTCCTATACACTAATCTACGCACCTATGATTGATTGTCTTTGTGTAATGTGCGTGATGTAAAGTGCTCTGACACTCTACAGTAGTATTAGTGGCAGCAGCTCTATAAAACGAATTAAACGCATCTGAGAGAGAGAGGCAATGTAGACTTGAGAGGCACTGTTAAAGGGTGGTAGTCAGGGTAACGTAGGTGGTTTGTGGGGGGCTCCAACAAACAATGTCGCACAGTGCGCCTCCAGCACTAAAGCCGGCCCTACACGTATGCCACACCGTTCAGGAAATGGGGGTGCAAATCTGGGGGGTTTCACTACTTGTGCCAAACTTCATCATGAGGGAGTCCAAGACAGCATTTCGTCTATGGAAAGGATTTGTCAGGACGTAGCTTTTGCTCCAGCCAGGTCAAGTGATGGTCTTTTCTTTTGAAGTGTGTATTTTCCCTAAAGTGTGAACGTTCTGAATCACCACTGCAGGAGATGTATGGAGAAAAGGTAACAAAAGGAGAACCTCTGTAGTAGAACAATAAGGTTCACATAGCTGTGCCTGACTGTACTCAAGATACTTCTCTATTGTCTAGAAACCTTTAGAGGTTGAATTGATACAGAGCACAAACGCTTCTAAGTGACTAAAAAGTACGTGCAAATGTTTGGTAGCCTATGAGTCTTACTAACAGTCTGGAGACTTAAAAAGGAGGAATTGGTGCTATTTTATGTGGTGTGTCTCCTCAAGCAATAATTTCCACCTTAATTAATTTCAAGTTCCATAAACTATTCACTCCAGAATGTGAGAAGGGTATTCCTTTTAGGATGTTACTGATCACATTGCCTCTGCTTACCTCTGTTCCTTTACCTCCTGTTTTCTCTCTCATTTGCCTTTCTTACTCTTGGTCTGAGTCAAAGTATGATGATGAAAAATACGTCCCAGTGTCCAAAAATAGGTGTTGGTGCCCACCACCTGTAACCACCAGCACAAATGAAACCCAGGGTATTAAGCATCAGAAGTAGGTCCCATTCCTAAAAGGTTTGCACCCATTCTGCAAGAATACTGCTAGTGTTTGGATATCAAGAAGTGTTCAAGAAGAATTTTTGCTCAATATTTTTATTGGGCCCTAATCTATTATCTCTATCAGCGTGCACTGACCTGAGTGTAAGAGCGAGATTGCTAAATCACCTGGATATTAGCATAAGAATGTTTTTATTACTGAAAGATGGGAATAGTGGAAACACCACCAATTGCAAATCAGTGGCTGTTAGAACTGGGATTTCTGGTTTTCTAAGGCTTACGCCAAAGCCAGGCAAAGACCACCATTCTAGTCAGGGCAAGGGAGTCACACGCCATGATAACCCCTGCTCACCCCCTTGGTAGCTTGGCACAAGCAGAAAGGCTTATCCCGGAGGGAATGTGTAAAGCATTTGCGCATGCACACAACAGCAACAACATCCTAGGCACACCACAAAAGGAACTCCACACAAGGTTATATAAAAATAACTTTTGTATTGTCAAAACACATTAGATAGTAATCACACAATATACATTGTGCCAACTGGCACGGGCAATATTCACACAGGATTATTTACACCAGGACAGGGCCACATGGGTCACTGTGAGAATCAAAACTTAGCAGAAATAGCACTTCTAGAACTTAGAATAAGTGTAGCACAAAATAACAATTATAGGTCACAACCAGTAACCACTGGTAACAGGTAGGTACACACTACACAATACTAATAACCATAGGCCTAGATCACGCATGGACACATAACCTCTCTAGTATAACATACTAGGCAAAGCAAACTTCTAAGCATGAGCACCTTTAGAAGTCTAACACAAGCATAAAGGCAAAGCACATTACACAGCCATCACATTTAGGCCTAACCAGTAAAAATACAGTAGGCAATCTCCTCACTAGTCTAAACACATTAGATTCTGCCTCCTAAGAATAAATCACATTTAGGGGCGTAACTCACAGTGAAGTAAACTCTCACTAACATAAACTTACATAGGTAAAATAACCTCATAATCATAGTAACATCACAGTGCGCAAAAATCACATTAGGCAATTACCATTCAAAACATAGTAAAATCACATTGCGCAAAAATCACCTTAGGGCCTTGCGCCCTACCCACATACCAGACCCCTGGCCAACTGGCCATCTCAGGAAGGGGCTCAAAGGCCCTGTGTCCAGAATGTCAGGGCGCGCTGCCAACGCAGCGCCAGTCAGGGTTGCGCCACCGGCGCAAACTTAAACGTTGCACCTGCCCACTAATTGCTGGGCAGCTGGGAACAGTAACAGGGCCTAAATGTTGCAGCTGGCTCTAAGTGCTGTGCAGCTGTGGAAGGCCTGGCACCACTGTGCCATCTCTGTCCCACACAGGGACTCTCTCTCCCTTGGCGCTTAAACGGTGCAGCTGCCCACTAATTGCTGCGCAGCTGGGAAACAACAAAACTGCAACAGGGTCCTCACTGACCCTAGAACAGAACTGCGCCAACTGTTGGAGCCACACAGGCTCTAAAGTGAAAACATGACCCTCGGGCACTCTGGCGCCTTAAACACTGAGCCAAACGTTGGAGCCCCCTGGCTCTGACATCAATTATGCTCCCGGAGCCCTCTTGGGCTCGAACTGAACAAAATGCCCCTTAATTGGTGGAGTCCCTCTCGGGGGACGCGAACTCGAGAAAATGCCGCCTGAGCCTCTCGTGGGCTCAAAAACAAAGCAATGCCCCTGAGCCTCTCGTGGGCTCTGTGCAAACAACTGCCGCCTTGTGGGAGCCTCTCTGGCTCTGAATAATGATGTGCCCCCTGAGCCTTTCAGGCTCCAACACAAAATGCAGCCGTCGTTGGAGTCCCTCCTCAGGGGATTCGGCTACTGAAAATGCCCCCGGAGCCCTCCGTGGGCTCTACAACACTAATGCAGGGGCTGCCCGCTGCCAAGTGGGGCCACCCGGGGGAACCAACAAGGATAACCCGCACTACCTAGCTCACTCCTCGGGACCTCGCTGGTAAAAGGGCGGGGGTCCCTGCTTCCTTTCTCGGGGGTGCGGGGCTCACCTCTCGGCGGGACCACCTTTAGGCAGCGCAGAGCTCTCTTCAGACACCGGAGCCCCGCCTGCACCTGCAGCCGCCTCTCCTTCTCACACGGGAGCCTTGCTCCCTGCAGCACTCCGGGGCTCTCTCTCCTCCTGAGAGCCCCGGGGGAAGTACGGTGACTTCCGGTTGTCTCTTGGTGCCGCCCCCGGCCTGCCTGACTTCCTGCTCCGGGCCGGGCGGCGGCGGGGACAATCTCGGGCTCAATCCGGGGTAGGCTCCCGGCGTAAATCAGTAATAAGGCGAGGTGGGCACTCGCTTTGGGTCTAAACAATAAAAACAGTGGCACGGTCCCTGGCAGCACAAAAATGCAGGGTGGGCACCTGCCTGGAATACAAAGCACTCCCAAGCGCTTAGGGGCAAAATCAAGCGCTCCCAGGCGCTAGTGTAAAATAAAGCGCTCTCCAGCGCTAGGGGCCAAAAGGAAGCGCTCCCAGGTGCTAGTGGCCCAAAAGTCAGCAACAAAGTCCTTCAGGAGTCCAGGACAAGAGGTGGAGCACAGCAGCTCCCAGAAAAGGAAAGTCCAACAGGTGTCCAGGAGCTGGGCAGGGCCCAGGGAGGCAAGCCGTCCCCTGGGCCCCAGCAGCAGCACGCCCCTGGTTGATTCCAGTCAGAAACAAGAACATCTTCAGGGTGTCACAGCACCCTTTTTATACAGCACAATCCTTTGTCTAAAGGTGCAGGGTGGGGGCAAAACCAGGCACAGCTGGTTTGGGAAAACTCTTGATGTGCTCAGCCACCCCTTCCATTCACTAGTCAGGCTAGGGTCATCAGTCGCACCACAGGGGGCGGAGCCAGCAGTGTGTGGGGAAAGCCCAGCCCTATTCAGGTCCCAGGTGCACCCTTCCCTCACATCAGCATGCTAATCTCTCCACTCACCACCGGGGCAGACCCATCCAGACTCCTGGAGCAAGGCTCCCCAGCCAGCTCCAGCCAATCACATGCCAGCACACTCACTACACATGCACACCCATGTCTAGAAGTGGCACTTTCACACTAGACACATTCATGCCGCATACATCATTGCGCAGCATTCAATCTCATGAGTTCGCACATACCAAACTCGACCCTGCACTCCCCACACATCATGAACTACCATGGTCACACAGATTCTGTGGTTCTGAAAATTCTGGGCCCTGCTATAATATAGTACCGAGGCCCAACACTCGTGTCACAAAATATCATCGTACCATGACGAATTTGGTGTCGGCAGACCGGTAATGATCAGGACATTATCCCTATGCATTTGCGTTGTGATTGAGTGATGCTATCACCCTTAAATCCTGGTTTCCATTTCGAACCCTCGGGTTCCATTTTGTGAACAGCATCCATCTTGTGGCTTGCCCTCATATAGTCAATTGTTTGAGGCCGAGTTTAATTTAAAAGGACACGTCCACCTTAGCTGACGTCCCCATGACCCGGCCGAGCTGACTCCACTGCCTCCAGCCAAACCTGTTCGGGCGGTTCCTCGCCCAGTGGCCGAGTAAGATAGCATCAAGGCACAACATGCCATAAACCATCCACTACATACAAACCATGTTATCCACACACATATACCAGTCCATGTTTCTTGTTTATGGCCGGTTTTACGATGAGAAGGTGCCCGATTTTATTGGGGTTTCATCGGTATCTGATGGTAGTTCTGGGTCGAGCTGGGTAATCTATCACGAACTGGACATACGAAATTGTAGGCTGGCCATCATGACTTTGCTTTTTCTTTGTTGTACAAATATGTATATTGTTGCATCATAAAACAAGGAATTCTTGCCTGAAGTGTAATATTGTGTATAAAAGGAGAAGGCTAGTTCTGTAAAAATGAACAGTCGCCTGAGAACTTACATCCCGTGTAGTTGTACTTCTAGGACGCTTGTTACTTGGTTGCAGCCAATAAAACTCGATCTTTGACTTCACCTAGAAGACTCTGTGTTTCTGTGGTCCGGAACAGGGAGAACTCAGAGGTCTTTGGGTGTTTTCCCCTAGCACCACCGGGTTCCTAAAAACCCGGCACCTCAGTTGGCGCAATCGTGGGGAGGTATCAAGCGGTGACGGTCCAAGCCAGATGTTCGTGAGGAGCTTCGTGTGAAAATTCCAGAGGACGGCCAGCCACTTCAGCGACCCCTGTATGTCGACGTGGTTCCGAAGGTCTTTGCTGCGAGGTTCCCCGCGTCCCGACGGCTACGAAGGACTGCTGCCCTGACTATCGCCCTGTTTTGGACCCAGTGATCCTTGGTAGAGCGAAACGATAGACGAGTCTTCTAGTGACGTCATCGATCATCAATACTTCCGTTAAGTATAAGTGGAGCATCTCCCAGTCCTTAGTTTGATTCTTAGTTTTGGTATCCTTGAGATACACCTTGTTTGGAACTTGCAAGCGCCAAAACCAAGCGATTCATGTATTCACGAAAATATCGTATTCGATAATCCTTTGAAGTTTGAAGCTAGACTAGTGAGCGAAGATGCCTGGTCTTAGCAGACTTGGAAACTTGTTTTGTCTTGGTTGTAGTAAGGACTCCCGATTAGAGGATTCGTGTCCGGTTCCTCCGATTGGAACTCCAACATATGAACTCTATGTGAAGCATGGAGTAGGCCCTATCACATATAATGAGGTATGGATAAAATACACCAGAAAAGATGGTGTTTTAAAATGGCCCCAATATGGTAGCTTTGACGCAGAAATTTGAGATAATCTCGAGGTCAAACTTTTTAAGAAGCAAGCCCGGCCGGCGATGTTTGACTCTTTTCGCTTATGGCGCAAAGAAGCCAAACAGAAAGAAATGAAATTAGCAAAGAAAAATAAAAGAGGTATGTCAATGGTGCAAGCTGCCATTGCATACAGGGATAATGAGGAAGAGCAAGAGAGTGAACAAATGCTCAGAAGCAAGAAGTTAGCAGTAGATAAATGCTACCCAATGTTGCCACATGAAGGACAAGGTTCAAAAGGAATGGGTGAAGATGCCTTCAAGGGAATTTATTTTGTACGTAATTGATTACTTAGAATAATTTTATAAAGGATCGATTAGTAATCCTTATTGGAAATCAATCAAGCACTGTAAAGTTCCAATTAAGTTTAGACAATCTGTTTCATCAAGACACAACATACAAACAACAACACAAGGTGTATTAGAAAAATATAATTTTATCCAAAGGTTTTTAAAGAAATCACTTCATATACAGATAAGTAAACAAACAAGGATTAGGACTGTGGGTACACACATAAGTAAATTAATACGTGACTCAACAGAACCTAAAAACACCTATCCCAAATCACACTGAATAAAACAAGACAGGGATAAGATGAAATGTCGACGTTTCGGTTTCCTATGAGTTAATTGTGGAAACCATCTTCAGGACTGAAGTCAATTGGCGTCTGTATAGAGAGATTGCAATCTGAAATAAAAATATTTACAGTTACAAGTCTAAACTAACTATATATATTCATTACACCTTGGTGACATAACAAAAAACATTTATAAGACAGCAAACATATATCAAACAGTGACATAGTGATGCAAAACATTAAAAAGACATTCTGGACCTAAAATTCATTCAGCTAATCATTTCAATATATACATATGTACATATTATTCGGGTCTGATGTTGATCCACATAGATCACAAAGTTATTTAAGTACTGGCTCATTAAACAATGAGTCATATAATAAACCGGCAATAGTCTCTGTAGCACGGTCACATTAATGATCGTTTGCATATCAAACAAAAGAAACATTACATTTTATGTTATCCTGGTTATACAATTCAGTTCATGATTATGCATTTCAATTCCTAAATAACCGAATATAACAATTAAAGGGTCATAATATTTTAAATTTCATCTTCATCTGTACATGACTATTTAAAAAGAGAAGACAAGAGAAACAATGTAATTGTGAAAATTAAACATCATTCTTTCCTTATCCAGCGGATGTTATATGAAACCACATCAATTGGATCTCAATTACCTGATTTCCTAACGCTGCCGGACTATGATTGCTTGAGAGCTGCCACGGTCTATTGTCAAGGTGGGGCCGCTCCTGAATATAAGTATCAAGATTATTGTGTGAATTGACTTATTTTTTATTTCAAAAGAAATAAAGGACACTAAAAGGAGTTTACCTATTTGGGGCCATATGTAGGTGGCCAAATACCGATCGGTAACACCGAAAATGGCTCATTTTCGGTATTACCGACAAATATGTAGCCATGTGAGATGTAGGTAATACCGAATAGGATCGATAAGAACGAATCGGTAAAAACCTTCCGTCACCGAATCGGAATTACCGAAACAATGAGATCCGAATCGGTAGAAACGAATCGGTAAAACCCCCAAATATGCTATGTAGCAAACCCCGGTATTACCGAATTTGGCCAAAATCGGTGATAACGATTCGCTAATTACCACGTTTCTGGAGCATGTGGTAATCAGGAGGAGTCTATATAAACACACCCAAAATGCATCTGTATGACCACAATGGCAGGCCTCTATCTCATAGCAAGGCGCCTACGGCTGGGAGCAGCAGGAATGAGGATCTGGAGACGTGAGGAGCAGGTGTACAGAGTACGCATCACTCTGTTCCAGTTGACAGACGCTGAAATACACGAGAGATACAGATTGCACCCAGACACCATCCTGGAGCTAATACGGGACCTAACACCCTATCTGGAGCATCAGACACCAAGGGCCCACGCAATCCCCCCCCATGTCCAAGTACTCTGCTGCCTGCACCTGCTAGCATCAGGAAGTTTCCAGGGTGTGATAGCAGCAGTGGGTGGAGTATCACAGAGCTGCCTCTCCCGGATCTTCAACACCTTCCTAGACGCCATGATGGACAGAATGGTACATTACATATCCTTCCCCAGTACGCAGGTGGAGCTGCAGAGAACCAAGCTGGAGTTCTATCAAATTGCCCACTTCCCCCACGTGATCGGCTGCATCGATGGGACCCACATTCCCATCTGCCCACCTGCAGCAAGTGAATACATTTACAGGAACCGCAAATCCACCCACTCAATCAATGTGCAGGTGATCTGCAATGCCAAACACATTATCACAGACATTGTGGCCAAATACCCCGGGAGTACCCACGATGCTTACATCTTCAGGAACAGTGGCATACATACACGTCTGCTTGCTGGTGAATTTGCCGACGGACACATACTAGGTAAGTAAATGTCTCACACCCTGATGTACACCCTGCCACAAGCTGTTGGTCACACCAATCAATGCCACTTACTTCTCTTCATAGGTGACAGCGCATATGCCCTCCGGCCGTATCTCCTCACACCATATCTGAACCCAACCACCCGAAGGGAGAGGAGATACAATGTGGCACATAGGAGCACACGCAACGTGGTGGAGCGCACTTTTGGTATGCTCAAAAGCAGATTCCGTTGCCTCCACAAAACAGGAGGTGCGCCTCTGTACAGCCCCTTAAAATGTTGCAAGATTATTGCTACGTGTGCAATGCTACACAATCTGGCCACCAAAAAAGGAACTGCAGTGGAACTGACTGAGTCAGAGGACGAAGACGAGGACAACCCTCAGCCAGAGCCCAGCGCGGCTGGTGCTGCAATTGAACATGATGGGAGACATAGACGGGCAGAGATAACATCACACTACTTCTGAGTGAGTAACGACACTGAGGCATTTCCAATTACATGTACAGGTGTTTATTTGGCACACCTACAGCATTCTGAGCAATGTCCAATTGGACATGGGTTACATCACCCATCACATGCATGTGGACAGCCAGAGTCCTTCACTTCTTGCGTCCCCGTGCTGCACGTGCATGTTCCCCATCCACACTGACTTGTGAGTTGGACCGTTCCTGTGCTGGGACAGTACGTCCACTACGCCTCCTGCACTCGGTGGGTGAGGGTGTGATGCTACCACGGCTGGAAGCCTCCTCACTGTCCCCCCCCCCCTTCCATATTTGAGGCATTAGCATTCTGCATGAGCTCTAGCACTGAGGTCATGGACACCATCCCCCTGGCCACATCCCTGCTGCAATGCGACATCTTCTCCTGCATGGCGATGGACCGGCGACACATCAGTGCTGTCGTACTGGCCAGCCGGTTCACCGACGAAGTATAGTCTTGGAGTCTCACTCTCAGTCGGCGCATGCCAACACGGTCCTGCTCCAGCTGGCTGCACAGGTTGTCCACCGAGGTTGCTACCCTCTCCATCCCTGCAGACATATTCTCCCCCATGGCACTGATACCCTCCTCCATCTTGTGCATATGTCTGTTAATGTCTGCCACCTCCCTGTGTAACGACTTCATCTCCCTTCATTGCAGGCGCTGGACCTTCAGCATCTTTCCTTCCAGTCCAGCAAACACACTGCCACCCTGCTCATATTCCACTGGACTGACCGGCCTTGCCCTGCGGCGTCGTGATGAGATGTTCGCACCCTCGGATGCTGAACCAGCCCGCTCCCTGTTGGATCTCTCTACAATGGGACTTTGTTGGCGCTGGCTGCCCTCCTCCTCCGACTCCTCCATCTGCTGGAGGGTGATCACGGCATGCCTCCTGCCTGACTGTGGTTGTGGTGGTGGTGGTGATGGTGGTGGTGGTGGTGTAGGTGAACGTCGCAATGGTGACTGAGTGAGAGGGGATTGCGGCCCTCCCTGGCGCTGTGGTGATGTCTGTGGTGAACGATTGGCTGGCTGCGATGGCGCAGAGCTGGTGTTCCCTGCAGCCATGCTGTCTTCATCGTGTTCACTCCCCTCTGGCCTGGCTGACCTGCCTCTGCTGCCCTCAGCTGCACTGCGAGATGACTCGCCTGAAATGACACAAATGTAAATTTTCTCAATGCTCTGTCTGCAATGCCATTGCATTAAAGTACATGCCAACAGTGCACAGTGGTTATCCTGACCTGTCCAATTATGTTACCATGCTATTGTGTTAGCTGCCCTGACAGTCCTGATCATGATTTCACACTGACTACATCACCCAGTATGCATTGCAGGTAAGCAGTAAGACATGGTGTGGAGTGGGAGCACTTTTACCACTATGGGGGTTGGGGTTTGGGAGGGGTTAGGGCAGCATGCTGGGCATGCTTCTTACCTTGTTTTCTAGCTGCTCTGGCGGAGCTGTCTGCGTCTCCTATGCCACTCACACTCTCCCGCTGGATGGTGGACTCCACCATCTGTTCCAGTGGTGTTGGTACTGGGGCTCGATTTTTTCCTCCTCCAGTTTTCCCTGCCAGCCTATGCCTCTCTGCCATCCTCTGTTTTGCAGTTTTTCTGAGGTCGTACCACCTCTTTCTGATGTCCTCTATGGTGCGCAGGGTCACACCTATGGCATTGATCTTGTCCCGAATGCCACTCCATATTTGCCTCTTCTGTGCGTCTGGCACTTGGTGGGACTGGGCTCCAAACAGCATGTGGTACACTTGGGTGACTTCCTCAATCAGGATCTCAAGCTCCTTGTCGCTGAACTTGAGTTTTCTTTTTCTATCACCTCCCTCCTTCTCCTTGTCCTGGCTTGCCATTGCAATGCTTGTTCTGTTTTTCTTCTCTTTTCTTTTTCTGGTCTATGTTGCTGCTGCCTCCTCAGCTCTCCTGCCTGCCTGTCTGCCTCACAGTGAGCTCCAGGCCCTGTGCACCTGGCTGGGTGTGGCAACTTCCTGTTTGGGAAGTAAATGGGTGTATCAGGATTGGCTGATTCACCAAAACGCTGTTTTTTGAATTACCGATTCGGTATTTCCGATTTTGGGTGTGGATTCGGTAACATCGAATCGGTATTAGCCTTTCGGTATGCATTTTTATTACCGATCTGGTCACAATCGGTATTTAATACCGATTAGGAACGAATCGGTAATGTTTAACGAATATTTACCTACATCACGTTTACCTCATTCTTAATACCGATTCGGTATGAATCGGTATTACGGAGTCGGTATTTGGAATTTACCTACATATGGCCCTTGGTGTGTTAGCTAACTTCTTGACTTTACAAACAAGTTGTGGACTTCGCTGTATTGACGCTGGATTTTTCAATTATAACCACACCTAATGGGCAAAAGCATAAAAATCCAAATCATAATAGATCCTGCCTATTTGTACAGATGTATTTGCTGGCCATCTTGTAACCAGGACAGAGAGCAAACAACATACCTGTTGATAAGCGATATGGTGAATGAAGTCATACCTTGAAAACTGGGACAAAACTAGTGCAGATGCCTGGTAAAGTTTTGCCACACGTAGAAGATTAATTCAGGGACAGTTGTACAATCGACCATGCGGCGATAATCTGGGAAACATATATAATGATATTAGAGCGTTGTTGTCTTAATAAACAAGGGGAAGGTTTGTCTATTTAACATTTCATAATATCTAGCTTATCTAATGAAAATAATGAAGGTAAATTGCAGCGCAGCGTATAGTTCGTTCAAGATAGCTGTTTGCTGCGTTTGGTGCTCGGCGGTATACGAGACGGCGTTTAATGCTCCTGGCCTCGCCGCACGTGGAAAATCAATTTCAAGGAAAGTGTTCCAGCAACCATGCGGTAGTAGTCTAAAAATTGTATAGATGGTATCAGAGCATTAATGCCTTAGTATACCAACACAGAATTTTTATCTATTTACTGGTTCATGATTTCAGGCTTACCTAATCGGAGCAGCAGTGGTAGAGTGCAGCGCAGCATATAGTCAGTTCAAGACGACTGATCGCTGCTGAGCACTCGGTAATTTAAAGGACGGCGTTTAGAGCTCGAAATAGGACTGCACTTTGGCAGCCATGTTAGACTGGTCAAAACGTTTGTAAGTGCAATAGATCATGCTAAGTGTATGTTTGAGTCTCTGAATTTTACACAAATGAGTACATTAAAATAAAGTACATCAGAATAATGTAGCACAACCGATTGTGTTGTGAGCAAAATGATGAAAGGTTAATCCATGATCGGTATTTATTCATAGAACATCCGCAATTTCATAGGTGCTTAACTAGCATCACAAATGATCAAATATAGCTGGTGAAAACAAACATCATAAATAATCATATATATATCATAAGATGTACAAGGGAAACACATCTATGTATATTATCTTAGATAAAAACTGATAACTAGTCAATTTGTATAGAAAAAGAGTCCACAGACAGAATTTTTGATTTCAAAAGAAATAAAGGACACTAAAAGGAGTTTACCTATTTGGTGTGTTAGCTAACTTCTTGACTTTACAAACAAGTTGTGGACTTCGCTGTATTAACGCTGGCTTTTTCAATTATAACCACACCTAATGGGCAAAAGCATAAAAATCCAAATCATAATAGATACTGCCTGTTTGTACAGATGTATTTGCTGGCCATCTTGTAACCAGGACAGAGAGCAAACAACATACCTGTTGATAAGCGGTATGGTGAATGAAGTCGTAACTTGAAAACGGGGACAAAACTAGTGCAGATGCCTGGTAAAGTTTTGCCTGTCTTATTGCCAACATCATTCCGGCAGGTCTACAAATACGTAACGTTCCAATTATTTTTGTAGACGACGAAGAATTTAAAATCGGATTTAGTTTCTCTGCCAACAGGTGCTCACGCACCTGGATGGTGCTGAGCATAGAAACAGCACTTCGCCAAATTCAAATTCTGACAAAAGAAATTGAATCCTTAGAAAAAAAGATCTCTGGTGACAGCACTATCACTAACAGCAAGCTTTTGTTGGACAAAATACAACAAACCATAAAAGTGTTTGAGGAGTTTAATGCACATAAGAAAACTGAAAAACTCCAAAACGACATTAAAAGATTCAATAAGGAGAAAACCTATCCTTATTTAAGGAAAGACTTTTATACATCCCAAGGCCCAAACGATCAACCATCAAAACGGGTGACTTTCTCAGAAACGGGTTCTGAGTCTGGCAGCGATAGATCATTCAATTCTAACTATCGTCAAAACGATCAACAACCATCTACATCTCACCAATCTTTTTTAGGCCAGGACCAACGAGGCTCCAGACCACCGGGGAGGCCTCAGCAACCAAAGAGAGGATGGTATCGGAAACAGTATACACCGGGGTTCCGTCAAACCCGGAACCGTTACTACGAATGGTAAATGAAGATTTAACTATACCTATCTTCAACCTTTCAACACATAAACTCTCTGAACAAGAGATGGCAGTTTTATCTAACGGCCTGAGTTTTGTGCCGACTTACAAAAATTATCTTTTCCAAACAAAACGTGAATTATATTGTTTCTTTCGCACAGTTAGATTGAAAAATTACTTTGCGAATAATATCTCTGATCCAAAATTGGGTTTTACTGGACTCCGAAATCCTTCCACCTTCTATCCTCCCAATGCAATGGTAAACAAAGACATAATCACCTTTGAGAACGCAACACTTTTAGAGATAGAAAATCTCTTTAAGAATCCATGTAAATTCAAGCCTAATCTACCTAAAGAACAACAAATAGCTTTACAAAATCTCCAGAAGCTACCTGACGCTATACTCAAACCAGCCGACAAGGGTGGTGGGATAGTGCTTTGGCAAAAATCCAAATACGATGAAGAAATGATTAGACAATTATCTGTCTCTTGCCATTATAAAAAACTGACCTGTAATCCAACCAAAAGGTTGATCACAGAAATTACAACTTAAAGTAAATTAGGTCTAGAGGGGGTTGGCTGAATGAGAAAGAGGCTTCTTTCTTAATAAATAAAACACCTACAGTACCTGCCATATATATGCTCCCGAAGGTGCATAAAGATTTAAATAATCCACCAGGTCGCCCGATAGTATCGGGGTGTAACTCCATCCTAAAACCCTTGGCACAGTATGCAGACTTCTTTATTAGACCATTCGCTGTTGAACGCTCTACTTACATCAGAGACACTACAGCGGTAATAAATGAGGTTGAAAATGTTCATTTTGATCCAACAACCAATATACTTGTTTCTATGGATATAGAAAGCTTGTATACTAACATCCCTCAAATTGAAATTTTGGATATACTTAACATACTTTTAGAGTCTAGACCAAGACCGCACTCTGTCCCTACTGCTTTTATTTTGGAATGTGCAAGATTGCCTCTATGTGAGAATTTTTTTCTATACGAGAACTCCTTCTATCAACAACAGAAAGGAGTAGCTATGGGCGCTGTTTTTGCCCCCGATATAGCAAATATTTATGTTGCACAGTTTGAGGATGAACACATTTGGCACTCTTCTAACCCATTCTCCTCAAACATTTTAAAATGGCTATGTTACATAGATGACGTTTTTTTAGTTTGGGATGGCACTGAAAATCAACTCAAAGAATTCCATCTATGGTTAAACTCCAGGAACACCAATCTTCAGTTCACTCTTGAACATAATACTACTGAAATGCCATTTCTTGACATCAACATTAAAGTTGATATTAACAATCAACTCTATACCACCTTGTTTACTAAAAAAAACTGCGAGAAACACACTTTTGAAATACTCTAGTCATCACCCTAGAGCATTGAAGGACGGATTGCCATTTGGACAATTTCTCCGCCTTCGGCGAAATTGCACATTCAAAGATGACTACTTTTGTGAAGCCAACAAATTAAAGGATAAACTACACTCACGTGGCTATCCCAGCAGATTACTGAGGAAATCAATGAAAAGAGCCTGGTATTATGATCGTGACACCTTACTAACTGTTAAAGGTCGAACAAATAAAACCAATATTGTATGTGTATCCACATTTGGTACACATTCAAATGCAATCAAAAAAATTGTATCAAAACAATGGAATTTACTTCACTCATTTCTGGAATTCATGGAAAAACCCCTCTTTGCTTTCAAAAGAGGTACCAACTTACAAGACAGGTTAATCCATGCCTATGATAATACTCCCACTGAAAACACTGTGGATAACATGAGGCAACTAAGTCCAGTAGTCGGTCATTTTAAATCAATAATTGCGCAGCATGTGCCACCACTACAACGGTAAAAACTTGTAAAATTAACAATATTCAATTTACAAACAAAACGTTTTCCAACTGCAATACCACAAATGTGGTTTACTGTATCCAATGCCCTTGTCAGCTACACTATCTGGGTAAAACCATCCAACCGATAAAGAAACGTATTCTACAACATCAGTCAAGAATACGGTGCAGAAAAGAAACTGCTCCTTTAGCTGAGCACTATCTGCAGCTAGGCCACAAGGAAACAGATATGATGTGGTGGGTCCTTGAAGTGATAAAACCGAATAAGAGACAAAATAATATTGACAGGATCCTTGCATTACGAGAAGGAAAACTCATTTGTCTAACCAACACTGTCAAAAAGGGCCTTAATTCTGCAACGGAATGGCATGCTTTGGCATGCCTCCCATGAACATCTTATTTTGTCTGAAAATTTAGTGAATCATGTCTGTGGACTCTTTTTCTATACAAATTGACTAGTCATCAGTTTTTATCTAAGATAATATACATAGATGTGTTTCCCTTGTACATCTTATGATATATATATGATTATTTATGATGTTTGTTTTCACCAGCTATATTTGATCATTTGTGATGCTAGTTAACACCTATGAAATTGCGGATGTTCTATGAATAAATACCGATCATGGATTAACCTTTCATCATTTTGCTCACAACACAATCGGTTGTGCTACAATATTCTGATGTACTTTATTTTAATGTACTCATTTGTGTAAAATTCAGAGACTCAAACATACACTTAGCATGATCTATTGCACTTACAAACGTTTTGACCAGTCTAACATGGCTGCCAAAGTGCAGTCCTATTTCGAGCTCTAAACGCCGTCCTTTAAATTACTGAGTGCTCAGCAGCGATCAGTCGTCTTGAACTGACTATATGCTGCACTGCACTCTACCACTGCTGCTCCGATTAGGTAAGCCTGAAATCATGAACCAGTAAATAGATAAAAATTCTGTGTTGGTATACTAAGGCATTAATGCTCTGATACCATCTATACAATTTTTAGACTACTACCGCATGGTTGCTGGAACACTTTCCTTGAAATTAATTTTCCACGTGCGGCAAGGCCAGGAGCTTTAAACGCCGTCTCGTATACCGCCGAGCACCAAACGCAGCAAACAGCTATCTTGAACGAACTATACGCTGCGCTGCAATTTACCTTCATTATTTTCATTAGGTGAGCTAGATATTATGAAATGTTAAATAGACAAACCTTCCCCTTGTTTATTAAGACAACAACGCTCTAATATCATTATATATGTTTCCCAGATTATCGCCGCATGGTCGATTGTACAACTGTCCCTGAATTAATCTTCTACGTGTGCCAAAACTTTACCAGGCATCTGCACTAGTTTTGTCCCCGTTTTCAAGTTACGACTTCATTCACCATACCGCTTATCAACAGGTATGTTGTTTGCTCTCTGTCCTGGTTACAAGATGGCCAGCAAATACATCTGTACAAACAGGCAGGATCTATTATGATTTGATTTTTATGCTTTTGCCCATTAAGTGTGGTTATAATTGAAAAATCCAGCGTCAATACAGCGAAGTCCACAACTTGTTTGTAAAGTCAAGAAGTTAGCTAACTCACCAAATAGGTAAACTCCTTTTAGTGTCCTTTATTTCTTTTGAAATCAAAAATAAGTCAATTCACACAATAATCTTGATACTTATATTCAGGAGCGGCCCCACCTTGACAATAGACCGTGGCAGCTCTCAAGCAATCAGAGTCCGGCAGCGTTAGGAAGTCAGGTAATTGAGATCCAATTGATGTGGTTTCATATAACATCCGCTGGATAAGGAAAGAATGATGTTTAATTTTCACAATAGCATTGTTTCTCTTGTCTTCTCTTTTTAAATGGTCATGTACAGATGGAGATGAAATTTAAAATATTATGACCCTTTAATTGTTATATTCGGTTATTTAGGAATTGCAATGCATAATCATGAACTGAATTGTATAACCAGGATAACATAAAATGCAATGTTTCTTTTGTTTGATATGCAAACGATCATTAATGTGACCGTGCTACAGAGACTATTGCCAGTTTATTATATGACTCATTGTTTAATGAGCCAGTACTTAAATAACTTTGTGATCTATGTGGATCAACATCAGACCCGAATAATATGTACATATGTATATATTGAAATGATTAGCTGAATGAATTGTAGGTCTAGAATGTCTTTTTAATGTTTTGCATCACTATGTCACTGTTTGATATATGTTTGCTGTCTTATAAATGTTTTTTTGTTATGTCACCAAGGAGTAATGAATATATATAGTTAGTTTAGACTTGTAACTGTAAATATTTTTATTTCAGATTGCAATCTCTCTATACAGACCCCAATTGACTTCAGTCCTGAAGATGCTTTCCACAATTAACTCATAGGAAACCGAAACGTCAACATTTCATCTTATCCCTGTCTTGTTTTATTCAGTGTGATTTGGGATAGGTGTTTTTAGGTTCTGTTGAGTCACGTATTAATTTACTTATGTGTGTACCCAGAGTCCTAATCCTTGTTTGTTTACTTATCTGTATATGAAGTGATTTCTTTAAAAACCTTTGGATAAAATTATATTTTTCTAATACACCTTGTGTTGTTGTTTGTATGTTGTGTCTTGATGAAACAAATTGTCTAAACTTAATTGGAACTTTACAGTGCTTGATTGATTTCCAATAAGGATTACTAATCGATCCTTTATAAAATTATTCTAAGTAATCAATTACGTACAAAATAAATTCCCTTGAAGGCATCTTCACCCATTCATTTTCATTACCCAAGCCCTCAAGGGTATTCTTGGGTTGCTCACTTTTTGTAAACCAAAGGTTCAAAAGGGACATCAGAGAAGGATCCATTAATGTCCCATTTACTGAGTTCACCACCCCCATATGCACCAAGTGCTACTGCACCCCTGAAGCGCATTGTTATACCGCGCCCCGGCGCACGAACTCCAGTTCTTGCACAAATATCAGCTCCTCTTCAGCTGGTTCCTACTTCTCCGGCGCAGCCCTCTCAAGGGCTACATACTCCATCTACTTTTAAAACGACTTTGCCTACTGCTCCAACTGTTTATCATGATACTACTTCTGCCACTGCCTCGACTTCCTCTGCCACTGCCTCGACTTCCTCTTTACATCAGCCTGTCTTTTCTGGCACATCTGCCTCTCCACAAGCTTCTCCTTCTGTTCGACAGAGAGTGGCAAGTACTGTCACTGGTCTGTCCTCACCTTTCTTTGGGTCGCCTAAGACGACCCCTAAAACAGGACGTAGACAGTTGCGTAGTCAACTGCCTGATTATGAGGAAAGAGTAGTGCTGAATGAGTTAGCACGTAAATGGGTTACTGATACTGTAAAGTATGATGTTCAGTCTGTTATGGAAGTCTTCTGTCAGTGGGACGCACCCACTCAGAGATATGTATTCGAAGAGATGTGTGTGTACCTCTGCGAAGATTTGCAAGACAATGATCCAAAATGCAGGAATTATTCCGTATGCGATTCAAGTTCTATGAAGGCATGATTGTAGGTGCCGATGTTGAACGAGCAATAGATTTTTTGTTATCTTATAGGAGCAAGGGAAACGTCTCTAGATCACTGTATGAGGATGACATGTCATGTAGGAAAAAGGCGCGACAGTACCCCATGAGAGAAGTTCCTCCAGTTTGGAGGGAAGGTGACGCAAATGCGAATCCAGCAATTCTGCCACATTTCCAGCGTGTATGGGTACATGTCCCCTGGAAAAGATCTGAAGTGTTAGCTCTAAACCAGACATTGCCTGATCCCCGTAAAAATCCTGCAGGGTATTATAAGGAGTTATCACAGACTGCCAGCTCATGTATAATGAATTTAGCAGATGTAGACATGTTGTTTGGGAATGTTGTTCCACAGCCTTTATGGAGTAAGATTCGTCATGCAGATCATGACCAAGAATTTGGTGACACATGGACTAATATTACTGCTGCTGATGCTAGACAAGTTGGTGGCTCTAAACCTGAGCCTTTAGTAGCTGAACTCCCTGGTAGAATTATCACATATATGAAGACTTTAATGCCTGAATTACGTGTGAATTGGGACAAGTTGTCTGCGTGCAAGCAGAAGAAAGATGAGAATGTGTCTGACTTTTTCACGAGGTTTGAAGAGACTTTCGTCGATCATAGTGGTCAGGATATGGCTACCGAGGGTGGCCAAAGATTGTTTGTAGACAAGTTCGTGCATAATCTGCTTCCTGAGATTTGTAATAAATTGAAAGATTCAGAGAGTGCTTGGGCTGTTTCCACGTCAGCGCAGATTCTAGCCACAGCCCAGTACTATGAAAATAGACGCAAAGACGAGTTAGATAAAGCAGACAAAAAGACTAAAGATTTGAAAACTAAAGTCCTTCTCCAGCAAGCCTATCCGCCTCGCACTGTTAGTCAGCCTGATTATCAGCAACCACAGCAATATTACCGTATGGTCCCAATCAGTGTGCATATTGCAAGGAAGAGGGTCATTTCAAGAATAGTTGTCCAGCTTTATTGCGACGTTAAAATGGTGTTTCTGGTGCAAGAGGTAGAGGTGTTCAACAGGCTCCTAGGGGTAGGGGCCGTGGAAATTTCCCCCAGAATACCACTTCTTTTCCGCCTCAGAATTCCATGAACAGCTTTGACCAACAGAATAATGCGTCTTCTAGGTCAGCTCAGTACTATGCTGATGACTATTACGCAGAAAACGGGAATGAGGGTAATGATTGCTAGGAAAGCCATGGACAAAGAGAGGGAGTTGTTTCAGTTCCAGTAGATCAGAATGGACCTTATGTTGAGGTGACTACATCAGGAGTGTCGGAACCTTTTCTGCTGGATGCTGGTGCTACAAAAAGTTCTATTATGCACTCAAAACTTCCTGGCGCACCTTTGTCTGGCGAAATGAATGTTTTAGTAGGTTTCTCTGGCGCCCCGGTTAGAAACCCGATTTCTAGTCCTATGCCCCTTTCTGTTGGCCCATATGAATTAGAAGCACCCCTCATTCTTACAACAGGTTGTGGCGAAAATTTGTTAGGTTTGGATTTATTAAAGAGATTATATGCGACTTTGTACTGTTCTCCTTCGGGAGTACAACTTACCCTAGGTAAGAAAGTGATTTCCCCAATGTATTTGTCAAAGGAGACTATTCCAACTGAATTGTCATCACTTCCGGACATACTTTGGGCTACTGGTTGTAATGATGTGGGTCTTTTGGAGATAGCGCCATATGTCATAACATTGCGAGCCATTGTTAGGTTGCCACGTATTCCCCAATACAAGATCTCCAGCGAATATGAAATGGCGTTGTTAACGATCATTTACGATCTGATTGAGAAAGATGTCATTGAAGAGACAACAGGCAACATTTGTAACAGTCCTATTTTGCCTGTTTTAAAGCGTACTGATCCTTCACAGCCACCTGTGTACAGATTTGTGATTGACCTCAGAGAAGTGAATAAGATTGTTGTGCCACAGTTTCCAGTTGTTCCCGACATTACTGCCCTATTGACTATGGTTCCAGCTTCAGCCACTTGGTTCTCGGTGATTGATTTGAAGAACGCTTTCTTCAGCATCCCGATTGCCGAAAAGAGCAGAGATATTTTTGGCTTCAATTTAGGAGGACGAAGCTTCCGCTTCAAACGCGCTCCTCAGGGCTACTGTGAAAGTCCATCGATATTCAGTCAGGCTCTGAAATCACAACTTGACACGATTGTTCTACCTGATGGAGCGACTCTCATTCAGTATGTAGACGACTTACTGGTCGCTGCAGATACTGAAGAGATTTGCAAGGAAGCCACATCGTCGTTGTTGCGTCATTTATGTGAGATGAAGCACAAAGTCTCTCTTTCGAAATTGCAATTTTGTCGACAAGAAGTGACCTACTTAGGTCACATCTTATCGAAGGAGGGAAGGAAACTGACCCCAGAGACAATACAGGCAATTGCAAGATTGAATGTCCCAAGGACACAGAGAGAAGTGCGTGCTTTCTTGGGCATTACATCATATTGCAGACAATGGATACCGAACTTCTCATTGTTGGCCAAACCTTTGCTGGCACTAATCTGTAAGGATACACCCAATCCTGTGCCTTGGTCTGAAGATTGTCAGAAGAGTTTTCACGAGTTGCGTGATGCATTGTGTTCGGCTCCTGTGTTGGGCAACCCCGACTACAGTAAGCCTTTCACATTATACGTCCATGAGAAGGAAGGTTGCGCATTATCAGTCCTGACACAATCCTTTGGGGACAAACAGCGTCCATGCGCGCATTTTTCAGCGACTCTAGATCCTGTAGCTAAGGCATTACCAAGTTGCTTGAGGGCCACTGCTGCAGCAGCTGTCTGTATTCGACAGTCTGCTGGATTAGTAATGAATAACACTCTGATCGTTATGGTCCCACATGCAGTAGACATTTTGCTAAACAGAACGAAAACACAGCACTTAACTAGTGGTCGACTGTCAAGTTACGAGCTGACACTATTAGCGAGTCACATACACATAAAGAGGTGCGATACTCTCAACCCAGCCACGTTATTGCCCATTCCAGCAGAGACAGATGAGGAAAAACATGATTGCTGTTTTAGGACAGAAGAAGAGACAAAAGGGAGAATAGGCTTACAAGACACTCCCCTTCCTGAATGTAATGATGCTTTATGGGTTGATGGTTCATGTTTCAAGTTGCCAAATGGTGATACGACTGCAGCATATGCAGTGACAACATTGCACACGATTGTAGAAACTGCACGTATCCCACATAATTCTGCGCAAGCAGCAGAGTTAATTGTACTTACAAGAGCGTGTGTGTTGGCAAAAGGAAAACGAGTGAATGTGTATACAGACAGCCAGTACGCCTTTGGCGTGGCTCACAGTTTTGGACGATTGTGGCGTGAACGTGGGTTCCTGACGTCGCATGGTGCAAAGATACAGCATGGTCAGCTAGTTAACGAGCTTCTCGAGTCACTGACCTTCCCACTACAAGTTGCGATTGTGAAATGCAGTGCACATAGAAAGATTCAAGATGATGTTGGTCGTGGGAATGCATTTGCAGATGAAGTTGCCAAAGAGACTGCAAGGAACATAATGAGTCGAATGTATGTTGTAGGTCCTGCGAGATGGACTGCTGATGTGGGTATGTGTGAGGACACTATTGAAAGTGTGAAGTCTATACAGTCCGAGGCCACTGAGAAAGAGGTGAATGAATGGAGAGAAAGCAAGGGTAGATTGGATGCGAATGGTTGTTGGATCGAATTGTCAGAGCATCAAAGATGGCTGTTACCTGATGCGTATGTGCTTGCAGTGGTGACGATGGCTCATGGGATGGCTCACATCAGTGTGAAAGGAATCTGTAAGTTGTTGGCCCCAGTATGGCAGAATACTGGCATCCCAAAATGTGCAGAGAATGTGGTCAAAAACTGTATGGTGTGTTTGAAGTACAATCCCGGTAGGGGAACTCCAACTCCAGCTGGTCATTTTGCGCCTCCAACGTATCCGTTCAAGGTTTTGCAGCTCGATTTCATCCACATGGAGAGGTGCAAGAATCTGAAGTGCGTGCTTGTTGTTGTTTGCGCCTTCTCCAGGTGGGTGGAAGCGTATCCCCTTTAGGACAATACTGCCTTGTCCACAGCCAAAGCCCTTGTCAGAGAATTCTTCCCCAGATTCGGTATGCCTAGAATGGTCTGGAGTGATAATGGAAGTGAATTCGTGGGACGAGTGATGAAGAGAGTGTGTGAGTGTCTAGGCATACACCAGAAGTTCCACGCTGCAAATCCCCCCCAATCAGCTGGATTAGTAGAGTGCTACAACGGCACCCTAAAGCTAAAATTGGCCAAGATCCAAGCCAGCACAGGTCTTAAATGGCCTGACGCCCTGCCTTTGGCACTCCTATCTACCAGAATGACTGTCCATTCTAGACTGGGACTTAGCCCCCACGAAATCGTGTTCGGGCGCCCAGCAAACATATGGGGAGTACCAAGGCCCAAGAAACTAAGTGAGATAGAGCACCCTGTACTGCTTGACTATTTGCACGAATTGACACTGAAATTTCGTGTTTTACACCAACAGGTCCACAGTTCCTCTCCACCAGCATCTGATGATCCAGGTCACGCAATTGAACCTGGCACCTGGGTATTGGTGAAAAACTTCCAGCGAACCAAGAACGAGCAGCCCCGCTGGACCGGACCCTACCAAGTGCTACTGGCCACCCGCTCTGCAGTACGTGTCCACGGGAAAAGAAATTGGGTGCACGGCGCCCATTGCAAACGGGTCCCGCTGCCCCTTGCATATGACCGATGGGTCCAGGAGGGAATTGCTGACTCCGAGACCGAGTCCGTGCCCCGCTTCGTGCCCTTCACTGATGCACGTTTGAAAGGAACTGGTACAGAAAAGGAGAGCGACCAAGTTCTGCAAGGATTTGTGCCACCGTCAATGCAGTTGGGCACTACAGAACCTGAAAGCTTGTTTGAAGACCACACCATACCTGGGAAACAACGGTATAATCTGAGGCCAAGAAAAACGAACTAATAAAAGTAAACTAATAAGATTTTTTCTCTCCCCCAAGAACTATTTTTGATTGTACAGCTCTCTCGCCCAGGGAACTTGCTCATTTTTGATTTTCGAACCGCCATCCGGTTTTGCTGCTAGGGTCGCGGTTGACCGTCTTTGAAGTGCAGCTGGAGACGTTTAGGTCGACAGTTCTGGTTGGTCTAAGGGAATTACCCTGGACTGAACAGAAGCACTCCTTAGCAGAATCAATCTCCCACCGCGGGCAGCAACTAGAGGATGGAGTTTCCAAGGGTAGAGAGACCTGCTAGATCTACGAACTTTGAAAGGAAAATATGCATTGTGATGGTGAGAAAACAATTTTTAATAATATGCATTCTAATGTTGTGTAGCATAATGATGTTTTTGACTGGCTATACTCTATTTACATTTCGAGTTACCTTTGTACACAACACTCAGCCCACACCTCCTCCTACTGTTTCCCCCATTCCTTTCACCCTCTACCTGAACACGAGTCTGCCAGAAAATTAGAATTTGTAAATAATTCATTCGTTCAACTCCTACACCAGCACCAATCTGTAATGAACACCACAAACTGTTGGGTATGTGGACTTATGCCACACACAACAGATAAGGGTATTCCGTATTTTGTCCTGCCATTTGGCTACCATGGTTCTCTGTGGGCATATAGAGAAATGTTCCTGTTCGCCCTCGAACCATATGTTCCAGGGAAAAACTCAAGTAACAAGGCACTAGTGGCGGGAATTAGAAATATGAGCAGAGATGTCGACACGTACAAAACGATTCCCAGAGATGAATTGATGCCTTACAGCAGATGGAATATAACACAATATGGAATTTCCTTGGCCGAGAGTCTGAAAGCAAAGAAATCCTCCCCAATCTGGATAGTACCCCACCAAGGTCACCTATGTCTGCAGGGAAATGGCAAAAACCCTAGAGCTCAGCTAGGGAAGAGTGTCTGTATTGAGACTTATGTTTTCTCATCTCAGACCTCCCCTTCATTCTTAGCGGCTAAGGGTACCTACTTCGTCTGCCACGACAAAGCGTATACATGGTTGCCCCCTGACTTCTCGGGCACATGTTTTATCTTGTTTCTGCTGCCACCCACCTACACGGCCGAGGCAGATTACCATCGGACAAGGACAGTTAGGGGTGTCGTGAGTAAAGACGACACTGCGGGTCAAGAGTTTGGAGACTTCGCAAAGGGTTTTCTGCCGTTTTGGGGGCCTATGGTGAACAGCAGGAACATTAGCCAATTGACGAGGGTAGTTGAATCCGCCGTGACTGTATCGGCCGGTGCCCTTAGTAACTTGACTGCTGAGCTCCAGTCGGACCGACTTATGACTCTTCAAAATAGGGTTGCCCTAGATGTCATACTTGCAGACCGTGGCGGGGTATGTAGAGTGATCCAATCCAGTTGCTGCATTTTCATCCCTGATAATGCTCCGACAGTGTACCAGGCCATCTCCAAACTGCACAAAATCTCTGATTCCATTCACGTGGATAAAGGGGATTGGTCCTTGTTAGGGTGGTTCTGGGAACTGATATCTGCCTGGGGATAGAAAACTCTGATATTCATTGGGATGATCTTAGCCATTCTGTTCCTGTTCTGCCTGTGTGTGCAGTGCGCTCCTGCACTATGTGGCCTCTGTGCTACATCATGTGTAAGGAAGCCTGTGTCAAGGGACGAACTGAGCAACAGGATGATGCTACAGCAGCATCTCCATGACTTCATGAATACAGATTTGGACTCAGATTAGCATGAGTTATTGCCTATATAAGGGCAAAAGGAGGGGCTGTGGTTCTGAAAATTCTGGGCCCTGCTATAATATAGTACCTAGGCCCAACACTCGTGTCACAAAATATCATCGTACCATGACGAATTTGGTGTAGGCAGACCGGTAATGATCAGGACATTATCCCTATGCATTTGCGTTGTGATTGAGTGATGCTATCACCCTTAAATCCTGGTTTCCGTTTCGAACCCTCGGGTTCCATTTTGTGAACGACATCCATCTTGTGGCTTGCCCTCATATAGTCAATTGATTGAGGCCGAGTTTAATCTAAAAGGACACATCCACCTTAGCTGACTTCCCCATGACCCGGCCGAGCTGACTCCACTGCCTCCAGCCAAACCTGTTCGGGCGGTTCCTCGCCCAGTGGCCGAGTAAGATAGCATCAAGGCACAACATGCCATAAACCATCCACTACATACAAACCATGTTATCCACACACATACACCTGTCCATGTTTCTTGTTTATGGCCAGTTTTACGATGAGGAGGTGCCCGATTTTATTGGGGTTTCATCGGTATCTGATGGTAGTTCTGGGTCGAGCTGGGTAATCTATCACTCACGAACTGGACATACGAAATTGTAGGCTGGCCATCATGACTTTGCTTTTTCTTTGTTGTACAAATATGTATATGGTTACATCATAAAACAAGGAATTCTTGCCTGAAGTGTAATATTGTGTATAAAAGAAGAAGGCTAGTTCTGTAAAAACGAACAGTCTCCTGAGAACTTACATCCCGTGCTGTTGTACTTCTAGGACGCTTGTTACTTGATTGCAGCCAATAAAACTCGATCTTTGACTTCACTTAGAAGACTCTGTGTTTCTGTGGTCCGGAACAGGGAGAACTCAGAGGTCTTTGGGTGTTTTCCCCTGGCACCACCGGGTTCCTAAAAACCCGGCACCTCAGTTCCCCATGCATTCCTATGGGAGGGCAGGTCACTTTCACCACACACACAGAGAACGCACGCACTTTACACTGGACCACAGTGAAAAAGTTTGCAGAGACCTAAAATCACCAACACCAGGTTACAGAAACAGGCTAGGAAAAAGCAAAAGTTTTCGGGGTGAACCTGCCAAAAAGGGCTGGGTCCAACAGTGGCTTAAACTCAGACCACTCAAACGGCTATGTTAGTCCTGTTAATCCATTAAACTCAGAAGTCACAGAAATGATGTCACAGACCAAATGGACCCCAGACAAATGAAATCACTGGAAATTGCATCACATTTTTCAGGTTAAAAAAACAATGGGCCCACTTTACAAACTGCATTTTGCAGTATTTTTTTTTCCCAAACTTTTTATTGATTTCAAATTATCCACAATACCATATGATTACAATTGCTTCTTGTCAGGCCCATCAGGTTGCTTCGTACAATAAAACATCAGCGACAACTTCAGATTAATCACATTCAGAGTCGACAGCTTTATCGTGCATTGCTCCGGTTTCACCCAAATCAACTCACATCTGTACTTGACTCCATCTGGGGCGGGGTACAGATGTTCCCCCTGTAGGTTTTCCACCTTCCCCACACTCTTTTCGACTTCTTCGGCACCCTCGATTGATTTATGTCGCCCTTTCTGCCACCATAGCTCTATCCATATCCCCACACCACTCTCGATATGTTGTACCGATCTGGGATCCCCAGCGTTTGGCTATGTTTCGCTTGGCAATCATCTTACCTAATGTAACCCAGCCTTGCGCAGTCGGTTCCCAAATATTTAAGAGACACCTTCTGGGTTCTGGTGGGACCGCCCCTCCACTAACCCATGTAATGGTTCACATAATTGTGTACCAGTAGGCTGCTATCTCTGGACATTCCCATAACTTATGGTAGAAAGTACCATCCAACCTGCATTGTCGTAGACAGAGTGTGTTCTCTGCCTTCCCTAGCTTGTATAGAGTCACCCTTGTGTAATAAATGCGGTGCACTATTTTTAATTGCACTAATCTCAATTTGGAGGAAATTGCTACTTCATGCGGAGAGGAGAGAGCCTCTTGCCAGTCAGTATTGTCAAGATCCCATACCTCGATCTGCCATTTTCACAAAGGGATTGCGTGGGATCTGGTTGATTAAAAATGATTTTGCGATAGATAAAAGAAATGGCTTTTCTGGTCATATGATCCGTCAGGAGTCAATCTTCTCGCTGCTATCAGTGCATGTCTTATTTGAATATACCTGAATGGCTCCGTGGGTGCTAATTCGTACTGCTCTTGGAGGCTGGTGAATGTGACAACCTTGCCCTTACTCCATAAATCACCCACTGTTGAGATCACAATGGTGTCCCAGTGTCCAAAACCTTTGCGGGCGCTGAGTCTGCCCAGTCTCTGTGCTTCCCATAGCGGGGTCATCTGCGTTTTAACACTGTCCCATCCCAGTTTTTTTTAACCATGTGCCATATATGGACTGTGTGTGCTGTCGTCCCCCTTAACGGTGTTTGCGCCTTGTAGTGTAAAGAGCCCTCATCACTCCCCCCTTCTCCAAGCTGTGTCCATTTGATCTAAATGCTGGGTCCGTTTGAGGGACGTGGAACCACTGATTTATCACTATTAGTTGGGATGCCCAGTAGTATGTTTGAATATTTGGGAGGGCGATGCCACCATCATAACATCCCTTGAACAATTTGGTCATGGCTATTCGGACTGGTTTCCCTTCCCAGAGCAGGTCAGCCACTGCTGCTGCAATTGTCTTGAAATAGCATGTTGGGACCAGAAATGTGGAGTTCTGCAAGGCATAGAGGAACCTTGGGAGTGCAGCTCTCTTGAGCAGTGTCAGTGGTAGGGATTGCCAGTGTTTCATATCTTGGTGGAGCCTTGTCAAAGGTGGAAGGAGGTTTTTTCCATAAACACCTCAGGGCGTGGAGTAATATAAATTCCCAGGTATGTAAAACCCTCCCTCATGATTTGTAGGCGACATCCCTTGAGGAGTTGCAGTGGGGGGCTATGCAGAATATAGAGGATCTATTTGGTCCAGTTTATAGTATAGCCAGAGTATCTGCCATATAGTTCACAGATATTTAAGAGGCTGTTGAGGGAGCATCTGTGGGACGCCATGTATATCAGCACGTCATCCGCATATAGTGATATGCGATCTTCCCATCCCTCCGCCCAGTTGAGCCAGCGGATAATCGGGTCTCATTGTATCCAGGCTGCCAGTGGCTTGAGTACAAGAGCAAATAGAAGCGGGGATAGGGGACATCCTTGACGGGTTCCACGCCCCAGGGGAAAGTCGGTGGAGACATGACCATTTACGGCTACATGAGCTAGGGGTTTGGTATAGAACAGTTGAAGCCAGGCGCAGAATTTGGGTCCAAAGCCCAAATGCTTAGGAACCGCAAACGGAAAGGGCCATTCGACCATGTCGTAGACCATACGTGCATCTAAGGATAGGATGGCTGCTGGTTCTTGGATTGTGGATATACGAGGCACAACACTATTGAGGCATCATAAATTACGGGCAGTGTTTCTTCCTGTTAAATCCCAATTGGCCCAGGTGTATCAGTGTATGAAATGAAAATGGGGTGTCAATCTAGTTGTGAGTATCTTAGCGAGTATCTTGGCCTCTGCATTAAGGAGAGATATAGGGCGGTATGATGCACTGGCTTGCCGGGTTTATGAATAGCTACTATTGTTGCTGTGCGCTGATCTCTAGGTAGCTCTCCCGCTTCTAAGCTGTCTTCATACATCTTTAGGAGATGTGGTGCAATAGTGTTTGCTGTTGCTTTGCAGACTTCTATGTGTATACCATTTGTCCCTAGTGCTTTCCTCGATTGTATAGCTCCTATGGCCAATACCAACAAACAGATAAATTGAGGGTCCCAGGGAATATTTACCGACCACGCAGTTACTGCCCCCTAAACATGATATGCATTACAAAAAGAATAACTATGGGTCAGCTATGTATCTATGTGTGTCGAGATGACTCGAATTGTACTCTAAGTGTGTTAGTAGAGCACACAACAGGATACCACACTGTATGGGAAGATATCCATCAGTTACTCTCCCTTTACTGCCCTTTCATCATTTGAACCACTTCCCAAAGTGGAGAATCTTTGCTGTTGCCACCTGTTATGGGAATGGCTACTGTTGTAAGGTAAAGGACTGAAGGGGACTAATGTTAGTAACTGAAAGCAGTGCAAAAAAGAGAGTTGTGAAAAAGAAAATGTGCTCTATGATAAAATTGAATAGTGAACGCAAAAATATTTTATTCTGGTGCCGTCCACTTCCAAAGTTAAAAACTATTCAGTGCAAAATAGCCAGTAAGTAGACTGAAGTGAGCCCACACAACCACAAATGAAGGGTCAGATCTTATTTACTAGCCATTAGTCATAAGAGCTCCCAGGAACTGACAAACAGAAATCCTAGGACAGTATTCAAAGCTAAACATTCTGTAACCATAGGAATGGACATGACCAGGTAAGGTTCTGATAAGACATAGACATAGAAGATATAAACTAGATTACTACAATATTTCCCTTCTTTCACAAACATCAAAACCTAAAAAGCAAAAGGAAGAAACTACAGAAATAAGATAGAGAAAATGAGGAGAATAAAGCATCATAAAGAAAAGAAGAAGAATCATATAGCATTTGCATTTTAAAGTTTCAATAAACAACTAATTTCATCCAAAAACTATATAGCATTTGCATTTGGAAATTACATTAAAAAATGACATAGCATTCCAAAACTACCAAGTCCATCCGTTTAGGAGAAGCCCTAATCCTACTGCTCCTCCTAGGAGGAACATAAGCCAACTTAGAATCATTTTTACCAGCATTTTCAACTTCTGTATTTTCCCCTCTGGTAGCACACCCCAGCTGAGAAACAACCTTCTTGGGCAATTTATAGACACGAGCAAGATTCCACCAGTTTTTGCCATTAACTCTCACTGCAAATTTCGTAACAGCATCAACTTGAACTGGTGAACCAAATGTAGAAAGGCCTTTAGGAACATTATGTGGTGATTTGATCTTAACCCAGTCACCAACCTTTATGTTGGACACAAAGTCTCTCTGGATGATTGTTTTCTGATGACATTTAACAACTTGACCCCCTTGATGCTTATTTACATTCATATCAGTATGAGATTGATTATTTGTAAAAAAAACTCTCCTGAGTTGACTTATTGTGTAATGATGAACCCCATTCTCTCATCCAAGCTGGACACAGATGGACTGAAGCCTCTCTTCCTCTTAAAAGTTTGAACGGACTTGAACCAGTGGTTGCATTCAGAGTCGTTCTATGTGCCCATAACATACTTTGGGCAGCCTCCTTAATGTTTAGACTGCTACTCTTGCTGCTGCTCCCATTGGAGACTGCTCTGTATGGTGCGTGGGAGGAGTCACGAGACAAGCAGCTGCAGCTGCGAGCACGCCAGGAGGCTGCCAGGAGGCTGCGAGGAGGCCTGAAGCCGTGCCGGCCGGCCGGCTATCGGAGGTTATCAGACCTCGCCCAGGATCATTTGGACGCCTTGGCCCCTCGTCCACGGCATCGTCGCTCCAGCATTGCCATCCCTACCTCCCTGCTGCTTACTACAGCCACAGCCATGGCCCGATGCTGACGGCTGACGGCTGTCTCCTGCTGTTCAGTCGATCGCCCCCACCACAACCGCATTTCTGATTTTCCTGTGCTCTCGCGGGTTGGGAAATGAGCATACAGGCTTCGAGGCAGCGCAGCGAGGGGCAGCGGCGCTGAGGAGCCAGAGGTGACAGAGGTGAGGAGAAGGGGGGGCACTTCTTCTGCACGCCTCCAAGACAAGGGCAAAGAGGAAAGACTTTCGCTGCAGCAGCTGGGCAGAAAGAAGTGCAGTGCTGTGCAGTGAGTTGCAAAGCACCTCACAGACACGTAGGAATTATCACCGTCGCCCAGCCCTGGGAGCCCAAAATAGCTGTTCTACATTATACTGCTCTATACAACTGAGGGAGCCTGGTCACGCCTTTCTGCTCAGAAATTCATCTCTCGTGCAGGTTAAGGCTAGTCAGGCTAGCAGGGGAGGAGACGCTGAGCGCTTTCTTTCGCGGCAGGAGCCGCTAGGCGCTTACTCCTGCGGTGGGAGCTGCCGGGTGCATTCCTTCACGGCAGGAGCCGCTGAGTGCTATCTCTTGCGGCAGGTGGCGCATGGCGCAGTTTTTCTTGCGGCGGTAGTCGCCAGGTGCCCTCTCTCGTGGCTGGCGTTGCAGTAAGACCAGTGGGCTGGGGATACGGCAACGGGGGTTGCCACGTGCCCCAAGGAGACGCGATAAGCGAGAGGAGACGAGAGTGCGCAGACCGGCTGAATGCAAGCGCTACCTGACCCACTGCCGAACCCAGTCGCCTCACAGAAGATCGCGCGGAGTGGAAGCTACAAGGAGCACCCAGCCTTCACGGTAGCCGACTTAGACTACCCAAACAGAGAAATGACAAAAAGAAGTGACTCAAAAAGCAGCCAGCAATTAGAAAACGGCCATGCAAATTCAACAGATCAGCCCAAAGCTCCACTCAGAACTTTACGGAGCTCAAAGCTCGCAGACCAAGAAAAAAAGTCCTGTTTGAAATCGCCAGCAGGGGGACTCATCACACAATTTTTGGTTAAACTTACACCCAACCTAGAGAGTACTTCAGATATGCCTATGCAACAAGGAGGCATAAGTAGCGATGGGACGGACAATAGCATAGGGAACCAGCTCTATCATAAGCTGCCAAACATACAAACACAATGCGAAAGCCCTGGACCCACAAGTTTAGAAAGACGACGCTCTCGCTCCTGCTCAGGGCTGGGTCACACACCTGATTCAGCAAGAGACATCCCAGTACTAAGCCGCCGGATGACAGAGCAAGTTATAACTGCTCAAATAGACCGTCAGGATCAACCGATTCCTTTCTCCCTGGCGCTGAGACCATCGTCACCAAATCCATGCTCTGCCGCGTCAGAGAGGCGGCAAAACCTGGGCTGTTTATCCCCAATATTTCTCCAAAATTTAGAATCCAAAATACAAAGTACATTGGAGCTGACTCCAACTTTTTATAGAAGTTCCAACGAGGACCGACATACACCCTTCCTTACACTAAGTTCCCAAAGCCAAAAACATTAGGAGAGCAGTGCCCTTTTGGATCAAGGATCACCCTCTCCCGGAGAAACAGTGCAAAACATGGCCAGGTCCTTGCTCTGGCAATCAAAGAAGATGGAGTTACAAATCGATCTTCTAGCAACTATCGCGCTACGTTTAGCGGAGCTGAACAATAAGGTTGATTCCATGGAGAAAAAGCTGAGTGGCACCCCGATCAAAAGCATAGGCACCTGCTCGTGCGCTGCACTCAAGGATACAAGGGCAACACTGCCAGATATTCTTAAAGGGATGGTGGAAGCTCTAAAAACTCAAACTGGAATCCCAAGCGAAAAGGATAGTTGCAGTCCCGACTTAAAAATTGAAATTGAAATAATCTTAGAAGCACACAACTCCTTGACATCGAACAAAGTCTCAAGTAGTCCGGTCAGACGCAAATCCAACAGCAGCCACTCCTCATTGGAAAAACAATCAGAAGGCATTAACCTCAATCAGACAGTTGGTTGATAAATGGCAAGGACCTATTACATGTATGATGTGTAAACTCACACTACAACCCTATGTTAAGACCTCCCCTAAAAGTATATATAAAACTATTATAGGTGGACTAATAAATGCACGCTCCATGTGCAAGAATGCCCTGCACATATATGACCTACTCGCAGAGAACAATCTGGATTGTCTTATGATCACAGAGACATGGCTAAGAGAATGGTCAAATCCTGATATTACCTGTGCACTACCACCTGGTTATAAGATACAAAGACTCGACAGACCGATACATAGAGGAGGGGGAATTGCTATAATACACCGTGAGACACTCACATGCAGCATTTCTGAGTTACAAGATATTAAAGGTGCAGAAAGCTTAGCCTTCAATATACAGGCCCATGACTCCTTCATGTTCTCTGGAGCATTAATCTACCGCCCCCCAGGACAAATGGATAATTTTCTGGATAGCATGGGGGAAGTAATTACTGCTTTGACGCTTAAAGCAGCTTATTTCACACTACTGGGAGATATAAACATTCACCTTGATAATATGACAGATCCAAATGCACAATGCTTTAAAGATATCATGCAGGTGCTTGGACTAAAGATTCTTACAAAAGACCCCACACACATAGCGGGCCATACCTTAGATTGCGTCTGTTCTAACCTTGAGACTATCAATGTATCTACCCCTTTGCCTCAGACGTGGACTGACCATAGCTTTATACCATTTCACCTTACAACAAGGGAAACTAACAAAACTCAACCAAATGGACCTAGACCTCAGAAACCAACTCCCTGTTGGACAAAAATAATTGAACATCCGGATCTACCCATATGGGTTAAAGAAAACAAACCTTTGACCACTGAGAATGTGTTTTCTGATAATCTTAACTATGAAAAATGGATGAGAACCATAGGGGAAAAAACAACCTCGGGAGGAGCAACTAAATCAAAACCTAAACAACGGAAAATCTCTGCGCCCTGGTACACAAAAGATCTTAAAGAGACACTACGCACAGTACGCAAGCTCGAACGTACATGGCATAAATATTATAAAAAAGAGGACCAAGATAAGTATAAAACTGCTAGACGAAACTATCATGCTCAAATCAAACGAACTAAAATAAACTATTTCACAAACAAAATAGATACATCTCAGAATAACCAAAAAGAGATCTTTCGCGTGGTAAAAAGCTTTCGAGACCCAGGGTTTTTGTCACAGGAAATACCTCCATCACAGAGTTTCTGCAATGAAATCGCAGATTATTTTGAACAAAAAATAGTTAACATCACAAAACACTTTCCTGAAGTGATTGTAAATACCGACAATCTAGCTTTAGAAACCAACCCAGATAAAATCAGATGGAATACTTTTACTACAATTGATCTGCATGAGATATCTCATACAATGTCAAAAATTAAATCAGGATCACCACTTGATCCCTGCCCTCCTGCACTAGTCCACGAAATTAAAAATGAGGTCAACCCCATGATCAATACCATTATAAACGCCTCACTCCAGTCGGGGGAAATCCCCAGCACATGGAAGACGGCGATAGTAAAACCCCTACAAAAAAACCACTACACGATCCATCCGTTTTAACTAACCTGAGACCCATCTCACAACTCCCCGCCTTATGTAAATGTGCCGAAACCCTGGTAAATAAACAACTTTCATCATTTCTAGAAACAAACAATATACTACATCCAAACCAGGCAGGTTTTAGAGCCAACCACTCTACAGAAACAGCACTCCTGTCAACGACAGAAACCATAAGAGCGGCTCTTGACCAGGGGAAGAAGGCAGTCCTGATTCTTCTGGATTTATCTGCAGCATTCGACACGGTGTCCCATACCATCTTACTACATCGCCTAGCTGAGGCAGGCATTGGGGGCACCGTGTTGAAATGGTTCAAAAATGTTCTGCTCCACAGAAAACAGATAACCAAATTGGGATACTTCTACTCAGAGGAGAAGGAGGTTAGGTCAGGGGTGCCCCAGGGCTCTAGCTTGAGCCCTACCTTGTTCAATCTGTATATGGCACCCTTGATCAACCTAATTGCCACGCATAATGTAACCACGGTTGCATATGCAGACGACACCCAACTGGTCCTGGTCTTAGATGAGGACACAGGGAAGGCCGAACAGATACTGAAAGATTGCCTAACTGCGACTTTTGGATGGATGCACAATAACCATCTTAAGTGCAACTCTGCGAAAACAGAGATCCTGCCCTTCGGGAAAAATAACATCTTTTCCCCTCGTACATGCTGGCCATTAGACGCAGAAGCCCCCCCCAATACCATCAGTGCAACACGCAACTTGGGTATAAAATTTGACGATATGCTGTCCTTTAAACAGCAATCCAAAGAATTGGCCGGTGTCTGTTTCAACATAATTAAGGGCCTCAGAAAATTTTTTGATTACCTCCCACTGGCCGCCCGCCGTACGGTTGCAATCGCTCTCATAACATCGAGAATCGATTACTGCAACAGTTTGTACGCAGGAGCGGCAAAATCTACCCTGCACAAACTGCAAATGATCCAAAATGCGGCGGCCCGGCTTGTCTTGAGATGGCCTAGAAGATCATCCGCATCAGCTGCTCTGAATGCGTTGCACTGGCTCCCCATCCAAAAACGGATACTATTCAAAATCCTTCTGATCACAAAAAGAGGCTTCCATAAGTGCGGACCCAAATATCTGTAAACCAAATTTCACAGATACCTCCCAAATAGGGAACTTAGATCAGCCACAGCTAATCTAATGACCATACCCAAGTTTCGACTGTCCACCAAGGGTGGCAAATCCTTGGCAGTCCTAGGCGCCAAAGCCTGGAATACCCTTCCAGCTAAACTTAGAGCATCACCATCAGAAAAAATCTATAAACAACTCCTAAAAACCTGGATTTATGGACAATCTGATGCAAAATGCAAGACTCTAGTCTAAGGACATCTAAAGCTCAGCTACTACCCCCAAACATTCCATCTTTGCAGTGAAGTCAGCAGCGCCAAGATGCTCCTTGGAGTGTATGTGCGCTATACAAAAATCACCAAACATCAAACATCAAACATTCCTTTGTCAAGGAGGGCCAAGAAAAAGCTTAAGAAACAGGAAGAAAAAGCTAAGACAGCAAAAAAACGTGCCCTCCTTTTACCAGCTCATTTCCAAAAAACACAAAGTAATACAGAACCAAGACGCCTCTTCCCAATCTTTACAAAAAATCAGCCTTCAAACAACTTAATAGGCACAGCCTCACCCGTCCCGGGGAAGATGGATCTGAGGGGTAGCTACAAACAGCCATTCCCCCATACAGAGGGCGCAAAAAGCCCACACGGCACGACTGGTGGAGTCCAGCCTCTCCCGGAGTCAAATAACAAATTGAGGGAACACAGAAAATCAGAGGGAGCATGAGCCTGAGTCCGGTGCTAGCACAATCACAAGTCTCCTCGACCTTGGGGGGCTGAAAATGAGCGACCAAGTAGATCTGCCACTTCAATGTTCAGCCCAGCAGCCGGACCTAGGCAAACGGACCTACGGCATTAGAAGCAACGCACCCAGCAGCGAAGGAGAACTAAAGGATCAGGGCAAAGCAAATCAAATCAGTAAAACAACATACGAGGTGATTCTAACCCCCAGATACCACATCAAAGGTAACCACGACATTCTAAACAGGGGCAACTTACTCAGGCTATTCAAGCATATACCAACTCTTACGGAAATTCAATCAGTCGATTTAGTCTGGGTTAAATTCTTAAGTCTAACAAGCGACACCCACGGTGAATCAACCTCAATTGGACTGAGCAGACAGGCCCAAGCGGGGCTTACAACTGATGAAACAGCAATGATGACCGCCTGGGGAATTGACATAGCATTTCCCATCCCTGAGAAATATCCACACGTTCTAGCACTAAAGTCCCCTATAAAGGAGGTTTACTCTGTGTTAAAAGGGACAACAGTTAATCAAACAGGGACAAGTGCGCCCATGGTCCCGAGACTCTACAAGGCCTACAAGATAATAAGCTCTGCAGAGCAAAGGGTAGTGCTCCACACGGACCTAAATCACATCGCATGGCAAAACATGTCTATGGGCCCGGGGGGACACGAGCTCTCGACGGCACATCCACCAAAGACAAGGGAGCCAGCTACTGGAATAAGTATCAAAAAAGGGGGAACAACACTCTACTGTCCATTTTATCATGGAATGTCGCAGGGTTGAAAAGAATGCTCAACTGTAAAGCAGCAAGCTTGTATCTTCAAGAAAATTATATTCTCTGCCTACAAGAGACATGGGCTACAGAACCCTTAATTCTTTCAGGGTTTTATGAGATTCACACTGCAGCAGTGAAAAATAATATCTTCGGGAGAGCAGCAGGTGGGCTTTCAATTTACATCAACCACAACAGTAAAATAGAGGTAAATTCAATAGAAACCAACTTAGTGAATCTCCAAGCAGTCCTGATCTCTGGCCTCAAATGTAATAATAACGCAATCCGTTTGATGATATTCAACTGCTACATAAACCCTGCCACAAAGCAAAAAAAGCAGACAATAAAATTAATATCCAAAAAAATGGATCACTTGATAAACAAACATGAATCTCACTTCCCAATCATTGCAGGGGATCTGAACATCAGGGGGCTAGACGATGACACGAGGTACACCTCAAGTATACCAGAATTGGCTCCCTTAGTTCAGCTGCTGACTGCGCATAACATGGTTTCTACCCACGCCACCATGAAAGCAGTGGACCCACAATGGGATCCCTTGCCCACCTTTAATAATAAGTCAACAATTGACTACATCTTCATTGCAAAGAAACTTGCAACACTTTTTAAGGACTTTGAGGTGGGAGACAGATAGGAAAGTGATCATAATCCACTGAGGGTCACATTAGATATAAATGGGAAAAACGCAAAACACCCTGGATCAGTGGGTTTTTCCATCGAGGAAGAGTACCACACAGCATTGAACAGAATAAAGTGGTCCATAAAATCAAGCCCTGCGCTCATGGAGTGGGTCGTCCGCAAAGAGCAGTGTCAAACAACGGCCTCTCCCACGGAGCATTGGAAGGAACTTCTTCTGGAATTAAAATCGGTCCTAGGACAAGCCAGCGGGACCCTGGAAACCAAGCGCCTTCATCCGCAAACCCAGCTATTATAGCCAAACCCCAAGGACTTAGAGCAAACGAAACGGAACCTTTCTAAAGCCTTGAAGGCGAGAAGAAAAGGAGTGACAACTCATCTCAGCGTGGAAATAAAAGCCCTTCGACGAGAACACCGGAAAAAAATATGGGAAACTCGAACAAAAAAAATGGAGGCGGAGTGGTTGAAAATATTCCATATGCTCAAAGAAAACGGCCACGTCCGCTTCTGGAGACATATCAGACAACTAAGCCATACTGACCAAAGTAAAGAAAACGGTGTGGCAGCCACGGAATGGATCAAGCACGCAAAACAACTGTACACAACAGAGCAGGTAACGAGGGTCACGCAAGAACAACTAAATCCATTAGATAATGAAGAAGTGGTTGAGAGCTTGCTCATAAATACAAGAGAGATAATTAAGTTGATCAAGAAAATGAGGACAGATAGCGCACCGGGCCCCAACGGTATCCCAGCGGTGGTGTTCAAAGAGGCACACGGATTCTGGGCAGAACAGCTAACCCCACTTTTCAAGCACGCCTTTGAAACGGCCTCCATTCCATCATTGTGGAAAGGCTCAGTACTCTGCCCCATATATAAAAAGGGAGATCGCACAAAACCAGAAAACTACCGGCTCGTGGCCTTGCTAGATATCGAAGCAAAGGCATTTGCTAGAGTGCTGCTGAAGGAATTAGAAAGCTGGGCGGAGGAGCACAACATCTTGCCTTTCTTTCAAACTGGATTCAGACCACAATGTTCCACAGTAGACAACATCATAGCCCTGGGATACCTGTCCAAACGTGCGACTCAGCCCGCTCAACCTCCCTTGTTTTGCTGCTTTGTGGACTATAGCGCAGCATTTGACCGCGTAGACCGTGGCATACTATGGAGTAAACTCACCAACTGGGGCATTCCCGAAAAGTTGCTTAAGGCAATAAGGTCTCTACACGAAGGGACCTGGGTAAGGATTAAGACCAGCCAATCATCAATGACCAATAAGGTCCCAACAAATAACGGCCTTAAACAGGGGTGTGTTCTTGCACTACTTTTGTTTAACATCTACACATCCGATTTAGGCCAAGCATTGGAGGGGGCAAACCTAGTCACTCCAAAGCTGGGGAACAAGCGGCTCCAAATACTTCAATATGCCGACGACCTTGTAATTTTGGACCATACCAGGATAGGCCTACAGAAAGCCCTAGATGCGCTAAACAGGTTTAATCAAAAGAACAACTTACTGGTCAACCAGGAGAAGACTAAGATTATCATCATTGGGAAGTATCATCGAAAGCACATAGCCCAATGGCGCCTGGGTGATCAGCAAATTAGACCTTGCAAAAACTATAATTACCTGGGCCTCAGGCTAACGGAGGGGGCTAAGACAACAGCTCATCTGAAGCACTTAAGAAGCAAAAGGGCAGGAATCATCTGCAGTCTGGGAAACCTCAATCGAAAATTACATTGCCCATCCACGGACCCCATCTTGAAAGTTTTAAAAGCAAAAATATTGCCCTCAGTTAATTATGGCCATTTAATTTTCCCAGGAGCTCTTACCAACTTCTATATGAGTTTTCAAATTGCTGCATACAAGAAAGTGCTGGGCATCCCACGACAGGCCAGGAGAGCTAGAGTAAGGCTGGAGCTGGGACTTTCCCGACCGACATCTCTTGCCAGGGAGACACAATAAAATATTACATTAGCACCCTGCGAGCACCAGCAATGGCTTTGAAAGCGCAAATTAAAACAATCTTCGAAGAAAGCGGATCACCATGGCAAGCGCAACTGGCAGTAGCCAATGAATTGCTGGAAATAGAGGTGCAAAACCTGGCCAACACGAACATCTCAACTGCAGTATGGAAAAGAGCAGTAAACCGACAGGTAAAGCAAATATCATTTGCAAGAGACATCGCTAGTCTGCATCATCACCCAAATCTCTCCACACTGGATGCCTCTTATAAAGTGGGTAAAGCACAGCCCTACTTTGAACAAGCTCTTTCTGTTCAAACTCAAAAAAAGATCACTCACATGAGGCTCCTGGCACTACCTATAGTGGAGTTTAACCCAAGCTGGGCCCGACCGGATAAATCAGTAGCATGTAGACTCTGTGACTATTACCAGGAATCCTGGTATCACTTGTTGTGATGCTGTCCACAGTTAGCCAGAGAGAGACAACGTTTGGTCATTCTAATTTGCAGAGCTCAGAGCCGCAATCGATGCTGCGAAATTTCGGACTTGTGTTTTACGTCTACAGCAAGTCAAACAGTAGCACGGCTGGGGAAATTTACAGACTTAATTCGTGCGGGACTGTCCGCAAACGCCGAGCTGCAAAAAGGAAACTGTAGGACGGGACGAAGGAGAGAGGTGGACACACCCCCAATTTAAAAACATTTAACGCACACTGTTTTTAAACTGCATAGTCAGAACATGACATTTCATGAAGGTTTTACGTTTAATTGACTGGAGGAAAAAGCCCAGGGAATACAACTTATGTTTCTTTTTTTTAGATAACTATTTTTATACAGTTAGTATATTGTAATGATTTTAAATAATTGAACAATAAAAGCTTTTTCACTTTAAGAGACTGCCCATTGTATACACTCCACCAAAATATGGTTATTCCTCTCAATAAAGCCATTTGCTTGTGGATGATAAAGAGCCACCCTCTTGTGAACAATACCCGATTGAGACAAGAAGGTAGACATTTCCTTTGAAGTAAACTGAACTCCATTATCCGAAACGATCTCTTTCGCAAAACCCTCCCTGGCAAATAGACTTTGAAAGAATTTGATAACATCATTAGAATTAGGGTCAGACATGAAATGGACCTCCCACCATTTGCTAAAGTAGTCGGCCACAACCAATGCAAATTTACATTTGTTAGGTAATATGTTGAATGGACCCACAAAATCCACCGCCAATTTCAACCATGGACCATCAGGCAACGCCACATGTTGAATCGGAGGGGAAACAATCTTAACTACTTTATCACTTGAATTGCAGATTAAACAATCCTCTACAACAGAAGTGATCTGTTGGACCATAGAGGGCCACCAGTAAAAATTACGAATTCTTTTCTTTGTGTTAGTCTGCCCCAAATGTCCTTCATGTCCAAAGTTAATTAAAGCAGACCTTAGTTTCTCTGGAGGTACAAATTTCTCACCCCTCATAATCATACCGCCACTTTCAACAGTTAACTCATCACCAACCTTTGCAAAAGGATGAAATGCTTTTTTCAGTACATTTTCTTTAGGCCAACCAGTGATAATGTAATGTTTGACTCTCTTCAAAACATTATCTTGCTCCATAGCAGCAAACCATTCATTCTCAGAAAAACAACAAACTAAACACGCATCCACAGCAGCAATCAAGCAATCTTCATCTATGTTTTCTTTGAAATCGTGTTTAGACATCTTGACAAGAAATCTGCACGAGAATTTTTTCCACCTGGTATGTGTGCAACTTGAAAGCTATACTGTAAAAGTTTGCTACTAAGTCTTGCTATACGCGGTGTATGATCTTTCACAACCTTTACTTGCAGAATGGGAATCAACGGTTTGTGATCAGTAAGAAGATTGAAATTCCTATCCCACAAAAAACATTTAAACCTCTCAATTGCCCAACAACAAGCCAAGAGTTCACGCTCAATTACTGAATAGTTCTTTTCACTAGGTCTCAAAACCCGTGACGCAAAGCCAACGGTAGATTCTTTACCATCTTTCACTTGTGAAATCATACCACCTAATCCATACAAACTCGCATCGACTGACACAGTACATTTTATATTAGGATCAAATGGTGTTAAAATGTTACATGATCCTAATTCTGTTTTCAAATTTTTGAACTCCCTTTCACAGATGTCATCCCAATTGAAAATTGCCCTTTTTTTAGCAAGTCTCTCATATGTGCAGTCTTCATAGAGAAGCTGGGAATAAATTTTGAATAAAACTCGCACATTACCAGAAACGAGGAAACCATCTCTTTTGTAGTCGGACTAGGAGCATCTACAATTGCTTGTATCAAACCCTCCCTTGGTACTATACCTGCTCCTCAAATCTGATGTCCTAAATATTCAATTGATTGCACACCAAAAATGCGCTTAAGCTTATTTGCCACAATGCCATTCTGCTCTAGTCTTTCCATGACTTTAGACACATTCTAATCATGTTGAGTTTTAGTTTTTCCAGCTACTAAAATGTCATCCTGGTAAACAACAGTTTCCATAACACCTTGCAAAACCTTCTCCATAACCCGTTGAAAGACTGAAGCTTCACTAGCTAGACCAAATGGCATTCTCTTAAATTGAAATGTTCCAATAGGAGAAACAAAAGCAGTGATGTGTTTACAAAAGGGATCTAATTGCACTAGGTGATAAGCCAAAGCTAAATCAATTTTTGAAAAATTTCTTGAACCCGCAAACCTAGAAAGAATGTCATCTATGCGAGGCAACGGATGGGAATCTATCCAAATTTCACTATTGACACTGCGAAGATCAATACAGACTCTCAAATTACCATTGGGTTTGCATCTGACAACCAAGGGAGATAACCAAAGAGAAGACACAATGAATTTGAATTTGAATTTGAATTTGAATTTGAATTTGAATTTAAAACATTTGTAGAGCGCAGTGTTCACCATACGGTTTCTTGGCGCTATAGTGGTAGGTCCAGCAACTGAGGACGGAGTGAACCTGGCGCAGAGCAAGGAGGGACAAGTTACAAGGGGAAGGCCTGTTTAAACAAGAACGTTTTAGGTCTTTGCGGAAGGAGGAATATTGTGTGGCGGAGCGTAGGTGGTCAGGGAGGGAGTTCCAGAAGGTGGGAGCCAAAGTTGAGAAATTGCCTCCACCCCACAATGGGTTCAATGGCTCCAGAATCACACATTTTCCTGAGCTCATTAGCCAAATCATCCCTGACACTATGAGGTACCGTCCGTAACTTATGTTTGATAGGGATTGCACCTTCTTTTAACCTTATTAAATGTTTAAAACCTGAGATGCATCCTAAACCATCCCCAAATACCTTTGGGAACTTATCAAACCATGAACTACAAGTATCCTCTAATTCACCATCCTCAACCACAGAAACTTGATCTTTCGTGCCAGGTCTAAGTTGCATTTTAAAAAGGCCTTGGTGGTACCAACCAAGAATATTAAGTCCTTTTTTAGCTACATAGACTTTACCTTCAATAGTTCTTTGTCTAAAAACTAACGTAGCTTCAACGAAACCTGACAATTCTATTCCCCTACCCTCATAGGAGATGCGGTTTCCTGCCAGGTGGATAAAGTGACCTTTCCTTCCAAGTCTTTTCAAATAACTCACCAGTTATCATCATTATACGTGCCCCTGAATCAACCAAAAGATCCATAGGTTTATTGTCGACCAAAACTTCAACAATAGGGTCTACACAATCATCAGTTTCATCCTTCACAACCACCACCAAATCTGACAATGAGCTCACAATTTCCCCATCACTTTCATCATCTTGTGTCTTTTCTCTGTAAACTGAATTCACAGTGTTCTTTGAGTTACAAACTTTTGCAAAATGCCCTTGTTTACCACACTTATGGCAAGACGCATTCTTGGCTGGGCACATTTTTGCATTCGGAAAATGTTCAGCAAACCCACACTTTGTACACACATTCCTTTGTTTGACTTTACTCTGAAACGGTTTAATACCTTTTGAGTCAGAATTCCCTTTATATTCTACTTTAAAAGGCATCTTTGCCTGAGTTTTTGTGCTTTTCTGATTTCCCGAGTCTTTTACAACATTAACAGAAGAATCTTTTTCTGGTTTCAATTCTTTTTTAGCTTTCTGTGAAAGTTCAATACTTTTCACAATTGATATAGTCTCATCCAATGAAGGATTTTTAAGAGTTAATAACTTCTCTTGAACTTTCCCACAGTTGGTATGAACAACAATCTGATCCCGTATCAACTGTTCAGTAAATTGTTCAAATTCACACTCAGACGCTAGAATTCTTAAAGCTGCGACATAGGCAATTATGCTTTTACTTTCCTCTTGTTTCCTAGTAAAAAACGTATGTCTTGCGACAACCAAACTACTTTCCACATCAACTTGTTTCTGTAAACTCCTAACTATTTTCTCATATTCATCTAATTCTTCCCCGTTTTCACCTAACTGTGTTGTAGGTAAGTATTCCATCACTGCTTGCCCTTCAAATCCAAGATTATATTCCAGAATAAAACATTTTCTTTGTGCACTAAATCTGCTGCCACCAATTGCCCCTAAGTATTTTTCAAAGGCTCTAAACCATACTTTCCATTTCACAGGAGTGTCACCTGGGAGCTGTAGAAATGGAGGAGGAGCTTGAACATTTTGCATTCTTTCAATTAAATATTAAATTACCAATGTCTAATAGTTTAAAAGCAACTATTGTAAAACAGTACAATGATAAAATAAATTAATTAATTGTAAATGCGATTTTAGCAAATGTACAGTAGTTATAATGTAAATACAGATTAAGGCACAACCATTCATACAAAACGAAATTGAACTTTTCCTGTAGGAATGTGAATGTGCCATAAATCCAATAGATGGCACTGTTATCACAGAAATAATGAAGCTTTGTTTTGTATTAATATAGCTTCGTTGTTAATTTTCAACTTCCACCAAGATTATGAAGCTTTATTATGTGTTATCATTGCTTCATTGTTGACTTTCCGTAGATGTCAGATTGTCAAGCAGTTAATGTTTTTGAGGAAGAATAAAAATAAATCTTTACCATTGAAACGCTCTTCAAAGCTGAGAGGATGCGCTGCTGACTGAACTGTGAGAAAGAAGACGAACAACTGTAAGAAAAGAAGGAAATCGTGTCACGCTTTCAAATGACGCGTTGACTTTAGCCACACTACTTCAGTGAAGTAGGAAACGTGTGACGTGTTGACTCCAGCGACGTTACTTGATAAAAGCAGGAAAAGTGTGACGTGCTGACTCCACCGGCGTTACTTGAGAAAACGTTGTCAAATGACGCGCTGAATGACGCGCTGAATCCTCGGACGTTCTTGAAGCAGAAACGCTCACCAATACTCACAGTAGATTCTAGGACGTCATCATTTACTTTAGAACATCGGAAAGAGCAGATCTCCGCTTAATGAAAAACCGTTGAGCAGCAAAGAGACAAATGACTTGTTATTCCACTAAAATACGGTAACAGTACAGAATTAATTATGCGAGTAGATTTAAGGACATAAATAATATTTTCCCAAGTCCCGCAAATATTTTAATTAGGGGCGGTGGAATAAAAATGTCTATTATTGCCACATTTTTGATGTTAAGTGGATCTGTCGAATTTTCTTTTAAAAATGAAGGAATAAGAGGTCACTCACAGTTTGTTTCACATTTCCAGTTAAACCAATCGAATGATAATGGTATGAATCTTTTCTAGTAAAGAACAGTAAAAAGATCAGACTTCACCGTTTTCAAAGCAATCCACGGAGATAGTAATACTGAGACACACTGAGATGCTTGATCCCATCAGTGGTGAATATGATATTTGAACACAATTTGATAGACGCTGAGATCCTTGATCCCATCAGCGTAAAGTTTAAACACAGCTTCTGATTACACGCTGAGATCACTGATCCCATCAGCGTAAAAATTGAAAATATTATGATTTTTCTTCCAATTCGACTCCAAAGATAGATGCAGAGCTGTTACACACGTGGGTTAGGTGACTAATGGCCAGACGTCGTCGCCAATTTGAAGTGAGCCCACACAACCACAAATGAAGGGTCAGACCTTATTTATTAGCCATTAGTCACAAGAGCTCCCAGGAACTGACAAACAGAAATCCTAGGACAGTATTCAAAGCGAAACATTCTGTAACCATAGGAATGGACATGACCAGGTAAGGTTCTGATAAGACATAGACATAGAAGATATAAACTAGATTACTACATAGAGCTAATAGTTACTGGCCCGATGTAATGGTCGACATGTTTCTGCTAGAATCTAAGCGCACTCCTGCTCGTATTCGAATGGCGTCCACTTACCTGCCCGTCGGTACAATCTGCAGCCATCTGGGCTGTATGGGGAGGTGCCGGGGTCGCGTTAGTGGACGTGTTTTGTTTCAGTGCGTGATTGGTTAAGATAGACGTCATACACCCGCGACGAAGCATGATGGAAAATGTAGTCCGTTTGTGTGTGCGATTTCGGCGCTTATTAGTGCGGGCTTGCTGTGATTTATATGGGAAGCACGTTCCTCTTGCTCTAGAGGTGAGCTAGAGGAGATGTTTGAACTTGGCTAAAAAGTAGCCTTTCAACGCATAATTGCTTAACAAACAGTTGACTATATAAGATACTTACACTAACTATGGTAATGTCTATTTTATCTTTGTGTGTGTCTTTTATCTATGTTGTCCGTGTCTTGATGACTTGCACACTGGGACATCCCCTGCACAAATAGGAGGACTACCAGGTTTGAACAGGTGATATCTGTATCAATTTATTATATTTCACTTTGGAGCAGTAGCAAAAGACATAGGTCCTGAAGAAGCGGGAGATACCTTAGGATCTTTAAACTACCGCAGAAACATGTCGACCATTACATCGGGCCAGTAACTATTAGGTCTACTTACTGACTATTTTGCACTGAATAGTTTTTAACTTTGGAAGTGGACGGCACCAGAATAAAATATTTTTGCGTACACTATTCAATTTTATCATAGAGCACATTTTCTTTTTCACAACTCTCTTTTTTGCACTGCTTTCAGTTACTAACATTAGTCCCCTTCAGTCCTTTACCTTACAACAGTAGCCATTCCCATAACAGGTGGCAACAACAAAGATTCTCCACTTTGGGAAGAGGTTCAAATGATGAAAGGGTGGTAAAGGGAGAGTAACTGATGGATATCTTCCCATACAGTGTGATATCCTGTTGTGTGCTCTACTAACACACTTAGAGTACACTTCGAGTCATCTCGACACACATAGATACATAGCTGACCCACAGTTATTCTTTTTGTAATGTATAGCTCCTATGGCCGACAATAGTTCATCTAGCATGAGGTCAGTTTCCAGTGCCTGGGCATCCTCTGGCGTTAACGTGGGCATACGGATATCTCTTATGAATGCTTGTGCCTCTTCGACCGTAGTGGAGGAGGTCGATGTGTAGATGGCCTTATAGTGTTGTGCAAGAGTATCCACTATTTGCTGCAGGTGAGTTATGATCTACCCATCATCTACTAGCAGCTGCGCTACCCACCGGCTATCCCAGTCCCGTTTGTCAAGCCAGGCCAGGAATTTACCCGCCTTATCCCCCACCTCATAGATTTTGTGTTCTGTGGTGACAGGTCTGGTCTTGGCTTCCTCCCATGCATATGCCATATAGCCTTTTTTTCTAAAGTTGAGATCACAAGCTGTATCTACCGAGGGGTGCCGGGTGTGCTGTTGTTCTGCATGGGCCACTTCCTGCTCTAGTGTCTTCATTTACTGTCTTCTGTCTTTTTTATTTCCCGAGATTAAGGAGCTGGCTTGGCCCCGAAGAACCATTTTATATGCTTCCCAAAGAGTTACTTGGGATACAACTGAGCGTTAATTTTCTTTGAAATAGTGTTGTGTAGTAAAAGATATGCCTTTCCTGATCTTCGCATTTTTAAGGAATCCAGGATATATTGGGAAGGTTCGACGCTGGGCTGCAATGTGGCGTGTGCATTTCATCAGAATGGGGGAATGGTCCAAAATGCCGCGTGGTAGATGGGTTATATCAAGTATCTGCCCCAGACTATCTGCTAGTGTGAGCATGTAGTGAATCCTGGAGAGGCTGTCAAGTACCCCAGAATGGAAGGTGTACTGTCGCTCTGAGGGATGGCGGAAACGCCAAATGTCCATGAGACGAGGGCCTCAAGAAATTCCACAAAGAGGGAGGGTGTGCTTCCACAAAGCGGGAGGCTGTGACGCTATGATCCCTCGGGGATGACAGTTAAACACACCGTCAATGGTGGCATTGAAGTCTTCGCCCATCAGAAGCTCTCCTTCCGAGAGAGCAAGTAAGAAGGCGCTAAGAGCTTGGAGCACCACCAAGTGTAGTGCGGGCAGAATGTAGGCTGAGACAATGTTATATGCCCGCCCTCTCACTGGCAAGCAACTGCCCCAAATCGTCCTTGGTCATCTTTCCATGTCTGTTTAATAATTAGTGGGAATTGCTTCCGTATCAAAATACCCACCCCTCGTGAGCCCGAGGTAAACTCAGACTGTACTGCCATCCGGAACCTCTATGTATCTAGGGCCCTAAATGCCAAACCCACCAGGTGAGTTTCTTGGAGAAGGACCACTGCTGGTGTCTGTCATTTGAGATACTGCAGGACCAACCCTCTTTTTATTTTATCGCCCAGTCCGTTAACATTCCACTTGAGCGGTGATAGGTGGAAGCCAAGTGCATGGGATTCCATAGTCGAGACAGGCACATTATCAATCATCCTTGTCATCGTTGTCATATCTTATAAGTAGGTAATGAAAAGCTGTGCAGTGATGCATCCAAAACGTGGTGTGCAAGCATTGAAAGTGAAGCATAAACTTTGTTAAACATGTAACCCAAAACACCAATAAAACTAAATAAATGACCCCCCGTCCACCCACCTCCCTGCCTCCCTGCATGACGGACAGAGAACTACCCGCCTCCCCAACTTCGCAGAGCGCTTAGTCCCCAACCCCAGTACCTTGGAGGGGGTAGAGCTCTCGGGAGACCCTCCCAGCACTCCCCATGTCTACGGTTTAACTTGTCGGCAAAAAAAATACTTTTCTGAGTATGACTTGTGTTCATGGGCAAAATTAAAGAGTTCCATTGCATACAATAGCTATCACATGTTCAGTGGTTGTGTTATCATCCGTGGGTAGGCAGGTGTCATGGTGCCTCCTTAATGTCCATATGGAGAATCATCCCCACACGGCAGGGCTGTGTTTGCTGTTCTCTCTATGATTAACGCCAGTCGTTAATTGGGTGGATTAGTCCTGGAGACCACTATCAGTGCAAAGTGTCTCATTCCTTTCCGCCTGCGTTCAGCGAGCTTCCCTGCACTCGAGTCTCCTCTGGCCCCTTGCCATGAGAATGCTGCCCATATTTCCTACCAGGTGGAGCAGGACCTGGGGTTTGGCACCATCCCTCCAGCCACTCCTGAGCCTCTTCAGGCGTCATAAAGAACCATGTCTTTCCTTCGGCTTCTGCCCTCAACTTTGCTGGGAAAAGCATGGCGTACTTGAGTTCATGCTTCCGGAGCTCCTTTTTAAACTCCAAAAAACCCAGTCTTTGCTTCATTACTGTCGCTGTGTAGTCTGGAAAGATTTCTATTGTGGTGTTTTCAAAGCGTATCGGGGGAGCGACACGTGCTGCTGTAAAATCACATCTCAATCGCGGAAGCAGAAAATGTGGGCCAGAATGAGTCTCAGAGGAGTCATTGGTTTGTGTTTCACACCTGGGACTCGGTGAGCTCTCTCAACAGCGAAGTAATTGGAGAGGCATCCTGGCTGGAGTTGGTTCTTTTAGGTCCTTAACCAACAGGTCCAGGGCTGTTTCTCCTGCCCGTTCCGGCACGCCAATAAGTCTAATGTTGTTACGCCTCGAATGTCCTTCTTGATTGTAGAGTTTGGCAGCTATTATCTTGTTGTCTGCTTCCAGTTGGCACACTGTTTTTTCAGAGCGACTGTTTCGTTAGTGAGGGTTGATGTAATTGTCTCAACCTCTGTCATTTTGGCAGTCATTTTCTGAACATCTGCCCTAATCAATAGGAGTTCCACTGAGATTGACCCAATACGGGTGTCTAGGGAGGAATGGACATTGGTAAAGGTGGTCATAATGTCCTGTAGTGTGACTTCAGATCACTCAGGTACTATAGGGTCCGTTGTCTGGGTGGGGTCTTGGTCCGAGTGGTCAGATTGATTCTTGGTGTAGGCGTACTTTTCAAGTTTCACCTGCTGCGAACCCCGCTGGCCCCTGCCTCCCATCTTTGCTGGTCTGATCTGGGTCTGCACTAAGCAGAACCAAGTAAAACACGGGGTGGCACTCACCGCTGCCTGCCTGTGTGCTGTGCGGGGCACACGCAGCCTTTCTGGTTTTCCACCCCAGATCCGACATACCGCCCAGTGGGCCTTAGCTAGGAAATCGATTGAACAAAATGGCAAATTATGCTGCTGTTTCGTCGATTTCCGAGCTGCCTTTGACTCAGTAGATAGAAGCAGCCTTTGGGAAGTGCTAGAAAATTATGCATTGCCGGAGGGCATATTAAATATTCTAAAAGAATTACATAGTGGCAACTGGGCCCAGGTCATTAGAGATTCAAAGGGCTCATTAACGCAGAAAATCCCTGTAAAGAATGGCTTGAGACAAGGGTGCGTTTTGGCACCCTTGCTCTTTTCAATCTTCCTATCAGACCTTCCCATGGTTTTGGAAGTTGAAAAGAGTGCGAGCCCGCGCATGAATAATAATAAAGTTGCATGCCTTTTATATGCTGATGATCTAGTGATCGTGGACCAAACTGAAATGGGCCTCCAAAGGAAATTAAATGCTTTTAAAATATATTGTGACAAAAAGTTTCTATCGGTGAATATGGAGAAAACAAAGATCCTATGTTTCGGGAAGAGGGTAAAAAATTTTAAATGGTTTTTAGGTTTAGACAAATTAGAGGTAGTAAATGAATACAAATATCTAGGCCTGTGGTTTGACAGTGCATTAAAGTGGAATACCCATGTGGCGGCACAAACTTCAAAGGCGTCCTCATCGGTCTGTGGATTGAAAAAATTTAATAAGGACTATGGTGACATGTCTCACAGACCGTTACTAAAGGCATTTGAAGCTATGATACCCCCACAAGTTCTCTACGGCGCTGAAGTGCTCTATCTGAGTGGTAAAAGAGGTTGGGACCGAGAGGAAGGGAAGATAATTAAAATGCTGTTGTCCCTACCTAACGGATCCATGTTGCAAGCTATTAGATTGGAGGTAGGCTTGACGGCATGGGAGGTAAAGGCACAAATGTCATTGCTAAGATTTTGGAACCGCCAGACGCCCGGTGGTGATCAGAAGGTGTCAATTTGGTGCAGAAAGGAAATACAAGCAAGCAGTTTACATTGGGCACGGGAAGTGAGGAAAACCCTTCAGCTAGTAACTGCGCAATTAAAGTTGACCCTCGAACAACCCTTATTGGACCTAGTTTTTACTAAGAAAATGCTTAGGGACCGAGGGCAAGAATATTCCAGATCACAAGATCTGGAGTACCTGAAGTTGAAAAAATCAGTAAACTGGGTTAGGAATGAATGGGAAAAGGATGTCCGGTTCCCTTATTTGGATGTGTTACCCAGTAAATGGTTAAGGTACGAAATCATGAAGGTTCGGGTAGGCTTAAATCCATGGAAGATCGACAGTAAATTAAAAGTAGCCCTGATCCAACCTGATGGTATTTGTAAATGTGGCCTAGGTGTGAAGAATGATATTTTACATATATTACTGGACTGTACATGGATTTTAACAGTGCGTAAAATGTTTTTGCGTCCAATATTTTTAAAGTATAAGGTAAACACACGATCAGAGGCTGTTGTTCTCCTTACTGAAATGTCGTTTTTAGATATTACAATTGCGTTGGGGAAATTTTTGAAAGCAATAAGAGAAGCTGTAAAGGAGACAACCAAGGGAGTTGGGAAATTTTAAGATATTAAGATTTTAAAAAATGGAAAATATCAATTTAGTGCTTTTATGGTTTTAAATGTGTACTGAGTGTTAAAATGAACTATGATGTAAAATTTCTATTGCTAAGTGGATCCATGGTCTTGTGTATGGTTTATAGACTATTGTCTAAATAAACTTTGATTTTACTACTATTACTACTACCGCCCAGGTAGTGGTGAGACATCTTGCGTGACGTGGTGGAGAGCACCGTGTGGAGCTATAAGTGGGAGCCTCCAATGCCTGCCGCCCGCTGGGTATCACTGGTCTCAATGTGTGTTACAAGGTCCTCTGCACACGCCCTCCAGGGTAGGGGCCCGCCAGGATATTCCGGGTCTCTGGTACGTCGCAACAGGCCGACCCACCGCTATTTTCTCTGTTTGGCGCCTTCAGGGCATGCCTCGCCCCATCGCGTCTAAGTGCTCCTAGCTGTCTAGGAATTTACAGTGTACCTCGGCGCAGTTGCCATCAAATCACCGCTGCTGAGGTTGTATTTATTATCTTGTTTTTTCTTTTCCTGTTTTTTTTTGTCTTTTGGGCCAGCTGCATGAGTTATCTGGTGGAAGGACTCTGGGCCCAGGTCTCAGACCCGATGTTGGGTCCCGCCCGCAGTGAGGGCCGTGTCCCTCCTCACCGTTGTCTTCTCAGGTGCGCCTGAACTGCACCAGTTCTTGACTTGCCTCCGCTGGTAGTGCCCGCACGGGTGTCACATCGGCATGCCCTGGTCGGCGCACTCTGCCACCAGAGCAGCACCCTTGTCGCCCTCCAATGCGGCTTATTGTAGAAGGCAGGCCGCACCTGTTCTGTACACTTTTGTGTCCCGCTGCGGGCCTCCATTGTTCAAATGCACCGCCGTGACACAGACGCCATCAAAACACCGCTGCTGATATTGTATTCCTTTTTGGTCCCATTGCATGAGGCCGCTGGCGGAAGGTCCGTAGGCCCAGGTCTCAGACTCTGCGCAGGGTCTCGCCTGCAGTGAGGGCTGCGCCCTTCCCCACTGTCGGTGCCTCAACAGTGGGGGAACTGCACCAGTCTGTTACATGTCCGCGCCAGGAGTGCCCGCCTGGCTGCCACCATCGTGAGTCCGGTTGGTGCGTTCCGCCACCAGAGCAGCGCACTCGTCTCTCTCCAGAGCACTCGTTGCAGACAGGCACCCGCCAACTCCAGCCCCCGGCGTATGGTGTAGGTCAGGCCGCACCGGTTCCTTCTGCTGTTTTGTCTCCAGTTCGGGCTGCCGAGATTCAAATTAGGTGCATCGGGTAGGTTGTTGTCTCCGATTCATCGCCCACTGCTTAAAAGGGTTTTATGCCTGCAGATTAATGCACAGATCGGCTGGGAAGTTAGCTGGAAGACGGAGCCTCTTCAGGTAGGTGCCGTTTTCATTGGCTGCTAGGCATGCCCCCCATTTCCCAGTATTTAATGTAGTACCACAGTAGTACTGCTTATTTACTGGAAATGCAATTAACAAACCTACAAGAGGAAATCTTCACCTTCACTCCTCCTATCTTTTTATCAGTAGATCTCTGCATATATAAGTTTACCACTTAGGAGCTTAGGAGTACATGTGGGAAGGACCAGAGTGAATGGAGGCAAAAAAGGGACTACCTACTACAAAATGAGAGGATTTAGGGAAAGGTAAGGAGGGCTTTAGGGAGAGGCAGGCCGCCACATACACCCATCCACATAAGAGGAAGCTTATTGCGTTTCACAAATTACACTTCTGAAGTTACTATGGCCCTAAAGGTACCCACAAATTAGTAAATGCACTCCAAACCAATATTAGAGTGGCCAAGCATCACACATGGCCACTCAGGTACTGCAACACATTCCCATAGAACATAAGGGAGACAGGAATTTGAAATAACACCCCATAGGAAATAATGTTAAATAAATAGAAGTAATTCGACTTCTAAAATATGTATATGTTTTTTGTTTATTGTTTAAAAAATATATATATTTATTAACCCATTTTTTTTTTGTAAAGCAATAATACAATTCATTTAAAAACAGATGCAAATGAACTTGTGTTAAAACATTAAAAGTAATTTATATTTATCACATAACATTTATCACAATGTAATACATAATAAATTAAAATAGAAATGCTACTGTGGGTGGGATTTTTAAAAAAATGATTCTTTAAGAAATTATACTGATGAAGTATATAAATATATTTGATTTAATTATTTAATATACAATCAATTTAACTAGCTAATGTGCTCTTTCATCTAATTTTATTTTATTAATTATATTCTAATAACTATTTTAAATGATTTCCCATTTATATATTCTATATTCAAATATTTTAACAATTGATTTAAAGAATAATATACTTTAATAAGGTTCCCCTATGCTTTTCCTATACTTTCCCATGGAAGATCCCCATGCATGAGTTAACTTTACAATAGTAAATTCAGTTGTAGGTGTTTTCACCCTCTGAGCTCAGGGAATAGAGACAGGTAAGTCTACATCCACATGTAAATCTACACTCAGGAATGGTGAATAGCACAAAATGTTAGATTTGTACCTGGGTTCAGGAGTAGAATTATACATGAGTAGATTTATACATGTAAATTTACCTTTGAGACTGCCTATTGAAAATAAACTTGAGATTATTGATTCATATAAGCAGAAATTAAATCAATGGAAATCCAGTAAACAGAAGTACCCATAAAAGAACATGAGTCGGAATGAATAAATCAAAGTGGTTGGAAGTAGCAACTGCTACTCCTGCCTTCCCCTTAGCGACCGCTCTGTAGTGAGCCATGACTGATGAGGTCTTGCTGGTGCTGCGGGGTCTTCATGTGCAGGCCATGCTCTCTCACTCATAAGAATTCCAAAACAATTTTACAGTAGCAATAAAATCACCACACCTGTGATGCAATCCACTCCTGTCTGACCTGACTAGCGCTGAGTGCAAGATGCTCAGGAACTGTAATAATAATGTTTTTGGCCATATAGTGAGTTATAGCAGCATACTCGCTGCAAAACTCCCACCTTACAGGGCACTGGATATCCCACTGCACCATGTACCTTGCATGCTGTGCCAACCAATAACTTTACTGCTGTCCTGGTGCATACATATATATTGGACTCTTCACCTCGATGGCACCACCAGCCCCACCCCTCCTCCTCACTTCTCATTCAGTCTGTTAATTACCTCCCCCCAGCCTATAACACCGAGATTTCCACATTGCTTGCTGGCGGTGCTGAAGAGGGGCATTGAGTTAAATATGATATCATACAGTTTGCATCCGAGCAAAGTTAGACATCCTGGGTCTTCAGCATATTCGAAGGTCTCTGCTTTTCCTATATAGATTGGGGCGTCGTTGTGTTGGCAGCGTGCTGTGCCCTCCACACAGGAAGACTGTTCAATGGTTATGGAACAGCAGCTATCAGCATGTCACCATGGCGTGTGGGGAATGTGGGTAGCAAGCACATCCATGTACCCATGCACTGTGGCATGTTTTATTGAGCATGGAATTTTGCCAACATGATTGCAAGATTACTCAAACTGTGTTTTTTTGCATGATTATGGGTTTGTAGCTTTCTTCTTTGCTCTGTTCCGTCTGAATAGCTACAAATGCTTCAGAGCCACCATTACCTGAAAGTTAAACACTGGCCGGTGTGATATTCAAATTCTTGTTTCACAAAAGTGACTCCTGTGGCCTCTAAAAGGCATATCCAGCCTGGCTCGTGAATTCAGCATCTTCCCACAGTTCACCTCTGCAGGATAGATTTGCCACATCAGAATAACCGTCATACAATTATGGTGGAATTTCCACAGGCATACCCATAGGGTTATTCCACATTGTTGTCCCACCCCCATTTTTCAGGTCACATTTTTTGGAGTTCTATATCTTCGATAGAAGTGGAGTGGCTTGAAGGAAAATCTGGATACTTTACGACAGTCAAATAGGGACGGGGCAGACCCGGTACCTCTCTCTACTCTATTTTGCATCACTTTCCAGATGTTGAACCAGGGCGTCATTATAAATTTCAACCACTGGTTGTGATGCAGAAGCAGTGCCCACCTAATTTAGAGTTGTTCACTGTTTTTTCTGAATTTACCTGAAATAGCGCTCTTATCTATGGTGGGAATCTCTTTAGGCATGGGGGGCACATGGGGATAAAATTCACAGTTACACAGCTGTAGGTTCACCATGCCATGTCGTTTTACTGTGTTGTTTCCTAAGTAAGATCCACAAAGTGGGAGTCCATCTTGAGAAATCATATAACTGATGTTCTCCAAGCAGTGTGAAATGTATCATTTGTGCAGGAGACATATTTGGAATGTTTCTTTTCAGGAACAAGATGGTTGAGATAGCAGACCCGGGATGTCCCATTGCAATCCTCTGCTAAGGAAGGTCCTTAGAGTGGACCATATTAAAGAAAGCTTTGCACCTATTAAAAAGCCTTATCTTGAGATGGTGCGGTGACGCACAATGGCCGCCACTTGAGGAGTCCCATCACATTGAGCAGCGCTCAAAATACCAGGGCCTCCTACGGGATTTGCTACTTCACTCCAACTGAGGATTCAGGCATCGGAATGCATGGGGACAATATTGTGCAAGTATCAGACCTTTTTAGGGTCTGAATGACCAGTTATTGCGCTTTTGTTTTTCCTGTCACCTTGCAGCCGCCATTTTAGCTTCCTTTCTCTACGTGCTGGAATTCAAGTCAGCGCGATGTTGTTACGCCGCATTTTCTCTCTCAAACTTCTTTCTCACTTTCACCTTGCATAAATATGCTGCTATTGGAGCGCAAAACAGAGGCAAAACGGAGGCTTTGATTTCCTTTTTACTCCTTATATCAATGCCATCAAGGAGTTCCATACGCTGACTGTAATACCACCTCTTGCCTCATTTAAGTGGCTGTGATACTGTCTTAATGCACCTTTTTCAGTTAATTTTACTATTTTCTCCTGTTAAACTTCCTATGGTGCTACTTTTCAGTTAATTTTTAGGGCTCTGACGCAACTTCAGCTGGTGCTATCTTAATAACAACTCTACAGTCATTTACTATTCTTATTGCTCCAGCTCTTAAGTGAATATGGATCACTCTCACAAACCTCAGGTACCTCATCTGGTGGACGCAAGGATGCTAACGCTGGACCAGGCAAACGCCTTAAAAAAGACCCCCCTACACCCTTCAAGTCACCACTTCCTCTCACGCTGGAGGATATTATGGAGGAATTGCGCCTCATTAGACCTTTCATGACTGACACTGCTGCCACACTACAACGCATCGAAGACAAGTGGACGGGTCTTGACTCCAGACTCTCAGACGTTGAAAAGAAGGTTATTTACGCCCAAGATGTCGTAACAAAAGTTGAAAATCTCATAAAAGAAGTAACTCAACTGAAAAAGACCACAGAGGATTTGGAAAACCGCAACAGACGCAATATTTTGCGTATTTATGGTATTCCAGGGAATTCTGAGGGTACCGACATGATCACGTTCCTGAAAACTCAAGTTCTTCAACTTGTTGGTCTTCCAAAGACTATGGATTTCAACATTCAAAGGGCATATAGACTTGGGCTTCAGAGTGCTTCTATTTTTTCCAAACCAAGAGGCATCATTGCCTATTTCCTTCTTTATTCAGACCTCATGGCAATCCTTAGTGCTGCAAGACAACATAAACAACTCTTCTGGTCTGGCCACAGAATCTTCTTCAGTCAAGATGTCGCTAAGTCAACCGCCAATCGACGGAAATAATTCCTTGACTTGAGACCTGCATTGCGCTCAATGAATGCATGCTATGGTTTAATCCATCCCTGTTTCTTTAAAGTTACTTATAAGGCAGAACTCTGAGTTTTGAGGATCCAGCTGAACTCCGAAAGTTTATCCACTCTCACAAAGGAGAACTAATGGAACTTAGCAAGCCATGATAATAACTCATTGTTCTCAACTTTGTTTTGCTCTCTGTTTGTTATGTTCTTCATAATCGTTTAACATAGTTTTCCTTATTCTCTTTTGTGTCCTCTAGGTTTGTTTCCCCCATTACGGTTGACAAGATCACTTTCACTCGTGGCCCATATGTACGTCCTCGGTGTACTGTATTACTCCACGGTCCTGTTTTCCCCAGTGTTTGGTAAGCTTCCCTTATTCTCTATTATTGAAATTCCCTTCTACAGTCACTTCCTTTACCCCTCTTCTTCATAATCAAAATACATTTCTCTCCTTTTCTTAGTCCCACTTTATCACTTCTCTCTTCTCGTTGTTCCTCTTCTGTGTGGTTGTTTTGCCTTTCGCCGCCCCCTTCCCTTTTCAATGTCTTCTCCTCTGAATCACTCTATGGCTAAAGTTTATGGACTTTTGGCCATTTTTTTTGGATATCTGCTTGGGTGGAGTCTTTTCCTCCACCATCTTTCTCTCTTGTACTTGTTCCTCTCCTTCATTGTCTTTCTCCTTCTTTTCTGGATCCTCCTATGTTCTTTCAATCCTCAAATTTCTCTGTCTCTTTTTATTCTTATTTTGTCACTTTCTTCCATCAGATGCTGTCTTTTTCACTTCATAACCTTTGGAGTTTTTTCTCCCTACACTCTCTTTTCCTTACTGTACGACTTCTCCATCTCTTTCTATTTTCTCCTTGTTATATTTTTTTTAACCATTCATTCATACTACCTAACTATTTTCTCCTTAATTTCAAGATACTCACTGTTAATGTTTTCCCTCCTTCTAAATTTTCTTTCAACTCTCTATCTTTTTTTTTCCTCCTACTCATGAAAGGATTACGGATTATAACGTTGAATATTAAGGGATTGCGCAATCCCATCAAACGACAACGGGTGCTATCACACCTTGTTAGACTGAATTGTCAAATTGCAATGTTGCAAGAATCACACCTCAAGCTCGAAGACATATCTATGTTACGTAAACATTGGGTTGGTAAAATATTTTGCTCACCTGCTGTTCATAATAAGAATGATGTGATTATCTTGTTTCACAAATCTCTAAATGTTTTATTACAGAACAAATTTACAGATGCTGATGGTTATATTTAGATGTTACAGTTAACAACCACCAATTATCTTTTTGCAATGTTTATGGTCCAAATGGCGTGGATGTATCTTTCTGGAGTGAATTCTCCACATTTCTTTATTCACATACAGCCGAGCACTTAATCTTGGTTGGGGATTCTAACCAACTCATGGACCCATTTCCTTGATAGGAAATCCAGAACAGATATATGCGGAAAAGGGTGCAGAAAGGCTTTTTCAAAACCATTACCAATAGGGGATTAATAGATATCTGGGGACACTTCTCACCCTGATACTCTAGAATTTTCTTTCTTTTCCCCCGTTTACAAATCGCATTCACAGATTGATTATATTTTTCTTACACAATCTGCATTCCAATTTATGACTAAAGTCGAGATTTGTTCTAAACTTATATCGGATCATGCCCCTGTAATTCTTGATATGGACTATCCCTTTCCTTCTCCTGCTTCCAAGAGATGGCGCTTTAACAATTCCCTCCTTCTAGAGACGCAATTCTCTAACCAATTTCTTTCATTTGCCCAGGAGTTTTTTCAACAAAACCTTACCTCAGTGTCTCAATTTCACATTCTTTGGGATGCTTTCAAAGCCTCTGCCAGGGGTTTTATCATTGACTGTGTGTCCTGGAAAAAAAAGAAATCTCTTTCACACTCAATATCGCTCCTTAAACAAATTAAAGCCCTGGAGCACAAATACTTTACCACTAACTGTCATGATACTTTACCTCTCCTTATTCAAGCCAAAATGCACTAGAACAAACTTTCTTGGGATTCGGACAGCAACATCCTTCTCAAATTCAATGCCAAAATGTATGGCGGTCGCAATAAGGCAGGCAAATCTTTAGCAAATTACCTTAAGATTAAGAAACAAAAATCTAAAGTCGTAGCCATTAAGGATGACTCAGGAACTCTACATTTTTCTGATTCTATCATACTTGACTGCTTCTCAAAATATTACTCCTCTCTCTGTACACCCAAGACTAACCCGTCTTCTTATCTTATTGATTCTTTCTTCCAAAACATTCTTAAATCCCCTGACAACATTCCTGATCTTACTTCCCTTGACATTCTCATCTCTGCTACCGAACTTATGGAGGAAATGGCCCTGTTACCTAAAGCTAAAACTCCAGGGCCGGATGGCTTTTCTGATCGATTTTTTCTACACTTTAAAGCATTCTTGATCCCCCATCTCTTGTCACTGATAAATTCCTTTTTGCTCACTGGCGAATCACATGGCTCTTTTACGCAAACAATGTTGTGTCTAATACCCAAAAAGGATAAAGATCCCTCTTTGTGCAAGAATTATAGACCAATCTCCTTAATAAATATCAACTGTAAAATGTATGCTAAACTTCTTGCCCTCCGCATTAACAAGGTCATTCCTAATTTTGTTAACATATATCAATCTGGTTTTGTGAAAGGACGTTCAATTACAGATAATTCACGCACTCTTCTTAATATCATACACTTAGCCTCGAAATCTGAATCCCCTATTGCAGCTATCACTTTAGACGCTGAAAAAGCATTTGATAGAGTATGCTGGGACTTCATATTTGGGTCTCTGAAATGGCATGGATTCAGCCACACTATCATAAACTTCATAAAACTTTTATACGCTGCGCCTACTTCATTGGTTTGGGTAAACGGTTGTCAATCTCAATACTTCCCCCTTCTCAGAGGCACCAGACAGGGTTGTCCCCTTTCTCCCCTCCTTTTCATCCTAGCCCTTGAACCCTTCCTAGAGACTATTAGACATTCTAAAGATTATACGGGGTTTCATTTTCAAATGTTGACATAAAATTCACTGCTTATTCCGATGATACCCTACTTTTTATTTCTAACCCAATTGTCTCCCTACCGGCCTTTTTTTCTTTATTAAAGAATTATTCTAGTGTCTAGGGATACGAGTTGAATGTTGACAAATCAGAAATCCTACCTCTAAAAAAATTCTGGCTCCCCTCTATGTTTACTGGTTCTGGTTTCAAATGGACTCCTTCTCACATTAAATGTCTTGGTATTTTATACTGTAATAATCTTAAAGATATTATTGAACTCAACCATACTGACATTTTTAAAAAATGTCAGCCTTTACTGATAGTTGGTCTCCTCTTTTCCTTTCATGGTGGGACAGATTTGCTACAATAAAAATTATGCTTCTCCCCATTATTAATGTTTACCTCTCTATGCTTCCTATTTCTCTCCACAACACTTTCTTTCGCACTATCAATAGTTTGCTTATCAAATTTCTCTGGAACAATCGTAAACCTAGAATCTCACTGGCCCGACTTCAACTCCCTAAAAATTAATGAGGAGTTAATTTTCCTAACCTTAGACGATACAATTCAGCTTTTACTTTGAAACAAATTTGGACCTTTCTGTCCGATTCCAATGCCTCACCATGTAGGATTTGGTGCGCCTTAGAACAGGCCCAATGTTCTCCATTTTCTCTTCTCTCAGTCATCCAGGTCACCTTACCTCCGAAACGCATATCCTTTCCCAATCTCGTTCACTCTAAGGCTTAAGTTCTTTCCTCGCTTGCTGCGCACTTCTCTTCCACCACTCGCTCTTTGAATACCCCTCTTTGGTATAACAAAAAATTTAAGATTAACAATCACGCCTTATTTTGGAAGGAGTGGATTGATAAAGGTATCATTACCCCCCAGCATTTGAGGAAAGACAACACTTTCTTACCTTTTTCTGAGCTTCAATCTCTATATAACATCTCCCCACATCATTCCTCCCACTATAGTATAATCAAAGATGCTCTCACCTGTTATTATTACCCTGCAAACCCTAGTTCCACTACTTTTCCCGATCACTCATCTTTCTCTTCTACCCTTATTGACTTATCCCCCCAATTTAAAGCAGCTAACATTTACAAGTTGATATCCCATCCCCCTCCAATTAGAATTAAGTCCCCTTCTGAACTACTATGGGAAAAAGACTTAGACCTTGATCTTCCTGTAGGTACCTGGAATCTCCTTTGGTCCAACCCGTACAGGCGGCAGAGCCTTTTCATACATCGCCCCCGAATATTGGAATTCTCTTCCGATGGCTCTACGACAATCTAGCACTTACATGCTTTTCAGGAAACAATTAAAAACATTTTTATTTTAATTTGGCCATGCTATAGCCCTTTTTCTGTCTATGTGTGCGGGACTTCCATTGATAAAGTGCTGAGATGCCCCTGGGTGAGTCATGCGCTATAAAAGAACCCATAACATAACACATAACTTTCACACCACTTCCCGCTCGGCCAGCACAATGCAGACCTTATATTACTTCTGCAACAGATTATTTCTTACCCCCAGTGACCTTCATAGATTTAAATTGCTTGACTCTCCTAAATGCTGGTCCTTCCCCCACGCTATGGGAGATCCTCTTCATATGTTTTTCCAATGTCCCTTAATAGACAACTTGTGGTCTAATATATGGACTAAATTAAATTATAATCTTTTGTCAGACATTCCTTTTCACATTGAACATGTTTTCCTTGGCAATCTCTCCCCTGTATTCGAGAATCATAAAGACGTTGGTAATTTTATCAATTTTTTTTAAGCTATTACTTTTCAGATTATTACCTCTAATTGGAAGGACACTTCAAAAATCTCCTTTCAAGCATGGTGGAATTTATTATGTCATCATCACAGAATGGACAGAGCTTACGCCACTTCCACTCCCTTGCTGATTAAAAGAGACTTACTATGGTTATCCTTAACTAACTTTTTATCTAGAAAGTCAACTTCACTTTATTGTCACAATTTTGCAATGTTATTTAATGTAATTTAAATATGGTTCTCACTGTGTTTATCTCTATTTTTCACTTTCTCTTTTAGGACTCTTCTCTCTCTCTTATCCTCCTCTTCTCTTTCATCTCTCTTTTTTTCCTCTTCTTCTCTTTCTCCTTTCTCTTTCTTTCCTCTCTTCACGAACATTTTTCTAAAAATGCATTTTCACTTAGTACAGTTTTATCTAATAAGGATATTGAGTAACGTTGTTTTTCATCCACTTTTTCTAGACTTTATACTGATGTTTTACATTGTTTCATAATCTCAATAAAGCATCTTAAACAAAAAAAAGCCTTTTCTTAGAGTAATAAAATAGTGGGCACCAATTGTGACAATTAGGGGGCCGATTCGATCTCGGTCGGAAGGGCTCCGAATCGGGTTGGGGATTAGCGGGTCGGAGTCGGAGGCTGAATTTCTGTCCAGTTAGTACACGGGTCCAGGCGACGAAGTACGATGTGAACAAACGCGAAATATCCAGCCGAATCGTTTCCTGGTCCGAACAGCTCCGTACATCTCGGCCGTAGGCTAACCTTGGCGCGCAATGGAGGCGAATTCTGACCGAGCCAGTACGATGCACGATTTGGACAGCTGGATCGACTCGGAGCCTCCGGCTCGCAATAGCTCCCAGAGCTGGACTTTGGGGGTCCGCATCGGACTCCCTGTTACCAGCAGCCTTAAAGCTCGGACACAGGGGGAGACCCATGGGTCTCCCCAACACAGGCATGTACAGTGCGGATGGCACTGACGTGTACACACTGTAGGGGGCGCACTTGTCCGGAACTTACCCATTCAGTCAATGGGAGCCCATGTACACGTTGTACGACCGGCTCCCATTGACTTCAATGGGAGTCCGTCCGAAACGAATCCGACAGCATACGGCCGCACCATACTTGCTCGGTCAGACTGCAGAGGTCTGGATCGGTCGGAAAACACCCCGGATCCGGCTCGGTCGGAGTGAATTCTGACCCAGATCAGAATCGGCCCCTTAATGTAATTTACCACAGGGGTTCTGGGCCATAATACTGTTGAACCCTATGAGAATTTCGAGATTTTCCTTTTAGCACTTTAGCAGCCCATTGCTTACTCAATTAAGTGTATGGCGGATTAGACCCTCAGTGCACTGTAAATACTTTTGCAAAAGTAATTAACTGAATGTTCGGTTAATATGATGCTTTAAGAAAAGTACCTAACTATAGTGGGAAAAAATAAACTACACATAAAGGGGCTAATTCCGTCTTGCTTGGAAGGTCCCCGAACATGATCCGCCCATAAAAAGTATGAGCCTTATGGGTGTTCTCCGCCCGACTCTTACAGCTGTACGAGCAAGCAAGTACGATGCGAAAACGCAAAATCGCCGACCGAATCGTTTCCAGGTCCGAACCGCTCCGCACGCCTCGTCCGTAAGCAAACTGTGCCGTGCAATGGAGGTGAATTCCGACCGAGTCAGTACGATGCACACGTCGGACAGCCGGATCGAGCCAAAGTTTCTGGCTCGCAAAACATCCGGGAAGCTGTCGTTGGGGGTCCGCATCGGATCCCCTGTCACCCGCAGCCTTACGACTTGGACACAGTGGGAGACCCAAGGATCTCTCCAACACAGGCATGTACCGTGCAGATGGCACCGATGCGTACCCACTGTAGGGGGTGACCTTGTGTGAGACGTACCCATTCAGTCAATGGGAGCCCATGTACGCGTCGTACGACCGGCTCCCATTGACTTCTATGGGAGTCCGACCGAACCGAGTCCGGCAGCATGCGGCCGCATCGTACTCGCTCTGTCGGACTGCAGGAGTCCGGCTCGGTCAGAAAACACTCCGGATCCGGATCGGTTGGAGAGATTTGCAACCCAAATCCCCAAAGTGATGATAGGCAAAAAAACCACAATTCTTTTACTCCTTCCGAGGAGCTGATTACGATGTCACTTGGAAACCGTTCCAAACAAATTGGTCTCGGAATCATTTGCATTCTGTATTTTAATGTTTTTAATATTTTTTTGTATGTTAATAAATAATAATTTTAGAAAATCTGTAAAAACTTTAGGAGTAGGTCGTTGAGTTTCTTGGGGATAAGGGTGGGTGTTAATTGAAAAAAATATCGATTCAGTTTTATTTTTGGAGCCATTTGTTTTACAAATTTGATTATCCAATTAAACAAATCTTTTTTAAGTGCATTGTACAATTTATATTGAATTACGGTATTTTTTAAATAATTGTAAAAAGATATTTAAGATTTTTTTTAAGAAAAGTTATATATTTTTAAACAATTAAGCATTTATTACAAAAATTCCAATGCATTTTAAAATTTGCTAATTTGTCAAAGATATTTGCAAAATTAAACAAAAATTTTAATATTTTATGAAAAAGAATGTTTGCATAAGTTATTTTACTATTTGTGAGGTTTAGTTTTAGAAAAAAACTAAAACTGTAAAAATATTTATGACAAATGTTTGAAAAAATTGTAAAATATATTTAACATTATATTGCTACCCCTTTAGTGTCCAGACCCTTACATGAGTTAAATTACAGTGTCATGGTAATGGTTAAATGTTGGTTATTTTCCTGTACAACACATTCCTTGCGTTAAGTGATATCGTAGTGGGAATAGTAAATATTTGGCTGTTTACTGTCCAAATCTTTCTCTGACTTGAGTTAAAATGGAGTGGGGATAGTAAATGTTACCCATTTTATTTTATTTATTTTATTTATATCATTTGTAAAGCGCATCTGCAACCCTACGGGCATCCTGGCGCTATGTACAAATTGCTGAGAAATGCTGTGCAACAGAGGAGGGGAGGAGAAGTATTAAGGTTCAGGTGAGATTACGCTTTGGGGAAGAGCCATGTTTTCACTTTTTTCCGGAAAGCCATCAGTTCGTCTGTTTTCCTGATGTCGATAGGCATTTTATTCCACAGATGAGCTGCGGCTATGCTGAAGGCTCTACCACCATAAGTGGCTTTCCTAATTCTGGGTATGCTTATGAGATTGGAGGATGAGGATCGGAGGGACCGTGTGGGTGTATACCATTTGAATTTCTTTTGAAGTGGCCGGGGGCCCATCCCGTGTACTGCCCTAAAGACAATGCAGAGGGATTTAAAACAGATCCTTTGATGTACAGGTAACCAGTGAAGGTCGGCCAGAGCGAGGGTGGTAGAGGATCTTCGCTCTCGGGAGAGTGCCAGCTTCGCTGCTGCCGCCTGGATGCTTTGCAGTCTGGAAATCAAATAGGCCGGGGATTCCAGAAGCAGAGCATTACAGTAGTCCAGGCGGCTGAGAATGGTGCTCCTAACTATGGTGGTTCTGACCTGTGCTGGTAGGAGGGGTAGTAGTTTTCGCAGTCCTCTCATTAAAGCAAAGCAGCTACTCACCTGCTTATTAACATTGGTCTCTAGACTCAGACTGTCGTTAAAGCTGACTCCGAGATTCTTCACCGATTTCACTGGGGTTAATGGTTCCCCTGAGTCTAAAGGCCAGAAATCGATGGGTAGACTTCTGGTGATTCTGCCCACTGCGCAGTGCATTATTTCCGTTTTATCACTATTGAATTGTAGTGAATTCTGGTTTAACCAGATTGTCATTTCTGCCATACAGGTATGGAAGGTCTCAAGTGAGTTAGCCTGGGCACCGTCAAGGGAAATCATCAGCTGCGTGTCGTCCGCATAGTTGATCACGCTAATACCGTGGGCCTTGATAATGCCCAACAGGGGTTGCATATATATATTGAAAAGTATCGGACTGATTGCGGACCCCTGTGGGACTCCATGTGGGACTTTAACAAATTCCGACTGATAAGGGGGGATGGCTACTGCCTGCCATCGGTCCTTTAGGTAGGAGTGAAACCAATCGAGCGCCACTCCACCGATTCCAATGTTCTTTAATCTTGTCAGCAGGATATCATGGCTCACCGTATCGAATGCGGCGGACAGGTCCAGCAGAATTAAGATTGCCGATTCCCCCCTGTCCGCCCTCATTCGTAGGTCATCCAGGACTGTCAGCAGAGCTGACTCGGTTCCGTGGGCTGGTCTGAAACCGAATTGTTCCTCTTCTAGGATGTTGTTGGTCTCTAGAAAGAGGGCAAGGGATCTGCTGACCCACCGCTCTACGATTTTTATGGGGTATGGTAGGAGCGATATAGGACGGTAGTTTTTGTTGCAATTCGGGTCTAGATTAGGTTTCTTTAGTAGGGGGGTAACAACCGCCAGTTTCCAGTCTTTTGGTACTGTGCCAGAAGTGAGAGATTGATTGCAAAGCTGTTGTAGAACAGGGAAAAGGTCATCCTTAAACTCCTTTACTATTTTGTGGGGCAAAGGGTCCAAAGGGGATCCTGAAGTTGTTTTAAGAGCAGTGTTTGTGAAGTCTTGTTCAGTGAGGACCTTAAAGTTTTCTAAAGTGACCTTTGGGTTGGGTCGTCCTACATTGCCTTCGCTCTTCTCCCTATTCTCTGGGTTACTAATGTCCTGCTCAGAGGGGATGGAGGCATCCTTCATTCCCTCAATGATTTTGGTAATTTTTTCCTGAAAGAAGGATGCTAAGTCATCGCATAGTTCTTGTGAGGGATTGATTTGACTATTAGCACAATCCGGATTGGATAACTCTCTGATTATCCTGAAGGTGTCGCGGGACTTGTTAGAACTGTGGAGTATTAAGTCGGCGAAATAGTAAGCTTTAGCTGCGATGATGTCTTTTTTATACCGTACGATGGTTTGTCTCCATATCAGTTTCTCCGGCTCCGAGTAATTTTTTCTCCAGATCCTTTCTGCGTTTTTACAGGCCCTTTTCAAAGCCTTTAGGTTATCCGTATACCAGGGTGCGGAGGGTCTTCCTCTTTTCCTGATTACTTTCAAGGGAACAGTATCGCCGAGCTTCCTAGTTACTTCTTTACAGAGAGAGAGGTAATTTGTGGTAATGTCGTTCTGTAAGTTAAATGAGTCTCCGACGTGACGGAAATTGAACTTTCCTTTCTCTTTCCTTTTTAACAGGCCTTTCCAATCGCGTCCGATGAAGGACCTAGTCTGTATATTAGTAGGTCCTGTGTTGACCAAGGTGTGGATGTTAAATAGTAGGAGGTGGTGGTCTGACCAATCTACTGGGAGCGTTGTTCTCATTGTGATGAGATCCTCTGCAGCAAATATTAGATCCAATGTATTTCCCTGTTTGTGTGTGGGGGTAGTTGTCCACTGTTTCAGGCCTAAATTTTCCCAGGAATGGGTGATATTGTGGAAGGCCGTGTGTAGTTGGTCATTATCCCATAGATTAAAGTCTCCAAGTACCAGTAGTTTGCTATGTGAGATTGACAAATTGTTGACAACGGCAATCAATTCCTGCTGTTGTGTTGCATTAATATGTCCTGGCGTTCTATAGCAGATTAGGCTCGCGAGGCAGTGGCCTGAGTCATGTCTGATTGATATTCCGAGGATTTCAGCACATGAAACCGTGTCGACATCTATGGTTGCAATATTTAGCTCCTCTTTAAAGATGATCCCTGTTCCTCCTCCTCGTCCTATGGTCCTAGGCTTATGAATGATCTTGTATCCTGGTGGGCAGGCCGGCCCTAGCTCTAGTTCCATTCCCGCAGCCGTCCATGTCTCGGTCAGAAATAGAATGTCCAAATTGTTGGACTCGACCAATAACTGTATTTCGGTGGCGTGTTTCGGCAGGGATCTGACGTTTAATAGACCACTGACTAATTCTCCCTTAATAGTCTGTTTAGAGGCGGCGTGTGCTGGCGGGATATGCCCATGTCCTGACGTCTGATCTGGATTCAATTGTGAATCAAGTGGAAGGGGGTTGATATGGGGCAGGCACCCTAGGCAGTTGGGACAGGGGCTGTTGACCTCAGATTTATTATTCAAATCCTTCCCTAGGATATGTTTTATTGTAGCGGTAATGATTAATGTTGCTTCCTTAGGGGTCTATTAGCATGTCGGGCGGATCCCCACCGCCCTCTTGGCGGTGGCGATCTCCCCGGAATTTACCTCCGCCCGCATCCCATTTCCCCCCACCATAATAAGATGGCGGGGGGCCACGGCGAATGGAAAGACCGTCCGCGGAAGACGGGAAGACCGTCCGCAGCTTTTCCACCGGTCGACTCATCGACCAGATGGAAAGCATCTCCAATATGGTCGCCATCCATATTAGGATTCAGGCGGAGATCAGCCTTTGCATGGCGGTGTTGCCGCCATGGAAAGGCATGTGGTCTTTGGCATTGGGGGCCCGTTGCCGGTCCACAGGCTGTAGGGGGGTGGTAGGTGCACATGGGGGTACCTATGGCACCTCCTGCATTTGCATGCACAACGTGGCAGGCACCGCGTGGTGCCTGCCTTGTTGTGTATGCAAATGTGCAAGGTGCACCCACAGTATCCCACCACAATGTTGTGTATGGGTGATGCCACTGCCACCGTGGCATCCTAATTGCTGGTGCGGGACCACTGCACCGCTGGTGGCTGGTCCCAGCACCGCTAGGGTGGAGGGCGGACAAAGTCCACCCGCCATCCTAATATGCCCCTAATTGTCAAACACCTTCCCTGTGTCAAGGTATATGAGAAAAGGAATAGTAAATGTTGACCCTTTTAGTATCCTAAACCTTCTCTAACATAACATATATTTATTAATGAGGGAATGATTAATGTGCTTCTTTAGTGTCCAGCACCTTCCCTGAGTTAAGTGATATTGGAGTGAGAAGAGTACGTGTTGCACTTTGGTGTCGAGCCCCTTCACTGAGTTAATTTAGATTGGAGTGGAAATAGTAAATGTTAACCCTTTTACTTTTATTTCAGTGGGAATGATTAATGTTGCTTCTTTACTGTCCAGCACCTTTCCTAAGTTAAGCGATATTGGAGTGGGAATAGTAAGTGTTGCCCCTTTAGTGTCCACCCTCTTCCATCACTTAAGTTAAATTGGAGTGGGAATGGTAAATGGTACCCCTTTTATTCTCCAAAACCTTCCCTGAGATAAGTTTTATTGCAGTGGGAATGGTAAATGTTACCTATTTAGTGCCCAGCACCTTTCCTGAGTTAAGTGATAAGTCGGAGTAGTTAAGTTATATTGGAGGGGGAATAGTATTTGTTGCCACTAACATAAGTTGTATTGATGTGGGAACAGTTAATGGTGCTTCTTAAGAGTGAAGCACCTTCACTAAGTTAAGGGATACTGGAGTGGTAACAGAAAATCGTGCCCCTTTAGTGCCCAATCCCTTACCTGAATTAAGTTATATTGGAGTGGGAATAGTAAATGTTGAATCTTTTACTATCCAAAACCTTTCCAGACATGAGTTTTATTGAAGTGGAAATGATTGTTTCTTCATTAGTGTCCAGCACCTTCACTGAGTTTAGTGAAATTGGAGTGGGAATAGTAAGTGTTAAGTAATTAAAACTAACTCACTGGTATGCTAAGTGACTTTATTCCGGTATCCACAGGTCAGGATTAAAACATCAGGCTAGGACACAGAGTGATGCAATCTGTCAGAGCAATGAAATGGTTGACATGTTTCAGCCTAACACTCCCCTGGGGGATGAAGCTGCTTTCATCAGGACAAGAGTGAAAAAAAAGAAATATGGTGCAGTGCCCACCAGTACTAATTCAGTAAAGTGGAAACAGTGTGTGAAAATCAAAATTTGCAACCAGCAGTTGGAGTAAAAAGTTCACTCAGCCATATGGTATACTGGTCAAGAGGATCCCCGAATCGTCGGGTGAGTGAACAAAAAACCTAGTACCTTGGCATTGTAAACTGAGGGCGGTATCCTCCAATACCTTTAAAATGTTGCTCAATGCCGCTTTCACTGAATCATTAACTACTGCAGTTTCTTTCCTCTCAAATCATTTGTTTTGATTATTCACTAGGGAGGCTTGGCTGAGCAGCGGACCAGCGGTTCCGTCCCTCTTTGAGTTTCATAGCCCAGCTCATACGGGGCGAGCGCATACCTGGGCGGGCCGCAGATATTGCACACTATGTGGCATACAAATGAGCACCTGCCTGGGCCCCTTAGAATGGACTGCTGAGCTGCAGGGGCGTGAGAGTCACATGCGCTCATTTGTCTCCCACCTAGTGCGCGTCTTTGTCGGCCCCGCCCAGGTAGGCGTGTGTCAGAGGCTAAGTGAATTCTTACCACTTGGTTTGCACAGGAGCAGAAGTCGAATGTTCCCAACTCCCTCTCAAGGATCCCACAGAGCCAGTTTACAAACCTAACTCCCTGAGACCGCAAAGGGGGAAAGAGGATTGGATAAAATAATAAACGACACAGAAGGGACTGCTCTGGAACTCTTCCTCGACTTCTCTTGTATTGTCCGTCATGCAGACTTCTTTATCAGAGAATATCAAAATAATAGTAACAAGACAATTACACATATACCTACTCTACTCTACTCTACAATACTATTCAACACTACGTTTCTCTCATTGCCAATTAGTCCTACGATTTTGCTTCTCTTCTCTATGGGAAACGGTCTTTATGGTTCTTCTGCCTTTTGGTATGATGTACCTATTTAACAATATACAGCATTACTGATGTAGCCTTGTCTAAACTCTATATTTTTTGAGGTTTAAGGTTTAATTGTTACATCGGTGGCTGTCTTACCATTTTTAGTTTACTGTTGGCGGAATATATCCTCATAAATCTTTCCTCTGGTGAATTAGGAATGAAAGAGCCTATGTACTTTATATGTGCCTATTTGTAACCTATCTATCTATATTACACTATTTATCTGTTAAACTATCTAACTATCTATTGTGTTGTCCTAATAGTATTACACCTTTTCTTTGCTTAATTGATATATCTCATCTTTATTTCTCTAGGATTCTTAGAAGGATCTTAATTTCTCCTATCCATCAAGATTTCTGTTGTGCCCAATTTCCGGTAAGTATTTTCCTTCAAACAACAAATATTCAATATGCACAGTTCAGTAAATCATTTGATCGCAGTTTCTTTTCTATTCAACAACCTATCTCTCTCCTTCTGCTCTATCACTCTTTCTCTCTTTTTCAGGGTGAATGCTTCCTCAAGACACTGCCGCTGAAGAACTTCGTTTGCTGTCTCCTCGCATGAAAATTCACGTGAGTTGAAATGCTTCGTTGCTCAGCTAGAATGCGAACCGCTATTACTCTGGGGTACCAGGAATTACTAAAGACTATGGGCGAGAACCAAGGCCTCAGAATATACTGAAGAGCTACTGTACACTCGACCGACTCCCGACTTTACCTTGGTGAAGTGCGCAGTTCGTTGGAACTGCGAACTTCTCATCAACCGGGCACCTGTGAAAAGCGGCAAAAACTAGACCGCTAACTCACACCCTGGAGTGGCGGCCCTCTTAGCATTCCAGGCCTGAGTCAGCAATCCGCAATCATTGCACACAAGAATAATGCGGTTATTTAACCACCACGATTTCCAATTTAAAGCTGCGATTACATAACTTCTCCTTGGGGTACTGACAGTATCCCCCAACAAAGCGGGTCCTTCCATTCTGGGCTTGTTTGGAAATTTCCGATGAAAAGCCCTCACCAACCTAGGAGCATGGATATCTGAACAACATTCCCAGGATTGTCCTTCCGAACCATAACGTTTCCAGTCCACTAGGTAATACAATTGACCTTTTACTCTTTTCGAATCTAGGATTTCTTTTACTTCGTATTCCACTCCCGATTCAAATTGAATGGGTTTTGGAGGTAATTCTGTCCGTAGATTGGGTGAAATCTTCTTTAGCAGGGATATATGGAAAACTGGATGAATCTTCCATTTAGCTGGCAATTGTAACTTATAAGTTACCTGGTTCAGTTGTTTCTCTATGGGATAGGGGCCTATGAACCTAGGTAAGAATTTTCTGTTACCTCTCAGCCTCAAATTCTTAGTACTCAACCATACTTTATCTCCTATTTGCAAACTAGGAGCTACTCTTCTCTTCCGATCTGCATAGACCTTGTACTTCTTTTTGGCCTGCTCTAAATTTTGAACTGCAACTTGATGGACCTTTTTTAAATGAGTTACTAAGTCCTTCACTGCTGGAACAGTAATTTCAGCATCAGTTACTGTAGCATTGGGATGTCTACCATAATTTAAGTAGAATGGGGTGTGACCAGTAGATACATTGTTGGCGTTTTTATGTGCAAACTATGTAGCCCACAAAAGGTCTGACCACTCTACTTCTTGTTTCAAAAGGAACAATCTCAGATACTGCTCCAACTCCTGATTTACTCTCTCTGTTTGACCATCTGTCTGTGGATGGTAACTGGTGGAATATCGAGCCTCAATTCCCAATCCCTTCAAGAACACCTTCCAAAAACGGGATAGGAACTGGGAGCCTCTTTCTGAGAGGATTACCTTCGGAATTCTATGGATTTTAACTATGTGTGTGCTAATTTAAAAAACAAGTTGTTTAGCAGTTGGAACCCCCTTTAATGCCAAAACATATGCCATCTTGGAAAATGTGCCCACTACCACTAAAATTGTAGTATACCCTTGACTAGAAGGTAGATCCACTATTAAGTCTAGTGTGATGGTATGCCAAGGACCAGGGGGGGGTAGATAGTGGTTGTAACAAACCTTTCGGGCCTGCCTCTCCGATTTTCCCTGAGCACAGATTTCGCATGACTTGACATAGTATTCAATGTCTGTAGTCATTCGTGGCCACCAATAATGTCTCTTGACTAATTCTTCTGTCTTAGCTTCTCCTTTATGTCCTGCCAGGGGGTTGTTATGACATTCATACATTATATGAAGTTGTAGCTCCTTAGTATGTAAATACAAGGCTTCCTTGTAATAGGGTAGTCGATGTTGAATCTCTCTGTTTGGATCTTCTTTCACCCATTCCTGCATTTCTTCCAGACTCATAGCTTGCAGAATTTGCTCATTTACCTCCATAGGCATGATGGCACCTACTATCTTTGACTCTGGTATGATTGTTTGAACTTCTTCCAAAGGTTTCTGTGTTTCAATCCCAATCCTCGACAAGGCGTTTGCTTTCCCATTCTGAGCTCCTGGTCTAAATGTGATCACAAAATCATATTCAGCGAAATACAATGACCACCTGAGCTGCCTGGGCGTCAGGGTTTTAGCTGATTTCAAAAATGTTATATTCGGATGATCAGTGAAAACTGTTACCTGATGTGCTCCCATGAGATAATGACGCCACTCTTTGAAGGCATCCTTAATTGCCAGTAATTCTTTTTCTGTGATGGTATAGTTTACCTCTGCTAGTGTTAGTTTCCGGGATCTGAAAGCAACTGGGTGTAGTTGTCCTGTCATCTTATGTCATTGGGATAATATTCCACCAAGTGCTTGATCCGAAGCATCGGTCTCCACATAAAATGGCTCAGTTGGATCTGCATGAAGCAATACAGGTGCTGTGGTAAAACTCTTCTTTAGTAATTTAAAGGTTTCTTCCGCTTTTTGCGTCCATTCAAAACAAACCCCTTTTTTCAACAACTTAGTAAGTGGTAAGATCTTTTGTGAAAATTCACCAATAAATCGTCAGTAGAAGTTTGCAAATCCAATGAAACTTTGTACTTCTTTGACACTCAGAGACTTCCAATCCACAACTGCCTTAATCTTACCTTCATCCATTTTTATGCCAGTGGGTGAGAAGATGAACCCCAAGAATTCTACGTCTGAGAAATGGAAAGCACATTTCTCTTGTTTTACAAACAGACGATTTTCTCTAAGCTTTTGCAATACTCCTCTCACTTGCTCGGGGTGTTTGTGGTTATCATCTGAATAAATCAGGATGTCATCAATATATACTATGACGCATTGGTCAATGTATTCCCTTAGGAAATCATTTATAAAGTGCTGAAAAGCTTCAGGAGCATTACACAATCCGTAGGGCACGACTTGGTACCCAAACAGCCCGAACCTTGTTCTGAAGGCAGTTTTCCATTCGTCACCTTCCTTCATTCTGACTAAATGGTAGGCTCCTCTTAAATCTAACTTTGTATAAATTTGCGCTCCTTTAACTTGATCTAATAACACAGAGATCAGGGGGAAAGGATAACGATTCTTTTGGTAATTTTGTTTATGGCGCGGTAATCGATGCAAGTCCTCAGATCCCCTTCTTTCCAGAGTATGAAGAACAAAGGCGATGAAACGGGAGATTGAGAGGGTCATATGAAACCATTCGCCAGATACTTGTCTAAATATTCTTTCAGATGTTGGTGCTCCTTTTCGGTTAACGCATAAACTCTACTGCATGGTAGATTAGCCCCTGTTTCAAGATCGATTTTACAGTCAGCCATGCATAAAGAAAGGGCAGGAATACTCTTACAACCTTTTCCACAGCCACCAAAAAATTTTCTTTACAATATGTGGAATCCATGGTTATGGTTTGTGTACTCCAATTTATGGTAGGGTTGTGTTCAGTTAACCATGGTAATCCCAATATAAGCTGAAATTGTGGAGCATTGATCAAATTAAATTGAATCACCTCCTCATGGCCATCAATTCATATCATCTGCAAAGGTTCAGTCTGGCTCACAATGGGCCCGGACGAGAGGTTGGTACCATCGACTGCTCGCACTGGTTCACTTTTAGCCTTTTGTATAGCCTTTAATCCAATCTTGGCTGCAAACTTCAAATCACAGAAATTTCCTGTTGCTCCTGAATCCACCATAACTGAAACTTCAGACAGGGTAATTGTCTTTTATTTTCACAGAAAGAATCAGAAGGGGAGCTGAGGACTGTAAGGTGTTTGCTAAGAGATGTTCTTTCTGAGTTGCTGTTAACGTTGCATCCACCTGTTCAACTCCATCTACAGGTGGTGCTGCGAGTTTTCCTTCGGCTTGAATGTTGTCTTGGGCTTTTTGGGAAAATTCCTTACAAATTGTCCATTTGATCCGCAATACACACATAAATTCCCTGTTCTCCTGTTCTCCTTCTCTTCTTTAGTCAATGGGCCCCTGATGGTTCCAATTTGCATAGGTTCTGGATTATCTGACCCTTCTGAAGTTTTATTGTTCTCTAATCTTGCTCTATCAAACCTTGGGACAATTGGTTTGAAATCTCGTCTCTTTTCTCCTTTTCTTTCTCCCTGGCGGAAATCAATTTCTAATACCAAATCAATCAATTTTGAAATTTCCGTGGGTCTGTTTGGTATCTGGGCTAATACATCCTTAAGCTCGTCACGTAATCCATGATAGAAAACCGCAGCTCCTTTGCTTATTGGCCAATTGGTTTCCACTACCAGCTTATTAAACTGGGCCAGGTACGCTACTAGATCACGATTACCTTGCCTTAGTTCTAAAAGTTTATTGTCCACGGCCTGAAAGATTCTTCGCCGATCAACAATTTGTAAGAATTCTTTCTTAAATTCATAGTAGTTTTGCAGTATTGGGTCATCTCTGGAAACCAAGGGCATTGACCAAGACGCAGCATCACCACTCAAATAAGACAGGGCAAAGGCCACTCTTGACTGAGCATCAGGGAAAATGGAAGGGCGGCACATGAAGTGAAGGGAACATTGGGTAAGAAATACTTGTGCCTTTTGAGGATCCGCACTAAACCCCTCTGGAGGGGCTAGAGGAATGACTGGGGACAGAGAATTAATTACTTGTGTGGTTTATCTGTTTGAAACTTCTGGGAGTGCACTCTCACTTCCTGCCCCTAATGATTGTCCCATTCTTTGAGCTAATTTTGTGGTTTCTTTTCTTGCATTTACCATTTTTTGTCTAAGACTCCGATTATCCTCCCGAAATGCTACCAATTCTTTTTGTATAGCTTCTAAGACTGTTCCTAAAGTCTGTAGATTTAATCCTTCAGCCATTTCTGCTCAGGTGCAAGTATAAATACGTGGGCACTTCACTCTGTCAGAGGCTAAGTGAATTCTTACCACTTAGTCTTGCGCAGGAGCAGAAGTCGAATGTTCCCAACTCCCTCTCAAGGATCCCACAGAGCCAGTTTACAAACTTAACTCCCTGAGACCCCAAAGGGGGAAAGGGGATTGGATAAAATAATAAACGACACAGTAGAGACTGCTCTGGAACTCTTCCTCAGCTTCTCTTGTATTGTCCATCCTGAAAACTTCTTTATCAGATAATACCTACATAATAGTAACAAGACAATTACACATGTACCTACTCTACTCTACTCTACAATACTATTCAACCCTATTTTTCTCTCATTACCAATTAGTCCAGAGATTTTGCTTCTCTTCTCTTTGGGAAAAGGTCTTTATGGTCCTTCTGCCTTCTGGTATATTTTTTGAGGTTTAAGGTTTTATTGTTACATAGGTGGTTGTCTTACCATTTTTAGTTTACTGTTGGCAGAATATATCCTCATAAATCTTTCCTGTGGTGAATTAGGAATGAAAGAGCCTATGTACTTTATATGTGCCTATTTGTAACCTATCTATCTATATTACACTATTTATCTGTAAAACTATCTAACTATCTATTGTATTGTCCTAATAGTATTACACCTTTTCTTTGCTTAATTGATATATCTCATCTTTATTTCTCTAGGATTCTTAGAAGGCTCTTAATTTCTCCTATCCATCAAGATTTCTGGTGTGTCCAATTTCCGGTAAGTATTTTCCTTCAAACAACAAATATTCAATATGCACAGTTCAGTTAATCATTTGATTACAGTTTCTTTTCTATTCAACGACTTATCTCTCTCTTTCTGCTCTATTACTCTTTCACTCTCTTTCAGGGTGAATGCTTCCTCAAGACGCTGCCGCTGAAGAACTTCGTTTGCTGTCTCCTCGCATGAAAATTCACGTGAGTTGAAATGCTTCGTTGCTCAGCTAGAATGCAAACCGCTATTACTCTGGGGTACCAGGAATAACTAAAGACTAAGGGCGAGAACCAAGGCCTCAGAATATACTGAAGAGCTACTGTACACTCGACCAACTCCCGACTTTACCTTGGTGAAGTGCGCAGCTTGTTTGAACCGCGCGCTTCTCATCAAACAGGCACCTGTGAAAAGCGGCAACAACTAGACCGCTAACTCACACCCTGGAGTGGCAGCCCTCTTAGCGTTCCAGGCCCGAGTCAGTAATCTCCAATCACTGGGCACAAGATTAATGCGGTTATTTAACCACCGCGATTTCCAATTTAAAGCTGCGATTACATGACTTCTCCTTGGGGTTCTGACAGCGTGCACCAGGTAAGAGCTGGGCTGTGAAACATGAAGAGGGACAGAACCACTGGTCCTCTGCGCCGCCAAGCCTCTGCAGTGAATAATCAGAACAAATGATTGGAGAGGTAAGAAGCATTGAAAGGCTGTCAGAAATTGACTTTGGGGGCCCGCTCCTCCGCAGCCTCCGCTATGAGGCCTGAGGGGAACCTGTAGTGCCTGCCAAACATCTATACCTTGTGTGCCATGCATCATTTGGTGCTTGGCACATGGTGCATGGATGTTTACAAACATCCATTTGTCCAATGCAGGTTGTCCTCTGCCCCTTTTCGGCTGCAGCACAAGCCGCAATGGAAAACAGAATGTTTATGACCGCCTCATTGTTGGTCGTATCTTAATTTGTCGGATGGAACCACCGACTACTAGTGGTCAGTTTCCATTCCGAAATTATGTTGGTCGAAAGTGTGTCTGACTGGCATAATAATATGGGCCTTACGGCCCGATTAGGATGGCAGGTGGACTTTCGTTCGCCCACCACCCTGTCTCAGACGGGACCGCCCGACAGGCTGTCGGAGGCCCCGCAAAAGGCATTAGAATGTGACCGCTACCAGGGCGACCCCAATGCCTACAATTTGCTTTGTGGCGGGCGCGCTATGTGCAGGACCCACCACAATGCAAAAAAGGCACACCATACATATCCCTGCACTTCATGGCAGGCACCATGCGGTGCCTGCCCAATGGTGCAGGGATCTGTAGGGGTGCTTCATAGGTGCCCCCCAGTGTCCACAGCTTATGGCCAGGGTGGAAGGGGGCCCTGCTATGGGCCCCCAAATTCCATTTCCACCTGCCTGATCATGGCAGGTTACCCGCTATGATCATGCGGGAGGAAAGGGGCTTCGTAATCCCTATGGCAGTTCCTGACACCACTGTAGGGAAGGTGAGGCCCTCCACCGCACCTGCGGGCTCAAGGAGCCCATCGGATACGTGACTGTCAGGCTTGCGAATTTTAACAAGAGAGGGGAGAGAGAGAGTCAGTGGATTCAGTCTCCCTAAATGTATGAATAAACAAAGTGGAATCCACTCAAAGTGATAGTGATCCCTAAAGTGATGGGGAAACACACAGTGTTGTTTAAATGCCCCTCACACACCAACAGGCCCCTTGGTGTCATGCTTCATCATCGGGGCCTTCGCACCCCTCTACGGGATGCGGCGTGCTACGACTCGCGGATACGCAGGAGCACTTAGAAGTGAACTATGTGTGGGGGTGTGTGTATATAACCAAGGTGTAAGTGAGGTGAGGTGAAAGAAGTGAATAGTTAAAAAATACCTGGCACGTGGGAGGAAAAAATATTTTAATTTAATCCCCGGCTGGTATTGTTAAAAGAAGTGCAGGGCGTGGTTAGGTAGATACGAGTTAAGGTATCGAAAACCACTATTCAAAGTATCAACATGTTTCGGAGGTCACAGCCTCCTTCTTCAGGACAAGGGTTATGCACTTACCCTCCCCTTACTCACATGCAGAATGTAAAAGTGTATTAAAAAATTACAAAATTACCACAATGTGTAATATTCCTAACAGTGTTTTTAGTGTTAGCGAATGCAGTTGCGCCCAATTGGCGATAGAACCTGCGAAAAGAAATGCATAGATAAATATATGAGACTGTCACAGACAAATCACTGGAGAAGAAAAAACCTTCTCTGAATACCACCAGGTCATACCAAAAATAATGGGACCCTGTGAAGAAATGAAAAGGCACAAATGGACATAACAGTACTGACACACATATATACAAAACACAGAATTACTCTCTGCTCTGATGGAAAGAGAGCGAATAATAAGAAGGAAAAGTCTTACTTAGAGTTCTCCACTATAAGACCTCATGAGCCTAAGCGTATATTGGGGATCCTTCCTTCCTGCTCAGAAAAGACCTATAACAACATCAATATACGGGGTTCAGTTGGAAAAAGCATGATAATAAATCTACCAAGCTGATGGAAAAAAAGCTCGTCTTTGTCAACCAAAACTCACGGTTACTGCAATGGCTAATCGCCTGCCTTCCCTCAACGCGGCTCCGATGAAGTGAGCCTAGATCGCGTCTGGGCCCTTATATATACTATCCCTCAAGGTAATTAGTGGTGGTTAATTAGTTGATAAGGACCGGTATATGCCCAAATAGGAGGCAGACCCACGGGTATTGACGAGGAGTATGACGGCGAATCAGGCGTCATCGAGCAACAGGGGGACCTAGTTATTAATATAACTCCTTGGCCCCTTACTGATTTGCAGAGGGAGGTACTGAACAAAGGCTTGGGATATGTCCCCACGAACAAACCTGACATTTTTTTGTTGCACAAAGAAATGCAGGAGTTTATCAGAACTATTAAACTGCGGGCGTTCTTTAAAGATAAGGAGCCATCCACAGAGACCTCAGACACCGGTTTAAAACCGAGATCAACTTTTACACCGCTGGATAATCAACTCCCGGTTGAGGTTTTGGCCTTTGAAAAAGCCGTCATGCAAGAATTGAAATGTCTAGAAAATAAACAGAGGGTTTTTCAGAACATGACTAGAATGGAGAGTGAGGCCATTAAGGAATTGAGGATGAATAAGAACCTGACCATAAAACCCGCGGATAAGGGTTTTATGGTCTTCTCCAGTGATTTGTCTGTGACAGTCTCATATATTTATCTATGCATTTCTTTTCACAGGTTCTATCGCCAATTGGGCGCAACTGCATTCGCTAACACTAAAAACACTGTTAGGAATATTACACATTGTGGTAATTTTGTAATTTTTTAATACACTTTTACATTCTGCATGTGAGTAAGGGGAGGGTAAGTGCATAACCCTTGTCCTGAAGAAGGAGGCTGTGACCTCCGAAACATGTTGACACTTTGAATAGTGGTTTTCGATACCTTAACTCGTATCTACCTAACCACGCCCTGCACTTCTTTTAACAATACCAGCCGGGGATTAAATTAAAATATTTTTTCCTCCCACGTGCCAGGTATTTTTTAACTATTCACTTCTTTCACCTCACCTCACTCACACCTTGGTTATATACACACACCCCCACACATAGTTCACTTCTAAGTGCTCCTGCGTATCCGCGAGTCGTAGCACGCCGCATCCCGTAGAGGGGTGCGAAGGCCCCGATGATGAAGCATGACACCAAGGGGCCTGTTGGTGTGTGAGGGGCATTTAAACAACACTGTGTGTTTCCCCATCACTTTAGGGATCACTATCACTTTGAGTGGATTCCACTTTGTTTATTCGGTCAGGCTTGCAAAACATACAAATGATGGCCGTGAGACCGCCCCTGCAGGCTATCAGTGGCAGTCTCACCATCATCATAATGATGCCCCTTAGTGTTTGAAACCTTGTTTGATGTGAGTTGTGTTGCAGTTTGAGAAGAAAAAGTTAAGTATTCGGTGGTATACATATGTGATTACTTTGTTTGTAGTGCAGTGGGAGAAGCATGTGCTATGTTTGTAATGTTTAGTAATTTGTAATAGTAGTTTTTGCATTGGTATGGTAGGAAAGCATAGCATTTGCAATTGTATAATATTTTTCAATAAACATTATTCTAGTAAATAAAATACACGTATAAATTGGCAGTATTTGTTTTTAAAGAAGAAAATATTTATTGCAGGTTTTTATATTTTTGATATATATTTGTAAGGGAATCAAATTCGATTTTTGAAAATAATATATAACATTTTGTTATAGCTATTAAAAAATACAGATAAAATGTGTCAGAATGCATGCACAGTGATTGCCCATTTTTTTAACATTGCACATTTTTTATTCATTTTGAAAAATATAGTTTACTTACATTAATAGATGGGTAAATCACATAATATTTTTAAATATATAATAAATCATACTATATATGCTATAATATTATTTAATGTAGAACACATTCTGTAATTCTTTTAAAGAGATAGAGAATTTTTTGTTGTAATTTTTCAATAATATACATTTAGACTTCTGTTAAGTATTGCACAGTTTTTAAACATTTTTTAGAAACATATTTACATGCATTTTTATACTGCTATTAACCCAAAACATTTTTAATATTTATTAAATACTTTTATGATGCAATATTATTTAATATATATTTTAGAATGATTTTAATAAATATTGAAACATTGGTTTACATGCATTATATCTTTTAACATTTCTTAACATTTTAATAAACATTCATAATATATTTTTGATATTTCTCCCATTTATTCCTATGGGGGTATAGTCCTTTTTTTTGTTTTTACCCCTAGCTAAACTTCATGCTCTATCGCTGTTCTTTTTAGGTTGTTTGTGGAGGAAAGAAGTCGCAGTTGAGTGCTGCTCTTCGTTGCTTAAGGTAAGCTTGTTTCTACCTATTTGTGAGTTATTTCTAAGGTAGGGGGATGTATGAAGTTGTGTGTAGTGTTATTGGAGTTTATTGTGTGCTTCATTGCTTTTTGATGGTATTTGGTGATGCGTAGGTACGTAATGTAATGTAATGTATGTATACTTGTAAAGCCACTGTTACCTCGTTACATGGCGTCCTGGCGCTGTATACCGCTGGGGAACCCATCCTGGCTTTCCCTGTGAGAGGGCACCCCCAAGGTGAAGCCAGGCATCCCCGGCGCTGCAAGGACCGATGTGGAGATTAAGCAAGCTATTGCCCAGAGTTGCAGAGTGGGACCGATTGTTAGCGTAGGCACCTAGGCGAGAATTATCGAGTCCGCGGACATTGACCCTAGACCCTGCCGCGTCGGGAATTGAACCCTGGTCCCGGGCCGACTTCTGCTTCAGGGTCTGCCGCTTTTAACCAGTGAGCCACACTTCTCCGTGATATTTTGTGGGGAATCAAAGTGGTTTTTAATGTAAGTTATGAGTACTGTGTGTTAATGACTAGTTTTGTGTAGAGTTATAATTTGTATATGTATATTTGGAGTGCAGTGCTTTGTGTGGGAGGGTGTTTTTTCTATTTTTTCCAGGTTTATTTTTCCCTTTACTGTTCTAAGGGAAGTCGGTTTTCCCCCTTTTTTTTAAAGGACATTTTTAAATATAGATTTCTTTGTTTTTCGGGTTTCCTAAAACATTCTTTTTTTAATTCAATTTTTGAGTTTTTAGATGGAATGTACAGACTATGGATTGCCTCAAGGGATGTATTTTTTGTAAAGTATATTTGTGCATTTTTTTGGTGGGCTATTTGCTATCATTTTGTTGCATTACTTTTTGGGATTATGCATACTTGGACAGACATCTGCAGCAACAAATTTGTAAGTTAAATTAATTATTTCACTGTTGGTGGGTAAGGTTTAATGTTTATAATTATGTGATGCTGCTTGTTTACTAAGTTGTTTTGTTTAAAATATGTGATGTGTTCCTAAAATTATGTATTGGTAGTTTGAAAGTATTTTTTATGTATTAAATAATGTAAAATATATTTGTTAATAATGGTATTAATTTGTATTATTCAGTGAGTATTGCAAAATTTACCAATATGTTTTCACTGATATAAAAAGTTGATGCTTGTTAAATGACTGGTTGATTTTGTATGTGGTTTAGAGGATAGATTTGGCTATTACTTCTAGGTAGTCTAGTCAGCGGCGTCACTAGGGTTGGTGTCACCCAGTGCGGTAACTCATGGTGACTTATCCCTCGTCAGAGACTGACCCAAGAGAAGCGGGACAGGGGCAGAAAAGGGGGAAAAGACAGGGAGAAAACTGTGTCAGATGAAGAAAGCAGGAACGACAAAGAACCTACAATACTGATAAAGAGCCAGGAAGTCCAAGGTGATGGGAGAGAGACAAAGAGCCAGGAAGTGGCCCTAAGACTAGCCAGCCTTGATACTCGGCAGCACTGGCAGCAAGTTTCTTTCTATTTACAAATTAATTTCTGTGAGGAGAGGCTGAAGAAGAGGCGAATCTTCGGATTTTCCATAAACCAAGTGAATTATTGTGGATGATTGCAAGTAAAGTTCAACAACTGAAATTAATCTTCATATCAATAACACAACCGGCCCGTGCTGAGATTCCGGTCGGTATGATGATAGTGCATTGTGTCACACTTCCCTCTACTATTCATTTACAGCAGTCTCCCAGTGTCAGCAACCAGGCCAGGGCCCTGCTGGGGCTCAGCGGTCCAACCAATGGTGTCAACCTCTCACGATTTACCCCATGCTCAAGGAGGAGCCAGACCTGCTGCTCCGACCCCGCCGGCCCGTCTGAAGCGTCCTCGTGTTTAAAGGGATCGATCGGCGGGCTTGGTTTAAAGCCCAGGCAGGACCTGTCATGCTCAGCTCCTGCTGCAGTAGAGTGCACTGTGGAGGCCGGCTGCGGGTATCGTGCAGGGGCCGTGCAAGAGGGTGCCTGGACTACAGGCTCTGGGGCCGTGCTCACCGGCGCACCGCTGTGGAGGCTCGCAGCGCACAGGCTCCAGTGAAGTGGCTCACTGCGGACTGGGAGTCGGCGTGCACTCACTGCCGGAGCTCAGGATGCATGCACCAAGGAATAGCGTGTCCGGAGAAGAGTGGACTAAGTGCGCGGGGTACTTCAACTGCCGGTGCATAGCATTAAATGACTGAATGCTGAGGCTTAGGTGCCCGCGCTACCACAACTCCCGGCTCACTCACTGATGAGGAAAGGAAGAATAGGATATGAAGTTTACTCTTCAGCTGATTTTTTTTGTGTGGTTTACGCCTGCTCACTGCTCAGTACAGCTGATCCTGATTTTTGAGTGAGCTTTGCACCTGCGGCACTGCTTTCTTTCAGCATCCTCTTCCTGCGGTCATGCACGCCAGGTGGCCTGATTTGGACACTACAATTTCTGACGCGGATTGTGGTCTCTCAAATTAACTCAGACATTTCTGAACTCTGTTATTACCCCCCACTCCCCCTCACCATCCTGTTTCTGCACGCATTCTGGACGCTCACTTCCTCTTCACGATAGTCGGCCTTTATACCTCTTCTGCCACAGAGTTTGGAACATTGGCCAAACCTGCGCGTGTTTGGGATGCCGATCCCCACCTGCACGTGGTTTGGACGGTAACTGTCAGCTTGCGCGAGTTCTGGGCGCAGTTATAACCTGTGCACATCTAGGAGGAGCATGAGATAAACCTAGTGGGGTCTAACGGCTAATCACCCTTGCCTGCGCTCGTTTCAGACCCTGCCTGCTCCCTGCGCGGGTTCTGGACACTAACCTGCGCTGGTTATGGACTCTGGCCGGGCATATAATTATACGTTCAACATTGTAAATAGTCTCATTTGGTAAAGGTGTCACCCCATGTGATGGTGTCACCCGGTGCGGTCCCCACCCCCGCACCCCCCTAGTGATGCCACTGAGTCTAGTCCTTTGTTTATAAATCGTCTAACTTTAAATTGTGAATAGTAATACATTGTTCTGGTTTGTCTGGTTAGTTTTGGACAGATTTCTGTAACAGATTGTTCTAGTCTACGTTCTTGGTAGCTTTGCTCTTTTTGTAAGACTTCTAGTAGTTTGTTTAGGGAAGATTGAGCTCCTCCTAGTGTGGGTTGGAAGACATTATGTCATCCTTCTACTGTGTTGTTTTGTTTTTGCCTCTTGTGTTAAGGTGCTGTCAAACACATTCCAACATGGAATGTGGAATTTTGGCCAGCGTCTGTGTCCTGACCAATGTAGTCTCCCTACCAATGTTTCCTTGAAGTAGTCCATTGGGGAGCTAGTTTGTCTTCATTATTTCGGTTATAGGGACTTTCTAGTAAGATGTAGTAATGGTTGCCTATTTCAATCACAGGTATGTAGTCTAGAGTTTTTATTTCAAAGTCAAATTGACTTTTGGTAGCATACTCCACACTTAGGGGTCGATTATGATGGCGGACGGACCTGGGTCCGTCCAACACCCCCGAGGTGGAGGGACCGTCCGCAGGGGCAGCTGCGTTCCCTCCATTGCAATTAGGATGTGACCGCCACCCTGGCGGTCACATCCCATATATTTAACATTGCGGCGGGTGCTGCTTGAAGCAGCACCCACCGCAAAGTTAAAAGTGCATGCTGTGCATTTGCATGCACAAAGTGGCAGGCACCGCGCGGTGCCTGCCGCATTGTGCATGCAACTGAAGGGGGGTACCATAGGTACCCCCCATGTGCACCCCCACCCCCCAACACCCTGGGGGCCCGCAAGGGGCCCCCAGAAGCAAAGGTCCACATGCTTTTCCACGGCGGAAAAGCTGCAGCGGAAAAGCATGTTTCCGCACCCATCGTAATTTGGCTGGCGGTGTCTTGCAGACACCGCCACCACATTGCGGTCCACACCCCGTGGATCAGCGGCGGACGGACCTGCTGTCCGTCGCTGATCCCACCGCCATCATAATCTGGTGGTGGGTGTTTTCTTTGCCGCCGCGGCGAATCCGCATTCTCCGGGCCGGTGGTGGCTTCCAACGGCCCGGAGGATGCGGATTCACCGCCATCGTAATCGACCCCCAAGTACAGATTTCTGTAGGTAAAGCCATATATTTTTATTAAAATTACAGTAACATCCCCACATGCCTGTGTGGGGGTAACATTTTAGTATAGTTTGGATCATAGCTTGCTTAAAATCAATAACTATTTTTGGGGACAGTAGTTGTTTGTTTGCTGCTTAATCTAGTTTAGCAGTTTCATGTGAGTACTGGTTTGTTAGTTTGACAGTAATGCATACACAAAAGGCATGTTGGTTTTATTCATCAGCAAAAACATCTTTATTCGATTCATAGAATCATAAAAGAACAAACAAATATAAGTATACATTTGCCATGACTTTTACTGTCATATAGTAGGGATGGCCCTTCTTTGTATGTTACTTCAAACTCTGCTGGTATATTTATATCTCTAAATGTTATAGGAGTAGGTGGAGTTTCACTGGTAGCCTTTTTTAGTGTTGGTTCTGAGGCGTTTTAAAGTGGGTATGGAAGGTGACTGTCCTGTTAAATATTCTGGTCCATGGGGTAGTATATCTCTCAGAATTTGTGCTGTATGCTCCTGTGAGCTAGTGCTGGCTTCTCTTAAATTTTTAATACTGCTCTTACTTCTACTTCTGTTACATTGAGTGAGTGGTTATGTTACTTAACATTAATTTTTTTTAGATGTCCTTATTGAATTTTTATAACAAAGCATAGTAGTGCACCCACATTTGCTGAATATCACATATGTCCACATATAACATAGTTCATTCACAAGTGCAGTGGCCATAATTCTAAAGTATGCTCCACAGGGGGTGAAAAGTAACCTAAAATGAATCTCCCTTGGTTCTCAGTTTCTAGTTTCTGGGGCATACACACAGCCTCTAAGGTGTACTCCTCAGCTAAAGAGGAAGTGCGCTGTGCAGGACCCAACAGTTGGTTTGTCATGTCTCCTCATGTTATAGGTGTTTGGTGTGTTGTATCTGTATAGCTACTCAATGTGGATTCAGGTTTCAAGAAGCCCTATAATCAGTCATGTGGTGTGTCAGTCTGAGCTCTCCCTCAAGTATGTCAGCAGGGGGTCCAAATGTCCAGTGGAGAAGAAGTCAATGGCAAGAGCTCAGCATATGTGGCTAGTTGATCTCTGCAATGTGTAAAATCATTCAGCCACTCCTTGAATTTGGGAGCCTGCCCTCAGCTCCACCTGAATGCCACCCTACTCTTCACCAGAAGTAGCCTCAGTGAGATAAATTTCCTGTGTGGAACCAGCAGTTCCTCCCTGTAACCTGGTAGTGCCATGACCGGGGTGAGGTGAAGGGAGGTGCCCACTATGCAGGACAGAGCTGCAGCTGCCTCCACCTAATACCTGTGAATCTCCCAACAGTACCATTCAAGGTGCAAGAAGATCCCACCTCCTGGCCTCATCTATCATAGTGGTCACCAGGTTGAAGTTTATATCTATAGAGTCTTGCCAGTGTGTAATAAACACAGTGTAGAAATGTAAACTGTAATGTGTGCAGACGGATGCTGACAGTTATCATGCCAGTTTGCTTGCAGCAATAGAGTCATTGCCTATCAGTGAGAAGTGTATCTAGCTCTGATTTCCAGTCTGTCCATGAGCTGGTATGCATCTTGGGACGTTCTGCCAGGATAGAGGTGAGAGACTGCATGAACTGTGTCCCATAGTTTATGGTAAGCCATGTAATGCAACTAGTGTGGGGGGCGGGGGTGGGGGGTTCTGGGGGAAGGTGAGAGTAGCAGCCATGAAATCATGTCTGATCCTAATGTATAAAAATAACTCCAATGGCCTGATTGCCTCCCTACTCAGCAGTGCCTCCCGATCTTAAAATATTCCCTTATGATAGAGATCTCCCCAGGTGCCTATACCTCTCTTACGTAGCATGCTGCAATAGGATCCCTTGTGAGTGACCGGGGTCAGATGGTGATAGGGAAGGGGCATTAAAGGGGGGTACAGCAAAGGTTTGTTCAGTTTCCTGACTGAACGCCACCACACAAGGTTAGTGCATGCCACAGTGGAATAAGCAATGCCCTCGCCTGAGACCCGTAACCCTAGGAAACAAGTTGTGGGCAGAGAGGCCATATAGCTTTGCTTAACGGTCAGGTGGGGCATGAAGGGCGGTGGTCTGAACCAATAAGAGGCAGAGTGGGCTTGAGCGCTTAGATAATATAACTCCATATCTGGAGCTTCAAAGCCACCTCTCGAGAAGGGCTGAGAAAGTGTAGTCCAGCGCACTCTGCGATGTTTACCCTTAGATCAGCCAGATAGGCTGTGTCTGGAGTGCATATAAAAAAAGAGTGTCCAGGGGAGGTACAGTATATTGAGGAATAAGTACAACAGTTTCAGCAGCATTACCATTTTAACTAAAGAATTCCACCCCACTAGTGATAGGGGCAGCTAGATCCAGTGAGACACAGAGGCCATGATCAAAGTGATGGCAGTACCATAGTTTGCCCGCAGTGTTTCCTCCATGTCTCTGGAGATCACCACTCCCAAGTATTTTATTTCTGAGTCTCACCACGTCAATGGATAATCCAGTGAAAATTGTGGGGTGTTGGGGTTAAAAGGAAATATCTGAGATTTACCTCAGTTTATATGTACTCCAGCTGTCTCTATGAAGTGGATTAAATCCCTTAGAATGGGATTCAGGCTAGTTTGTAGATTTCAAATGTAGAGGGTAATGTCATCGGCATAAAGCGATACTAGCAAGTGCTAAGAAGGGTATTGCAGCGCATATTCCCTATGGTGTTCCGGAGCTTAGCCACCAATGGCTCGATCGCTAGAGCAAAAAGCAGAAGTGACAGAGCACACCCATGCTTGGTGTCCTGTGAAATGGGGCAGGATTTGGAACAGCTGCCATTAATCTGTACTGTGGCTTACCGCTGATTATAGGGCAAGTTGACACAGGATAGAAATGGGAGGTGTTAGAACCGGCTGTCTCTAGTTGGCAGAGGTATACACTTCTGACAAATAGGGACACACCTTTTCTAGTCAGGGCAAGGGGATCACACCCTTTGATAACCCCTGCTCACCCCCTTGGTAGCGTGGCAGAGCAGACAGGCTTATCTCCGAGGCTGTGCGTTAAGTATTTATGACCACATACAGTAATACAGTGAATACACTACAAATGGACACGACACAGTAGTTTTGTAAAAATAAGGATTTTTATATAAGGCTTAGCACAAGACCAGATAACGACAAAAATATACACAATCTTAATAAATACTCTTGGAAGGGAAAATAATAGTTCAAATGCAGTTTCGTCTTTAGCATTAAGTCTTTCGTATCAAAATCAACTCTTCTTCCTGGAAACACAGTTCTTGGCAACAATGTAACCCACACGGGAGTCACACGACGTCGAGGCAAAATTAATCCAAAGGTTCGGCGTCGACCGCGAGGAGCGCTACGTCGAGCCCAGAGTCACGCGGACCCCCAACAACACAGTACCTTAGGAAAATGAAGCACATGATGATCAGCGGCGTCGAGCAATCCGGCGTCGCGTTGTCGGTGTCGATCAGGCTTCAGTAGTCGTCGATGTCGATGATGCTGTTGCAAGTGTGAGCAGCGCTCACGGCGTCGAGAGGGCTTCGAAGTCGATGCGATCAGCAGCGGTGCAGACACGAGGTCCCTTGGAGCTGGAGCCGAACTCACTACTCACTGGCGTTGCTGCTGGCGTCGATCGGGCCCGGCGGCCGGCGTCGAGGAAGCGGGACACTGGAGCCGTTACTCACTATGTCGAGCTGGATTCGTCGACGTCCGTCGGCGTCGAGATTGCTGGTTCTTTCAAAGGAGCTGGATTCACAGGTTCCAGCAAATAGCACTTTAAGCAGATGAAGTCCTTTAGCCCTGTGACTTCAACAGGAGACTGGCACTCTTCCAGCCCTTGGAGATTTTCTTAGCAAAGTTTGAGAGTACACACACAGTTCCTCTCTCCTGGTTCCTTGGCAAAAATAAAGAAGCAATGCAGGATTCCCCCCAGCAAACAGCACACTGGCAGAAGGGGTAGGCAAGTCCTTGGATCAGCAGGCTTCTTGTCCTTGGTTTCAGGGTTCCTTGTCAGAAGTGATCTAAATTCTTGGTTCAGGGGTCCTTCTCTTATACCCCTTTTTGGCTTTGATCCCTTTGTCCATGCAGGGGGATTTCCCAACATCCTGGGTCTGTTGTGGGTGGAGCCAGGCAAAGGCACCTGGCCTATTCACTGAGCAGGGCTGGGTCCTCAGATGCCCAGCAGGAGGTGGAGCCAGCATTGTCACTGGCAGGAGCAGAGCTATCGGCCTCCTGGTAGGAGGTGGGGCCAGGATCGTCCATGGCAGGCACAGAGCCATCAGTCGCCTGGCAGGAGGTGGAGCCAGCATTGTATCAGGCAGGGCAGGCTATCAGCAACTACTCTCCCCCTACTCTCAACGCAAATGTCCCACTCATCCCACACTGACTCATCCAGACCTTGGGAGCCACCCAGCTCCTGTCACACACACACCAAACCAGCAGAAACCAGAAATAGTTAGACAAGAAAATAGCCACTTTCTAAAAGTGCTATTTTCAAACCCAGAGTCCAAAAACCATCCACACCAACGGATGCTTAATTAAACCCCGAGTTCAGGGATACCAAACTCGACATTGCACCATGCTCCCCGAGCCCGCTAGGATTATAGCATTAATAATCCTGGCAGCCCATTCTAACTAATGGAGAGCAGGTTACCTCGCAATAGTGAAACGCGAATATGGCCGTGATTCACTATTAGGACATGCCAACTTGGTCAGGCCTGTCCTACCTTATGCTTACAACGCACCCTGCCCGTGGGCCTACCATAGGGGTGACTAACATGAAGTTAAGGGAAGGTTTAGGGACTGGCAAGTAGGTGTACTTGCGCAGTCAGCGTGACAGTACTAGACTGCACGTGGGACTGGCAATGGCAGACCCTCAGACATACTTTTACTAGACCGCTCTTGTGGGTGGCACAACAGGTGCTGCAAGCCCATGAGCGGCATTTGCATTTACACGCCCTGGCACTCCTGGTGCACTAGACTAGGGACTGACAGTAAACCAAATAAGCCAAACATGGAATTTAATCAATACAGTAATTTAACATAGGGAACACTTGCATTGATCAGCAGTGGCACAGTGCCCAAAGCATATACCAGCAAAAACATTGTGAACAGTTGAGGCAAACAGAAAAAAAATGGAGGAGAGACTCAAGCCAATGATGTCAGGTCTAACACGTGTCCCCTCCAGCTGAAATGTGGGGGAACTACCCTTGACCTAGGGAGTCCTCATCACTAAGGCGGAAAAATCTGGACAGACCATCAGCATTGGCGTGATCTGTACCAGGGCGGTGTTCCACCGTAAAGTCCATCCCCTGTAGGGAAATGGACCACCTCAACAGTTTTGGATTCTCACCCCTCATCTGCATCAACCATCTGAGGGGCCTGTGGTCTGTCTGAACCCAGAAGTGAGTCCCAAACAGGTAGGGTCTTAGCTTCTTCAGCGCCCAGACCACAGCAAATGCTTCGCGCTCTATCGCACTCCACCTCATTTCCATGGGAAGTAACCTCCGGCTGATGAAGGCTACAGGCAAGTCTCGGCCCTCTTCATTCACCTGAGCTAGAACAGCTCCCACGCCATGCTCTGAAGCGTCCGTCTGGACAATAACTTCTTTAGACAAGTCGGGTGCCTGGAGTATAGGTGCTGTGCACATTGCAGCTTTCAAGGTGTCAAAGGCCGTTTGACAGGCGTCAGTCCAGATCACATTTCGTGGCTGCTTCCTGGAAGTCAGCGAAGTCAAGGGGTGCACAATGTTACCATAATCCTTGACAAACCTCCTGTAGTAACCCGTGAGTCCTAAGAAGGCTCTCACCTGCGTTTGGGTTTTGGGCGGTGCCCAAGCCAGGATGGTATCAATCTTGGGTTGCAGGGGGGCAACCTTGCCGCTCCCTACTTGGTGCCCCAAGTACACCACAGAACCCTGCCCAATCTGGCACTTACTGGCTTTGATTGTGAGGCCTGCTCTGCGCAGGGCCAACAACACTTCCTGGAGGTGGCGCAAGTGTTCCTCCCAACTGGCGCTGAACACTGCGTTGTCGTCCAGGTAGGCGGCACTGAAGTCCTCCAGTCCAGCCAAGACCTGGTTGACCAACCTCTGGAAGGTGGCAGGGGCATTCTTCATCCCAAAGGGCATCACCCAGAACTGGTATAGCCCATCTGGTGTGGAGAATGCTGACCTCTCTTTTGCCCCATCAGTTAAGGCGATCTGCCAGTACCCAGACGTTAGATCAAACGTGCTAAGGTACCGTGCAGCCCCCAACCGATCGATGAGCTCATCAGCTCTGGGGATGGGGTGCGCGCCAGTCTTGGTGACTGAATTGAGTCCTCGGTAATCCACGCAGAACCGAAGTTCTGGTGAAGCACCAGGCGCTGCAGCCTTCGGGACCAAGACCACTGGGCTGGCCCAAGGACTGCTAGAGGACTCAACCACCCCCAAGGCAAACATTTTGGAGACCTCCTCCTTAATGTACGTTCTGACCTTGTCAGTCACCCTGTAAGCCTTGTGCTTCACAGGAGGGCTGTCTCCGGTGTCAACATCATGGACACACCAATGAGTGACACCTGGAACCAAGGAAAACAGATCAGGGAATTGTCCCAACAGTTGGCGACAATCCTGCTTCTGCTCAAGGGTCAGTGTGTCAGAGAGGACAACACCATCCACTGACCCATCTTGCTCTTTAGCACACAGGAGGTCAGGAAGAGGCTCACTCTCCTCCTCCATTCCAGCATCTGTAGCTAGGAGCATGCCCACTTCGGACCTTTCTAAGTGGGGCTTCAACCGGTTGACATGCAGGACCCTCAAGGGGTTCCTGGGAGATTTCAAGTCCACCAAGTAGGTGACATCGCTCTTCTTCTCCACAACCTTAAAAGGTCCAGTCCACCTGTCCTTGAGCGCACAAGGTTCCACAGGGGACATGACCCAAACTTCCTGACCAGGCTGAAGCTCTACCAGAGTGGCATTCCGGTCGTACCAACGCTTCATCTCCTCCTGGCTGGCATCCAGATTTGCCTGAGCAAGATCTCTGAAGTGCCGAGTCTGGTTCCTAAAGGCCAGCATGTAACTGTATACAGCCTGGGGAGGTTACCTGGGAGATTGCTCCCAGCCTTCTTTGACCAGACTCAAAGGTCCTCTTACCGGGTGACCATACAAAAGCTCAAAGGGGCTGAACCCTAGAGACTTCTGTGGCATCTCTCGGTAAGCAAACAACAGGCATGGCAAGAGGACGTCCCATTTCCGCCTCATTGGTTCTTCAAGACCCATGATCATGCCTTTAAGGGTCCGGTTGAATCTCTCAACCAGCCCATTTCCTTGAGGGTGGTAAGGAGTGGTGAACTTGTAGGTTACCCAACACTCCTTCCACAGAGACTTCATATAGTTGGAAATGAAGTTGGTGCCCCGGTCTAACACCACCTCTCTGGGGAACCCCATGCAGGAGAAAACACCCATCAGTGCCCGTCCCACCACGGGGGCCGTCACTGTTCGGAGAGGGATGTCTTCCGGGTACCGTGTGGCATGGTCCACCAAGACCAGGATAAACCTGTTGCCCAGGGCTGTCTTGGGGTCCAGGGGCCCAACAATGTCAATCCCCACTCGGTCAAAGGGGGTACTGACCACTGGAAAAGGTTGGAGGGGAGCCTTCGGCTTCCTTCTGCTTTTCCCACTTGCCTGGCAAGTGTGACAAGTCTTACAATGGATGTCAGCATCCCTTCGCATCTGAGGCCAATAAAAATGGGTGACAAGCCTGTCATAGATCTTGTCCTGCCCCAGATGTCCAGCTAACGGAACGTCATGAGCCAAACCCAGTAGGAAGGCTCTGAAGCGCTGGGGTACCACCAGCACACGGGCTGACCCAGGCTCAGCAGCCTTAGGCTCGCTATACAGGAGGTCGTTCTCCCAGTAAACAAAATGTGACCCTGACTGATCACCTGAGGTTTGGGCTGAGGCCTGCTGCCTCATACCCACAAGAGAAGGGCACACTTTCTGTTCAGCACAGAATTCCTCCATGGAGGGACGACCATCCTGCTGCCAGTGGGTCAGCTCGGGCAGGTCTCCCAGTTCGGCCACTTGTTCCCCTGTGGGCTCCAGGGCAACCCCTCAGGGTCTACCTCCTCCTGGACCACGGGAACTACGGAGGCTGGTTTCCCGCGCCTCCTGCCTCTTCTCTTCACAGCTGGGTCCTTTGCCATACTTTCAGGCTCCGGGACCCCATCAACACCCTTACTAGCTGTCATCGATCGAGTGGTCGCACACACCCACTCTGGCACACCCAACATTTTCAGATGTGTCTCCCTCTCCACCTTAGCCCAAGGGGAGTCTTCTAAATCATTGCCCAGGAGACAATCAACAGGCATGGCGGGCCTTACAGCAACTTGAAGAGTGCCTGAAACTCCCCCCCATTCAAAGGAAACCTGAGCTACCTCACACTCTTTCTGGGAGTTGTCAGCAGCTATCACAGGGTAGAATGCGTGGGGAACCACCTGCTCTCTGGACACCAAGTGACACTTGACAGCTGTCACACTCGCTCCGGTGTCTCTGAGAGCTTCCACTCTATGGCCATTAATGGTCACCCACTGCCTATATTTCTTAATGTTACTAGGCAGAGGGGGTGGAGGGACCATTTCCATGTCTCCTAGCGAGACCAAGGACATCTCTGCGGGACCCCTCCCACCAGGGGCAACCATCTCCTCCCCTCCCAGGGCTTCACTCGCCAACTGACGGGGGTGCACGCGGCGGTGCATTCGAATTCTTCATGGGACACTGGGGGTCATAATACCTGTGTCCCACCTGCCCACAAACGTAGCAGGTCAGGGGGCCCCTATGAACAGGTTTACCTGTCGGGGCCCCTGGCTTCTTCTCAGGGGGAGGCTGGGAACCCTTCCCTTGGTTCTCTTGGGGATTACTTTGGGGCCCTTTCTGGGACTCCTTCTGTTTGCCCTTGTCCCCCCCACTCTTCTGCTGGGAACCCTGCCCACCTTTGGCCGAGTCTCCCACTGGACCCTTGTGGACCCTGGTACTGACCCAGCGGTCCGCCTCCTCAGCAAGTTTTCTAGGGTTAGATATCTTGCTATCAATAAGGTGCTGGCGCAGCTCTGGAAAACAGTTATTAGACAAATGCTCCCAAGCAAACAAATCATAAAGAGCGTCATAACTTTCCACTTTGCTGCCCTTTACCCAACCATCCATGGCTCTGCAAAAATAAGACACATATTCAACCCACGTCGTACCAGGCAACTTCTTACATTCTCTAAAAGCTTGTCTGTACTTCTCGGGGGTTAGGCCATACCGCAACATTAAAGAATCTTTCATATGAGCATACGACATCCTATCCTCAACAGGCATGTCTAACAGGGTATCTCTTCCCTCATTCACAAAGCGACCCCACAACCCCGCTCCCCAATCCTTCTCAGGGACCCGGTGGGCCAACAATGCTAACTCATATGCTTTAAACCATTGACCAATATCTTCATTCCTATGATAATCTTTTATCACATCTTTAGGGAAATAAAACCTACTTTCTGCAGGCTCAGATGGGATGCTGCCACCAGAGGGATTCATTTCTAACTTCTTAGCTTGGATCTCCAACTCCCTCAACTTGGTATCACGCTCCAAAGCTAACTTCTCTCTTTCAAAATCCAACCTTTTGGTCTCCAAATCAGCTTCTCTCCTACCTCTTGCATTTTCTAACTCCAACTGCCCATTTATCTTAAGCCTTGCCATTTCCATGTTGTATGCTCGCTCTTTCGCCCTTTCTTCTCTTTCTTCAGGGGAAAGACCTTTGGAGGAAACACTGCTACCGGGAAAGGACACAGGCCCATTCACTGGCGCCTCCTCATCCGCTTCCACTGGCGGTACCACCACCGGGTCAGTGGGATCTCTGGACTCCAACCAGGCCTTCAATGCTTTGAGATAGTTTTCCTTAATCTTGAGGCCTTTGGTAGGAACTTTAAACTGCTTGCAAAAGGATTTCAGCTGATTTAACGTGTAATCCTCGATCTTGCTTCAATCGAATTCCTCCACAACAACAACAGGGGCAGTGACTCCGGTGTCACTCATGGTCAAAACTGGCAGTGTTCGAAAAAATCAAGCTTCAGAAAAGCGGAGAACAAAAATAGGATCCTTCCAAATTAGATTGTGGCTGCGCTATGGTCTGCTTTCACTATGTAGTGCACACTAACCACTGCACATGGGTCATAAATGCAAAGTTCAAATCCTCACCGCTGACCCACCAATGTTAGAACCGGCAGAGGTATACACTTCTGACAAATAAGGACACACCTTTTCTAGTCAGGGCAAGGGGATCACACCCTTTGATAACCCCTGCTCACCCCCTTGGTAGCTTGGCAGAGCAGACAGGCTTATCTCCGAGGCTGTGCGTTAAGCATTTATGACCACATACAGTAATACAGTGAATACACTACAATTGGACACGACACAGTAGTATTATAAAAATAAGGATTTTTATATAAGGCTTAGCACAAGACCAGATAACGACAAAAATATACACAATCTTAATAAATACTCTTGGAAGGGAAAATAATAGTTCAAATGCAGTTTCGTCTTTAGCACAAAGTCTTTCGTATCAAAATCAACTCTTCTTCCTGGAAACACAGTTCTTGGCAACAATGTAACCCACACGGGAGTCACACGACGTCGAGGCAAAGTTAATCCAAAGGTTCGGCTTCGACCGCGAGGAGCGCTACGTCGAGCCACACAGTACCTTAGGAAAATGAAGCACACGATGATCCGGCGTCGCGTCATCGGTGTCGATCAGGCCTCAGTAGTCGTCGATGTCGATGATGCTGTTGCAAGTGTGAGCAGCGCTCACGGCGTCGGGAGGGCTTCGAAGTCGATGCGATCAGCAGCGGTGCAGACACGAGGTCCCTTGGAGCTGGAGCCGAACTCACTACTCACTGGCGTTGCTGCTGGCGTCGATCGGGCCCGGCGGCCGGAGTCGAGGAAGCGGGACACTGGAGCCGTTACTCACTATGTCGAGCTGGATTTGGCGACGTCCGTCGGCATCGAGATTGCTGGTTCTTTCAAAGGAGCTGGATTCACAGGTTCCAGCAAATAGCACTTTAAACAGATGAAGTCCTTTAGCCCTGTGACTTCAACAGGAGACTGGCACTCTTCCAGCCCTTGGAGATTTTCTTAGCAAAGTTTGAGAGTACACACACAGTTCCTCTCTCCTGGTTCCTTGGCAAAAATAAAGAAGCAATGCAGGATTCCCCCCAGCAAACAGCACACTGGCAGAAGGGGTAGGCAAGTCCTTGGATCAGCAGGCTTCTTGTCCTTGGTTTCAGGGTTCCTTGTCAGAAGTGATCTAAATTCTTGGTTCAGGGGTCCTTCTCTTATACCCCTTTTTGGCTTTGATCCCTTTGTCCATGCAGGGGGATTTCCCAACATCCTGGGTCTGTTGTGGGTGGAGCCAGGCAGAGGCACCTGGCCTATTCACTGAGCAGGGCTGGGTCCTCAGATGCCCAGCAGGAGGTGGAGCCAGCATTGTCACTGGCAGGAGCAAAGCTATCGGCCTCCTGGTAGGAGGTGGGGCCAGGATCGTCCATGGCAGGCACAGAGCCATCAGTCGCCTGGCAGGAGGTGGAGCCAGCATTGTATCAGGCAGGGCAGGCTATCAGCAACTACTCTCCCCCAACTCTCAACGCAAATGTCCCACTCAACTCACACTGACTCATCCAGACCTCGGGTGCCACCCAGCTCCTGTCACACACACACCAAACCAGCAGAAACCAGAAATAGTTAGACAAGAAAATAGCCACTTTCTAAAAGTGCTATTTTCAAACCCAGAGTCCAAAAACCATCCACACCAACGGATGCGTAATTAAACCCCGAGTTCAGGGATACCAAACTCGACATTGCACCATGCTCCCCGAGCCCGCTAGGATTATAGCATTAATAATCCTGGCAGCCCATTCTAACTAATGGAGAGCAGGTTACCTCGCAATAGTGAAACGCGAATATGGCGGTGATTCACTATTAGGACATGCCAACTTGGTCAGGCCTGTCCTACCTTATGCTTACAACGCACCCTGCCCGTGGGCCTACCATAGGGGTGACTAACATGAAGTTAAGGGAAGGTTTAGGGACTGGCAAGTAGGTGTACTTGCGCAGTCAGCGTGACAGTACTAGACTGCACGTGGGACTGGCAATGGCAGACCCTCAGACATACTTTTACTAGACCGCTCTTGTGGGTGGCACAACAGGTGCTGCAAGCCCACGAGTGGCATTTGCATTTACACGCCCTGGCACTCCTGGTGCACTAGACTAGGGACTGACAGTAAACCAAATAAGCCAAACATGGAATTCAATCAATACAGTAATTTAACATAGGGAGGACTTGCACTGTGGCATTGATCAGCAGTGGCACAGTGCCCAAAGCATATACCAGCAAAAACATCGTAAACAGTGGAGGCAAACAGAAAAAAATGGAGGAGAGACTCAAGCCAATGATGTCAGGTCTAACAGGAGGGAATCCCATTCTCCGCAACAGCGCAACCAAATAGCCCTATTCCAGTGAGTCAAAGGCCTTGGTGGCATTTAGAAAGACCACCACCACAACCAATTGGGGGTTTATATCCTGTATCAGTGCAAATAGAGCACGTACATTATGAGAGGTGGCTCAACCTGGTTTAAACCCAGCTTGGTCCGGTAGGACCAATCCCTCCATTAACAAACTCAGCTGGTTGGGCAGTACTTTAGCTAGTATTTTTGCTTCGCAGTTAATTAAGGATAGAGGCCTATAGCCCTTGCATGTGGCAGCATTCTTTCCCGGGTTGAGAAGATCGTCACCTCTTGCATGGGGAGTAGGAGAACTCCTGAGCTTTTTCTTCCACACATACTTTTTTCAGGATAGGAAATAACATTCCCACATAACATTTATAAAAATCAGCAGGCAAGCCGTCCAGTCCCAGAGCCCGACTTGAGCTCAATTGCATTATGGCTGCTCGGATTTCCGCTTCCTCAATATCGGCTAATAGAAACTCCCTGTGTGCCCTGCTCAACCATCCTAGAGCTATGTCCTCAAAATAGGAGGACACCTCTGTCTGCCGAGTCCTACGTGTGGCGTAGAGGGTGGAGTAGAAAGTGGAGAAATTGAGGAGGATATCCGCAGAGTCTCTTTGTAGTGAGCCGTCTGAATCTTCCCCCGTCAGAACCTAATTGGAAAATCTGGGAGTATGCACTTCCTCAACCAGCACTCTCTCTGGCCGTTTGTCCTCCCCATACCGGCCGGCTCTGTCATTTTTGGATTGAAAGAGTATTTCCCGCTCCACCGTAGTTTGGTATTCCATTATCAGTTCCCGAAGCTGGGCCTGCACCTGCCTATCAGGAGCATCTGCAATATGGGCCTTAGTAGCTTTAATGTCGGTTTAAAGTTTCCTGTGCATTCCCCTAATGTCGCACAGAATGCGGCCTCCTTCAGCAATGCACACTTCATGTATCTTTACCTTAAAGGTCTCCCAAATGCAAACAAAAGTTGGGACTAAGCTTAAGTTCCCAAGAGAAAAGTCTTGTATCTCCTGCCTGCCCTCTTTTCAGAATAAATTGTCTTGGAGGACTCCACAAATCATCCAGTTTCTTAAGGACGGTGTCGTGATTGTGATTAATTGAGGCATCAGGCCTGGGAGTAGAGCCCGGAGAAGGGCTAGCGGTCAGTGAGAGGTGTGCTCTCTCTCCACTACCAATTGCTTGGAAAGAGGTTCAAGTTCAAGTTCAGAGATTTGTATAGCGCACTACTCACCCAGAGGGTCTAAAGGCGCTTGGGGGAGGGTGGGTATTTTACTTATCGAATATCCAAGTTTTAAGTTGCTTTCTGAAGGAGAGGTGGTTCTGTACAAGGCGGAGGTGGGTGGGGAGAGAATTCCAGGTTGTGGTCGCTAAGTAGGAGAAGGTTCTTCCTCCCATGGTGGATCTATGGATGCGGGGAATTGCGGCGAGGGCTTGATTGGATGATCGTAGTTGGCGGTTGGGGGTGTAGAAGGACAGTCGCGTGTTGAGGCATTCGGGTTCTAAGTCGTAGAGGGCTTTGTGTGCGTGAGTGAGGAGACGGAATGTTATTCTCTTGTTGACGGGGAGCCAGTGGAGGTCTTTCAGGTGACCGGAAATGTGAGCTTGACGGGGAATGTCCAGTATGAGCCTAGCTGAGGCGTTTTGGATGCGTTGGAGTTTTTTCTGTAGTTTGGCTGTGGTTCCGGCGTAAAGGGTGTTTCCGTAGTCCAGTCGGCTTGTGACCAGTGCGTGGGTGACCATCTTTCTTGTTTCGGTGGGGATCCATCCGAAGATTTTTTTGAGCATGCGTAGGATGTTAAAGCATGAGGATGAGACGGCGTTGACTTGTCTGGTCATCGAGAGGGAGGAGTCCAGGATGAAGCCCAGGTTGCGTGCGTGGTCCGTAGGTATAGGTGCGGTTCCCAGGGCCGGTGGCCACCATGAGTCGTCCCAGGCGGAGGGGGATGATCTTAAGATGAGGACTTCCGTTTTGTCCGAGTTCAGTTTTAGCCGGCTGTTCTTCATCCACTCGACGACTTCTTTCATTCCTTCGTGTAAGTTGGTTTTGGCGGTGTTTGGGTCTTTGATGAGGGAGAGGATCAGCTGGGTGTCGTCTGCGTAGGAGATGATGTTGAGGTTGTGTTGGCGTGCGATGGATGCGAGGGGACTCATGTATATGTTGAAGAGGGTGGGACTGAGTGATGATCCTTGTGGAACGCCGCAGATGACTTCGGTGGCCTCAGATCTAAAAGGGAGGAGGGTGACTCTCTGGGTTCTTCCGGCGAGAAACGAGATGATCCAGTCCAATGCTTTTCCTTGTATTCCGACGTTGCCGAGGCGTTGTATGAGGGTGCTGTGACAGACTGTGTCGAAGGCTGCGGAGAGGTCAAGTAGGATGAGGGCAGCTGTTTCTCCATTGTCCAGTAGAGTTCAGATGTCGTCTGTTGCTGCGATGAGGGCGGTTTCGGTGCTGTGTTTGGCTCGGAAGCCGGACTGTGAGGGGTCGAGGGATTTGTTGGCTTCGAGGAAGGCGGCGAGCTGACTGTTGACGGCTTTCTCTATAACCTTGGCAGGGAATGGGAGGAGCAATATGGGGCGGTAGTTCTTAAGTTCAGTGGGGTCTGCTGTGGGTTTCTTCAGAAGGGCGCTGAGTTCGGCATGTTTCCAGCTTTCCGGGAAGGTAGCGGAGGTAAGGGAGCAGTTGATGACGTCTCGGAGAAGGGGTGCGATGATGGAGTCTACTTTGTTGAAAATGTGGTGGGGACATGGGTCGGTTGGCGATCCTGAGTGTATGGAGTTCATCAGAGGGACAGTGTCTTCAGTGGTGATTGGGTTCCAGGCGCAGAGGTTGTTAGAGGGGGGTGTTGGTTCGGGGGTGGGTGCAGTGGACTGGTTTCCGGACTGGTTTTCAAAGCTGTTATGTATGTCGGCGATTTTGTTGTAGAAGAAAGAGGCTAGGGAATCGCAGAGGTCTTGGGAGGGAGTGATGTCGTTGGTGCCGGCGGTAGGGTTGGTGAAATCTTTGACGATGTTGAATAGTTCCTTGCTGTTGTGGGCGTTGTTGTCAAGTCGATCCTTGAATGCTGATTTCTCGGTGGATCGGATCAGTTGGTGGTGTTTGCGGGTAGCGTTCTTGAAGGTGGTCAGGTTGTCAGTGGTAGGGTTTTTCTCCAGGCTTTCTCGAGGGTACAACATAACTTCTTGGATTTCTTAAGGTCATCGTTGAACCAGGGGGCTTTTTTGTTACCATGCTTGATTTGATGATTCTTCAAGGGTGCTAGTTCGTCTGCGCAGTGGGTGATCCATTGTGTGAGGTTGGTGGCTGCTTGGTTTGGGTCTGATGATTTGGCAGGAGGGTTTTGGTGTAGCGATGTGAAGAGCTGGTCGGTGGTAATTTTGTTCCAGTTTCTTCGGGGAATAGGTTGTGAGGGGTTGTGGGTCGTGGTTTTTTTGAAGTTGAAGTGAACGCAGCTGTGGTCCGTCCAGTGGAGAGCTGTGGTGTGATTGAAGGAGATGTGCTTGCTGGAGGTGAAGATTGGGTTGAGCGTGTGTCCGGCATAGTGGGTGGGGGTATTGACAAGTTGTTCGAGTCCGAGGTTGGCCAGGTTGTCCAGAAGGGTGGTGGTGTTGGAGTCGTTTTTCTTTTCAAGGTGGTAGTTGAGGTCTCCTAGTAAAATGTAGTCCTCGGAGGGGAGGGCGTGTGGGCTGATGAAGTCAGTGATGTCATCGCTGAATTGTGTACGGGGTCCTGGTGGTCTGTAGATGAGGGTGCCTCTGAGTGTGGTCTTAGGGTCGGTGTGGATCTGGAAGTGAAGGTGTTCGGCGTTTGTGAGGTAGTCGTCGGAACTAGTCGTGATGCGGATGGTGTTCCTGTGGACGATGGCGATTCCTCCTCCTGGTTGGTTGGTGCGGTCCTTTCGGATGATCTTGTAGCCGTCCGGGATGGCTATGGCGATGTCGGGTGCTGATGAGGCTTTCATCCAGGTTTCTGTAAGGAAGGCGACATCCGGCGATGTAGTGTCGAGTAGGTTCCAGAGTTCAATGGCGTGTCTGTGGACCGAGCGGGTGTTGAGCAGGATGCACTTTAGTTGGTTAGTGTCGGAGCTCTGTTTGGAGTTTGTGGATTTGGTGTGGGTCTTGATGCAGTCGAACTTGCAGGAGTGGCAGGTGAAGGGTCCATGGGTGTGTCCTGGGGTGGCTTGGTAGCAGTTGGGTGGGCGGCCGGGGTTAAGGGCTGAGAGGGTAGCGGCGTCCTACGTAATTCGGGCGGAGTGGATTTTGCGGGGACCGAGGGTCTGGCGCTGGGCGCGGTCCAGGCGCGGACGGGCGTAGACGGGCTTACCTTTGGCGCACTTTCGGCGTGCATGGGGCGCGACCGCTGCTCATTAACGTTGCACGCAGAGGCATCTGTCGTAAGTGGAAAGGGGAGGGGGCAGGGGGGAGGGGCGAGGGAGGAGCAGCTGGGAGGCGGGAGCGGGGTGGAGAAGACGTGCTCCGCGGCACAACAACAACAAAATGGCAGCAAAAGTGAAACCGGAACAGGATGGGGCACAAAGTGGGGATACGCAGTGGGAAACGAGCAATACAAACAATAATGAAAGGTCTCAGCTAAACAATCGAGCGATACAGACTAGGACAGCAAAAAATAATCAAGCAATCTTAAGGAGAGGCACAGCGCTATATCATAAGGCAGGAAGCAGTGATTCAAGGCGCAGAGCAAAGAGCGCAGCTCAACGATACCACAGGCAGCAGGCAGCAGTTATTCAGGGCGTAAAGCAAGGAGCACAGCTCAGCGATACCACAGGATAGCAGGGAGCGTGGGGAGCGACCGCTACTGAGAGCGTCAGGACGGTCACAGCGCTTCTGGGGACGGGGCAAGCCTAAGCAGTCTGTGGGAGGGAATAGCAGCTGGGAGGCGGGAGAGGGGTGGAGAGGACGGGCTCCGAGGAGAGTCCCACAAGCATGTGCTCCACATAGTCGTACATTCGCCAAGTAGTGGTGGATTCAGATTTTGTTCCTGTGCAAACGCGCCTCCAAATCTTCATTTTTTTGTGGCAATATTTTTTTTAAGATGGCATTCCATATTTTGCATTCATTCTTCCCTTATCAATGACTTGCCCTTTAGATTTCAGATCCTATGCTCAGTCTCACTGATGCGCCCATCATGCTTCTGTAGGCGCTGTGTAATGAGGTCCATTTGCATGCTCATGGAATCCATCTTAGCCTCAATGGATGTGAGGCTTTGCCACCAATGTTCCCTCTAATTTTTTCCCTCTGTGTGCGGCAGTGTACGGTCTCTGTGCACTGCAACCAAGACTATGTGCGACAGGGACCAGCCAAATATCATTCCAAACTTTTGCTTAAAAAAGTGAAAAAGTAGTGCACTTCCACACATGCAGCGCCACATGAATGGTCTTAAAGCATGTTTTCAATTTAGATACACATGCCATGACATGAATTGGTTACACATTTGCATTTTCCTTACATTTAAATTATGAAACTTTAAAATTCTGACCATATTTGCCTACATTTTCTTTCAACAGCAATGGTTCTATATACTTTTAGGAGCAGATCTCAGTAAACTACCGTTCACAGAATGTCCAGAATGTGAACAATCGACTTCTAGTGCCCTGTGGACCACAGTTCCCAGAATACCGAGTGCAGAAACCCTCCTCCTCCAGTGTCAAAGAGCTTATAAATTCACAGGTTCGGAGATTGCCTTTGGTACAATTAACATCCTTTTTGTGCTATGGCAGCTGTTCTAAACAATGCAATGCACCCCCTCCTTGGAAAAAAACCTACAGAAAGGGTTGTTTTATAAAGAAACAACCTGCTGCGTGCTTGTTAGTGAGTGAAACCATCTCTGATGGGGAACTGGGGCTGGTATCACAGAACGTTCTTCTAACCCACGCTCCAAAGTTAGTGTTTGATTACTTAAGCATTTCTGATTGACATCTTTGCTCTCGCTCTCTCCCTTTGAACCACCATGGACTGCCTGATTTTCTCTTGTAGAAACCAGTGTGTCTGTCCTTTTACCCTCTCCTTACCAGTTTATCTGCAGATGGTTGGATCCTGGCTTGACCAAAAACGTTCAACTACATGCACCTATTATTAGTCTGTCTTGGGGAATAACTATTGGCTATGAGTAAACTAAATATTCCCAATTAGCTGCATGCCTATTAAACCATGTTTAGCTGAGTGAGCACAAGCACTTTAGCACTGGTTAGCAGTGGTAAAGTGAAGAGTCCTAAGGCTAACAAAAGCAAAAATCCATTACAAATTGAGGGTAAGAAGGCGAAACATTGTGGAGAAGACCAACCTAAGGTTGACAGGTCTAAAATGCAGTAATTCTCAAAACCTTGGCAAAATCCCACAGTTTGTAGAATTGTATTAATTTTTCCATTGTCAGTAGTAATGATCTACCCTGTTCCTATAACGGTTCATGAAATCTATATTTGATGTTTTGTACCAACAACATTTTCACAGAAAAATCGTTCATCAACTTGGATGATCAGGGAGCCTGCTGATGTGGGTATACCCAGGCACTTAGTGTCCCAAATTGCCTTGCTGCACAGAAGAAAGGAGGAGGGGCCACATCTGATTGCCCCATGCTTAACGCTTTCTACCTCTCTTTCTCCTTCTGCTGCATGGGACGTGCTTGGGCCACACTAGTGCAACGGGCCAGCCAAGGGCCAGCCCGTCCTACACTCATCAGCACCAGAAAGAGCCAGGACAGGACCACCCCTTTTGGCTCTATCATCATACATCTACTGTTGTTCTTGGTAGGAGTGTTTAGTATCCTTTGGGTTTAGTTCTACGATAGCATATGTCTTATAGCTCGTCTGACAAGAGGTTCATTGCATCCTCTGAATCAAGAGGAGAGATTGCTGGGTGCTTGCAGGTGAGCGTGGGCCAATGCTTTGTTGCTGTGCGGTAACCCTCGACACAGACCCTTTTTTCCTCATGGCCTTTTATCAGACTAATCTTTGTTCTTCAGCCTGTTGGTTTGGAGAAGAGCAATGGTATGGAGTACTCCAGATACTTGGACCTTTGCATTGGGTCCCCTATTTAATTGAAGTGAAATAAACCAGGGTGTTGCTGTATAGCTTTGGATTTTGCTGCTTGCATCACTTGAGGGGGTACAGTAACAATTGTTCCGAGAGGTGCCAACGCTGAAGAATGGATTGAGGTTATCCCTAACATCATGCCCACAACACTGTTGTCAACCTGTGGCCCAGGCCAGTTGTACCATTTCTATAATTTGAGGGGGACTCTGGGCCCCAGTGACACTTGCGTTATGAGGCGCCAATACTGAGGAAGGGATGGAGTTCTCCCTTACAATGTGCTTACAGCACCGCCAATTTGTGGTGCCGGACACTCTCACCACATAAGTGGCCTAATGAATTGTAAACCCTGTGTGTGACCATTGATCGCTATATTGCTATACAAATTGACCAGAGTGCCCTTGGAGTCTATTGATTTTAAAGTAGCCCTCTTTTGCAAAACTGCTTAAGACTTCAATCCAAAGGGGCCCATCATATTACGTGAAAGAGTAATTTCTAATAATATTTTTAGTGTTTCAAGTTTCCCCACTTGCAGTCTGCCCATTCGAAATCTCAGTGCCCCGCAGCTGTACTGCTCTTTTCTTAATTGTGCACAGCTGCGGGGCTGATTATGGGCCTTTGAGTTAGTATTCATTTTAATTACAGCGCACACGAGTGCTGCAATTAACATGAATACTAACTCAAAGGGTCACAATCAGCCCCGTAGCTGTGCACAATTAAGAAAAGAAAAGCAGTCTCAAACACAGCATGTGCTATAGCACACGTTGTGTTCGAGACACTGTTTTTCTTTTCTTAACAGTGCACAACTGCTGGGCTGATTTTGGCCTTGAGTTAGTATTCATGCAAACGTGCGCTGCAATTAACATGGAGACGACCTTGCAGGATCAGATGTTGCTGTGTGCGCGCTAAATACAGCACACTGCGCACTTGGTTTGACTTTGGTGCGCACGTGCACGCTGCTCATTGGGAACAGTGTTTGCCACATAGTGAGTAACAGGGAGCGCATATCAGGGTCTTCTGGCTGCGATGTTGATGGTGCCCCTTTGTCATATTTATGACTTTATCTCCGGCTGGGGCGTGTGCAGACTTTTGGGGTTCAAAAGGAAGTTTGGCCTGCTTGCCCTCTGCCCTGCCCATAGCCACTGTTTAGCCCAGGCGGCAGGGAATCGCACATCTGCAGGCTGCCACAACAAATTCAGGCGGGGTGCAGGAGGGGACACTGGGCTTCAAGGCGGGGCTGCCGCATGGGCAGCAAAAGAGATTAAGGCACACAAGTTACAATTTTATGGGGGTTTCTGTGAGAGTCAATGCAGGGCCAGAGAGGGGCATCTCAGAACGCTATTGTGGTGGCAACTCTTGTGCTTCCCCTGCTACAGGAGGTTTCTTGATATCGGCTGCAGTGTCCTCCTTAGTGACTCACCTGAAATGGCCGGCACTTGCAGTTGCGTGCTAACTGCAGCAGCCCAAAGCCAGAACTAGGGCACAGCCGTCAGAAGTATGGCGCTCCGACGCCTCCACTCGATCACCAGTGCATGTAGGTTAATGGGTTTTCCAGCCAGCGCCTTCAACCCTCAGCGAGGGCAGCACAGCCCAGCCCCCACTCAGCTTGTCCACCCAGACATCAGGGCACTGCTCTGATGCCTAATGTCAGTTAAGGGGGAAAACCTCAGGTGCCTCGAATAATTGTTACGCTCACTCAAGAGGAAAAAAACGCAGTTATACAAAAAGCTGCAGCCTGATCAGCATTGCTCAGCAGGACGACTTGCATCCCAACAACTGGGGAAAAAGATTCAATTCATTCACAATTTCATATCACAAAAAGGCTTGTCTTTTCCTTCAAAACAAAATAGGTATTATTACTGTTGAGCTCATTTTTGTTTAACTGTAGAACGATGAAACTCTGAGCCAACACTGACCCCTGACCTCTGGGTATGTCGCCCTCCATCCTCGCAGCACCACCTGTGCGTCCAGCTCCCTGCTGCTGCTGAATCTGAGGCTACCACCTGCACCTCATCCCTGGTGGCCAGTGGTAGGCCGTAGGTAGGTTCTTGTCATTGTGAGCATCACTGATAGTGTCTTGCCCCTCTGTATTTGTCCCCCCACTGTTCTCCACTGTTTTTGCCCTTCCGTTCTGTGCCCCCACTGCTGTTTACTGTTTTCACCCTTACGTTCTGTGCCCCCACTGCTGCTTACTGTTCTCGTTCTGTGCCCCCACTGTTTTCCACAGTTTTTGCCCTTCCATTATGGGCCCCCACTGCTGCATACTGTTTTTATTCTGAGCCCCCACTGTTTTTGCCCTTCCATTCTGTGCCCCCACTGCTGCTTACTGTTTTCGTTCTGTGCCCCCACTGTTTTTCCACTGTTTTTGCCCTGCCATTCTGTGTCCCCACTGCTGTGCACTGTTTTTTGTTCTGTGCCCCCCTGTCCCCCTTCTGATTCTGTACCGCTTTGCCCTCCTATTTCCTGCCACTGTGTCCCCTGCGAGCCCACCACCCTCGCTGACCATTCACTGCCCCTGCCTCCCGCCTCCCAGCTGCTTCTCCCTCCCACCTCACCATATATGGCGGCCGCAGCACGGCCGCATGCATCAGCCATGACAAAGATGCACCGATGGCACGCCTAAGGCAAGCCCATCGGCGCCCGTCCATGCCTGGACCGCGCCCAGCACCAGAACCCATGGCCCCCGCATCCGCCGCGAAGACCTTCTCCGATACAACGCCAGCACCCTCATCGCTCTCATCCCAGGAAAGACCTCCACCTGCTTCAAAGCCACCCCGAAACGCACCTATGGTCCCTTCACCTGATGGAACTGCAGCTTCACCTGCATCGGAGACCCCCAGACACCCGCCAAGAAGGACCTCAACCATCTCCGGTGCATCCCACTAAACACCCGCTTTCACGCAAACACGCCATCGAGCTCTGGAACCTACTCGACACCTCATCACTGGACGTCGCCTTCCTGACAGAGACCTGGATGAACAAATTCTCCGCACCCGACATCACCATAGCCATCCCCAAAGGCTACAAGATCACCCGTAGAGACCGTACCAACGGAATCAGAGGAGGAATCGCCATCATCCACAAAGACACCATCAGGGTCTCGACCAGCACCGACGACACTCTCAGCACCGCCGAACACATGCACTTCCAGATCCACACGAATCCCAACACCACTGTAAGAGGCACCCTCATCTACAGACCCCCCGGACGCCGACCCCAGTTCTGCGACTCCGTCGCCAACTTCATCAGCACGCATAGCTGACCTCCACCAACTAAATCGTCCTCGGAGATCTGAACTTTCACTTGGAGAACAACAACGACAGCAACTCCTCCACCCCGATGGACAACCTCGCCAACCTCGGACTGAAACTTCTCGCCACGACGCCGACCCACATCGCTGGACACAAGATCAACGCCATCTTCTCCTCAAGCTCCCACGTCTCCTTCAGCCACACCTCCGAGCTCACCTGGACCGACCACTACTGCATCCACTTCACCTTCCGGAAACCCGCCACACACCACCGCACCCTACAGATCCCCCGTAGATGCTGGAGCAAAATCACCGTAGACCAACTCCAGACAAACCTCGCACTCAGCCCACCCACCGACCCCTCTAAACCCGACGATGCCTCCCGCAATCTCAGAGGATGGATGGACGACTGTGCCAACACCTTAGCCGGCTGAACAAACCAACCTGCAAAAACACCAGCAAGAGAGCCAGCTGGTTCACCCCGGAACTCCTAGCATCCAAGCGCACCTGCCGGAAACTGGAGAACAAATGGCACAGCGAAAAGACGCCTGATAGCTGCACAGGCCACAAAGACACCATCCGCAACCACCATCACCTCATCAGGTCTGCCAAGAGGACCTCATTCAAAGACCGCCTCAGCAGCAAAGCACACAACAGCAAGGAGCTCTTCAGCATCGTGAAGGAACTCTCCAACCCCAGCTCCAACGCCAACAACATCCCGCCGACGCAAGCCCTGTGTGATTCCATCGCCACCTTCCTCCACCGCAAGATCGCAGACATCCACGACAGCTTCGACTCCCGGATGAACCCAGCAGGCCCGACACATCAGACCCGCCGCACCCCATCGACCACAACCCCCTGACAGCCTGGGTCAACATGAACACCAAGGACGCAATCAAGACCATGGGCACAATCCACTCCAGCTCCCCTTCAGACCCTTTTCCACACCTCATCTTCAACAAAGCCGGCAGCTCCATCGCACCCTTCCTGCGCAACATCATTAACCTGTCCTTCGAGACCGTGACCTTCCCAGAGAGCTGGAAACACGCCAAGATCAACGCGCTACTCAAAAAACCCAAGGAGGACCAGAGCGACCTCATGAACTTCCCGCCCATCTCCCTGCTTTCATTCCCAGCTAAGGTCATCAAGAAGATCGTCAACAGACAGCTCACCCGCTACCTCGAAGATAACAGCATCCTGGACCCCTCCCAGTCAGGATTCCGCAGCAACCACAGCACCGAGACCGCCCTCATCACCACCACAGACGACATCAGGATCCTGCTGGACAATGGCCCTCATCCTCCTGGACCTCTCCACCTCCTTTGACACTGTCTGCCACTGCACACTACACACACGCCTCCACGACACAGGGATCCGAAATAAGGCCCTGGATTGGACCACCTCCTTCCTCTCCGGCAGAACCTCTAGTGTCTGCCTCCCCTCATTCAAATCCGAAGCCTCCGAGATCATCTGTGGCATACGCCAGGGATATTCCCTCAGCCCGACACTGTTCAACATCTACATGGCTCCACTGGCACGCATCGCCCGACAGCACGACCTCAACCTAATCTCCTATGCCGATGACACTCAACTGACCCTCTCCCTCACCAAGGACCCCCTCACCTCCAAAACCAACCTTCACGAAGGAATGAAAGCTGTCACCCACTGGATGAAGTGCAGCCAACTTCAGCTGAACAAAGACAAGATGGTGATCCTCATCCTCGGCTCCAACCCATTAGCCTGGGACGACACATGGTGGCCCTCGTCACTAGGGGCACCCCCAACACCAACCGTCCAAGCACGCAACCTGGGAGTCATCCTCGACCCAAATCTCCCCATGAACAAGCAAGTAAACGCAGTCTCCTCCTCCTGCTTCAACACCCTCTGCATGCTCCGCAAGATCTACAGGTGGATCCCGACAGACACGAGAAGAACAGTCACCCAGGCCCTCGTCAGCAGCAGACTCGACTACGGAAACGCCCTCTACGCAGGAGCCCCGACCAAGCTCATCAAACGACTGCTAAGAATCCAAAACGCCTCTGCACGCCTGATCCTCAACATTCCACGACACAGCCTCATCACCACCCACCTGAAAAACCTGTACTGGCTCCCCGTCGAGAAGAGAATCTCCTTCAAACTCCTGATCCACGCACACAAGGAACTCCACAAGACCGGCCCAGCCTACCTCAACAGTCGACTCTCCTTCTACGTTCCCAACCGTCACCTCCACTCCGCCGACCTCTACCTGGCCACCGTCCCGCGCATCCGGAGAACCACCACAGGAGGCAGATCCTTCTCCCACAGTGCCGCCAAGATCTGGAACACCCTTCCCATCAACCTACGACAAACCCAAGACCTGCTGACCTTCAGGAGATGACTCAAGACCTGGCTATTCGACCAGTAGCGGCAACCCCCCCCCCCATCTCTCCCTCAGCGCCTTGAGACCCTCGCGGCTAATTAGTGCGCTTTACAAATCTTGTGATTGATTGATTGAACACTGTGATGAGTCAAAACAGTAACATGAAGCTGATACAAAGCGAGCTGAGTAGTCTGGGCAGCCTTATCGGTAAAAAGCTTTGTTTTATATCTGTTGAATTTGTGACTCAGAACGGGAAAACAAACATTCATTGGGTTCAACTTTTTTCAAATGTGATGAATGGAACTAGATTAAGGAACATAACATGTTTCCTCCCTTGCTCCTGCCATATTGCCAAAATGAAACAAAATAAATGTTACCATCAACCTTTTGTCCTGTGCAAAAATGTATGCAATGAGGGTCAGGATGAAACCCAGGCTGGGGAAGGCACAGTCCGACCCGATTAGGGCCCTGGGCAAACACCACCTGGAGGCGGGAACCCCTCCCCAGCAAAAGCCCACGAAAAAAGAGGGCGACCAGTATTGGTCGCCCCAAGGTAGCTGATGCCGCCCCCCAATTGGGGGCAAGACAGCTGCGGAGGTGTAAATAGGGGCACAGGGCCCAGAGTCAGACACAACCCCCTCCTGCAGTAAGAAAACATAAGGAAGAGTCACTGAGGGCACCCTGATGACAGAGGGCAGTAGGAAGAAGCCCTCACCCCAAGGCTGCCAGGAACGGGGCAACAATCCCACCGGCTAGGGCACTGCTTGCCGTGGCGTGACGGGGAACCAGCCACGACTGGCTACAACTGGTGGCGGGAGAACTTGCCTCAACACGTGGGAAACCACAGATGCTGTTGCAGGCCAAACAGAGAGAGTGGAACAATGAGGATCTGGGCGGGACTTACACTGAGAAACCGGAGTGAAGGACGAACAGCAGAAACGGACCAGCAGCGGTGCTCGGAGACCAACAATGCAGATGCGTCGACCGGAGCAAGCGTCGCAGGGGAGCACAGGGACGACACCAATCGTGAGGGGGATGAGCAAGGGGATGAAGAGGCTCTGGGAGATGGCTAGAGCTGCCCACTTTGGCACTGGGAAACCAGTTTCCAGTCTTGTGAATCTCGACATCTAGTGATCCTGGACAAATCAGTGCTGAAAAAGTATGCCCGGAACTGCAGCCTGGCGAGGATCGACCAGGCAGGCTGGGCAGCGCCACACTGAGGGTCAGCATAGGCAATGTCCCCACAGGCCTTGTGCTGAGATCAAACGGAGGAGATAAGAGATGGGGCGAGGGACAGGCTAGCACAAGGGGTGCATCGGGCTAGCCAAGAATAGTGAGGTTGGGTGTCCGAAAATGCAGTGGGAAATAGAGCACGCTACTAATGCGCGGGACAGTGGGGTCAATCAATTAATCTCCCCTTGCGTATAGGGTGGCCAACTGGCATGGGTGCAAATTCAGGATGGTGAGTGTAAAAATTCAGGACAAGGGGTCAAAATTCAGGAGAAAAATTAATGACAGGAGGTCAAAACACAGGACAAAAATTAGTGACAACAGGTATGCTTTGCAGACACATCAGTATATGTCATGCAATAAAATAGGCAAGGAACATAAGTACAAGTCACTTCTCCTGCCCGGTCGCTGCTCCTGCCCTTTCACTGCTCCTGCCCTTTCACTGCTCCTACCCGTTCACTGCTCCTACCCGTTCACTGCTCCTGCTAATGCCTAATCACTGCTCCTGCCCAGTCCCTTCTTCTGCCCCATCACTTCTCTTGCCCCCTCACCGCTCCAGCCCGTTCACTGGTCCTGCCCTTTCACTGCTCCTGTCCAGTCAGATCTCCTGATCATGCTCGATCACCGCTCCTGCCTCGTCACTTCCCCTGCCCCTCACTTACCCTGCCCCCTCACTTCTCTTGCCCCATCCCTTCTCCTGCCCCATCCCTTCTCTTGACCCATCACTTCTCCTGCCACTCACTTCTCCTGCCCTGTCACTTCTTCTGCCCCATCACTTCTACTGCCCCGTTCACTGCTTCCGCCTGGTTAACGCTCCTGCTTATGCCTAATCACTGCTCCTGCTTCATCACTTCTCCTACCCCGTCACCTCTTCTGCCCTGTTACCTCTCCTGCCTCGTCACCTCCCCTGTCCTGTCACCTCTTCTGCCCCATCACCTCCCCTGCCCCGCCACTTCTCCTGCCCCGTCACTTCTTCTGCCCGTCACTTCTCCTGCCCCATCACTTCTCCTGCCCAGTCACCTCTCTTTCCCCGTCACTTCTCCTGCCCCATCACTTCTCCTGCCTGGTCACCTCTTCTGCCTGGTCACCTCTCCTGGCCAGTCACCTCTCCTGCCCGTCAACTCTCCTGCCCCGTCACCCCTCCTGCCGCATTACCTCTCCTTTCCTGTTGCCTCTCCTGTCTCCTCACTTTTCCTGTCCAGTCACTTTTCATGCCCGTCACTTTTCCTGCCCCGTCACTTTCCGTGCCCCATCACTGCTCCTGCCCGTTCACTGCTCCTGTGCGTTCACTGCTCCTGTCCAGTCAGCACTCCTGCTCATGCCCGATAACTTCTCCTGTCCAATCACTTCTCCTGTCCCATCACTTCTCCTGCCTCGTTCACGGCTCCTGTCTGTTCACTGCTCCTGTCCGTTCACTGCTCTTGCTCATGCCTAATCACTGCTCCTGCCTGTCACTTCTCCTGCCCCGTCACTTTTCCTGCCTGGTCACCTCTCCTGCCCCATCACCTCTCCTTTCCTGTCGCCTCTCCTGTCCCGTCACTGCTCCTGCCCCGTCACTTCTCCTGCCCCGTCACTTCTCCTGCCCCGTCACTTCTCCGGCCCTGTCACTTCTCCTGCCCTGTCACTTCTCCTGCCCTGTCACTTCTCCTGCTCCGTCACTTCTCCTGCCCGGTCACTTCTCCTGCCCCATCACCATCCTTTCCTGTCGCCTCTTCTGTCCCGTCACTGGTCCTACCCTTTTCACTCTATGTACAACATTGACAAATTACACAAGGGGGCAAGTTCCCCACAGTAGTCTGTTTGGGGAAAGCTCCTCTGTAATCACTAACTAGGATCTCACTGGCACATGATATGCTAAAGGCAGACGGCAGGCGCATTGTCATTTGAAAGAGGATAATCAGCCTCAGTCAGAATGACAATGGGCCTGCCCACAGTCTATGAAAGCTCAGGGAGGGGCTGCTGCAGCCTGTGGAGTTCAACACAGAGAAGTGCGAGCTGGCCCCGGAGAACTTTTAATCTCTTGGACCTTCTCGCAGGGAACGCTGTAAATAATGTCCAAAAGTACAGTCAAAAGGCGTCCGTAAAAGGAATGATTACGGATAACGGACATCACACCAAAATGACTGACGGTGCGTGAAATTTACGGATGGTTGGTTACCCTACTTGCGTAAACATTTGACTGCGAAATGCCGCACATAAGCTTAGCATAATTAGAATGATTTGGGCTTTTTTGAGGTTCAATATACTTTTATCAGAGCAGATTTATCCTTAATCTGCTGGTTCCGAGGCTGGGAAGAACTGCTAGTGAAATTATTTTTCATTATTTGGTACACGTTCAGAAAAGCAGAGCCCCAGCCAATGTGAACTAAGTGAAGCAGGCCCCCAAAGTTACTGTGTCACAACAAGACAGGCTGACGTTCAAACTCAGAGCGGGAAGTCCATTTGCTTTGTATACGGAATGCAGGCAGTGCGTAAATTTAGCCCATGGTTCATGTGGGGCCCACAGCACGCATTTTGGGGACCGGCACATACTTTCCCCAGCCCACTTGGACCCGGTTTGAGAGAGAGAAAAGATGAGGTAGGTAGAGGGAAGAAAAGACAGAGAAAATGCAAAGAGGAAAGCACTACTCCCAGAACCAGGAAATATAACTATTTTCGTCCATTAAAAATCCGGAGTCCGCTGGTAAAGTGTTGGTATGTGCCCCCTCCATTAATCATAATATTACTGCAAATGTAGCTTTGAGGGGGTAGTGATATAGGAAACAATGTTTTCCAATCCTTTTCCAAGGATTGAATCGCTTCCGGGTCAATGGGGAGCAGAGGTCTGGCCGGTTAGAACCAGCCTGGCGAGTAGGGGTGTTTAAAAGGCCGGGGAGCGCGGGAGTCGGCCTCTTTTACCTGCGCTCACAGGTCTGCCCCACCCAGCCTCTAGGAGGCTGTAATCTTTTTCTGTTGTTTGTTTTCCAGGTTGCTGACGGGGCTAGAAGGGAAGCAGAAGAAGGAGCAGCAAGGATCACGTGGTGTGTTATTTCCCCCCCTTTTTTGCTGCAGGTTCGCCCAGCGGTGTGGTGAGCGTGTGGCGGGGGAAGACGAGTGACGGCGCCCAGCATTGCATTTCGTTCCGGTAGGCGGCCCGACCACGAAGATCTGCTCACGGAGGGAGAGCCATTGGTCCCGCCGTGAGGAGGAGCATTGCTGGGCACCCTGGTAACGAGCAGCGCACACGGGCGCTAAGGAGGTACTGTATGGCAGTGGTTCCCAAACTTTTTTGACCTGTGGCTCCCCTGACCTAATCGGCAGTTGGCCGTGGCTCCCCACCATTTTTTTACCGGTGGGTGGGTGGGTGGTGTGTACCTCCTGTTATCTTCCTTAAAGTATTTGGGACGCAATGAAGGTATTATATTGGTTGGAATGCTTGAATTATTAATCTCATCCACTGGCTGCATCCCAATCCATTGTTTTTTCCCCCAACAGAGTACCTGGTCCCAAACCCTTATTTATGCCAGCTGCTGCTTTCAGTACCTTTTGGTACTGAGACCTGCTCTGAGAAAATGGAACATTGAGTTTGGTCTGTCATAATCAGTATCCCCAGCCTTATTTTTGCACTAAAAAGGTCTATCCTTCCATCTGTGTGCCCATCTATATCCAAACATATTCAACCATTTGCACACCTATACACCATATATCCTTCCGTCCATCATTTCACTCATCCATCCCTCCATCCACCCTTTCACTCATCCATCCATTATTCATCTACCCACCCTTTCACCCCATCCATCTGTACAATCATCCATGCATCCACTCTTCCACCCAGCCATCCATTGACTTACTCATCCATCCACCCATTCACTTACTCATCCATTCACCCAGTCATTTATCCTTCCACCCATTCACCCTTTCAGTCATTCATCCTCCCTTTCTCTCTCCATCCCCCTTTCACTTATCCATCCATCTACCCACCCATTTACTCATCCATTCATGAATCCATCCATTGATCCTATTACTCATCCATTCTTTCACTCATCCAACCATCCGTTCACTCATCCAGCCATCCGTTCTCTCATCCATCCACCCTTTCACTCATCTATCCATCCTTTTGTCCATCTACCCCCTTTCACTAATTCATCAATCCTTACATCCACCCTTTCACTCATCCATCCATTCACCATTTCACTTATCAATTCATCCATCCACTTGCCCATCATCTACCCTTTCATTCATCCACCCATCCATCCTTTCATTCATCCACCCATCCATCCTTTCACACACCCATCCACCAATTCACTCGCCCATCAGCTGCCCTTTCACTCATCCATCCATCCTTTCACACACCCATCGATCTACCCTTCCACCCATAGATCTACCCTTCCACCCATACATCCATCTATTTACATTTTCTCTCATCCATACTTCCATTCATTCACTCATCCGTCCATCCTTTCTTTCATTATCTATCCATTCCCCCTTTCATTCATGCATTCATCCTTTCAGTAATCCATCCAGCCATTCAGACATTCCTTCACTTATTTACTCACCCACCTTTTCACATTATGAGCTGAGCCTTTGTTTGCAGAGTGGCAGGCAGAAGAGTCCCATCTAGAATGAACTAAAGCAAGGGGTGGGCTGGTGGAGAGTGCACTATGCCCCTGCACATAGGCAGACTGAAAACGTAGAAGTCATGCATGATGCACAGTGCCAGGATGTGAGGTTACTGTAACATGGTGTTGTTTCCAGGGCTTTAAGCGGTGTAAAAAAACTGGGGGGGTCTCTTCAAAGGGGGTGTTTGACATAATTAAGAGCGCAGCTTAAAACACCTAGGCTAAAAATATGCGCTTAGCATAGTGTTCTGCCTCACTGGTATTATGTTGTCTCTGTCATTGCTTCCAGATATATAATACAGCAAGTATCATTACACCCCAACAAGCCAGGACTATTGGCTTTGTCAATGGTTGCTGGTTCCTTAAAAAAAAATAAAGGAGCAACCATGGCTATGTTGAATACAATATTGAAAATAGTTCAGTTCTAAAATGACAGGACAGTGTTCTTTTAAACTTCTTTTACAGGCTTCTTTGAATGAAGTGTTTTCTAACGTTGCAGCGTGGGCGTTTTACTTTTTACCGTACAGAATGCCCTTCTGTACTCTGAGGCATGAGGAGGCCCCCACATGGTGTCACACACCCAGACTGCCCCATTGTCATTCAGTAAGTGGCAATCAGCGGCATACTGAATGACAATGGGCGGGAGGGGCTGCTCTTGTGCTCCTGGAGGAGTGCGAGGCGCCTCCAGCAGCAGGGGTGAGGCCTCTCACAGGGGAGCAGCGCTGCTCCCTGTGATGGCCAAAATTACAGCTAGTGTGTGCAGCGCCCCTGGGGCCTTATTTATGAAGGACTTGCGCCGCCGGTGCGTCACTTTTAACATGGGAAAAAGTGACGCACCGGCGGCGCAAGTCCTTCATAAATAAGGCCCCTGGCACCTCATTACGGCGCACTGGGGCGCCGCGGCGCACAGTTTGGGAACCACAGCTGTATGGGCTCAGGGGGTCAGGCTAGTGTAAGCGGACTGCCGCCGAGAGGGAAGTCTCGGCTGGGCTCGCAAGTAAAGGCTGCACAGCCTGGCAATTTTTTCCCAATTGAGCTGGGGGGTTTTGAACACCCGGTTTGTGCCACGGTGCAGCAGGAGGATTAGGGACGATTTTAAACAGCCGGCTAGGATTATTATTATTTGTTACATTTTCGTTTGGGGATTTTCTGCTTTAATAGTGTCAGCATGATATTTAGAAGGTTAGTCTGCAAGTAAAAAAGGCAGGGGTTCAGCTTTTTAATAAACACAGCTATTTGGAGATAGGAGACACTCCTTTTTTAACAAGGGTAGGTCTACGTCTACGCCCCTTATTAAGGCGAATTCTGTGGGCGAGGGTACAGCGTGGGGGGACAACTTAGCAGTAACAAAACACATGATATTGCAGCCTGCGGTTACTGCAAAAAGCTTTATAAGGCTGTGATTCACCACAGGCTGCAGCAGTGGAACACTGGTGGTAGGGTGCTCAAAGGCTTACAAGAAGGTTTGCTATTGTTTATGAGCCCAAGGCATATGGTAATCTTTTATTTTTCATTATAGGAGTACGCACAGGGGAACTCATCACGCCAGGTCGGCAGGAGGCGAGACAAGGAACATCGCTTTAAGGGGACACAGACAGGCCTGCACTTCACTGCTTCTGTGGGCCGCCGGGCTAGAGTTAGTCGCCCAACACCCAGATTAGCTGGTGCGGCGCAGTTCCAGTTGCGTAGTGCTTACGGCCAGTTTGTGGACCCCCAAAATGCACAGGTAAGGGCCTGAACCTCATTTAGGTAACAGATAACATTGTGCTTGCATTGTTATTGTCTATCAGTGCATATGTTACCTTGCAGTTGTTGTCTCAGGAGCTATGGCCAGTAAACGTGGCGCAAAGCGTTCCCGCATGGAACACATGTTGGAATCAATGATGCGAAGGGTGGCGACAATGGATAGGAGATGGGGAAAGGTAGAGCAAATGGGGCAGAGCCTTGCTGAGCTCAAACAAAGAGTAGATGGGCAGAGTGGGGCAACAGGCAGGCCTAAGCTAACGATAGTGCCCCCAAAACCCAGGGGGGTAATTGGACCCACTCCCCAGGCAGGCTAGACCCAGAAAGGGGAAGAATCAAGAATCCACACCAAGGCAGCCTTTAGGGGAGATTCCTTCAGGGGGTCCCTCTGGAGTTCCAGTGACACCGGTGAGCCCTACACCTATACCAGAGCTCCCGGCAAGTGTCCCATTGGTCCCTGCTCCTATCCCGCTTGTGCCTACACCAAGTTTGGTGCCTCCCGCATCAATCCCGGTGGTCCCAACGATAATCCCTGTGGGGCCCACACCTAGCCCCTCATCATTCCCGGTGATTCCTGTTCTGAATCCAGTGGCCCCCACTCCGGTCCCAGCACCAACAGGGGTTAATCAGGTACCGCCGGAGCTAGAAGCTCAGATAGCAGCAGTTCTCCCTTGGTTAGGAAGGGGGGGATGTTACCCTCTTCAGTGGGTGCAAAGGAAGTAGGGGAGGACCCATTAGCAGAGGCACAGAGGATGGTGGAGAAGATTATTTCTGCCCCAAGCAGGGTGCCAGGTAAAGGGCCAGGTACTTCAATTCTACCCCAACCAGCAGTACAGGAGAGCGGCACTGGAAAAGACAAGATGGCAAAGAAAGTTGGAGTTGGGGCGATAGGTAAGGAAGTGGTATTGCCACTGCTGGGCGTGGGTGTGCTAACCTCTAGGAGGGAACATCTGGCTAGACATGTAACGCACGAGATGAAGGAATTGGTATGGTCTGGCGCTTACATAAATATGTTCTCCTTGCTTGTGGATAACAGTGAAATGGAGTATGCAAAGAAGCAGAAGGATTGGATTCTTCCTAGTGAATGGTGTGTTGAAATGTTGAGATTCAGGGTGGAGGAGACTTTGAACAACTGGATTAGGGCTTTCTCTGTATTTATGGCTATAATAGCTGAACGTTCACCTAATCTGCAAGCAGAAATGGGGTGTTACCAGAGCAGGGTTACTATGACTCATTATATATATGGGGGCATAGGATGGAAGGAATATGACATGAATTTTAGGAAGGCTAAAGGATTTGACCCATCACTTACCTGGGACCGGGTTGACTCAATCTCGTGGTTTGATCAGTTTTGCCCAGGACAGCCGGGCAATGCAGTGCAAAACTGGAACAAGGGTCACACTTCCCAAGCACCTCAGCCCTTTCGGCCACCACAGACCGGGGGCACGGCCCCTAGTCTGGGGAGTGGTGTGGGACAGAAAGGGGTATGCTGGGATTTTTATAGACGGACATGCACCAGGGCCCAAGGCACTTGTAAATACAGACACGCATGCTCCATCTGAAATCACCCTTCTCACCCAGAATAAAAATGCCTCAAAAAAGGTAACACATCCTCAAGAAATAGGGGAAGGAGGAAACAGGAATAAGGAGAAGGTACTAATGCTAACACATTCACCCACTGACGTTCTGGCTATGACTCCTTGGTTAAACAGGTACCCAGACCATGCCACGGCTAGGAATTTACAAGAAGGTTTTTTGTATGGCTTTAAAATTCCGGCAGTTGACTACACAGACACCAGAGTGTATAAATCACCTGTCTGTAAGGACCAATCCTGGGGTAGCAGCAGCAAAAATTGCAAAATAACTGCGCCTAGGAAGAATAGCGGATCCTTTTGATCATATCCCTGTGCACAACTTTGTCTGTTCGCCCCTGGGGGGGAATCCCTAAGAAAGTAGAAGGGGAATACAGGTTGATTCTTAATCTGTCAGCCCCTAGAGGCAATTCATTAAATGACGCCATCATCGAAGAAATCTGTAGCGTGAAATATGCCTCTTTTGACCAGGCAGTGGATATGCTAAGGGTTCTGGGACCCGGGGCCTTGCTAGCCAAATCTGATATTGAATCTGCCTTCCGGCTGCTGCCTGTACATCCTCTAGATCACCACCTTTTCGGCTTTTCATTCCAGGGCAAATTGTACATGGATATGTGCATGCCCATGGGTTGTTCTGTTTCCTGCGCTTACTTTGAAAAATTCAGTTAATTTTTGGAATGGGTTTTGAGACAGTCAAAGGGCACCAATACGTCATGCATTATCTGGATGACTTTCTCTTTCTGGGGTCGGCGGGATCCCGGGAATGCGCTTGGGCATTGCAGGAATTTTGGAACGCAGTCTTTGTTTGTCTTGTATCAATACATGTGGCGTAAAGTAGCCATCGGACACATTCAGAAAATATCTGGAACTCACTCCAATGAGTCTTACCTCAAGAAATTGGAGGAAAAACCTCACCCCGCCTGGCAACAGCTCAGGACAAAAAGGAGGCACTGCTCTAAAGAAGAGACAAAACAACCAATCCTAATTTAGTCTGGTGTATAGACTCTTCTACACATTAAAACCACAAACATAGTGCCTAATTGTAAAGTGAAACCCTCCTTATTCTTTATAAAAGACCTCTCACTCCTTTAAAATGTAAAACAGCCACTTACAGATAGTGTGGCCATATGTCATGTTTGGAAAAAAGATAATATCAATTAGTATCTAGTCGTTCACTAAAAGACATCTCTGGCTAGTATTCATTTAAATACTCGTTGATTAGGAAGTATATAGTCTACCACAGGTAAATCTGTATTTTAAGCAGATTGTAATAATACTAGCGTGAGAAAACGCTGGGAAATTGTGAAGCCCATTAATAGACATCTCTGGCTAGTATTCAGTTAAATACTCGTTGATTAGAAATTATATAGTCTACCACAGGTAAATCTGTGTATTAAGCAGATTGTAATAATACTAGCGTGAGAAAAATCGCCGGGATATCGGGAAGCCCATTGTTTGAAGATGTTAAAAATACAGTGCAAGAATTAGCCCTGTGGAAAGCCTGAAGTAACCAGCATTCCCATAAAAACGCATATCCACTCACCTAACCGTCGGTACCTCAGGCGTGCATCTCAGCCGTCGGGGAGGTACCGATCGGTGGTGTCGGTGCTGTTTATAGAGAGCCTCGGACATTCCCCGCGACTCCATTCGCTTCCGCGTTGTATGGCAAATATCGTGAGACTCTGGGCGTAGTATCACGACAACACGCCTCGAACTACAGAACCACCCGGATGTCAAGGGAATTGTAGTTCGTTCGTGTGGTCTTCGCATCAGATCAACAGTGGAAATAATAACTCCCTGTGAATTATAAAAACGGCCTATCAAGAGGAATTCACATCTGGAAGAGCAGAATCACACCTTGTATTCAACATTAGTAAATGGGTTCGCGCAGCTAATTGCAAAAAATCACATGGGAAACTGGGAAATGTATTATGCTACGTAGTGGACATAGAGTCCTGACGCTAGATGGAGATGTTAAAAGGTCCCGACCATAGTTCTGTATTACATAGAGTCCTCACGCTAGTTCAGAGATCTTATGTAGTAGGTTTAGGACAAATGAATCACCGACCTGATGAGATGGCTTGGACCATTCTAGAACAACCATTCATCCCACAACATGTCTCAGACATATCTAAATTCCTCATGTTAAGAGAACAGAAATGGGTGTTTAGACTAAAAAGTGACCACCTGGGGTTAAATGATGCGATTCCCTGGTCAAGTCTGTAACAATCCATGATCTGTAATTCCAATTGTACTCTTACCGAGGACAATAGTGTATGATGTGTTATATCTGAATACGATTAATACTCTTCTCATTGTTGGGAAACTATAGTATCTTATTAATTCCAACTCTTAAATCGTATAGCTTTTGTCCTAAACCTACTACATAAGATCTCTGAACTAGCGTGAGGACTCTATGTAATACAGAACTATGGTCGGGACCTTTTAACATCTCCATCTAGCGTCAGGACTCTATGTCCACTACGTAGCATGGGTGGGGTGAGGTTTTTCCCCCAATTTCTTGAGGTAAGACTCATTGGAGTGAGTTCCAGATATTTTCTGAATGTGTACGATGGCTACTTTACGCCACGTGTATTGATACAAGACAAACAAAGACTGTGTACCAAAACTGTATACCTCTTATATCTTTCATAGATTTTTCCAAGAGGCGAGAGGAATGGAATCTGTGGGAAGTTAAGCTTGCAGTGTATCCTTTTTCATTTATTATTTGATCACATCACTGTATTGCAGTAACATTTCACACTCAAGAGGTCCTGATAAAAGCACTAGGTTAATTTTTACCTGCAGGTGCTGAAACATGTCGACCTATTCTTGTTAAATGGACGATTATCTGTTGAAACCCGTCCTTGCACTGTTTTTAATATTTGTTCAGATCAGACAAGAATAAAATTACAGCATGATTCCGCTGCAATTTTAAACTCACACCACATATTTTTGTACTGCACTCATTTCCCATACACTCTCTCTACTATACTCGCTCACATCTGTAGTAAACCAAACTTTGTAAAAACATCCTTGGGCTCCTCCATCATTAGGGTGGAGTAGTAGCCCTGAAAAGGAGACCCAGATGATGAAGTATGTCACCGGGCTCGGTGAGTGATGGGAATCTGTACAAATTTTGCGTATTTTTGGCTTACCAGTCTATGGATTCGCACGGTCATTTCTTGTCTTTATAGTTGTTGACTGCAGGATATCTTTTGTATTTTTTGATGTTAATTTGGGGCTGTATATCCTGTTGAGTCGTTAAGCCTAGGCCTCTGACCCCCCTTCACTTCTTAATGTGCCTTAACCTTACATCAGCTACAACAAACAGTTGAACTTTGCACTAAGGGTAATACCTATGGCACGACCCTTCTCCCGTTCCATCTATCAGGCCATGACAGGCGTCCAGGAAAAACACCATCACACAAGACTGTCGTCTGAGGTTCGCCAGGACATGTGGATTTGGATCACATTTCTGGAGGGTTTCAATGGCAGGGTAGTGTGGTCCGGTCCCCCCACTACTTCCGCGGAGTTAGGTTTATGGACTGATGCTGCAGGCAGTGTGGGATTTGGTGCCATACTCAGGAACGAATGGGTGGCACCATATTGGCAGGCTTAGTGGGTTGAGAGTGGTGTGACAGCCAATATAGGTTTCCTGGAACTCTTTCCCATCTGGGTAGCACTGACTGTTTGGCCTCATCATTTGCGTAATCAATCTGTGATTTTCTGGTCAGACAACATGCCAGTGGTTGAATACATCAACCAGCAGGCAGCAGGGTGTAAAATGATCCTCCGCCTGTTGAAAGCTATAGTGCTGTTATGTATGAAGCTGAACATACAGTTTAAGGCTAAACATGTCCTGGGGGTGCTGAATAATGCTGCTCACACACTCTCTCAATTCAAGATGCAGGTTTTCAGGGAACACCTACCGTCTGCAGAGGCGACACCAACATACTTCCCGGAAGTACTATGGCAGATTGGTGCCCCCAGCTACAGAACCTCGTGGCAGCTAGCCTAGCGCCCAGGACCAGGAAGGCTTACGAAGGGGCGTTTTGGCTTTACTGCACTTTTTTGGGGCAGGATTGGGTGGATAGCTGTCATAAGTCAGGGGCATTCCTCCGGTATTTAGACACTTTGAATAAGGAAGGGCGCACTGCGGCGACAGCCAGGCGACATGTGGCAGCGGTTTCTTTCTTTGCGCAGATCAAGGACACCAGGGACCCCGCAAATAGTTTCATTGTAAGAAAGGCACTAAAGGGGTGGCGGCGCCTCCAGGGGGTCGCTCCTGACATGAGGCACCCGATTGGCTTAGAGCGGCTGACATCACTGCTAACAGCCCAGGGTGGTATTTGCAGTTCAATAGGAGAGGCATTACTATTCAGAGCTGCCTTTGCACTGACCTTTTATGTGGCATTTTGGGCGGGGGAACTGGTGGCGCGCAATAAACAGGATGTGCAAGGTGGGCTCCAGCTGGAGCATGCGAGGATACAGGGCGACACTTTGCTAATAACCATTAAAAAATCTAAAACTGATCAGGAAGCCCGTGGCGAAGGGATAGTACTTCACCGAGCACAAGACAATCCATGCTGCCCAGTGATGCACCTAGAAGCCTTCCTCCGACAGAGGAATAGTGCAGTAGGGGAGACATTATTAATGCATGCTGACAGTACCCTGCTTACCAGATTCCAATTTAAAAGGGTATTGGCCATGGCGATAGACAGGACAGGTTTGGATCCAAAGGACTTTGGGACTCATTCATTCCGAATAGGGGCTGCCACAGAGGCAACAGCTAGAGGGTTGCACAGCAACAGTGTGAAAAGAATTGGAAGATGGTCCTCCAATTGTTGCAAGCGCTATGTGCGGCTACACATGTTGTGAGGGTGGCAATGCAATTGTGTCCTGATGCCTGTCCTATTTGTCTGCTTACATTTTAGTTTTGCAAACCTGTCACGCAGGGGAGAAACTGCCGTTGGCGCATCACTAGCAAGATTCTTCACAACGACGGCCACATCCACAGGACAAGGGAACACATGTTGTGTGGGTCATTAGTCATTCCTATGTACAGTGTATGAAATCTGTTTTTCTTTCAGGTAATTACATGTAAAGAGCTGAGCAGGATGGTTTCAAGGTTTCTTTTCATGGTAAAGGGGGTCTCTGCCTCAGTCAGTTTAGGGTTTTCGTTACAGCACTGTTGAGTAGACACAGTCCGCCACCCACAATAGTTATCTTGCATTTGGGTGGGAACGATCTGGTAAATCTGGGTAGAAGGGTCCCCACCCGCATCTTTGTTGTCCCCCAGTACCTTTCCCGGAGGCCCCTCCATCTCCTCGTCCAGACCCACCCCTTTGTCCGACATATACTTCCCCTTACGCAGCCAGTCCCCCCCTTCCCCCACCTCCCCCCCACCCCCACAGATACCAAACGCGCCGCTGCTGCCACTGCATGCATACCTGAAGCCAAGGAGTCCACACGCCGCTCTCCTCTACGCCGATCCAGGGACGCCGTTCTCGCCTCTCAGCGCGATACCCGGGCCGTCCTCTCCTGCTGGCCCCGTGACACCTGCAACACTCTAGGAACACGATTACTCGGCCCCCCGCTACCCTCACCATCCCGCAGCTCCCCTTCTTCCAAACTATCATCATCCTCAACTACATGTACATCACTATCCACATAACCCTTTCCGGCCGGCGGTGCCGACTGCACTCTGCCAAACACATTAAAAACAAAGCGTTGCTCCGGCGTTGCTTCCCAAGCCGTAATGGCCCTGTGGGTGTAGGGGTCGGCGAGCCCGCCTCGGGTCTTCGTCTGCCGGCCACGACGGGATCCCCCGCCGGTGCCGGGCACACCACGGGAGCCTCCACCCTCCCTTCGTCCCTAGCCCTGCCTAGTCTGGAACCCAGTGTCGCGTCTCCACCTGCAAAAGGAAAGGCCGGATTGGTGTGCTGGGTCCCTCTCTCAGTACCCTACCTGCCCCCCCCTTGCTGCCACTCTGACCCCCACGTGTCCGGCACCCACGCCCTTCCCACCGCACCACTAACCTCCCCCCACCCCTCCTCCTCCTCTTCGTCGCTCCAAGCTAGCCCCCGATCCCCGCCCCACCTTCATCCGACATAGCCCCTCCTCACCCCAGCCACCTACGCCCAGCCCACTCCCCCCGCTTTCCCCCCAACCCATCCCCTCCCCCCTCTCCGGGGACCCCAATGCCCCGCACTCCTGCTGCGCCCACCCTCGCCCATTTCCCGGACTTTCCTGACCTTCTCCGCCCACGAGTCAAAAACATCCAGACCGTCCCAGTCCCTGACACTACCGTCCGACAGGAGCATAGGGGACCAGTCCCCCGAAAGCTCCTGCCCCCCCTCTCCTGAGACCCCCCTGCCCCTTCCATCCCACCCGCCTGCATCCCCCATCTTCCCTCCCCAGGACCACTCCCTCCATAGCCCCTCCCATCCACCTATGGCCCTGGGCGCCTTCCCCCGACTCCCACCCTCCCACCACATGCCTGATCTGTCCCCCTATGCCTTGTGAGCGCCCCCTAACCGACAGAGTGCTCACTGGGGAAGGGCTCCTCTCCTTCCCCTTATTTCCTGCCTTCCTCGCCGCCTCCCCCCTGTGACCCACCGCAGCCCCCTCCCTCCCAAGTATGGGTCCCGCCCGCCCTCCAGACTCCAACCGAGAGCTTCCTCGCAGTACATTTTCCTCAGGCGCTCAGGGAGGCGAGTCGCTCCTCCCACCTCCCCAGCACTTCGGAGAAGACATCGGCCCAGGAACCGGCCCCGCTCCCCAGTGCCTCACCCGTTGCCTCCGCCTCAGGCCTAAACCAGACTCCAGATACCCCCGCAACTGCCCCCAAAGCAGCGGGCGGTCGGCGCGATGCTGCAACGGCGGCGAGGAAATGCCATCAATGACTTCCTCCCACAGGCCCCCTTCCCGTGCCTCCCTACCCCGCTTTCAGGGCCAAGCCCCTGGCATCCGCGCGGCCCTGCCCGCTCACCTGCACGCGGGCACTCTTGCGGGGTGGCGAGCAGGCCAAAACAGCAGCAACCACACCCACCGACGCGCTCCTCACCGGGCGCGCCCCCCTGGGGGGCCACCAATAAGTCCATCCACCCTGCCTCACTGAGCAGGCGGATGGCTTCCAGCACGCAGAAATCCTCAGACGACATCACCAATCAGTACAAAAGCACCACCACAAAAACGTCACAGGCCTGACAAAAATGCCTAACCTACAGCACTCCCAGCCACCAGGTCACCAGAACCTAAAATGGTGGCTGGGCCAGTGCTGGTCTCTATCATATAGTCTTGGGATACTTTTTGAAATTGGGTTTCCTTTGGGCTACATCCCAAGGCAGCCCAAGCCACAAAATGGCTGCTACTGTCTCGCCCCCTCCCCCTCCCAATCTGCCCCGGGGGCAGACCTCGCGGTGCTCGGCTGCCCTCAAACCCCCCTTACGCAAAGCTAGTATTATCGAGTGGGCCACTATAGATTGGCAAACACAAGACGTCTTAGGGCCCATGTCCCGAGGGGCCAATTGGAGGCGGTGGTGTTTTCCCATCAGTCAAGTGGTGCTCCCTTTAAGATCCAGGGTACAAGAGCACTGCAATAAGAAGAACAACTCTACCCAGTCACACGTAGGCAGCATTGCACTGACTAATGGAAACGGTCCTGTCCTGAAATGTCCATGGTACAAGGACATTGCAATCAGCGGAACACTGCTTCCCGGACATGGGCAGCGTTGCAGTGACTAATGTAAACAGCAAGTGCATCCACTCTGTGGTATGTTGAAACTTGAAAGGAAGTCAACACGTACAGCAGAGGGTCTCAGTATTCCAAGCAGCTGCAGCGGGGCTAGAAAATTAAGGTGGCACAGCCAGGCCAGATGTCACCTGCTCTGTTACAATAGGCGACGTAACTGGTGGATAAACACTTGCAGCTGCGGTGAATCTTTCTACCAGTTATACTGTCTACTACACATAAGAGGTTAGGAAAGACACTACCAATTAGGCACAGTTTAAAAATATATATATGGTTTAAATGTAGGAGCACGGATGCTACTGACTCACCCCTACACGTATTTAGCATGCCTGCTGACTTATGGCATCATCCAGCGCAACATATGCTGGGGGATGAGGACACAAGAACGGAGGTCATCAAGACAGATGATTCGGCGACATGGGTGTCCGCACGGGGGTGCAAGGAGGGGCGCTTGCCCCCACCTGGAACGCCTCTCCTTGCCCCCCCCCCCTCCCCTGCGCACGCCCAAGTGCACAAATGCATCCCAGAGGGAGGCCTGACGCCAGGGCTCGTACTCAGGCAGGACATCACCTTTTGTCCGTAATTTTAAGCGTTGCATGAAACAGAGCTGTTCTCCAGCAAAAGGCCTCAGCTCCCTGATGGGGCTGCCTCGCACTCCTCTGAGCACAAGAGCAGCCCCACCCCGCCCATTATCATTCTGTGTGGGGCTGATTGCAACATACAGAATGACAATGGGTCAGTCTGGGCTGGCACAGCATGTGGTGGCCTGCTACATCCTCAGTCCAGGGCAGGGCATTCTGTCACATGGAAGTGCAAAAACGCCCATGCTGCTGCTAGGTGAGAATCCAGTTAGCCAAAGGAAGGTGGTGAAAGAAGTTGAAAGGAAAGGAATATAGTTATAGTAATATAGCAGCCATGGTTGCTGCTTTTTTATTTTATGCAACTAACAACCATAGACAAAGCCAATAGTTCTGGCTTGTTGTAGGTGTAACGTTACTTGTTCTAAGTGTAACGTTACTTGTTGTATTATATATCTGGATGCAATGACAAAAGCAACAAAAATACCAGTTGGGCAGCACATTATATTAAGCACAGATTTTTAGCTTATCTGTTTTAAGCCACGCATTTTATTCCATCAAACACCCTTTTGGAGAGACCCCCCTAGTTTTTTCATCCCACTTAAAGCTCTGGAAACAACACCATGTCACAGTTGGCACCACGTCATGGCACTATGCATCATGCATTAACTCATGCCTTCCACTTTTTCAGATTACCAATGTGCAGGGGCATAGTGAACTCTGCTCCAGCCCATTCCTTGCTTTAGGAACTACAGCGAAGGTGGAGTTCTTGATGGGTCTCATAAGTAATGTGGAAAGGTGAGTGAGTAAGTAAGTGAAGGGATGGGTGGATGGATGGATGGATGGCTGGATAGATGAGTGAAATGATGGATGGATGGATGAGTGAAAGGGTGGATGACGGGAGAGTATATGGGTGGATGGATTGATGAATTGATAAGTGAAAGGGTGGATTGATGAATTGATAAGTGAAAGGGTGAATGGATGGACGGATGAGTGAAAGGGTGGATGTAAGGCTGGATGAGTGAGTGAAAGGGCGGGTAGATGCACAAAAGGATGGATAGATGAGTGAAGGAGTGAAAGGAGTTAAAGGATGGATGAATGATAGGTTCAATGGATGGATTCATGAGTGGATGAGTAGCTGGATTGGTGGAAGGATGGATGGCTAAGTGAAAGGGGAACTGAAAGAGGAAGGGGGATGGGTAAATGGATGACTGGGTGAATGGCTGGATGGATGAGTTAATGGGTGGATGGGTGGAAGAGTGGATTGATGAGTGTATGGATGGATGGGTTGAAGGGATGGATGGATGATGGATGAGTAAAAGCATGGATTGATGGATGGATGAGTGAAATGATCGATGGAAGGAAACGTGATGGATAGGTTTGTAAATGGATAAATATGGACATGGATGCAGCTGCGGTCGGTTGTGGGAGTAGCTGCCGGGCGGTGACGTCGGGAGGGGGAGGGGCAGGGTAGGGGGTAGTAATCTATGGATTACGGAGCTTTACAGGGAAGTAAACATATAAATAAATAAAACGAATTTCGTTGCGTGCACTGCATCGCATTTGGGGATGCAGTGCACGCAACGAAATTCATTTTATTTATTTATATGTTTACTTCCCTGTAAAGCTCCGTAATCCATAGATTACTACCCCCCACCCTGCCCCTGCCCCTCCCGACGTCACAGCCCGGCAGCTACTCCCACTACCGACCGTGGCTACATGGATGGGCACACAGATGGAAGGACAGAATGAATGGAGAAAGACTGAATGATGGATGAAAGTAGATTACACATTGTAAGCTCCATTATTTTAAGCAACATTTCCTATACATCGACTTTCCCATTTATATGAGTGATTGTCTCTATATAATATGTGTGTGTTGTAACGCACTCCAAAACTCTGCACCACATACTTGGGATGAGTAGCACTATAGAAGAAATTAAATACACATGAGAGCGGGTCTATGTGAAGATGAGGGGCACCATTGGAGGGTGGTATCAAGGCCATACTGGCCGGACCGGATATCAGGTGTTTTCTCGGGGAGCTGGAAAGGTGGGGATGGTTTTGTTACCACAAAAAGACCTACACATTTGCTTAAAGCTGCATGTATACTGACAAACCATGATGTGCACAATTGTCTCAACCTAATATAAACTTATTTTCACTTGTACTATAATGGTTGTCTATTTATTTACTTATATACTAATGCGCAACCTTCTCTGATGTGTCTGTAAACCTTACCTTTTGTCTTGAATTTTGACCTCCTGTCCTGAATTTTTGTCCCGAATTTTGACCCTTTGTCCTGAATTTGCACCTATGCCAGTTGGTCACCATAGTCATCACGGCGACCCCTCCAGGTGCAGGTGGTTGGGGGGAGGGGTGCAGTGATCCTCGACGTTAAGATGGAAGCAGGGGGCTACCAATGACAAGGCGACAAGTGCAGGCGCCCTGCAACCCACTTATCACCACCACATGAAGTAAGAAACGAACCCGATCAGCTCGTCGACCTAACTTCCAGAAAAAAACTTTCAGACGCCATGGAAAGGCAGCAGCATTTGCTGTCTGCTCGTCTATCAAATTAGATTTTTACAATAAACCCATTTGAAAAGGAAACTGCATTAAATGTCTGCCCCATCATGGTCACCACTCTGCGTCTTCAATCCGTCGTTCACCCCTCTTTTAAATCTCATGTCAACTCGTCTCCCTCAAATTTCGGAGGGGGGGCTAATTCATCCAGCCAAAGCCATGTGCAGAGTGGAGATGCAGGGACTCTAAGTAGGGGTGAAAACACAACAAAGCCTCATTACCAATTAAATCGTCTTTTAAAGACCTGTGTGAAATACTTGGTGCGGCTGTGTGTGTGTGCTGTGCCGGGAAGCTGTCTTAGACAGGCAGGGCCGGTCCTAGGCCTTCTGAGGCCCTGGGCGAAACGGAAGATGTGAGGCCCCTCTAAGTGACATCACAGAAAGTGACTTGGCAAATTAATTGGTGAGAATGTACGGCAAATCACCATCATACTCAAGCATCACGTGGCACACACTGTCATCTTTTTCCTCACGCATCCTAAAGCTACAAGCAAAGAGGTGTATTTATGACAATGTCACTAATGTATTTATGACATTCATAGACAGGGTACGTATCTTCCTGTTTCATTGACAATTCTGAAACCAGCTCAGAACGCATCGCTCACCTCCCCCGCAGCCTCCCTCCCCTTCTTCTACCCAATGAACGTCAACATCAACTCTCTTACACCCCTGGTGCCCATTCCTGTATCTATAAGCCAGTGCAGAGAGGCATTCGCCAATAATCTAACACTAGACAGTCTCATGGACAAATAAACTGACAGCCACCACAAAACGAAGTCTTACTGTATAGGAGACAGCCCCTCACTCTCACAGTAAAACCCACCAACAACAGTAATAACATAACATCACATGCGTAACGTCACGTAAGAGGCAGTGTACTGTATCAGTGACGTTCTGACAGCACACAATGCCATCTCTTGCACCACGGACACTAGCTCCCTGGGCATCTCTTGACCTGCGTCTCGAGCACTTACCCTACCTGGATGCTCGCGCCTCAGTCTGTCACTTTGTCTTCCTGCATCTGTGTCCCTCCTCCCCCTTTTACTCCACCTGTTTCACTCCAGCGATCTGTGCCTCTCTTGTCCCCTCCCTGTCTGTTCTTCTGTTGTCTACCCCTCTCCCCTGCCCCCCTTTATCTACTTGCATTTATTTCTGTCACCTCCTTGTACCCCACAAGCAATTTGCCCCATGTGCCATTACAGCTACGTTTCCTCAGCTAATGGGCACGCCTGTGCGCAAGTCTGCTCCTGAAGCTGCATTATGACGTCTTGAGCCAGACCGTGAAAATTTGCACTGGTGCAAGACATGTGCAAATGCTTTAAGCACTTTTTTTCTTCTTGCATCTTTAGGAGCAGACCAGACTGGGGGCCGGGTTGCAAGAATTGCCCCATGACCGAACAATTTTGCACCAGTGGCGGGCAATCTTGCCCCAGGGTTTGGACTGACCGAGTCAAAAAATGTAACTTCACTTGGTGCAGCGCTCGCACAGATCGGTCCCTGCAAACACAATTTTGAACTGGTCAGTAAACATCTGTGTAAATTGCAGCCTCAGCAGTACAAACGATTGATTTGAAGCAGGTCTCTTACCTTATCGTACGGTACAGAACAACAACGACTCAAAGGGGCCCCGACCGACTCCTGCCTGCAGCCCTGCCCACGCGTCCCGATCCGAGTAGTGAGTGACTGACTGACTGCTCACGTATGCGACACACTGAGCGGGGCTGGCCATAAAATCATGTCCAGGGCCGTCATTGGTAGCGCTTTCGCACGCTACCTGATTGACGGCCCTGGGACCCACTGTCACCCGCATCGGCAAGGCCGGCGTCACGTCACGTCACCACCACTAAGGCAGCACCACCAAGCTAGGTGGTGGGGTGCGTGCGTCATGGTGCGTGCGCACAGACAGTGTTTAGTGCTCCTTCCCTGCCTTAGTTTATGCCTGCGGCCCGGCCCCTGCGTGAGTGCGACAAGAGAGCTGTGCGCATTTCGCAGCGCTTTTCCCATGATTATTTTTTTCCCGCAACTGAGGGGCGGGGGCCCTCCTGAGCGCGAGGCCCTGGGCAGCTGCCCATACCGCCCATGGCTAGGACCGGCCCTGTAGACAGGCACACAGATTTTTATAACATTCACACCCCTCAGAATGACAAATCACCCCTTCTAGCTGCCTCGTCCTGGGCTGGGAGTGGAAAGATGTGCACAGCATGGGAAAGGGATGGCAGTGCAGGTGACGCTTTTCTTTTGTATAGGAATTTCTGCTGGCATCATAGCCCAGGGTTTGCTGTCTGTGCACTTGTATAGATGTGTATTCCATACAAGTGCACATACAGCACACCCTGGGCTATGACGCCAGCAGGAATTACTTTACAAAGGAAAAGTGTCACCTGCACTGTCATCCCTTTCACCCTTCTGTCTGTGCACTTGTATGGAATACACATCCACGGCGTTGCTCACCAGATAAATGGTGAACAGGGTATGGATCAGTCTCTTTTTGCATCCAAAGGCACTGATGAAGAAGCAGAGGAGGCCCAGGCAAGGAGAATCCAGGAGACATTTGACCCGCACCTATCTAGAAAGTGAGACCTTCAGGAGGGGGTGGATACCAGGACGACAGTGCTGCTGATCAGCCCGACTCCACTGAATAGTATCAGAAGAGCAGGCAGTAGTTTTTAAGTAAGTTCCAGTAACTTTAAAGAATTCTACAGCATCACCAGCATTACCTACTGGCTGCATATCTAGGTTACGATATTTTAGACTTACATGCATGGAAACGTCAAGGAGGACAGTCCCCTCCAAATATGCAAATGTAGTGTAAGCTTGTAGGGGCAGATTTACAAGCCCCTTGGGCCACGTTTGCATCACTTTTCCCGTTAAAAGTGATGCAAAAATGGCGCAAGGGGCTTGTACATCTGCCCTGTAGCGTTCAGCTTTTGGGAACCAAGGGGGTTAATTTTAGGGTTCAGGGTGGGTATGGGTTTTAGGGTGGCAGGGATAATTTTAGGGTTCAAAGTGGGTATGAGTTTTGGGGTGCCAGGGGTAATTTTAGGGTTCAGGGTGGGTATGAGTTTTGGGGTGCCAGGGGTAATTTTAGGGTTCAGGGTGGATATGGGTTTTGGGTTGCCAGGGTAATGTTAGTGTTCAGGGCGGGTATGAGTTTTGGGGGACAGGGGTAATTTTAGGGTTCAGGGTGGGTATGGGTTTTTGGGTACCAGGGGGGTAATTATAGGGTTCAGGGTGGGTATGGGTTTTGGGTGCAAGGGGGAGACATTTTAGGGTCCAGGGCGGGTATGGGTTTTGGGATGCCAGGGGGACAATTTTGGGGGTCAAGTCGGGTATGGGTTTTGGGGTGCCAGGGGGCTAATTTTAGGGATCAGGAAATGTATGAGTGTTAAGGGGCTAGGGGGTAATATTAGGGTTCATATGTGTGCTCTAATTGTTGTCCAGTTTCAAATGCAGAATTCACCACTTTTTTTTCTCAGCTTGGCCTGGGCATTACCCGATCCTGATTGTCTGCCATTTTAGCCCCGCCCCTATTGATTAACATTAGCCACACCCCTTCGTTTGCCAGGTTAGCCCCCCACTGGAAAAATTTCTGTGGGTGCCCATGTTCGGCAGGTGGGACTCTCAGCGAAACGATCATTACGTCAGCTGGCTTGGCAGTTGTTGGGGCCAGGGAGTTCTCCATTAACAAGGACTTGAAAGTAGTTAGTCCGGGGAGGTATGCAGGCCTCACGAGGAAATACTGCAAGCATAAAAGATTATGGCTGCACTTTGATGAAGCTCTGTGCAGGGCGACCCCCACAAAGGCTACAACAGTCTAAGTTGTCACAAGTTCAGAGTTTAATGAAGGTCAGGGAGCGTCGGTGAGTAGGGTCACGCCATGAGAAAGGACAAAATGTTTGCCTAGTAGGGTGTTTGAAGGATAAAGGGATGGCGCAGAAGTTAATATTCCTGCACCCAGGACTGAGTGCCAGGCAAGTCGCAAGGGTATCGTAGGGATACAGCCTTGGCAAAGAGATGTCGGAAGGACAGGCAGTTATAACATGACGGCTTAAGTATAAACAGTGAGCCATTACCGACAGGAGAGCTACAGGAGGCAGTGTGGTATTGGTTGGAGCATACAATCCCGCCCTCCCTCCCGGCCTGCGTTACCCGAAGGTTGCATAGAGGAGGGAGAAACCAGTCTTAAGATAAGAGAACCCTCTCAACACTGTGATATGTTCAAATCCTGAGCTAGTGCTTCTCCGGAGCAAGCAGGGAGCTATATGGCATATCAGCATGGGAAACGGGTTCCCATACAGCTTTAAGGGGCCATCTGAAATAACAAGGACAAGACACTGTAGAACTCAGAGGAGGGCAAAGGTGAACGTTGTGGAGAAAAAGCTCTCTAGCAGCCAGAAGCATAAGTTCAGGAGAGGGAGTGTGTCTCTTGTGCAAGGAATATACAGTACAGCAAATCGCAGGCATGGCAAGTCAGCTGAACATGGTAGTAGTGAATGGGGAACACCTGACAGGGGTGGGGACAGTCATGTCCTTACTTAACATTGTAGGGGTATTAGAGCAGAGGGGTTTCTCGTGAAGAAGAAGGGGAGTGGAGAGCAAGGGGGAGCTCCCTCCGATCGTCACACCATAGGTAGTGTGGCAGAAGAAACCCAGGAAAGATACACAAAAGAGATAAAAATTACTAAAGGTAGAATGATGCTCACACAGTGTCCTTGGGGTGCCTCACGGCAGGGGCACTGAGGGAGCGAATGACGGAACACAGCCAAAGGCAGAGTAGATGGTGCTCCCACATGTCCCTTGGGATGCCTCACTGCAGGGGTACTGAGGGAACTAAATGGCAGGATACAGTCACAGGCAGAGTAAATGGCACAGGGTCCTTGGGATGCTGCATGGCAGGGCCCCTGAGGAGCAAGCGAGGGGCCAACAAGGGGTCCAGGGCTAGCAGAACGGCACTTGCAGCCGAGGCAGGTCCTGGCGGACGCCCACAATATTCGGTAGCAAGTTGAAGCCTGGAACAGCAGACACAAAGGCCCAGCAGAAAGGGACACCTCACACACTATACTGTCTGTGGCTGAACAACGACAAGGAATGTACAAAGACAATGGAAAGTATGTGCTAACCTGGATATTTATGAATGACCATATGAGTTGCAAAATGTACAACCATGTTATGTTTAAATAAACTGCGACTTTTTAAGGCACCAAATCACGTTGTCAGGGACACAGTTATGGGGGGCAGGGGAGGTGAGGAGGACTTGCCCCTGGGAGGGGTTGTGTTTCATGAACAACGTGTGTACTTGTGTGTGCATCTTTCTTAAGTTTGCAAGCAGAAATTTACTCTTTGCAATGTTATAGACCCATCAGTGGCTTCTGTAAAGTATCTGAGGAGAAGAATATCATGGTTTCAAAGTCGTTGGACTTCCGGTGGCTTGTCAGCAGTGCCTGTAAAGAATCGCCCTTGGTCACACTACCGTTTGCCTACTCCTTGCTGTGAATAGTAATGTAATGTAATGTAATGTATGTGGTCTTGTAAAGCGCACTGCTGCCCTGAGGCGTCGTGGCGCTGTAGACCGCTGGGGAACCCGTCCTGGCTATCCCTGTGAGATGGTCCCTACTGGGTATCTCCAAGGTGAAACCAGGCATCCCTGGCGAATGTGGGGGGCCGTTGTAGAGATGAGGCAAGCTAATGCCCAGAGTTGCCGAGTGTGATCCATGGTTAGAGTAGGCACCGAGGCGAGAATTATCGAGTCCGCTGACCCTGGTCCACAACCCTGCCGCGTCTGGAATTGAACCCTGGTCCCGGGCTGTTCTCTGCTTTCGGGTCTGCCGCCTCTAACCAGTGAGCCACACCACTCCACTCCAATAGTGTACCGGGATTTGGTCTCCTAATCACAATAACCTGCCTTTCCCCATGGCTTTATGGACAGACTCTGGCAAAATTCTTCCCATGATCAAATACCCAATCAAATCCAATGTTTTGTGCACTGTGTGCTGGGAAAGGGCTTGCTGTCCGTGCATTTAAACTGTTGTCTTTTAGTTGGTGCCTTTTAGATGCCATTTCTTATTGGCTTCAGTACAAGCAATCCCTGAAGAAAGCACACTTGTACAGACACACAATACAAATTCGGTAACATAATAGCACACAAATCCCACCCACTACAGCTAAACCAATAAGATATATACCAGAAGGTGTAATGATTCAATGCTTTGAACATTTCAAAACATAAGCATCACAGGGATAAATATTTCCACTAACCGTGACCTCATCCAGGAAGCCCTGCTGGACCTGAAGTCTACACACCGAAATATGTTCCAAACGACGACCTGAGGGCCCTGGGATTGGATCCTCTCACTGCTGCCTAGTAACACATGGCAACAACACAGACGGAGCACGGAATCTCTGATGCCATTCCGAAGCTGGTAGGAGAAGGAGCACAACGCCCTGCCAGCCTCGTAGCCAACAGCACACCGGTTCTAAGTGAAGCACATATCCAATAGTATCCAATAGCACAGGCACTTCGGAAGCAGCCCTATGGTGAATTCACTTGACACCTCTGATGGAAATTTGGAATTTCACATTACATTTGCAGGGCCAATTTGATTTACGATCTAGAGGAAAATCCTTATTACTTTTGCTAATACGATTTGTTTTTCAGGTTTAAACTGAAGATTTACTTCACCGTAAGTCTAAACAAGCATTGTCATAGCCAATAGGTCTCGCCTTTGCGACCTAAAAAGTGTTTAGCATGCAACAGTTGGCACCGCGCTGGCTAGAAAGAGAGGGGTTGAGGTAGTGGAAGGAGAGAGGATTGAGGCAGGAGAGAGGATTGAGGCATAGAAAGGAGGGAGGAGAGAGAAGGACTGAGGCAGGTAAGAGAGTGAAAAGAGAGAGAAGGGCTGAGGCAGGGAAGAGAGAGAGAAGAGATGAAACAGGCAAATAAACCATTTGGCCCCAACACCAATGGCACAAACTATGTGATAGCACTTGCATAATTATCCATCCAGCCACCCCACACCACTCCCTCAGCTTTTATGGAAGGAACATGATGACCCATACGACATCGTAAATTCCATGGTAGTAAAACAAAGACACATTTGGAGTGCCACGCCCTTCAGTTTAAATACAACACAATCCCACCTCAACTGACAGCAACAGCCACTCAGCTTGCCCCAACCCTTGCCACACTTTCCCCCATGTGCTTCCCTCACACACACTAACAAGGCCAGCCATCATGTAGCCTTGCTTCAGCTTGCCTTGTCAACGTCACAACCACACATCTGACTCGGAACCGACAGTGCCCTCATCTTCTTTGTCACCATGGCTCAAAAATTAAGTCCTAGTTATTTATCTTCCCCCAAAAGTAATATAAAAAACAAAAGGCGGACTACAACACTGTGCTCTATTACCATGGTTGCACGTATATTGGCAGAGCCCGTCTTCGCCTCCCAGCAGGTCCAGCACAGCATTCAGGTACATGTCGATCTTGTGTACTCCGTTGCGAATGGTTTTCAGGGTCCTCCTCCAGTCGGGTTTGGGCTGCTTGTTCTTCTTGGCAATGCACTGGAGACACAGACTACATCTCACAAGCTATGAGAGCTGACAACAGAAGCCAAAGCATCAGCGACAGCCACCAGGCTACTGACAACAGGAGCGTTGATATACTGTATGTACTCCACTGCCACTTCTCACGAGCCTCTCTGTTTGCAGAGTCAACAAAAACAGCATGTCCTTACTTTATGTCTATGCCCGGCCGGCTAAGGAAGCCTGATAAAAACAAGCCCACGAGTGCCGCTGCTAATTAAAACAAGGTGTTCCTCAATACCACTGTCACCTCCTCTTTTGTTTATATCACACAGGGTGGTTAGAAGTCCGTAAATTACAGAAGGAAAAAAAAAAAAGAACAGTGAAAAACATTACTGCCCATCTACCAAGCTAATTCCCTCAGTGGATGGGCTTCTGAGAAGGGCAGGGCAACTAAATACATGCTAAACCACACCTGGTGAGAAGGGCGCTGCTAGCACCTGTGAGTCCATCCAGTGATTTGCTAACTGTGTAGACGCATGTGCAAGCTTTAGAAAGCCATTCTTCCACAGGGGAGCACCCTTTCAGGCCGTTTCAGTAGATGAAAGAAGCAATATTAGACACCTTAGTTGTCACTCCACTACTTTAATAAACCATGAAAATAGTTGAGTTAGGTGTTAGTGCAATGTTACATTTAGTGTGATTTTTGTATCGTTTTTTGCTTTTTCATTAGTCAGGCGTGACAAACGCTCCCTGCCATGTCATTAAAAATGCTAATTACTTGTCACGATACAGAAGACAAAATGGCGGGATGATATCAGAATGAGTCTAGTACGGCTAGAAGAAATCTATAATTATGTCGCATCTGCTAAATACGGATAATAATTTGCATACAAGGCTGCTCTGTAATTGGATGTTTATAGCGCTTCCTATACCTAGCGAGGCGGCGAAGGGCTTACGGCGTGCAGCAGCTCTGTGAAATACTGGTTCTGAAACCACTGCCACTTATGCGACAAAGCAAATAAAAACGTTATAAACATTTACCTAATTGCTTAGCTTGACCGCACTATGTACAATCAAAGCAGAAAACCTGGAGGCTCCGTGACAAAGTCAAACTGAAAGAAAAGGCTATCCGAGTGCTCCAGGCTATCCGAGCGTAGCCAGCAGCACTCCACAGCGTTTCATTCTTGTGAACTCGCTGCCAGCAACTGTTCTTAAAGGCAGGTGCGTAATTAAACCCGTGCAGCAGTCTTGGCAAGCCCGATTCTACTTTTAAAGTACCATTGCCCAACAGTCGGACCTCTGGAAGAGGTGTGGCGCTGCGGCTAGGGCGACTGACTCTGGAATCTGGGGATCACCGTTCGATCCCCGGGGCCGGCTGCAGATTAGCCCAGCACCATGTAACTCTGGGCAATAGCTTGCTTAATCTTCCCAACGGCCCCCAGCGCCTAGAGACCCTTACGGGTGATTGTGCGCTTTACCAAATGTGGATTATTATTATGTGGATTCTGAGTAGAGACGTTCGTATTTTAAATAAGGACTGGAAAAGCCTTTTCTTGTTTCCAAGTACAATTTAAACAGTGACAGGGCAGAAACAAAACAAGCGCAGTATGACCTGAAACAGATGCCACACCGCGCGCTGCTGCTAATTTACAAGGAATGCGAGGTATGCAGCTGGCACCCGGCTGCGCTGCTGCTCCCTCCCGAGTTCCCTAGGCCAGGACACAGAGAAGGCGGGACATGCACCCGCCTATTGCCAATTGTGTGCTGTCTTTCTTAGAAAGACGCATGCAAAGGCCAATAGCGGGTGATTAAAAAAATAAATAAAAAGCACAGGCATGAGCATTGATTCCAAGTTTAAAGCCCTTACTAAAAGTGGGCAGTGCGTTTGTGCCAGGTGCTCGGCATTATGAACACCAGCATTTAAGACAGTCGGCCACATTGTGGCACTGTTTGTCTAATTTAGAGGTAAGCAAACAAATGTTGATGATTATTTCACTATATATTAGAAATTACTAATACCTGCCACCCAAGTCACTCTTATAGCTCTGGAGGCCTGGAAAGGTCTGAACTGTCACACTCGAAGGAGTGTCTGCACTGCCATTCACAGCTCTGGCATGGGAAATGTTTGGCGTATGCTGCAGTGGCCTCCTGTCGAGGGCATTGGCACTTATTGATTTTTTTACAAATTAACACTGGGGGTTAGGGCCCGCATTTGTCACAGACATTGTAGTCTACGCGTCACAGTTGAGGAAACTTGGCCAGTGTACACAGAGCTGCCAACTATTCAAACTCCGCCTACTATGCTGCCCTCGGCAGGGTTGCACCAATCTCTCTTGCTGGAACTCACTATGAACAAATAAGCCTTGGATTACACGCTGACCAACTTTTTTTTTGTTGCAGATTTATATAGCTCTAACTCTACCCCAAACTAACATCCCTTTCTCTGCTTACCTTCTTCCCCTGTCACAACAATTTATCAAGGTGACATACACAAAAAAAACTTTCTGGCAAATCTATGCCCTAAAAAGAGGGGTTTGACAGCGTGCACACTTTCTTTATTTTCTTTTTTATCCTGAACTCTTGTTCCATCTTGAATTTGATTGTGTGCAAGCCCGGGAGACGTGGTCTGCCCTGATCCACGTTGATAATTAAACAAGTCAAGATGGGGTGATGTGTCACCCCAACCGGACGTACAGCATGAATTAAGCATGACTCTGATGCCAAAATGAACCATTTTCATAATTTTTATTCAAATTTCTTCCAATTTTATCGTTTTCATCATAAGTTCTTATTGTCACAAGAGAGACAACTTATGTTCTTTTAATCCTTATCAACTGCAGACATGCCAATCCTGGCCTTATGCTGTAGCATTACATAAGTAATCCTCATTCATTGATCCACATAACCCAATGCATCTATGCCCTACTCAAGAACCAGCTATCCACTTCCAAAGTTCACATCAGTGTCCAAGTCACTCCGTCTGATATCTTGGACCATCAAATCACAGCAGACCTTATTTTAGGACCTCGAACTATAAACGCCTCCCAAAGCCTACCAATTGGAAATTAAGGGGCCTATTAGGATGGCGGACGGACCTGCGTCCGTCCGCCACCCCAGAGGAGGAGGGACCGTCCGCAGGCGCAGCGGCGGTCCCTCCGTGCTAATTAGGATGTGACCGCCACCCTGGTGGTCACATCCTGTATTTAACATTGCGGCGGGTGCTGCTTGAAGCAGCACACGCCGCAATGTTAAAAAAATGCATGTTTACCTTTACATGCACGAAGCTGCAGGCACCGCGTGGTGCCTGCCGCTTCGTGCACGCAAAGGCAGGGGGGTACCATAGGTACCCCCCATGTGCACCCCCCACCCACCCCCTCCCCCCCTTCACCCCTGGGGGCCCGCAACGCGCCCCGAAGACAACACTGTATGCCTTTCCACGGCGGAAATGCCGCCGTGGAAAGGCATATGACCGCAGCTATCCTAATATGGCTGGCGGTGTCTGATAGACACCGCCAGCCATGTTAGAGCTTTTCTGCTGCGGTCGGAAGGCGACCGCGGCGGAAAAGCAGCGGACGGAAAATAGATCCCCCAGTCATCCTAATCTGGCGGGGGTCTTTTTCAAGTGCGCAGCGGATAATCCGCATCCTCCGGGCCGGCGGTGGCTTCCGCCAGCCCGGAGGATGCGGATTATCCGCAATCATAATCAGCCCCTAAATCATGACATCACTATAGAACAATCACACTTGAACCTACCAATTACTATTACTTCAAACCCCACATGTAGACCAGGAACTATTAACCTGCTTCAGAACCTCATAGAGGTCCAGGACAAGAACATATTAATCACTCCAGTACCCCAAACAGGGACACAGATCCACCTAAAACTAATGAACCACACATTGAGACCTAGACTCCAATATCAATTGAGAATTCTGGTCCAAGGCAGTAAACCATCAACCTACGTCAGAAAACTGCACGAGACCCTACCTACAATAAATTATTCAATAAATACACACATGGGCCCTGTACCATCAAATCACTTCAGAACACAGGACCTATACTGAAATGATCAAAACTCTCCGACTACCATACATCGACCTGGAAACACTTGACAACTTTATAACCCCCTACTGAAGTCTCAGAACATCAACTCAAACCACTGCTCAATGGCCCAGAAATCTCAAGCAATGTCAGGGAAGGAAAATTGACGACCAATACCATCTCACTACTGCAGCATACAATGTTGCGATCTGGATGCTTTACAGAATTGCACAATGCCACATTGTCACTCAGAACTATCAAACCACTTCAGAATCTACAACTATTGATTCCCTCTCACGAGGTCTGAACTCACCAAAAACTTTGAGGAACCTTAGAAACATTCAACCAAATCACACACTGTAATGTGGGCTCATCAGGCTCACACTCCAACCATAAAGTTAATTTGGGTCACCATGCCACTACCTAAATTCATATAATTAGGAAACAACCACACACCTTGAACCATCAAAAGCACACAAGGCAGTTAAGCTGCGAATTGTTCAACCACTATGGAGTCCCACATCTTGGATAGATATTGTCTAGCCATTTCAGATCTCACAAACCATGGAAGAACTCTTCTCAAAGCATGAAACCCTGAAGTGAAAGCAGAATCCCACATTTTGGAGAAGCGTGGCTCAGTGGTTAGAGGCGGCAGACCCGGAAGCTGAGATTGACCGTGGACCAGGGTTCGATTCCCCGCCTTGGCGGGTCTCGGGCTCAAAATTCCACGGACTCGACAATCCTCGCTCTGGTGCCTACTCAACTCACGGGGTCACACTCTGCGACTCTGGGCAATAGCTTGCTTAATCTCCACTACGGCCCCTCGCGGCGGGATGCCTGGCTTTCACCTTGTGGACACCCTGCCGTGGTTTCTCACAGGGGAATACCAGGATGGGTTCCCTAAGCAAGCGCCGGGACGCTTACGGGCAGCTGTGCGGTTTACAAGTCCAGCACATTTACATTTACACATTTTACCATGGCTCAAAAAGTTGAAAACACCTTACTGGAATTTAGAGCCAACAAATCAATTCTGACCCAAAAGAACAACTGAATAATACTTGGTCCTGTTAGGTGCGTGCCCCGCCTTTGGTTGAGCGTCTATTTTTTATCATTATTACATTTATTGCGTATTACAATTCGGCGCATAAGGTCAAATGCAATTTACATATAGGAAATTGATGATACATTTAATAATGGAAATGTTGACGTACAAATCATTACACTTAAGGAGGTGATACAACAAATACTCGATGCAGGAGATAGTTACATGATATATTTACAATGTTTCCGTAATTTTTGGCAGTGTTGGCCGGAGATAGAGTTGATAAGAAGAGTCTTTGTTTGGATTCCAGGAATAAAGCCTCAAGTGGTTTGAGTGACCAAGTTATTTTGTTATTTAACTGTCAGCGATTGAGCTATAGCAACTCCATCTGTCCAGGGCATGTGAGAATAATAAAACAGAAAAGAAGAAGCCTTTCAAACAGTCATGCACCAAAGTCAACCATCACTGAATCATTGCCAAGTCATGAATGCCCAAAGTACATCCTGAACACCTCTACATCAATTTCAATTTCAATTTCAAATAATCTTTATTTCGATCATTTCAGATCATAAAAGATAAACACATAGACATACTATAAAACATTAAAATGATTTCTGTATTACAGGTTTTTAAAAAAAAGCCGTAATTGGAGTCTAAAAAAGTGTGTGATTTAAGCTTAAAAGTTAGTAGAAGATGCCATATTGGAGTCTTTTATAATTCTTGCGCGTGCTCTCCACATTGCCGTCAGAAATTTCGCCATGGCAAAGACAGTTGTAGGTGATAAGTCTGTTTTTAGCACTCTATACGCTGGGACATAGGTTCGGAAACCCAAGTTCTTTAGGTATGGGACCAGCCAGTAGCTCCTGATTTTACTGTACGCTCTCCAAAAGAAAACCACATGTAGCTCACTTTCCAGCTTGTAATTGCATGCTGGGCATGTGGCCAACTCAAGGTTACCATTCCAGGATTTGGTGAAGGCCCTCAGTGGTAGCGAGCCATATCTCCATTGCAGGAAAATCTTTCTTACATGCACAGGGGACATTGCATCCAAAACATACTCAGGTTTGTAGGAGTCTTTTACTTTGGTAAAAATGTCACTTAAAGACCCTTCTCTGATTGAACCCAGAGCTTTCTCGAGCATGAAGTTGTAAAACAGTCTGGCGAGTTCTTTCCTTGGAAGGTTTGTGGCAGTTGTTTCAGGATTACACCACAACTCAGGGATTCCAAGTGTAGTGCACATGTCCCGGATATACTTTAACCAAGGGATTTTGGACACATGTATTAGCCTGAGCAACTCCTGTAATTCGCTTCTATAGTGACCCAGATCCTGGCTGCTCCACAGGCGTCTCCAGTAAGTCAAAGGTTTTAGGCCCAATTCTTCAGTAATTGGGCGCAGTGCCAAGTCCATTCTCAGGGGGAGGAGGGGGCTACTCGGTGGAAGAGCCGCTAGCTGTCTTATAAAATTATTTTCAGCGACCTGAATATTTTGTAGTGATGTGTGTCCCCATAACTCTGCCCCGTAGGCAATACCTCCTCTGGCTTGCGCTTTATAGATGTGTATTGCCGGTGTCAGAGGTCGAAGATAGGATTTCTTGGCAATTCTAGAAATAGCTCCCGCCCTCTGAATTAATTTTATAGTGGCCTTTGATTTATGTTGCTGCCAGGTCAGAGACTGATTGAGTGTAATGCCCAGGTACTCGATTACTTGGACTCTTTCAAGAGTTACAGATCCCAGACGGGGATTTGGGCAATTTGGTTTTTTTTTGCTGAGAATCATGAATTTGGTCTTGGAGGGGTTTATTTCTAGACCCCTTTTGTTACAGAAGTCCAAGAAACCGTCCAAAACTCTCTGCAGCCCCATTGGTGTTTTTGCCAACAGCAGGGTATCGTCGGCGAACATAATCGCAGGCACCCTGCTGTTGTTTAATTGTGGAGCATCAACGTTGGGGATCCTACTTAGATGTTCTATTACCCCATTTGTAAAAAGACAGAAAAGGGTCGGCGCCAACACGCATCCCTGCCTTACCCATCGTTGGACAGGGAACCTATCTGTCAGCCTACCACCCTTTCCGTATCTTACGCGGGCGTAATTATCTGTATGTAGCCTTATTAGAATGTGCAGTATATCGCTGGGAATACCCATATCCGCCAGTACTGCCCACAACCTGGCCCGTGGGACCAGGTCGAAGGCGGCACGGAGATCAACGAAAACCGCATACAGTGACCCCCCTTCTAGGTGTGTTGTCTTCCAGTACAGAATGTTAAGTCTAAGTAACTGGTCGACTGTTGAGACTCCCCTCCTAAATCCCGCCTGGAGAGGGCTTAAAATATCTGTATCATCCATCCAGATTTGGAGCCTATCAAGGATTAGTCTACCGAACAACTTTTGGGTCACATCGATGAGGCTAATTGGACAGTAATTGGCTGGAAGCAGGGGCGACCCCTTTTTGAATATTGGGACCACCTCCACTCCCAGCCAAGTGTCCGGTATTCTCATCCCCCCCAGCACTGCATTAAACAATATCATCAGGTAGGGTGCCCAAATGTCAGGTTCTTGTTTGAAGAGATCGCCCGGCACCCCATCAAGACCTGGGGCCTTTCCGGAGGACAGCCCTGCTAATGCCACCCTTATGTCTTTAATGGTAAAAGGGACAGCACTATGCGTGTTATGAGTAGAGGGTTTTATTGTTGCTATCTCCTCGTTGTCAGAGGAATATAGCTGCTGGAAATGGTCCTGCCAGACGTTTGGAGCGATATTTGGTTCCACAGCCGAGGGGAGATCCCCACTTCCGTGGTTTATAATTCTCCAGAATCTACGGGAATCCCTTTCAGCTAGGGACTCCGATAGATTCTCCCAATGCTGAACGTCCCACTCAATTTTGGCGTTAGTTATGAGTGATTTATAGGACCTCCTTTTGAATCGAATTTCCTCCCTTGAGCCCCCCTCTTTTATCATGGTTAAGAGGTCCCGCTTTGCCAGTCTACAGGTGTTATTATACCAAGTATTTTTGGGTAAGCCCTGCGCTCTTGGTCGTCCAATGCTTATAAAATCAGCCTCAAGCTTCTTAGTTAGATTTAAATGTAACTGAGCTATATCCTCGCTAATGTCTTTTGTAGAGTTAAGGCGCCATAACTCAAAAGCCTCATCTAGAATGGGAGTAATCCCAGTATAGAGGGCGGCTAACTTTTCGGTACTGGAGGCAAGCTTTTCCCATCTTATCCGCCTTCGGTTGTTCGCCAGGAGGTGCCCTCCTCTCAATTCCTGTGTGCATAGTGCAGTCTCCCCCAAGGGCGGGATGACATACTCTAGCTCCAGGGCATTATGGTCACTGTCATCTCTATCTACTATTTTAAAATCCAGTACCCTTTTCCACTCCTTCATTTGAACCAGAAAGTAATCCAGTCTGCTTTGCCTACCTGCCTTGTTTAATGTGCATTTAGAAGGAATGTCAGATCTGGTACGGCCGTTGCACGCTCTCAGACCGAAGGTAAGGTTCAATGTGTTTATTTGAACGGCCAACGGTGTCCAAGCTCTGGGTGGGGGTGCCTCTGTCTGGGGAACCTGCCACCTTGAATCCTCCTCTAGGGAGGGTCCATCAAGTAGGCCAGGTAAAGGCTCAAAATGTGAATTGAAGTCGCCCCCTATTAGATAGGACATATCCCCAGGGATGGTTTCTAGAATAGTCGACAATGACTGTATAGTTTTAGAAGTGGCCGCTGTTTGAACTGGTCTGGAATAAATGTTTATAACTAGTAGTTTAAAAGGCCCTGGCCATTCCAGTAATACTACCAGTATATCTTCTGAGTCTGATGGGTATCTTGAGGCTGTACATCCTAGGTCTGACGCAACCCAGGTTGCCAGTCCTCCGGATGGTCGTCCTTTCCCAGCCCATAGAGCGGGGATTGAGAAAATCTGAAATCCCCTATATGGTATCTCTTCCCTTGACCAAGTCTCTTGGAAGAGACATACACTTTTTAGATGTACTAGCTCGGCCCATGAGTCCAATTCTATTTTATTACTTATGCCTGCAACATTCCAGGAGAGGAATTTTAGGATTAGTGGGGCAATCTGTGTTGCTGCTCGGCTAGCGCTTGGGATGGTATTGGCTGTACGTAGGGCGGAGCCCATTTGAGCTTCCTCAATTGCCGGGGCTTCTTGAGTGTTTTCCCTTTTGTTTGGTTCATAGTGGGAGTCTTGAGTCCCTCTACAGATTTTCTCCTCGCTGGTAGTGAGGGATACTAGGTAACCTTGATCAGGGCCTACCGAACTCTCATTTGCCCCTGCTACAAAAGCCAGCTGTCAATCCACCGTTTCTAAACAATCATAACGGTTGGACAGCGATAGAAAAGGTGGCTGGTAAAATCTTGGTGGCCATGGCTCCTCTCTCTCATAGTTTCCCCTTCCCGTTCCTCTTCCCTGTACAGTTTCCCATCCCTGTGAATCACAGTATGTGGGAGGGTAGATGGGGGGTGGGCGTGCATAATCAAAGGGAATTCTCCTCCTTTCCTGGTTTCCCTCCCAATTTAGCCTAAGGTCCGGATAGTGACCTCTCCTCTGTGCCTTAGATGGATGATCACTAGGTGGATAGAAGAACGACAGAGGGACTGGTTGAATAGTACTCCCTTCGTCCTCCAAAAAAGAACCACAAATAAATGGGACTGTACCTGGTTCTTTAAAACTCACCAGGATACAGTCACCACTAATTGTTTTGGGACTCTTGCCCACCCATGAGACTCTTCTTGCCATACGGATATCACTGGTCTTGCCTCTGGGAAGCGGCCTATGTGTTGAGAGCCAGTTAATTACTTTGTTTTTCAACGACTCTCCTGTCTCATATGAGTCTGATTTCAATTCGGGAACCCCAATTAAAATAGCAGTGTATGGCGCTACCTCCGGAGGAAGATTAACAGTGACTGTTCTTGGAGGTTTGGTTAAAAGCGTTTTTGGGTCAGGTGGATTATGGATGGTGTTCAACTGAGGTTTTGGGGGACTTTTGTGTTGCACATTTGTCTGGGTTGTGTTAGTTGCTATTGGTACTTGGTGTTGAATAGCACTAGTTTGTTTATTGGTAGAGCCTCCTGAAGTCGCTGGAGTTTGCAAGTTAGATTTTGGTTTAGGTGGTTGAATGCTGGTTGATTTAGTGTTTTTATCCCCCGCTAAAGTTGTTGTTCCTGTCTCAGATGCTTTTGAGCTTTTAAGGGGGTCCAAATTGTTCTTGTGTTTCGGGTCCATGGGGCGGGATGTGGAACAGGGAGCACCCGATTTCCAGCCCTCCATAACTTTTAGGGCAGTGTTCTCGATTTTAATTAATCTCGCCTCCATTTTTATCAGGCGAGCTTCTAAGGGACTTATAATTGATTTCAGGAGGTGACCAATGTCCGCTAGTGTTATGTCCTCTTCCTTGGACTCGGAGTTATGTTCTACGGAGGGAGTTAGCAATTCAGTGGGAGTATCCCTAGACTGTACCTGGGGGGGATCAGTTGTTGTCCTAGGCGATGTTCTTTCCTGGGTATTATGATCTGTTCTAGTTGTATTTTGTGTTACCCCCGCATATTGCTTCATTTTCTTTCCTTTCCTTTCCTTATTACCCCGTTTCACAGTCTTCTTCTTTTGTATAGCACCCTCCCTTCTCCCTCGGTCTATGCTAGGTGACTTTGGTAGCTTAGGGGTATTGGTGGTAGTAATAACAAGTTCATCCCCCGAAAGTGGGGGACTTGAAGGGGTTATTTCAATGGCTTCCCTCGATTCTGTGGTGTTTGGAGGTTGGGTAATTTGCGTTAGGGGGAGGGACAAAAGGCTCATGTCATCTAAGTCACTCACTGTTCCTTCAGAGAGATCTATACTGGTGGTTCGGTGCGCCCCCCCACATGCGCCAAGCTGGGAACTATCTACAGTCCGCCTATCCTCGGGGGTTTTCGACATTGCTATGATCCCCATCGAGGATCTTCTCACCCATTCAATCTCTTGCGAAATTCGTCTTTCCAGGAGGGTGATATCGTCAATCAAAAGGGAACCTGCCTTCAGAAAATAGTCATCAATTTTGCCTTGATTTGGGGCAGTTGTGGTAGGGGCATTGGCTGCCAGGCTAGCTTTACTCCTAGTCTCCATATTGCTCATAATGAGCAAGGTAGCTCTCTAGGACCCAAGGTGTAGTAGAGGAGTGATGAATTAAGAGGGAAGTATAACTTAGTACCTGGAGTAAATGAGAGGGCCCAGTCCAGTCTCTCCGGTCCTCGAACGGCCCGCTCTTAGCCCGGTCTTCGCCCGCTTCTTCGTCCGCGCGCGTCCCGCGTTCGCGTTCAGGGCGGAGTTAAAATAGAGGAGGAGAGGAGGGGGTGGGAAGAGGAACCAGGTGCGCGCGGTGGACGGCGCAAGCACTTCTGGTCCTCGCAGTCCCGCTCCCTAGGCAGGTGGCGTTTGTAGCTCTCCCCCGGCGATGGTGACCGAGCTGGTATGCTCCCAGGTCACAGAAAAGGGTTCTCAAAGGGCTCCGCTGTAGAAAGTGCCCCAGGTACGGCCACAAGCAAAGTCCACAGTCTATTCCAATTCACGAGCGGCACCCGCTCCAGCGGGGGCCGTGAGGACTATTTGAGCCTGCAGGAAGGTCAGAGGGAGGAGGGGGCGGGAAGAGGAACCAGGTGCGCGCGGTGGACGGCGCAAGCACTTCTGGTCCTCGCAGTCCCGCTCCCTAGGCAGGTGGCGTTTGTAGCTCTCCCCCGGCGATGGTGACTGAGCTGGTATGCTCCCAGGTCACAGAAAAGGGTTCTCAAAGGACTCCGCTGTAGAAAGTGCCCCAGGTACAGCCACAAGCAAAGTCCACAGTCTTTTACAATTCACGAGCGGCACCCGTGCCAGCGGGGGCCGCGAGGAGTATTTGAGCCTGCAGGAAGGTCAGAGGGAGGAGGGGGCGGGAAGAGGAACCAGGTGCGCGCGGTGGACGGCGCAAGCACTTCTGGTCCTCGCAGTCCCGCTCCCTAGGCAGGTGGCGTTTGTAGCTCTCCCCCGGCGATGGTGACCGAGCTGGTATGCTCCCAGGTCACAGAAAAGGGTTCTCAAAGGGCTCCGATGTAGAAAGTGCCCCAGGTACGGCCACAAGCAAAGTCCACAGTCTTTTACAATTCACGAGCGGCAAGAGTGGGCCATGCTAGTGGCTGCAACGCACTATACCTCTACATCATAATCTTCAGTCACAATCAACTACCCCACCTTCCTTTAGCTCTCCTTTCACTCCTAAAATTCCTAGCCTGATCCTTTTTTATAGCTCGCTCCTATCCACCTCTCTCCCACTACTGCTCTCCCCTTATGAAATTCTCCCTAACTCATCTCTTGCATCTTCTGATAGTCCCTCAACACTCTCTTCCTTCTCCTCCTCATCTTTACCCACCATCAAGTTATGCACCTTTGTCTAAGAATCCCTGGTAAGATGCTTAAAAATTCTAGGACTTTTCCTTTTCATCTTTCATGGCTATCAGCGTTACACGCACATACAGCCTTGTCCCTCTACATAAAATCCTTATTAACACATTTTCTTCCTGTCCCCTCTGCCCATTTATACCTCCTCTGCTTAAAATGTTTCTAGTAATTCATCTCCACAATTTCCACCACTCCCAAACTTTTGCAGTTTACCTCTCCAATCCTCCAACCACCACTACTACACTAGCCTACCACCAAAGAACCTGCCTTTTGCTACTTGTCTCCCACTGCCCCCTCATCTCATCCCAGATAGTTCAGTCATTACAAGTCTGATGGCATACACCATTCCCCTCTTTCTGCATTTACTCCTATTTCACTACTCTCTCTTGATTTCACTTGCATCCCCTTGCCAATGACGTACTAAGCAAAGGGTGTTGCAAGGTGTGGGGGTGGATCACTGTACATCTCAGAGATGGAAGTTGTGATAGGAGATAGTGTTGTAGATGATTCTAGGACTCTAGTTAATATTCCCGATTTCATGCCCTTATGTGGTTATATCAAATCATACTCTTATACAGGCATAAGAATCATACCCATATTAAGACATGGCCAATGCAGTCCAAATACGGCAAGGCTACTCCCATAGACTCCTAGAAAGCACAACGTGTTCTTAAATAAAACAAAGCCTCCAGCAAGTCCCCCTGCTTCTGTATTGATTTGTCCTAGAATTCCTGGAGTCCTGAAAGAACTGCGAGTTCTTAGTGACGTCTTATGTCCAACCTTACGTCAAACTCGGCACCTTCCAGGTATAAATATACCAGCATCTGCCTTAAGCAACACACGGTGGTTTGGAGCAGATCGGCTATCTACTTGCCCGACGACCTGCTGATGCGAGTGCTGAAGGAAGCCTACCCTCCCATTGACGCACTGAGAGAGACGCTGTCTTTTCTCCTGCCGAGAAATCCAGCTCCAGTGTTTTCCGGTCACCCTTGCGGGTTGCTGGGAGATCGAGTCCTGAGAAAGAGATACAAGACCTCCTTCATTCTATAACCAAGGTACGGAGCTGATTAGACCCACAGAGAATTCTTGATTCAGATTCTTGGCAAAAACTATAACTCATCTACTCCTTCCCTGTTCTAGGCTTAGGTTAGGTACACCGGGGTAGGTGTATCTTAGAAACACCAGTTGAGTACGTTTAGTCATTATTTTATCGTTGTATGTATTTTACCCATTAAGTATCTTATGGCTTAAAAACCATATAAATGCTTTTAAAGTATTATCTCATAATACTCATTTAATTGTACACACTTTACTTTATTACAAGTATTGCAATTGTGGCAATTCACTTCTCTTGCATGAGAAAGTAGACTGCTCAATAAATAACCACTTTTATTGAAAACGCCTGTCTCTCTATTTCTCTGCACTTCTGGTGAAACTAAGCATGCACGATTGACTGAGTGAAATAGCTATCTATTGTTTCCGCGACTCTGGAGATATACTCCTTATTCTAGGGGAGCAAAGTTGTCATGTTTATGCGGTTGTCAGAAACTAATCCCTTCTTGTCTATTCAGGAAAGTTAACACCTTCTTGTTTACTCGAGAAAGTTTCTAGTGACCTCTGAGCTAGCTGGGACACATAATTAAGTCTAACATATTCAAGAGAGACCTAGTCTACCTCAGTCCTACATCTACACTGTCATTTATGTTATTCCAATGCACAGAGCCTATTGGGAATTTAGGAACTACACTACAATAGCTGCTGGGCAGCAGGAGACTAACCATTGTCTCTCTGAGCTCATTCCAGTAGCAGAAATATATTCACACAGCAGCGAATAGAAGCTGAAGCTTCATGAAGCTTGCAAGGTGTATAAAAACGACTCTGAACAACAACCTACTCCTCATTAACCTTTAACTTCACCAACTCCTCACATATGCAAGTTTGTGGAGTACTCTTATCAAACTTTGATCATTGTCATAGATCTGTCCGCATTAAAAATGACAAGAGACTCACATTTCTTCAGAAGCACCTGACTTGTAGATAACACTGCTCCAATCCTGCATGAACAAATAACCCTGGAGAAACAAGATAATGCTAACTAACCACCACAAAAGGGAGCCACGACTCACAAAAAACATCTCCTCTCTACATGTTTTTTAGTGGATTGTGAATAACTCCCCATTAAGCATGGCTTCAAACCTAACCCATTACCCTGCTTCCTTATCATCTACACACCAATTTCACAAAGGATTGACTTTCGTGAAGCATATATCTACTGTCTCTCAGGCACTCTTCCCAGCCACTGTGTTCTGATTGAAATGATTTAGGTTTTTTTTTTATTCCAACCTCATTTCAAAGGATGGGCTTTTTAACAACTTGGAGAATTGTTACAATGCTGGCTCATCTAAGGGCATACAAATTTAGCTGGGCAAACTATCAGCACCATTTTTGCCGACCATGAGGGAGTACATCGACCAGGGGTGACTCCACCACTAGGGTGGGGGAGAGTTGCCCCACTGCTTTCTTGCAGTGCGAGAATCAGAAACATAAAATGGTAATAACTTTCAGTTATTACCCTTTTATGTTTGGTTGCGGGCGGGTGGGCGGGCGGGGCAGCTATGCGAGCCGGGAAGGAGTGGTGTGCCTGCCCACTCCTGAGTTCGCAAACACTGTTTGGTCACCCCCCTGGGGCCACCCAAACCAGTCATACGTACTCTGCCCTTCTCCAAGCAAGCTTCAATGCAGCCTGCATGGCGAACATGGCCCCCATAAGCCCCTGAATGGGTGGCGTCTCGAACAATCACAACACTGCTTGCAGCATTGTGATTGGCTTAGGAGAGGGAGCCTGAATGCCTGCCTCTGCTTCCTGTTCCTACCGGAGGCAGGAGAGAAGGAGTAGAGAAGATGCTGGACCAGGCCGGCAGAAAGGTAAGTTTCGTTATTTTAAAAAAACTTAAATTGGGGGCTTGGCTTTGGCCACACTCATAATGGCCGCTTGACTGAGGAGCTCTACTGCACCGGGGACAAGCTGTGATCTTTGAGTGCGTTTTTAGCACCCTTTAAATATCTGAAAATGGCTGTTTCTGCAGTGGAACTTGGGGACATCATGAGGAGCTGCCCAGGGTAACAAAGCTGCTGCGCTTCTCTCCATTTTGTGATTGGGCACAGCCACCTCACAGAACAGCTGCCATTTTGTTTCCTCATGCAAGTAAGTGCCTATCATGCAGTTTGCTGGGAAACTTATTTCTCACATCTTTTCTTTGATTCCTGCAGTACTATGGGAACCCATGCAGCCTCACTCTTCAGCCTAATGTGTGACTGGGTCTTAATGCCTCAAGCCAGAATGTGTGTCCTTTATGGCTATCTTTAAGGCTTATAAACCCTGAGGAGATTATAGTTCAATCCAGGAATTTGGTAAATATTTTCTCTTCAGCGGACTTCAACCTTTCATAAACAAGGAATTTCCATATTGGTTGTAGATGCTCAACTTTATTCTGGTCATGCCCTAGTTGCTGCAACTTACTGACTGCTCTGACATTGATCTTTATTGCGCTTCAGCCTGGTGCTATATACTAATACTTATTTGTGGGAGATTTAATATCACGAAATCTGTATATTACTTTGTGGTAGTATTCTAGAGGAGCTACTACTGTTAGGATTTTGCTTCTTCTATTCCCATTCCACTGTATGGTTCCCCTTTTATGGGTAAATTAAGAAAACCACAATTTCTATTTATTCCTAAAGGGCAGTCTTTGACGAGATCTGTACCTCATTCATCAGTAGTAGTACCTTCACCTGTTGTTGAAGAAATGGCTGGTGTAGCTTCTGCTCGTACTTCCTCATCACAGCCTGCAGTAAATAAGACTTCTCCACCTTCTTCAGCGTCAAAACGGTTGAAACATGATCCTCCTTCTCCTGACAAGCCGTTACCACCTATTTCCTTCGAGCTGTTGCTAGAGGAGATTCGAGCTTTGCATCCTTATTCGAGGAAATGAATAGCAAAATGTAACTCCTGGACGAAGACTGGTCTTCAATGGAAAGTAGAGTAGTTTAATGGAGCAGCTATTTATGGTTGTTCAAGGCGAGACTCAGAGAATTAATTCTTTGGAAACAGAGGTTCACAGGCTACAACAGCACACTGAGGATTTGGAAAACCGAAACAGGACGAACGATCTACACATTTATGGTCTGCCTGAAGCTTTGGAAGGAGACAATCCTGTCTCCTTTTTTTCCCTCCTTCCTGCCAGTTGTTGATTATATGCCCTCTTCAACCTCGTACAACATTCACAGAGCCCATATGCTTGGTCCTCACTCTTCGTTGTCTGCATCTCCGGGACAGCCTAGTTATCTCTGCAGCTAGAGCGAAACATCAAGTATCCTGACTGGGTCGAAGGGTGTTCCTCTCTCAGGATATTTCTAAAGCCACTGCTTGTAGAAGAAAATCATTTCTTAACCTTCGAGTGTAGGAGAGTAGGATCTGCTTCTTATAGTTACCCACACTTTTTGCTGATGTTTGACTGTTTTTGACTTAGACTGGCTGGGATTCTGCTATCCAGGACACCAGCCTAGCTGATTTCTCCTCTAAATTGATTGCATGTACTTTAAGTACACTCCAGATTGGATTCTGGGGTACCCTTATAAGTCCCTGATATATGGGTACTATGTACCCAGGGCATAGGTACCCCCAGAGGCTTCCCAGGGGCTGCAGCATATATTATGCAACCCCTGGGAGACCATTAAAAAGTACACCACAGGTCTGCTACTGCAGCCAGTGCAAGGTGGTGAATGGACCCCTTACTTAGATATAGGTTCACTATATCTACTTTATATCACTGCACATATAAACCTGTCAGTCTCCCCTGTGTTAGGCCTTATCAATCCTGAAGGCAGGTTGCTGGGTTTTGTGTGAGAGGGTGTCCATGCATGAGAAGAGCCCCTCTGCAGCCTTTGGAATCTAATCTCTGGAGTTGTTATGTGATGCAGCCAACCATACACTCTTCAGTGCATTATAACCTTGCAGTAAATGCCAACTTTAAAGCTGCTGCAAGGAAACATGTCATGTTTGGTGTCAAGCACCTTGGAATCATACCTCCCCACCAGTAACTGGCGTGGGAGGTATGATTCCACCCTCCTAGAGGGAGAAATATGACAACACCTGAACACCTGGTACAAGCTTCCTCGACCCTGGCATCACAAGATGGATGTTGCCAGCGACAGACAGAAGTCTACCCTCCTGCTGCTGGATGAAACTTCAGCAGGGGAAGGTGGACAATAGGTTTGCTGTCACAGGGAGGTGTAACCACCTCCCAGACAGACTTTAGTGTATTGGGGCTGGGTGGGAGCAGTCTCTGAGTGCTTTGATGTCTGCACTGGGGGCACATTTGGTGTCCCTGTGCATAGTCCAGCTCAAACCGGTTGCAGGGGCTATCAGCCCCTGCTCTGGCATGAAACTGGACAAAGGATATGGGTGTAGCCACCCCTCTGTCCTGGCCCTCCCATAGGCTCGTCCCCATAGTTTGTCCCACCCTTCCTTGGGTATAAAGTACGAACCCCTGGCTACAGATTTTACCTGGGTTAAACTCTGTTACAGAAACCAAGCCCTTTGACGATCTGCACAACGCTGGACGACTGAAGAATCTCCCTTGGAGTAAAGGAGTTATCACCTGCTAAGCAGGCACCAAAACGCTACTGACCTGTTTGCATCTGTGAAGCTCCTGAGAACTCCGAAGGTATCTACAGCACAGGGGGTGGGTTCCCGAGGTCTCCGAGGTCGATCTGCGCTCTCGGCAATTCTGATGTGTAAGCAGAAACAATTCCCAACAGGTATCATGTAAAGACAGTTTCAATAATGTATGCAATGTGCATTACAAAAAGGAAGAAACAAGGAGTCACTTGAATTTTTTGAAAAAAGCAGTATTATTCACCAAGAAGCAAAAGGGAAAGGTCTTTCACATGACAATACAGTTAAAACAGCACTGTACAGAGCAGATCATGTGACCTACCATTCCTCGATGTCACTATACATGCAGAAGAGGGGGCGCTTGGAACATCTCTTTTCTGCAAGCCCACGGAACATAACACCCTGTTACATTACTCAAGTAACCACCCAAGAGGCCTACGCGATGGACTTCCCTTTGGCCAGTTCTTACGAATTCGCCGCAATTGCAAATGGCGCAAAGACTACTTCAGGGAGGCAGACATCTTGGTTATGAAACTCGTCAATAGAGGCTACCCACGACGTCTGGTCACACAAGCAAAGAAACGAGCATGGTACAACCACCGCGAGGATTTATTGATGCCTAATCAAAACAAAAAATCTATGACCAGAATCCCTTTTGTCTCCGTTTTCAGCCCAGACAGCAACAAAGTGGCCAAAATAATCAAGAAAAACTGGCCTGTGCTACGATTTGATGAACAATTTCATGCACCACCTCTATTTTCGTACCAAAGAGGCAACAACATCGCCAACCATCTTGTCCATGCTATCACCTGGCCAACCACCACAACTGAAAAACACACCATCACAGCTGCGTGGGGATTGAACCCAGTCATTGGACATTTCAAATGCCAATCGTGTAGTGTCTGTGAGCTGACACTTAACACAAAAGAATTCATCTACAATGGACATATCCATCAACTCTCCCACCACTCGAACTGCAAAACACAAAATGTCATCTACGCCATCCGCTGTCCCTGTGACCTTATCTGTATTGGCCAGACCACCCAAATGGTTAAACAACGTATAATACAACATAAGAGCAGAATTAACTGCAAAGTACTTACTGCTCTACTGGTCACACACTTCATGGAAAAATCACATGCTGACACAGATCTGAGGTGGATGGTCATTGAAAAACCCACACTACCCATCAGAGGGGGGAACATGTCCACTCTACTCAATAGAGCTGAATGTAAATGGATTGCACGAGTTGACTCGGTCAACCATGGGTTAAACACTCTTGATGAATGGACAAATACCATCACCGTTTAAATCCACTGCCCACCCAAATAGACTACTATCATGTACTTAACTATCTGGTTTTAAACCGTTTGTTCTGTTGGACCCCTACTACCTGTAATGTCCAATGTTTTCCCCTGTCTATAATGATGTTAAATAACCCACTGGTTTCACACCAATTATCCAACTGGACACTAATTACTTGTACATACATCCCTCATCTTGCTCATTATTGACCGATTCTAATACTAATTTTGATACTTTGAAATGTATATTTGATGTACTGTATATTCTGTACAGTGTCCGTCTCCTACATCACTACGGCTTGTACACCCCCGCCTCGCTTCCCTACCGAACTTCTCGATCCTAGCAGACCTCCCCTTCTATCACGCCCTCCCTTTGCGTCCTGTCTGTCAGTGTTGTCTTGACAACAATCCGACACACCCTGAGTCTCTTTCTTCTACCTCGCCACTTCCTGTTTGCCAATGTTACCTCGGTAACATCGTGACACGCCCCCTACCCCGCCTCCCGCGCTGACCATACTCCGCCCCTGCCTTTGACTTCCTCATTTATATGCAGGCATCATACCTGCTCAGTTAGCTCCAGCATTAACTGCTCGCAGCCCCCCAGCAGAAGAGCCTCATTTGCCTTCCGCCGCCCTGATTCATTCAGGTAAGCCCAGTTCCTGCACACTCGGTGCGATCGGAGTATGAGGTTACTTAACGGTCTCTCACGCCACCGGCTCTCTCTTACTCCCAGTACTTTTCCTTCCCGTAGGCGCAGCAAGTCCCGCTCACTGATCAGATTCAATCAACGATCAGGTAACTCCACCAATCGTGGTTTTTCCATCTAACCTACATCCTGTACTTGATCAGTTTTTCGTAACCCCCCACCCCTTGCTCCCCCGCAGCTTTCGACCTTTGAGCGACCGCTTGGACTTCAGCTACCCACGCTTCCCTGCCTGGGTATCACTGTAAGTTTCCCCTTCCCCGTCACCTCTGCACTCCCTCACTACTCACTAGTTAATCGACCTCTTGACTCACCCTTACACTATTGCTCTAACTGCTAATTATATTATTCCAATTGTCCAACTATATCTCTTGACGTTGACACTCACCTTAGTCACTCCTAATCAACACTCCTACTACTCCCCGCTCCGGCCCCCACCCCCATCACGCCACATCCACATCTAGACTTTCACTGTTCTGATACTTATACCTGACCACTAAACCCACTCACTTACCCACCCCAGACCATTCCCTTTTGCTTCTTGGTGAATAATACGGCCTTTTTCAAAAAATTCAAGTGACTCCTTGTTTCTTCCTTTTGTAATGCACATTGCATACATTATTGAAACTGTCTTTACATGATACCTGTTGGGAATTGTTTCTGCTAACACGACACACCCATCCCAACGAGGTTTATGGGTTTCCTCCTGTTGTTCTTACACATATTAGGAGCAGCTGCTTAGCTGCAAGAGTTGTACCACTGTGTACTTCATCTAATATACCTCAGCCAAAAAGGTATTCATCTGTGTACTACCCTACGGCCTACACACGATGTCCAAGGAGTCCTCACCTATTCAGAGAAATACATTCAGTCACGACTGACCGGCCCCTCATTACTGTCGGGCACACCTTAGTCCGCGACCACATCCACTGCCCCAAATACCTCCCGTGTCCTATTGGACAAACTCGAAAAGTTGAAGAAGAAACAGATCAGGACGGATCTACATGCTTGAATGCTCACGGACTACTTACGCTCAGGCGTCATTCCCTTAGGGCTCCAAATTCGCAATACCCCAGCTATTTTTACACAGGACCCCAAATTCAGAACCAGCTTTAGCCATCTAGCGACCACCTGCTCCCGCCATTGGATGGTCCTGGGGATAGATACAGCCATAGCACATAGCCGATTGGAATTACAAGAAATTGAAGAACTGGAAAAACTCATCCAAGCTGACACCACCCTCACTGATGCCAAAAGCCTCCTAGATAAAATCAACAGCACCATCGCCACCTTTAACACCTTTGAAGTCAACAAAAAGGTCAACAAAATAGAAAAAGACATTAAAAATTACAAAGTTGAGAACACATACCCCTACCTCTACGAGGAATTCTACAACACCCAACAGAACCCTCCCAGAACACAAAACTGGGGACGATACAGAAACAATCAACGCGTCACGTTCTCTGTCTCTTCTAATAGCTCTGCAGACGACACAGACGCCACATCCTCTGGACCACAGCCACTCTTACCACCGGGTTTTTTAGGACGAGGACGCGGCCAACAACCACCACCACAGACCCGTCAAACCAGGGCCAAACAGTACCAACCCCCGGTCCCAGGTTACCGCCAAACCCTCAATCGATACTATCAATGGGGACAACCACAGTAATTAACAACCAGGACGCAACCACTACTGCCATGTCCATCCCCATTTTCAATCTATCAGACCACATTCTTACACCAGAAGAAACTAGACTTCTTTCACGTGGTCTTTCATTTGTACCGACTGTTAGAACCAACTTCTTGGAGTTGCAATCTAACCTTCTAAAGTTCTTCAGAAGAATCCGGTTAAAATACTTTTTTGCTGACAAACCAGATGCCAGAATGAATCAAATCTCTCCATTTTGGCTACCCTCTACTTTCAACCCCCCATCTAATCAAATGACACCTGAAATACTGGCGTTTGAACGGCTAGTCTTGAAGGAAGTAATGGACCTCAAAACCACACCATGTTTCATCCCTTATAATCTGCCCTTGATTGAAAAAGAAGCCCTCAACTCCCTCCAAAATAACTCGGAGATTGTCATCAAACCCGCGGACAAGGGTGGGAGTATTGTCGTTCTAAACAATACACAATACGACAAAGAGGTTGAACGACAACTCACCAATAACGAACATTATCGTGTTCTCTCTAAAGATCCCTCAATAGACATCAGACAAAAGATTCTTTCTATCACTACAGCAGCCAGAGACAACAACATCATAACCAAGAAAGAATTTGAGTACTTGAACAACCCACATCCCAGAACACCGGTCCTATACGTCCTCCCCAAAATACACAAGGATGCAAGGAACCCACCTGGACGCCCCATCGTGTCAGGATGTGGCTCCATTTTGGAACCACTGGGGAAATATCTGGACTCAGTTATTAAGGAATTTGTGCCCATCACAGACACCTACATACGTGATACTATGGACTTGATCAATACCATAGAAGATCAGCCCTTTGACCTGGACACCCAAATAATGGCAAGTTTGGACATCGAGTCCCTTTACACCAATATTCCTCATCGCGAAGGGCTCGAAGTAATCAAAAATCTTCTGATTTCCAGACCACAACCGACCAAGATCCCCACTGACTTCATCATGGACCTTCTACGAGTGGCCCTGCAAAACAACTACTTCATGTACAAAAATATATACTACCTGCAAATCAAGGGAGTATCGATGGGCGCTTGTTTCGCCCCCAACTTTGCCATTCTATTTGTACATGACCTGGAAAAATCACTGATCCTAAACCCCATCAACCCATATCGGCCCCAAATCCATCTGTGGCGCCGATACATAGATGACATTTTATTGATCTGGAATGGAACAGCTGATACCCTCCAACCCTTTATTGATTGGCTAAACTCCTCACAAGAACATCTCAAATTCACGAGTGAGTCTAAATCTAATGACCTACCATTCCTCGATGTCACTATACATGCAGAAGAGGGGACGCTTGGAACATCTCTTTTCCGCAAGCCCACGGAACGTAAAACCCTGTTACATTACTCAAGTAACCACCCAAGAGGCCTACGGGATGGACTTCCTTTGGCCAGTTCTTACGAATTTGCCGCAATTGCAAATGGCGCAAAGACTACTTCAGGGAGGCAGACATCTTGGTTATGAAACTCCTAGGCTATATTCCCTACTGTATTGTTACACTGATTAATACCTTTCCTTTCAGCGGTGTGCAGTCCTGTTATAATCCATTATTTCCCTTTTTAGCTATCTACAGTTCCTGTCAGCTATATGTGGATGTGTTAGTAATAAAGCTTTATGTATTCCTTAGATGTGTCTATTTCCCTTTACTTTTCAGGCTATGTCTAGATTGCTAGCTATTGTGATGTTATGATTTGCTATTGTGTAATAAAGGGACCCCAGTTCTTAGTGAACAGCTGTGCAGGTGTTATTTCTTCATGACTAACATTTCTTCTAGCCAGATGCTGTTATGTAGACGGATGTGTTTCCCGTCCAGGTAAGTGGTAACTGATCAAGGGAGCAAGGAGCGCCTAAATCAGGGAATAACCTTTGCATATAGTAATTACATTTGGTTGTTATCTTCTAGGACAGAGCTAACCCTTCTTTTTACCCAAATGCTGACAGGAGAAGGATGTGACATTCCCTTCCCTGCAGATAATTGAGCATGGAAGATTGTGTGTAGATCAGGTCAGGAGATAACCTTTAAATGCTACAATTTGGCCATTCTTGTGTGAGAGGATTGAACTGTCTATCTACCACATAAAATATAATATTACATTCCCAGTAGACATTAGATATATAGAGAAACTTCCCAACAGAGAGAGAGAGTGGCATTAGTGAGAGCATTGATTGTGGTCAATGTGTATACCCGCTGAATTGCGGCTTGTGAGAGATTGCCGCTAGAGAGAGTGGCATTAGTGAGAGCATTGATTGTGGTCAGTGTGTATCCGCACCAGATTGTGACGGAAGTGAGAGCACCGGGAGGATACGGTGTGTAGTGAGATTGCCGCTAGAGAGAGTGGCATTAATGAGAGCATTGATTGTGGTCAATGTGTATACCCACCGGATTGTGGCTTGCGTGAGCACTGATTGAGGTCAGTGTGTAATGGTAAATGATCAGAACTGCCCCCTTCACTATGAGGAGGAGGGTAGCATAGTCTGGGCCTGAGTTGCCGCGAGACTATAAGGTATGAGTGTGGTGTGGAATATGGAATTCCTTAGTAAATAGTGAGTATTCCTAGTAATCCTATAGATTTAGTGGTGTTTTTGATGTTATGAGCTTGTATATTGCTAATTCCCCATTCCCAGGAAGGTACCTAGGTACCGTGGTAAGTAGGCTCTGGGGAGGGAGATGGTTATGTTTCGGCTGGATTGGTGGTGTCTTGGTGAGCTGGTGATATCTGGTCTGAAAATCCGGTCGTTACAGGGTGGAGTGGGTGTAATCTTTAGAGATACGCTGGACCTGAATGTCATTGAGATAGACGCTTGTGACGGTTGTGAATGTTTTGGGTTCTCTATCAAGAATGCACAGAGGCATCTCTTAACGGGTATTATTTGTTACAGACCCCCTAGTGTCTTTACTTCAGCCCAGCAGCAGTCGTTATTAGAAATGTTCACCTATATGGCTACTATTTATAGCCAACTGGTGATTCTCGGAGACTTCAATTTGTGGCTGAATGGCACTATGAATACAGGCCTTCTTAACGTGCTCCACTCGTGTGAGGGTCTGGGCCTCTTTCAGCGAGTTTCTCAGATCACCCACATAGGGGGTCATTGGTTAGATTTGATATTCGCTGAGACCCATCTTATCACGGTGGGGGACGTTTTACCCATGGCCTGGACCGACCATTCTTTGATTACATTTTTTGTGAAGTCAGGCACATATACTGCAAGGACATCTAGTCAAGTGAGGGAGTATGTTAGCAGGGATTGGAAGTCTCTCACTCTGAAAAAAGGCGTGTCCCCTGTGTTCAGGGTTGAGAAATGCTTCTCCCCTGACATTCAGATAGAGGCGAATTACGCCTCTTTCTGCTTGAAGATTACTTCGGTCTTGGATACCTCCGCTCCTTTAAAACTTTATAGGAGCAGGAGGAGACCTTCAGCTCCCTGGTTCACACACAGCCTCAAAAATTTGAGGCTGGAATGCAAACAAGCAGAGAGGAGGTGGAGACATGCATACCTGGACAGGGATAGGCTGGCCTGGAAAGTCAAGCGGACGGACTATAAGAAGGAGATCATTAGAATTAAGGCATCTCACTTCTCTAAGTTGATTTTCGATGCCCCAAATAGCTGCTGCAGTATTTTTAATATCTTGAACAGCCTTTTTAGCCTGGACTGTGCCAAGAATAAGTTCCCCCCTTCCCAGGAGCTCTGTGAGAACCTGGCTAGGTTCTTTCATGATAAAATCAAAAAGATCATTGATGACCTGGGGGTGGAGCAGCAACAAATCAGATCCGATCCTTTAGTACCGGCGGATTGTGGCAGTCCGCTGAAGCGGGCCCCAAGGAATCTCGGGAACGTCCTTGAGCAGGGGGGAGATAAGTCTCTATCGGAATTTGTGCAATTGACTGCAGATGAGTTCAGGGGATTGGCCCTTGGCATTACATCCGGGTCTCCGCTTGATCCGATTCCTCTAAAAATTTGGAAGGAGTTCGAGGCCGAGCTTTTTCCCATGCTCAGGCTGCTTTGCAACCAGTCGCTCACTACCGGAGTGGTTCCACCTCAGTGGAAACAAGCGGTGGTGACCCCGCTACTAAAAAAGCCCACCCTCGATCCTGAGGGCCTGAAGAACTTTAGGTCCATCTCGCTTCTACCATATCCAGCTACAATTGTAGAGTGAGTACTGGCAGGCACTCTTTCTAGACACCTAGAACAGCACAAATTTCTGGAGGAAGTCCGATTTGGCTGTCGGCCAGCCCATGGCACCGAGACAGCCCTGGTGACTGTGCTGGATGAGCTTCGTTGGCGGGCAGACAGGAATCAGGCAGGTGTTTTGATCCTGCTTGATCTGTCTGCCGCCTTCGACACGGTGAACCATAGGATTTTGCTGGGCAGGCTGAGAGAGGTGGGGGTTGCAGGTAGTGCCCTTGGGTGGTTTGAGTCCTTTCTGCAGGGCAGAGAACACGCTGTTTCCCTCCCTTCCAATCCGCCATTTCATCCATCTCGCACAGCGTTCCTCAAGGCTCGGCAGTTAGCCGATACTATTTAACATCTATATGAAGCCTCTAGTTGCGGTCATCAAACAATATAATATTGAAATTGTTAACTATGCTGATGACACACAGCTGATTCTTTCCTTGGAGGGAGATCATTCAACCTTCTTGGAGGAATTCCATAACTGCCTGCGAGATATGGTGGGTTGGTTGAAGGCTAATTTCCTGAAATTTAATACAGGAAAAACGGGGGTCTTGCACTGTCCAAGGCCTAGGGTGCAATCTCCTATGCCATGCAACTTGTGGCCGACGGATTTCTCTCCATCGGTACAGCCAGTGAAGGTAGTGCGAAACCTGGGTGTCATGTTTAATAGCGATCTTACCTTGGAGACGCAGGTTTCAAAGATAGTAGCTGGCTGTTTGGCCATTATTAGACTCTTGAGGAAAATTCTTTCACTGTTACCGCCTTCCGCTCGGGCAGAGGTGGTGCACTGCACCGTGCTCAGTAGGTTAGACTACTGCAATTCTTTGTTGTTGGACTCTCCACATTATCTTATGGATATGACAACAACAAACAGGGTTTTAGTTGTAAGGGAAATGCTAGGCGCACTGCTCAGGTTGAAGCGCAGGAGAAAGCAGTGAAGCAAAAGGTGCATGCAGGTAAGGGGTGATTCCCTTAAACCCCTCAAAGTGTGCTTAGTGAACACACTGTATACAGAAGAAGCAAAACCTGCTGCACACTTATAAAAAAGTTCAAGCATAAAAGATGTCTCAATGGACATAAAGTTCAATTATCACAGACGGAGGATTGGAGCATCAGTGCTTCGGTTCTTCTTTTTTTATTTACTATTCATAGAAAAGCCAGCTGACACCTGTTTCGTCGCCAGAAAACACAGTTTCCGCGACTCCTCAGGGCTGTAGGAAATAGATATATAACCACAGGTCGCGGTGCCGGTGATAATTCCGACCCGGCTCCGCTCGAGACCGGGTTCTAAATTGTCTTGTAGTTTCAAAGTACTCTTCTCCAACGGGTGCGTGGTGAAGATTCTATATTAAGTAATATTTCTCAGTGTTGCGTTCTTCAGGTAATGAAGCTTTGGAATATATCCTAGTTTGCGTGTTTCAAACGCGAGAAGTGTAGAAAATTCGACAGCAAAACCTCCCCGTAGTGCGGGGAGTCAGTCAGCGACGGGATCGCTCTCGATCGCGCACCCGGAACCGCAACGCGATCGAGAGCGATCCCGTCGCTGACTGACTCCCCGCACTACGGAGAAGCTTTGCTGTAGAATTTTCTACACTTCTCGCGTTTGAAACATGCAAACTAGGATATATTCCAAAGCTTCATTACCTGAAGAACGCAACACTGAGAAATATTACTTAATATAGAATCTTCACCACGCACCCGTTGGAGAAGAGTACTTTGAAACTACAAGACAATTTAGAACCCGGTCTCGAGCGGAGCCGGGTCGGAATTATCACCGGCACCGCGACCTGTGGTTATATATCTATTTCCTACAGCCCTGAGGAGTCGCAGAAACTGTGTTTTCTGGCGACGAAACACGTGTCGGCTGGCTTTTCTATGAATAGTAAATAAAAAAAGAAGAACCGAAGCACTGATGCTCCAATCCTCCGTCTGTGATAATTGAACTTTATGTCCATTGAGACATCTTTTATGCTTGAACTTTTTTATAAGTGTGCAGCAGGTTTTGCTTCTTCTATTATCTTATGGATAGACTCCAGAGAATTCAGTCTGCGGCGGCAATAGTAGCTCTAGTGTGGCCAACAAGATCTTCCTCTTCAAGGGCTCTGGCTCCGGTGATCAATGTGTGCCACTTATAAGTTGTCTCTACAAGTCCTGTGTTATCCCACTCCTCTGTGTGGACAATGGTTCTAATATGTATGAATCATTTTGTGCTTTCTCACGTGGCATGTTCACATATCTGATCGGTAGTCGTGGTTTCTGTGGGAATTTTTTTCTTGGGCTGCTGATGGCATGTCTTCATTGTTGTTTGTTGTGAGCCTGCTTGTGAATTACCTACGTGTGTGTGAGCGGTCTATTTAAAGTGCTGTGTATCCGGTTCTTTCACTCAGTTAAAGAAAGTATTCCGTTTTTATTTTTCTAAATGTTAATCATATAAATATGCTTTTATTTAATTAAAATGATTTTGGCTGAGGACCATAGATTTTTAGATCCAGGGTCATCAGATGCCTTATTTGGCGCAGAGAACCCTCAAAGATCTATAAACAAAAATAAGTCCCACCGCCAAACATCTGTGCATGGCCACTGGTTAGTTAAGAGAAAAGGAGGTCAGCCCTGTCGTGTGGTAATGTTGTGGCCACATAGGAGACAACAGCTGTTCGGGCAAGCCCCTGAGCTGCAGTCAGAAGAGTTGTGTGCTAGAAGAGACCTCACTTCCGCACCCTTCTGAGAAGAGACCTTCCCGGAATGAGAATATTCGGTTTCCAAGAACTGACAACTAAAGACCCACGTTCACTGATGGACGTCACTACTGGTAGCCCCTGCCCTGTATCTGTCTTTTAAACTTGGGATTTCTGCAAACTTTAGTCAAATGTAAACAGTGACTGAGCAAAGTGGACGCTTATAAAATAAGCACAGAATTAGACACCCAAAGGGGTTTGCAACAAATCTCCAGTGAAAAAGTCGGCATGATTTCCCAAAATTGGTATTTTTTCATTGAGCAAGTATCATCAAAGTTGCCGCCACAAAACTACAATTAATCATTTATTAACTAGTGTCATTGCATAGAGAAGTGTAGAATGATTTAGGCCCCATGCAAAATCTTTTTTTTTTTTTACAAAAGTAGCCCGTAAGACCAAAACGCTGAATGAGATCAACTTCTGTTCAATGTGAGAGATCAGCCACACCAATACCCGTGAGTGATAAGCAATGTGACAGGTCCACCACGCTGTGCAGCCTCCTAGGTAGAGGACGAATTCCAAGTGCTATGCCAACATGTCAGTGACAAGTAACCCATTTCATGCAGAGCAGCCACCGTATGCACATTGCACACATGTTAAAAATTACACAGAATCCTTGTTTGTCCTGCTCTAGGAAAGTGCTTAAATATTCGCTTGTGTAGCAAATCACGGTAAATGAACACTATGAGTTGGTTTGGAATTTGGTTGTAATGTAAATTCCTACGATTTGTGGACAAGTTCTTAGCCTCCAGTTTTTTAATCGCAAAAGAATCTTGTTATTAAAGAAAACTGTTCAGTATTTTATTTTTGTTTTGGGGATTTTGATGATGAGGTGCGTCAGTCTTTTAATTGCGAACTACCACCCATGAAAAGAGAAGGCCGTGTGTGCCACCAGCACTGCCTCACAGAACTCCTTTAAGTTAATTGTTTTTCGAGAGTACAGACCCTCTTGCTTTCTATAGAATTTAGCTCTTGTGGTCTAGTGCAAATGACGCTCCTTTTCCCGGTAAATACACTTGTAAGCAGACTACATTTAAATACTTTTCTCTCACAACAATACGCCACATTTTACAGGAAACACATTTGACAGAAAAAATATATGTTCCTAGAGTGTTTGCAGCAAACATCGCAGGTTTCCGCTTTTGACAGTCGACACTATTGTTCTTGTGTTTTGAATTTAACAGTTGCCCATTTATCCACACAGTGAACATTGAGTCACATTAAACAGTCAACAATACGTATATCTTGAAATGACTCACTTTTGTGGACCATCATCCTTTTTTAGTTCGAGCCTAGAGGCTATGCGCATGCATAGTGCCCACACCATCAGTGCTTACTCCGCCCTGCGCACATTACACTTACATACCAAGGAAACCATGAGACATATTTGTGGGAAAGCAGTGATGCAGGTTTATTTCGTACAACACAGCTACTGGTAGGTGGGTCATCTTACAGGCGATCCAATGCGGCAGCCTCTCGCTGACCCGCATGCCCAAGGAGCCATCTTGCACGGCGAGTCGATGCTCAGACGGTGCAGTACATTATCACTTTATTCGTTAGACTCCTGCCCCCCCTGTCAGGGCGGGGAGCTGAGGCACACCCCCGGTCGGTTCAGGCCCCCCGACCGCCCGAAGGACTAACGGGGCGCCGACGCTGTTTCATGGAACCCCCTCGGCTCCAGGTTCTTGGCTCGGGCACCCTACTGTGCCAGGCAGAGGTATTTAGACTGTATCCTTCTGCCGCAGAGGTACCCCTACTGTCCATCTGCTTCCAGATCGCCCTGTGACTCCGCCTGCAACATAAAACATGATGTTGAAAGGTGAGGAGCGGGCGTAGGGTGGTGGCAACATATTTGTGGATTTCTATGATGGATCTCCGACGGCTGCAATAGCGCGGATTTACCCGGCCTCTCATCAAAGCATTAGTACTGGCAGCTGGGTGCTCAAGAGGGGGAGACCTGGGGCTTTGAGCTCAGCGACGTGTCAGGCAGAATTAAACCATTTGAGTAAACACAGAGCTACAAGTAATAAACTCAGCAAAGACGCGTGAAAACGCTAAAAATAAAAAGACATTTACCTCTGCTCTGCTCTACTGCTCTGTTCAGGTCAGCCGGGAGCCCAGAAGGGGTCTGATCTCTGTCACGGTCTCATCTGTCAATCACTTGGTTGGAGGCTGACAGTGGCTATTTGTGCTTAGGAAACCTTTAAAAAAACGGACTTTGTTCTTAAACCCTTATATCCACATATTTTTTTCTCAGGAAACTAAAAAAAAAACGGACTTTGTTCTTAAAGCCCCACATCCACATAACTTTTTCTCTCACTCTATAATGAGAGAAGTGCCTCGATGGAAATTCCAAAAACACCTTTATAGGCATCTAAACATTGCTGTCCAAAAGCGGCTGGGTGGGAAGAAGATTAAATTCGATCTACCACGCGCTAAAAGGACCATAGAGGTAACAGTAACAGTCATAGCGACCCAGGGAGCTGTCAAGGATCTACAAGGAGGTAGGCAGCAGCCACAAACAAAACAAACTAAAAAAGATCCTGAAGGTGGTACAAGCGGATCTGATTTTCTGGGTCCTCTGCGCCCTCTGCGTCAGCTTAATCGCCAATTAAAAGGGCTTGATCGACATATAATTCTGAATATTTGGAATATTACAAATGTACCAAAACTGGTAAAACTGACAAACTCTGGGCAGGAATCAACCTTTCCATATGCAACCCAGGTAAAACGAACTAAGCAAAGTAACGAAAGCAGGAACAACGAACAGACTACAAGACAAAAAGCGATAGGGAAGATGACCGAAACAGACACAGAAAGGATGGAGAATCTTTCAGAGAGCGTTCAAAAGGAGCCATGTGAATTACATGACCAAAGCTCGGTCGCTGATCTATCTATGCTTCGTCCAAACACCCTGGGAGCACAACGGAATACGGAGCCTGAACCTAACGAACTTAATAAGACAGTACAAGAGGTGGATAATGACCATGCACTGAAACCAATGCCGCAAAGACGTGAAACTAGAGGCACCAAAGCCAAAGATGCAAAAAATAAGGAACAAGAACAAGAACAGGATGGAGGGATAGATGGAGGGAAAGATGGAGGGAAAGAAAGAGTAAAAGCTAAGGAGAAAGAGAAAGAGAAGGGGAAGGAAGATGACAGAGGCAACAGAAGGGGCCTAGAGAGAGATAAAGACAAGGACAAAGCTAAAATCATGAATTACAGAGAGCAACATGGGGTCAATGAAAAATTTAAAAAGGAAAAGAAAACTGACAGACAGGCTGCTAAAGGCAATGGCATAGAACCAGATAAAAGGAAAGAAAAAACTAAAGAGAAACATAAGGAGAAAGAGAAAGACTATGAGGATACTGTAGAGATGGAATTAATGTTAAAAAAATCAAAACGTCTGCAAACCATCAAAGAATTCAAAGCAAATGCTAAGGCGACAGGAGATCCAACTGTTTCGCAGCCTAGTATACTAAGTATCTTTAGTCCAGTGTCCAAAATGGGAGCAAATAAGGGGCTAAATCAGGCGGTAATAACTCAGGAGCCAACAAAACTGGACGGGGCAAATGAAAGACTTAACCCGATGGTTAATGGACAAGTAACCCTGAATCCCCCACCTAATAAACTACCTTTGCTAGGAACTGACACACACTCAGATGAATCTGATGCAGACATATATGAAACTGGGATCTCGACTTCTAGTGAGCCAAGCAGCCTTAACAAAGGTCAAGACCAAGATGCATCAACCCAGGAAATATCAGGTCGTTCTGGTATAAGGAAAGAGAGTGATCCCGGACAAGGAAGCACACCGAGGAAAAAATTGGAGAAAAGAAGAATAAGGAATAAAGACTAAATAAATCTACTTATGAGGAAACCACAGATCAGGGAAGCAACCCCGAACCGGCCAACTCTCGGAAAAATGTAAAACCTAAAAAATCAAAGGAAACATTGATGTTTCAGGAAAGCGGGGAGGAATCTACAGCGGACATCTCTGAATATGATGAGGCAGGAGAAATAAATGAGCCGTCTCTGAAAGAAATATTGACCTCAATAAGGAAACTACATAAAGATGTCAAAACAGACACTCAAAAGCATCACCTAGCTATCCAAAAGCTACAAGGGGCAGTAAATAAGGTGGGCAGCACTTGTCTGGCAATTTCTGAAAGGATGGTATCAGTTGAGAAACGAACTGACCATCTAGAAAAGGATGTCACTAATTTGCAAAAACAAGAAAAAAAGCAAGAAGGAATTATACAGGACCTAATGATAAAGGCTGAGGAACAGGAAAACATAACAAGGCAGAATAACCTGCGATTCCTGGGGCTCCCAGAAGGCGTTGAAGACAACGACCCAAGGGGGTATATAATTAAACTTCTTAAATCATCTATCCCCGAATTGCAAACCTGGGAACTAGAATGAGAAGTTCAAAGAGCTCATCGTTTTCCCCTAACGCAATCTAAGAAAACGCAGAACCAATCTAAATATCCAAGGGCAATGTTGGTATTTTTTGGAAATTTCTCACTTCGGGACTCTATATATGATCTAGCTCGTCCTACAAGCAAGAAAGAATATAATGGTAGTACATATTTTGTTAGACCAGATTTTGCCCACGCTGTTAAAACCTAGACTGCAGTGTCAACATTATCGGCGCCATCTTGCCCCCTTTTTGAGCCCATTCGTGCGCGTAAGCGGCAGCCATTTTAAATACCATGGCCTCTCTGCCCATCGCCGACAGCCAGCGCGTCTCTCTCTCTCTCTCCTGACCTCGCAAGCATCCCCCGCGCGCTGACAGCCCCCGCTCTCACATGCCTTGGGCCATAAACCCCTCTTCAGCACAACTCTGCCTCGGAACCCCATCCTGTTCCCAGCTCAACACCTCCCTCCATTCCTTTCATGATCCCGGGTCCTTTGATATAACCCCCTTTCCTCTGTGCCCGATTGTCTTACTCGTTCCCAGGCCGCCACCTGGCCCTGCGGATGCTTTTTATTGCCCCCCCATACAGTAGGAAGCTTCTCCCATCAAAGGATCCACGAGTTGATCACATACATTCCGTGAATCAGCGGAATGTCCAGCTGCGCAAACAATCATCACCTGTTGTGACCGGGGTGGGGACTTCAACTGTAAATGTGTGTGAGAACGGGCCTGAAGCGGGGATTCCGAGGATGTCCTTTCATACTTCAAAGCATTTGCAAGAATGTGCCACATGCAATAAACTGTAATAAAGATCATAAACCGGTGTATAAGAGGCCAGGCCTCAAAGATGCGGAGAGCACCTCGAGAAGATACCCTGTTGTCTGATTTGATGTGTTCTGCTCCGTCCGAATAAAACTTCTGTTTCCTGCCTTCCAGTCTCCAGCGCCTGCCTCTTTGTTTGGTAATTCGAGTGGTATAGAGGCGGTTAGCGCCGGGCAACTTTGAAAAAGGTCATCAGCCCTACCTTTTTCCACAATTGGCGTCCCAAACGTGTGGCCCATCAGTGACTCGTGGATCCAGTGGGAGAGGTCCTGACAACAGAGTGAACGACTGCAACGATCGGAAGAGCTCCTGTCCGATAGACCCTCGTCTGACAGCCGATCATCCGAACTTCACTGGTTCCGAACAGACCTCTCTCGAGTGATCTACGGTCCTGACTGGGAACCATCAGGAGTGCCGCGAAGATCACGAAGAAAAGAGGACGATCGGGCGCTGGATTCGGAAGACAAGAAACTGTCCATGCGGTCCGGGTAAGGTCGTGTAAACGCGACAAATTGCAAAATGATTGTTTGATTTGGATAATACTAGTATTACTCTTTTGTTGGTTCTTTTGGAGATTCACTGTCTGCAAACGGAGAAACGACAGGCTCTCTCTTTGCAAGCAGTGAAGGATAGGTAACGCAGACCTTTGTCCCCGTTGTAATCCGTCGTGCCTATCTTCCTCCCCCACTGATTGATTGTTTTGGCCCGAACTGTTGTTCGCGGATTGTTTTCTGGAGATTCTCTGTCTGCAAACAGGGAAGAACAGGTTCTCTCTTTGCAGGTAGTGAAAGGGTAGGTAACGCAGACTTTTGTCCCCGTTGTAACCCATCGTGCCTACTTATTCTCCCCATTGATTGTTTGATTGACCGAACATTGACTGTTCGATATTGGTTCTTTTGAGGTATTCACCGCCTGCAAACAACGAAGAATAAAAATATTCTGTCTAGTCTTTGCACGCAGTGATAAGATAGGTAGTGCAGACCTTTGTCCCCATTGTAATCCGTCATGCCTATCTTCTCCCTCCTGATTGGTAGCCTGTTTAGCCCGGACCGCTTATTAGAGATGAACCATCCAGCTCCACTGGAAGGCACCCCTAATAAGGACATGTTCATGAAGCATGGATTGATCGCTATAGCTTATAGCAAGCTGTGGCATAAATATACGAAGAAGGATCGGAAAAGTCAGTGGCCACTGATAGGATCTTTCGACGAAGATAAAATAAGCGCGCTAGAAACAGCCCTTTGGAAACACAAGACAACGCCCACTATGCTTGATAGTCTAGGCATGTGGCGCAAAGAAACCGGACAGCGTAAAAAGAGAAATGAAAGTAGGTTGGGAAAAGAGCTGTGAAAGGCAGCCCACCTAGCTGCTAAGAAATTAGAAGAAGAGATTAAGGAAAGAGAAGAAGCCAAACAGAAACTAGAGGTAGAGACATCAAGCCAGTGTCCGGTTAGAACACCTTCTACGCTCTATCCTGAATTGCCCTCGAAACAACGAGCCAACGATGATCTTTTGTTAGGTCCTCCGATCATCTACATGCCCCCTCCATATGCCCCTTCCCAACCCGTAGCACAGCACTCGCTACCCCCAAGCACAGACGAGAGTGGTACCAGAGCTTCGGTCCCCATGGCCTCTGCGCCGGTCGAACCCCTTGTACTAGATACAGCACAAGCGACAGTGTTAGATGACCCAGAGACCCGAAAGACAGATTCCACAAGGACGAACAGGTTAAGCAAAGATGAGCGAGCAGGGATCGACAAGGTAGTGAGGACAATGGTAGAAAGAATGGAGAGTGGAGAGCACATCACGGATATGTTCAACTCATATGCAGGGAGCCACAGACGGCATTTTGCCGTACGACTGTGTTACCATGCCCTGAATGGTTATGAGGACCGATATCGAGACAAAGGTCCCGAGAGCCTAACGACTCTGTATAGAAAGGTCGATATCGGGGATGAGGGCGAGTGTGACGTGACGGACCTCCTTACGCGTACGCTTGAGGTTTTCCGCCACCTCACTGAACAGGAATCGGAAGCTAAACCCACGACACACATAGCAACCGAACCACGAACTGAGGGAGCTAGCACCATGATGCCTATAAGAGAGGCTGCCCCCTACTGGGTTCCTCCACGAGGTCTAGGAACACACGATGACATCAACCACCAAGATGCAAGAGAGAGGGTAGTGTACAACTGGGTCTACCAGCCATGGGATCGGCAAGATATTCTAACGTTCCGGAAATCTCTGCCCGATTTACGTAAAAACCCCACTGCCTTCTACACTGAATTAGGTACAGCCCTAGGTTCAACGATTATGACCCTGGCTGACATCGACTTGTTTTTCGGGTTATGTCTGCCAGCTGATGTGTGGAAGCAAATCCGGAAAGTCGACCACCTTGAGCTGTTCGGACATACCTGGTCACAACTCGATGGCATAGATAGGCAACGAGAACCTAGACAGAAGCCTTTGAAATCCATTTTAGACCTCCCAGACAAAATTGTACAGAAATTGAAAACCCTGATCCCAGAAAAGAAAGTGGACTGGTCGATAGTAACGGCCTGTCGTCAGAAACCCCAGGAAGACGTATCGGAATACTTCTCCCGGTTTGAAACAGTGTTCTCCGATTACAGCGGCCAGGACATGACCACTGCAACCGGACACCATCTGTTTGTCCAGAATTATGTAAAGGGTTTGTCGCCGGAGGTCTCTCAGAAACTGCAGGCCAGTGAGAGTAGTTGGGCAGCCTCCAAACCTGCGGCTATCCTTCAGATGGCCCAATATTACGAGCACCAGAAAAATAAAAACGATAGAGCAACAGAGAAAAAGAAAAAAGACTTAAAAGAGAGGGTAATGATTGCACAGTTGCAAGGGGTGACTGTAGGGCGAGAGCAATACAAAGGGAACTTTCAGACAAATGTCCCTAGGAACGCACCCCCTAAAGACCGTACCCCAACACCCCACATTGGACGTAGAGACATTAGCGAGGACCAGTGTGCCTTCTGCAAAGGATTCGGCCATTGGAAATCCCAGTGTCCGGTTCTGTTGGAGATGAACAGAAATAGGGACCCCAAGGACGTAGCGGGTGGACCGAGAAATAGAGGACAGCAACGGGGGTCCGCAAATGACACGACTAACGATAGATCAAACAGACCAAACACATTTGACCGACCCCGACAGAACCAGTACCAGCAGTCTGACTGCGACGATGCCCACGACTTCGCATAGGACTGCCAAGGGTAAGGGAGGGATCCAGTCGAGCTCTATGTTGACCAGCAAGGTCCTTATGTCACCGCTAAGGTCCTGGGTACAAAGTCTCCATTTCTGGTAGACACTGGCGCGACACGTAGTGCGTTATCTAAACGACTGATTCCAAGGGCACCCTTGTCTGGCTCACTTGTAACATCGATAGGTTTCGATGGAACGCCCTCCACTAACCCTTTGTCCACACCGATCCCCTTTGACTTAGAGAACAACACAACTGACACGACGTTTTTGCTTTCCGCCAATACTCTTGACGCCATTATGGGACTTGACTTGCTGAAGCATTTCCGAGCGACTATTAGATGTTCCCAAGACGGAGTTCGAGTTTTTCTGTACGACAACCCCATTCTGATCAGACATTGCCCTTCCCGACGCATGTTTTCTATCACTGACACTGACTCGTCCCTACTTGACACTCTGCCTCCGTATCTGTGGGCCAAGACAGATTCGGACGTAGGACGCATGATGATTGACCCAGTGCACATCACTGTTCAACCGGACGCAATACTCCCAAAACTTCCACAATATCGGACATCGCCCGAGGGCGAGAAGGCATTGGTAAAGATTATTCAGTCACTGATAGACGCAGGAGTGGTAGAGGAAGTGGTTAGCAACGTTTGCAACAGCCCTATCTTGCCCGTCATCAAGAAACAAGGAGAGGGAGATGAGAAAGCATACCGCTTCATCATCGACCTTCGAGAGATCAACAAAGTAGTTGTACCCAAGTACCCCGTGGTCTCGGACATCACCACTATCCTGACTTTGATTCCTTCTACTGCCACCACCTTCACTGTCATTGACCTCAAAAATGCATTTTTCTCTATCCCCATCCACCCAGACAGCCGATATCTCTTTGGCTTCACCCTAAAAGCCCGCTCATATAGATTCTGTCGAGCACCCCAAGGCTACACAGAAAGTCCCAGCATCTACAGTCAGGCCCTCAAGAGACAACTGGATGAGGTCCAATTACCCGATGGAGTGGTGTTGATACAATACGTCGATGACATCCTTTTGGCGGCCGATACCACTCCACTAGCAGTCACAGCCACCATTCAACTCCTGCACTTCCTTGCGGAAAATGGCCACAAGGTCTACAAAAAGAAGTTGCAATTCTGCCAACCCCAGGTCACTTACTTAGGCCACCTTTTGTCCAAAGACGGAAGGAAACTTACTCCCGATCGGATCCAAACCATTCTTGAAACCCCTGTCCCTAAGACTCAGAAACAAGTCCGCTCCCTACTAGGCCTCACCTCCTTCTGTCGGCAGTGGTTGCCAAACTTCAGCCTCATTGTGAAACCGCTGCTTTCTCTGCTAGCTAAAGATGTCTCCTTCCCCCTCCCTTGGACCCCTGAATGCCAATCCTCCTTCATAGAGCTACGAGATGCCCTTTGTTCGGCCCCTGTCCTAGGTACCCCCGATTACACAAAGCCCTTCTCCCTCTTCACTCACAAAAAGGAGGGATGTGCTTTGTCTGTCTTGACTCAGTCCATTGGCCCAAAGCAACGACCATGCGCTTACTTCTCTGCCACTCTCGACCCCGTAGCCAGAGCCTTACCTGCCTGCCTTCGAGCTGTAGCTGCCGCTGCTATCTCTATCCGACAGAGTGAGGGGATCATGCTCTCGAATTCCCTCACGGTATTAGTACCCCACGCAGTTGACACCCTCCTCAACCAAACTAAGACGCAACACCTGACGAGTGCACGACTGACTGGATACGAACTGACTCTGCTTGCACCCCACATCACCCTGAAAAGATGCACCACACTGAACCCGGCAACTTTGTTGCCCCTACCGGAGAACGATCCAAATGTGTCCCCTGTACATGACTGCGTGACCCTCACGGACGAACAGACTAGAAGTAGGGTTGACCTCAGAGACACGGCTTTTCCTGACCCTGACGGAGAGCTGTGGGTGGATGGCTCTTGCATCAAACTCCCCGATGGCACCACTTCAGCTGCCTATGCAGTCACCACGGCCCGAACTGTAGTAGAGACAGACCGCATCACACAACAATCTGCACAGGCAGCAGAACTGATTGCCCTGACACGAGCCTGCATCCTAGCAGCAGGAACCACAGCAAACATTTACACCGACAGCCAGTATGCCTTCGGGGTGGTTCACCATTTTGGGCTCCTTTGGAAGGAAAGGGGATTCTTGACCTCACACGGCACCCCCATCTTACATGGAGATCTAGTCTCCGCCCTGATCGAAGCCGTCCTCCTCCCCAAACGACTTGCAGTCATCAAATGCCAGGCACACAAGAAGGTGACAGACATTATTGGACAGGGAAATGCACTAGCCGACACCACCGCTCGGACCACAGCTGAGAATAAGACGACGACACGCATGTACGTGACTAGGTCACAAGCAGAGAAATGGACAGACGCTAGAGACACTATTAGGGACATTCAAATGGCTAGCTCACAACACGAATTGACTGAATGGGCACGGGTGGGACTGAAAGACGAAGAAGGCTGCTGGCGGACAAAAGACACGAACAAATGGTTGCTACCTGACTCATACCTGATTCCCATATTGACTATGGCACACTCCCCTGCACACATAGGATCAGCCCCCATGATTGAACTTGTCTCCAGAGTTTGGCACAATGACAAAATCACAGACTCAGCCAAACGTCTGGTCCAACAATGCTTGATATGCTTGCAACATAACCCCGGGAAAGGAACTGTGGTACCCCGGGGAGGGTTTGGGGTTCCCAATCACCCATTTGAAGTCCTACAAATGGACTACATCCAACTAGACAGATGCCAAGGCCTGAAATACGTACTTGTTGTGGTGTGTGCATTCAGCAAATGGGTGGAAGCATACCAAACCGTGATAACACTGCTATGGCCACAGCAAAAGTACTGTTAAAGGAATTTTTCCCTCGCTACGGCCTTTGTCGAATTTTGTGGAGCGACAATGGCCCCCACTTCGTAGCTTAAGTTATCCAGCTCATCTTGAAAGGGCTGGGTGTAAAACAGAAGTTCCACGTAGTCTTCCACCCCCAGTCTGCTGGACTTGTTGAGCGACACAATGCCACACTAAAACTAAAACTAGCCAAGATAGTGGCTACCACAGGACTGAAATGGCCAGACGCTCTCCCACTGGCATTGCTATCGATGCGTTCCACCCCCACCAAACACCACTTGACACCTTACGAGGTCGTTTTCGGCCGACCTATGAGCGTCTGGTCTGCACCAAAACCGACTTCCATTCATGACGTTCCGGACGTCCTAATGTCTGATTACTTGTATAAATTGAGTGAAACTCTGTCTGTCATTCACCAACAGGTGCTGCATGCCATCCCTGACGCTTCCAGGGGTCCCGGACACAACCTGCAACCCGGGGACTTCATCCTGATAAAGAACTTCCAGCGCGCCAAGAGTCTGGAACCCCGGTGGACGGGCCCCTGGCAAGTCCTACTCACCACCCGAACAGCTCTTCGAGTGGAAGGAAAGCGGACCTGGGTGCATGCGCACCACTGCAAACGGATTCCCCCGACTCTGACGATGACCGAAGACGTGACCACCCAGGAAGAGCTCCTGAACAAAGACCGACCATCGCTGAATTGCTACCCAGACACAGAGACACTTGAACTTGCAAAGATTCCTGACCCTACCGTGCCATCCAAAGAAGGGTATAACCTGCGACGAAAGGAGAGAGTTTCGGCTAAGCAGACCATTGACTAAGTCATAATTCTCAGATCGGTGGCCTAACACTACAAAGGCTGTCAGGAGAGAAAGTCAGACGAGGTCTTTGGTTCTGCCCGCTACCGAGCTCCCTTGAAGATGATGGAAGCGCCCGATAAGAAGGTGATGGAAGCAACCGGACATACGAAAATTCGCTACAGAAACTCAAAGACAGACAGATTCCACAGTTCAAAGACAATTGCACTTTTTATCACGATCCTCTTCTGCCTTCTCCTCATGACCACACTCTGGATTGTGGAAGAAAATGCACCTGCTCATGAGACATTCCTGACCACTGCACAGCCTACCACCATGAAGGAACATTATTTAATCTCTCTCTCTCCCCAACTCAGAGAAAGGCGAAAGGAGTTTTGGAACAACTCCTTTGTACAGCTGCTGCACCAGCACAATCTTGCCACCAATGCCACCAACTGCTGGATCTGTGGGTTGCTACCCCACGCCACTGGACATTCGATACCCTTCATCCCTTCACCCTTCTCAATTCACGGCTCCTGCCTTGCTTGGCTGATCCTCCTGCAAGAGAGCTATAGGGACAATGCCAAACGAAGACACATTTCTGCCCGCAGACCTTCAACGACTCTATCCACATGGACATCCCTGCCAAAGAACGAATTGAAATGCAGGTGTTCAACAATCCGACCAGACCCACCTTCTCCTACCTTCGGAAGCGAACAGCCGCCACCCTGACTGTGGCCCTATCTGTCATCAACGTCACAGGCCTTATGTGCATAGAAGGGCTTGGGACACAGCTGGTGGGCCGCAGTGCTTGCCACTTCACCAGAACTTTGGACTCCACCGATCCACCTTCCTTTGTATCCTCTCCAAACGTGTACTTCGTTTGCGGCACAAAAGCCTACACCTGGCTCCCCAAAGGCTGGGGGGGGCACCTGTTTTATCTCCTTCGTCCTTCCTCCGACCTATGTGGCTCCAGCGAATCACCATAGACAAAAACGAGCCAAGGACATTGAACAAGCCGACTCTACAGGAGCACAGTTCCTCGACGCAATGAAGGGACTTGTTCCACTCTGGGGCCCGATGGCGAACAGCCGTGCCATCCGACATCTGACTCAGGCAGTCGAGACAACAATGAACATCACAGCTGGTATCCTTGCAAACAACACAGCCGAGCTTCAAGCGGTCTGCCTGGTGGCTCTCCAGAACCGCCTTGTTCTAGATGTGGTTCTAGCGGATCGTGGTGGAGCATGCCGCATTATTGGGTCCAGCTGCTGTACATATATACCGGACAATTCACCCTCAGTGTACAACGCCATCGAACATCTCCACAGACTCTCCTCAGAAGTTCACCAGGAGCAGGAAGAATGGTCGCTTGGTGGATGGTTTTGGAGTACTGTTAAGAACTGGGGCTGGAGACTGTTTACCATTATCCTGATTCCTGTGGTTGTAATATGTGGGTTCTGCTTAGGAATTCAATGCCTGCCGCCTCTTTGTTCGTTATGTGCGAATTGTATCTGCCCTAAGACTGTGGACTTTGGAAAGGAACGCATGGGAGCACTGTATGATGTTGAGGTTAGGAATTTAATGCAGATAGACATTGAGTAGACAAGCTGGCTAGATATGTTGAAAAGGGAGGGCTGTTAAAACCTAGACTGCAGTGTCAACATTATCGGCGCCATCTTGCCCCCTTTTTGAGCCCATTCGTGCGCGTAAGCGGCAGCCATTTTAAATACCATGGCCTCTCTGCCTATCGCCGACAGCCAGCGCGTCTCTCTCTCTCTCCTGCTCTCCTGACCTCGCAAGCATCCCCCGCGCGCTGACAGCCCCCGCTCTCACATGCCTTGGGCCATAAACCCCTCTTCAGCACAACTCTGCCTCGGAACCCCATCCTGTTCCCAGCTCAACACCTCCCTCCATTCCTTTCATGATCCCGGGTCCTTTGATAAAACCCCCTTTCCTCTGCGCCCGATTGTCTTACTCGTTCCCAGGCCGCCACCTGGCCCTGTGAATGCTTTTTATTGCCCCCCCCATACAGTAGGAAGCTTCTCCCATCAAAGGATCCACGAGTTGATCAAAGCCCCCACCCCATGAGATCCGATCAACCACATACATTCCGTGAATCGGCGGAATGTCCAGCTGCGCAAACAATCATCACCTGTTGTGACCGGGGTGGGGACTTCAACTGTAAATGTGTGTGGGAACGGGCCTGAAGCGGGGATTCCGGGGATGTCCTTTCATACTTCAAAGCATTTGCAAGAATGTGCCACATGCAATAAACTGTAATAAAGATCATAAACCGGTGTATAAGAGGCCAGGCCTCAAAGATGCGGAGAGCACCTCGAGAAGATACCCTGTTGTCTGATTTGATGTGTTCTGCTCCGTCGGAATAAAACTTCTGTTTCCTGCCTTCCAGTCTCCAGCGCCTGCCTCTTTGTTTGGTAATTCGAGTGGTATAGAGGCGGTTAGCGCCGGGCAACTTTGAAAAAGGTCATCAGCCCTACCTTTTTCCACAACGCAACCGTGGAAAGGAGATAGAGGCTGAGGCAGCTATTCAATCCTTTTGAACAGATTGGTGCTAAAGTATATTCACAAAACCCAGCAAGACTGAAAATAATATTCAGAGGATCGACCCGGAGCTTCACCAGTGAAATACAAGCAGAAAATTACCTTAAAGAAATCTCTGAGACTTTAAAAAAAATAGAACTGGAATATGAACAAGAACTAATTTCTCTTCTTTTTTGTGGTTTAAACAATAAGTGTCATATTAAGAATATTTCACCCGTGAAAAATAACAGGGGGGGGAGGAAATATATATATTAATCGCTACTCACACATGAAATAATATATGAACACTTTAACAGGAGGAGTAAAAATAAAAAAAAAAAAGGGAAGAGGGGGGAAAAAGAAAAAAGAAAAAACCTTGATCTCAAAGACTTTTTTCTGTAAGGAAATATTACAGTGATGCAGGGCTAGGGGGGGAGTGAACTGAGGCGTACTGATCAACGGGCGCCCACACCTGGATCAGGCAGGACCCAGGATGCCTCAAGGGGAGGTAAGGGGAGGGGAGGGGTGGGGGCAACCAAACAGGCAACTAATCAGCTCAGAATCTATGATTGACATAGTTGCGAGAAAAATTGAAAAAACAGGCATTTTTTCACTACTAAAAAGTGCAAATATCAATATATACAAAAAAATTGTCTAATACCTATAAATGGCTAAACTAAAAATCTTGAGTATCAATATATGTGGGCTTAATGATCTTAGGAAGCGACAAAAAATAGCAATTGGCCTCCAATCAACCAAGGCAGATATTGTTTGTTTGCAGGAGACTCATATTGAGGGGTCCCAAATACACATATTAAAAAATGTGGGTTATAGACTAGTTGTTGCTACAACTCAGGCAAATAAAACACGGGGGTAGCTATTTTGCCACGGGGTGGTATAATACGCTTTACAAGATCTGCTGCAGATTCTTGTGGCAGATGGGCAATTACTGAGGGTATATGTGCTGAAGGGAAAAAGATCACAATTTGCTCAGTTTATGGCTGTGTTTTTGATGACCCCGAATTATTACTGTTTTTATCAAATGAACTAGCTCATTGGCCGGTACCCATGGTTATTTGTGGTGATTTTAATATTAACCTCCCAACAAATTGGTTTTCTGGCCATAACTTCAACTATCAAGGAAGGAAACCTAAAACTTTCAAAGCCTTGGAATTACTTTGTAATACTCATGGGTTAGCAGATTGCTGGGAGATAAAACACCCTTATAACCCAGGCTATACTTTCTTTTCTCATCCTCATCAAAAACTAGCCAGACTGGATTACTTTTTTGTTTCACACACCATTGTATCTAGCTGCTCAATAGATCGGTTACCAAGGGTTCTTTCTGACCACAATCCTTTACTTATGTGCATGAATATGGAGACGATACAATCAGATCGTAGCTTGTGGACCTTTGAAAGATCTTTATTGCACAACGAAAAATACTGTATACATATGGAGAATTGGATCTCAGAATTTTTAAAGTTTAATGTGGGTAGTGCCCCTTTGGATGTGGTCTGGGACACATTGAAAGCAGGTATAAGGGGCGAAACTCTTAGATTTTCCATCAACAATAATAAAGAAGAAAAACTAAAGCTGTTAAACTTACAGGAAGACTTAATAAGAAGGGAAGAAGCCCTTGCTAGAGCGGTGCAATGTGGAGTCAATGTAGAAAGGACGGTACGAGAGGTAGCGATTGGAAGGAATCTAATATCTGAAATATATACTACCAAAGCAATCAGTAAAGCGGTAGTGAACAGGGAAAAAACCTACGAACTGAGTGAGCGGGTGGGTCATCAATTAGCTATTGGTATTAGACAACAGAATTCAGAAAATATGATTAAAGCAATTAGAGATCCTGTCCATGGATTAACTCATGATCCTAAAGAAATCAGAGAAGCTTTTAAGCGTTATTACTCGGATCTCTATACTGAGATAGGTAATAGCCAGGTCAGTATTGATGAATATCTAGAATTGACTACACGCCCCCGTTTATCTCAATCGGATCAAGATATTCTCTTGGTCATTCCGGATTGGATAGAAATTCTACTCTCAATGAATAGTCTTCCGTCGGGTAAAGCAACAGGCCTTGATGGAATCCCTACTGAATTCTATGTCAGATTTAGCAACAAACTGAAAGATATTCTTACTAACTTAATGATTCATATCTTTCAAGGTGGACGCCCTCCGGCATCCTGGGCCAGGGCGGAAATTATTGTCTTTGCCAAAAAAAATAAGGATCCTACGGAACTTGGTGCATATCGACCAATCACTTTAATCAACAACGATTCCAAAATATATTCTAAATTATTAGCCTGTAGATTGTCGCCTTTAATCCATAAAATTGTATCCATTAGACAACATGGATTTGTACCAGGGAGATCAACCACAGACCATATTCAGAGGGTGATCACGCTTTTCGACATGGCTGAAGTGGCAGGAGACCCTATGGCCTTGATATTGCTAGATGCTGAAAAAGCATTCGATAGGGTCTCCTGGCAGTATCTATGGACAAAAAAAAAAACCCACAGAAACCTGTGTTATGGGGAGCACTATTCACTCACTCACAATTACGTGATTTGTTTTTTCTTATTTTGCATACATATTTTCAATCCAACTAAAACATGATAAATTTATCAAACTTGTTATTCATCACGAGTCCAACTAGGATGTTCACAAAATATATACACAGTCTTAATGATCAGACTGAGAACATAAACAAACAAGGAAAGTACATTCTCATCAGACGGTGATTGTATTTTCTTTCTTCAAAGTTGTTTTTATTCTTCTTATTCATCAATCAATGTAATAGTTTGAGTTCTTCAAGCAACTCTCCATCATTCAACATATGAAGACATATCCCAATGCATTTCGGTATGCGCCTTCGTCAGGGGGATGTTCTACAAGTAACATAAAAATCTATCACATATATACCAAAAAGGATACAATATTCACAGTTACAAATCTGTAGATCTCATTATTAAAAAATTTATCTTAAACAGCAACCAGAAGATCTCCTAGTGTATTATGCACATCCCATGTGAGATCAAAAATCATGCTCATAAAAGTTCACCTACCACCTTATAAACCAAACCAAAAAATTGGTGAACAGCCCAACTCCAGCGCCACCTCCTAATAACTACATGCAAACTAAACAAACCTCAACGTAAAAAACCAAGTGAGTCACCAAATATTCTGGAATTCAAGAAGTGTCATTTCTGGGCACTCTTACCTTCACTCACAACAATCAAGCCAGCAAAGATAAAAAGTCCGTGCTTCCCTTTTCTAAAAAACAATGATGAAAACCTTAGTGCATTGCCTGCATTGTTTCATGACTAGCTTATGCACTGCGGACAGAGCCAGTACTTACTCAGTCTTCCAGACCCCACTGTTGGATCCTTATAACGCTATTCTAGTTGAGTAGTGCCTTTCGTCTGTAACACATTAAAAGAAAGTCTCCTTAGGACTTAAAAGGTTTGTGTTGCAATCTAGCGTTCTTCCTAATCAATGTTGTATCGTCTTACCTCTATCTTCTAAATCATGCGCACCGAGTAACTCTGGGATTCTCTTGCTCTGTGGCTTTCTCGCTAGATCGAAAAGTGCTCACGACGCCAGTATATGGCGTCTGACGTCAAGCTTCTAGGGACATAGAAAACTGACTACACGCCTATTCTTACTCTTCCAAAATGGCGATTGTTTACTTCCTACTCGGTAAAATACGAGTTGAAAATTACCTGATCCCATTCCTTAAAACTGAAAATCGAAACTGTACATATATTGAGTTAGAGAAATAAATGTGACAATAATGTATGTGTGGAATTAATACAGCTCCGTGTTTACAAAAACATGTGAGATTTTATGAGCATGAATGTCAAGGACACCTGAATGTGATATAAACAAAGACATATAAAATACAGATACCAAGCATGTGTATTAAAGCACAATTTTACAGGAAACAAATCATCTCAATCTTATCATTGAGTCCATAGGGAATCAACGTCCTAAGGGACTTTATCCAGTATGTTTCTCTTTGTGCCAACAGTCTAGTTGTGTCAACATGTGGTTTTTCCACCATTCTCTCTAACACAGTGAATTTTAATTGAGGTATCGTGTGACCCCTCTCATGCCAATGTTCAGCCAAACATGATTTCATATTCTTTGTACGTATCATACTTTTAGGTTCGGTCATCCGAACCTTCACCTTCCTTGTTGTGCGTCCAACATAAACAAGTCCACATGGACATTTGATTGCATATATTAGAATACTAGAATTACAATCAGATGTATGTCTCAAGGTTATCTTTTTGCCTGTTTGGGGGTGAGCAAATGAGTTGCCTACCAGTACGTTACCACAATGGCCACAGTTTTGGCATTTCATCATGCCTTTCTGACCCAAATCTGCACTTTCATGCTTGCGACCTTTCAAAATCTCCCTAATGTTCCTCGACCTGGAGTGTGCAAACAGAGGTTTGTCTAGAAATACCTGCCTAAAATCAGGTTCTCGCTCAATAATTTCCCATTGTTTCCTGATACATCTTTTTATAGCCGCTGCGGCTGTGGAAAATTTTAATACATAGACTTCCCTCCTGTTTTTACCTCTTTCGCTTTTTTCCAACATAGTGGATCTGGGCATGGTCCTTACTCTGTTCTCGGCTTGGTCAAGAACTGTGTCCGGGTACCCCCTTGTTTTGTATTCTGTTCGCATTCTCATGATGGTCTCAAATCCTTGATTCTCATCTGAACAAATCCTTCTTGCCCTGATAAATTGTGACAGTGGTAGGTGTCTTTTTAAAGATTCGGAATAAAAACTATCAAAGTGTAGGGCATTGTTTCTATCTGTTGCCTTCTTGAATACACTTGTCACGAGTGTGTTCCCTTTTCTTGTGATCATGATATCAAGATAACTTAATTGTTCTGAACTGATGGTATATGTGAATTTGATAAAGGCATGACAGTTGTTTAACTCATGGAGTTGTGCTCGTAATTTCTCTTCTGGTCCTTTCCACACTATCAGTATATCATCGATATACCTTAGGTATAGTGCTACATGTTTTTGCCATTTTTCTTCCTGTAATATGTGCTGATCTTCAAATTTGGACATGAACATATTGGCATATGTGGGTGCCCCGGTAAACCCCATAGAGGTACCCGTCTTTTGTAGAAAAAAACAGTTCTGCCACTGAAAGTATCCATGGTATAAACAGAATTGCAGTAATTCAAGAAGAGAAATGTTGTGACTCTCCTCATAATCGTGTCTCAAAAGCATCCACTCTGCTGCCTCTAGACCTTCCATATGAGGGATCGAGGTGTACAGGGCTGAAACGTCAACCGCGCACAACCACAGTTCCTCATTCTCAGAGATAGGCACTTTCTGCAATTTTCGTAAACAATCCGTGGTGTCTTGTACAAAAGTTGACCATTGCTGCACCAAAGGTTGCATAAAATGGTCTAAATATCTCCCTAGTGGTTCATGTAGTGACCCACATCCCGCCACAATGGGTCGGAATGGTGGGTCTTCCGGGTCTTTGTGCATCTTAGGCAACATATATATATGTGGCCTATTGGGATGTTCTGTAATCAGATACCTTCTTGTTTGTTCATCAATCCTACCTAGCTCAATGGCTTTTTTTAGAATTTCGGATAAAATTCTCTGGAACTCCATTGTGGGGTCTGTCTCTAAGTGTATATAGGTGTTGGTGTCCTGCACATGTTGATCTACCTTCTGATGGTAATAGGCAGAGTTGAGCACCACTAGTGCTCCGCCTTTGTCTGCGGATACTATAGTCAGTGTCTCATTAGAGGCCAATTCATTTAATGCCATGGTCTCCTGTCTGGTCAAATTTCTTTTTGTTTTTCCATGATGTTTTATTTCAGCAAAATCTTTTTTTATCAACGTTTCAAAAAGATCTAGAGCTTTATGTGTCATGGGTGGCATAAACGTGCTTTTAGGTTTGAATATTCTAGTTTCTGAAGTGTCTGCCATAGGTTCAGGATTCTCTGTGGCTATTTGATAAAAGAACCACATGAGTCTCAACTTCCTCATAAATTTAAAAAAAAGACTTCAGTCTCAAGATCATTGCTTTGGTACGTCGGCACAAAAGACATGCCCTTGCTCAATACTGCTATTTGTGTGGGAGTTAGTTGGTTTACCGGGGAACCCACATATGCCAATATGTTCATGTCCAAATTTGAAGATCAGCACATATTACAGGAAGAAAAATGGCAAAATCATCTAGCACTATACCTAAGGTATATCGATGATATACTGATAGTGTGGAAAGGACCAGAAGAAAAATTACGAGCACAACTCCATGAGTTAAACAACTGTCATGCCTTTATCAAATTCACATATACCATCAGTTCAGAACAATTAAGTTATCTTGATATCATGATCACAAGAAAAGGGAACACACTCGTGACAAGTGTATTCAAGAAGGCAACAGATAGAAACAATGCCCTACACTTTGATAGTTTTCATTCCGAATCTTTAAAAAGACACCTACCACTGTCACAATTTATCAGGGCAAGAAGGATTTGTTCAGATGAGAATCAAGGATTTGAGACCATCATGAGAATGCGAACAGAATACAAAACAAGGGGGTACACGGACACAGTTCTTGACCAAGCCGAGAACAGAGTAAGGACCATGCCCAGATCCACTATGTTGGAAAAAAGCGAAAGAGGTAAAAACAGGAGGGAAGTCTATGTATTAAAATTTTCCACAGCCGCAGCGGCTATAAAAAGATGTATCAGGAAACGATGGGAAATCATTGAGCAAGAACCTGATTTTAGGCAGGTATTTCTAGACAAACCTCTGTTTGCACACTCAAGGTCGAGGAACATTAAGGAGATTTTGAAAGGTCGCAAGCATGAAAGTGCAGATTTGGGTCAGAAAGGCATGATTAAATGCCAAAACTGTGGCCATTGTGGTAACGTACTGGTAGGCAACTCATTTGCTCACCCCCAAACAGGCAAAAAGATAACCTTGAGACATACATCTGATTGTAATTCTAGTGTTCTAATATATGCAATCAAATGTCCATGTGGACTTGTTTATGTTGGACGCACCACAAGGAAGGTGAAGGTTCGGATGACCGAACATAAAAGTATGATACGTACAAAGAATATGAAATCATGTTTGGCTGAACATTGGCATGAGAGGGGTCACACGATACCTCAATTAAAATTCACTGTGTTAGAGAGAATGGTGGAAAAACCACATGTTGACACAACTAGACTGTTGGCACAAAGAGAAACATACTGGATAAAGTCCCTTAGGATGTTGATTCCCTATGGACTCAATGATACGATTGAGATGATTTGTTTCCTGTAAAATTGTGCTTTAATACACATGCTTGGTATCTGTATTTTATATGTCTTTGTTTATATCACATTCAGGTGTCATTGACATTCATGCTCATAAAATCTCACATGTTTTTGTAAACACAGAGCTGTATTAATTCCACACATACATTATTGTCACATTTATTTCTTTAACGCAATATATGTACAGTTTCGGTTTTCAGTCTTTAGGAATGGGATCAGGTAATTTTCAACTCGTATTTTACCGAATAGGAAGTAAACAATCGCCATTTTGGAAGAGTAAGAATAGGCGTGTAGTCCGTTTTCTATGTCCCTAGAAGCTTGACGTCAGACGCCATATACTGGCGTCGTGAGCACTGTTCGATCTAGCGAGAAAGCCACAGAGCGAGAGAATCCCAGAGTTACTCGGTGCGCATGATGTAGAAGATAGAGGTAAGACGATACAACATAGATTAGGAAGAACGCTAGATTGCAACACAAACCTTTTAAGTCCTAAGGAGACTTTCTTTTAATGTGTTACAGACGAAAGGCACTACTCAACTAGAATAGCGTTATAAGGATCCAACAGTGGGGTCTGGAAGACTGAGTAAGTACTGGCTCTGTCCGCAGTGCATAAGCTAGTCATGAAACAATGCAGGCAATGCACTAAGGTTTTCATCATTGTTTTTTAGAAAAGGGAAGCACAGACTTTTTATCTTTGCTGGCTTGATTGTTGTGAGTGAAGGTAAGAGTGCCCAGAAATGGCACTTCTTGAATTCCAGAATATTTGGTGACTCACTTGGTTTTTTACGTTGAGGTTTGTTTAGTTTGCACGTAGTTATTAGGAGGTGACGCTGGAGTTGGGCTGTTCACCAATTTTTCGGTTTGGTTTATAAGGTGGTAGGTGAACTTTTATGAGCATGATTTTTGATCTCACATGGGATGTGCATAATACACTAGGAGATCTTCTGGTTGCTGTTTAAGATTAATTTATTTAATAATGATATCTACAGATTTGTAACTGTGAATATTGTATCCTTTTTGGTATATATGTGATAGATTTTTATGTTACTTGTAGAACATACCCCTGACGAAGGTGCATACCGAAATGCATTGGGATATGTCTTCATATGTTGAATGATGGAGAGTTGCTTGAAGAACTCAAACTATCACATTGAGTGATGAATAGGAAGAATAAAAACAACTTTGAAGAAAGAAAATACAATCACCGTCTGATGAGAATTTACTTTTCTTGTTTGTTTATGTTCTCAGTCTGATCATTAAGACTGTGTATATATTTTGTGAACATCCTAGTTGGACTCGTGATTAATAACAAGTTTGATAAATTTATCATGTTTTAGTTGGATTGAAAATATGTATGCAAAATAAGAAAAAACAAATCACGTAATTGTGAGTGAGTGGATAGTGCTCCCCATAGCACAGGTTTCTGTGGTTTTTTTTTTCAGTTGTACTAACTTGACTAGGGGCTAGTCAAGATATGGGTCAGCACCAGATATAATTGATGAAATTCAAGTTAAATTGATAAGAGTCAGGAGTGCATATCACTTAACACTGTTTGAATATTTTACTGCTTTAGCTCCATTTGTGATTTGCACCCACATGTAAAGATGGATTTTGATGAAATAGCCCAGATGACAAAGAATCAAGCGGATGTAAAAGGCTACACAGCTGAGGAAGCCGAGAACATTTACACGCTTATTAAAGAAACCAGAGATCTAAAAACTAAACCAGGCACCACAACACAATTAATTAAACAACTACAGTACACGTTACGTAAAGAAATCAATCAGAGGCTCCACGCCACAACCCTGATACAATACCATAGGGTTAAACGCATCCCTAGGGGACTGCGGATTTCATTGAGACCAATGTTGTTTAAATTTAATAAACAATTTCTAGCAAGATGGTTCGCGATATTGAACAAATGTTCACTTGATTTAGTACTTCTTATAGTTGAAGAGCTGTCCAATGTTTGAAGGAGCTAGAGGTAGAGATTAATGATATGAAAACGGAATTGTCCACACGGATGTCTGCTGAGGATATGGATAAGACTCTGAAAGAAATTAATGACAAATTAGATGAACACACAAAGGAATTCCATGAAAGAAAATTGCGGAAGTTTAAGCGAGACACATTAGATTATAAGTTGGATGAGGTATACAGCTGGGCCGACAACTATGCGCAAAGAAGGGCATTTAGAAAACCAACTGAAAATACCTCAGAAGAGAGTTTAGCCACAGATCAAGATACTCTACCCACACGTCCCTCAGTAGAGACAACAGCAGCGGGCGCATGCGTAGAAAGCACGGCAAGCAATCAGAGTAGGCAGCCTTTTTTAGAAGGGGGCGACAGTTCCAATCATCCACCGGACGAACAAGCACAACACATACAAAGCAAAACAAACGAACAAGGAGGGGACAAGGCAAAAAAACAAGATGTAGTAAGATGCAACCCAAAGAGGAATTGATCATGAACATCTCAGATACTGCCCTAATTCCCACACAAATAGCAGTATTGAGCAAGGGCATGTCTTTTGTGCCGACGTACCAAAGCAATGATCTTGAGACTGAAGTCTCTTTTTTTAAATTTATGAGGAAGTTGAGACTCAGGTGGTTCTTTTATCAAATAGCCACAGAGAATCCTGAACCTATGGCAGACACTTCAGAAACTAGAATATTCAAACCTAAAAGCACGTTTATGCCACCCATGACACATAAAGCTCTAGATCTTTTTGAAACGTTGATAAAAAAAGATTTTGCTGAATTAAAACATCATGGAAAAACAAAAAGAAATTTGACCAGACAGGAGACCATGGCATTAAATGAATTGGCCTCTAATGAGACACTGACTATAGTATCCGCAGACAAAGGCGGAGCACTAGTGGTGCTCAACTCTGCCTATTACCATCAGAAGGTAGATCAACATGTGCAGGACACCAACACCTATATACAGTTAGAGACAGACCCCACAATGGAGTTCCAGAGAATTTTATCCGAAATTCTAAAAAAAGCCATTGAGCTAGGTAGGATTGATGAACAAACAAGAAGGTATCTGATTACAGAACATCCCAATAGGCCACATATATATATGTTGCCTAAGATGCACAAAGACCCGGAAGACCCACCATTCCGACCCCTTGTGGCGGGATGTGGGTCACTACATGAACCACTAGGGAGATATTTAGACCATTTTATGCAACCTTTGGTGCAGCAATGGTCAACTTTTGTACAAGACACCACGGATTGTTTACGAAAATTGCAGAAAGTGCCTATCTCTGAGAATGAGGAACTGTGGTTGTGCACGGTTGACGTTTCAGCCCTGTACACCTCGATCCCTCATATGGACGGTCTAGAGGCAGCAGAGTGGATGCTTTTGAGACACGATTATGAGGAAATTCACAACATTTTTCTTCTTGAATTACTGCAATTCTGTTTATACCATGGATACTTTCAGTGGCAGAACTGTTTTTTTCTACAAAAGACGGGTACCTCTATGGGGTTTACCGGGGCACCCACATATGCCAATATGTTCATGTCCAAATTTGAAGATCAGCACATATTACAGGAAGAAAAATGGCAAAAACATGTAGCACTATACCTAAGTTATATCGATGACATACTGATAGTGTGGAAAGGACCAGAAGAAAAATTACGAGCACAACTCCATGAGTTAAACAACTGTCATGCCTTTATCAAATTCACATATACCATCAGTTCAGAACAATTAAGTTATCTTGATATCATGATCACAAGAAAAGGGAACACACTCGTGACAAGTGTATTCAAGAAGGCAGCAGATAGAAACAATGCCCTACACTTTGATAGTTTTCATTCCGAATCTTTAAAAAGACACCTACCACTGTCACAATTTATCAGGGCAAGAAGGTTTTGTTCAGATGAGAATCAAGGATTTGAGACCATCATGAGAATGCGAACAGAATACAAAGCAAGGGTGTACCCGGACACAGTTCTTGACCAAGCCGAGAACAGAGTAAGGACCATGCCCAGATCCACTATGTTGGAAAAAAGCGAAAGAGGTAAAAACAGGAGGGAATTCTATGTATTAAAATTTTCCACAGCCGCAGCGGCTATAAAAAGATGTATCAGGAAACGATGGGGAATCATTGAGCAAAAACCTGATTTTAGGCAGGTATTTCTAGACAAACCTCTGTTTGCACACTCCAGGTCGAGGAACATTAAGGAGATTTTGAAAGGTCGCAAGCATGAAAGTGCAGATTTGGGTCAGAAAGGCATGATGAAATGCCAAAACTGTGGCCATTGTGGTAACGTACTGGTAGGCAACTCATTTGCTCACCCCCAAACAGGCAAAAAGATAACCTTGAGACATACATCTGATTGTAATTCTAGTGTTCTAATATATGCAATCAAATGTCCATGTGGACTTGTTTATGTTGGACGCACCACAAGGAAGGTGAAGGTTCGGATGACCGAACATAAAAGTATGATACGTACAAAGAATATGAAATCATGTTTGGCTGAACATTGGCATGAGAGGGGTCACACAATACCTCAATTAAAATTCACTTTGTTAGAGCGAATGGTGGAAAAACCACATGTTGACACAACTAGACTGTTGGCACAAAGAGAAACATACTGGATAAAGTCCCTTAGGACGTTGATTCCCTATGGACTCAATGATAAGATTGAGATGATTTGTTTCCTGTAAAATTGTGCTTTAATACACATGCTTGGTATCTGTATTTTATATGTCTTTGTTTATATCACATTCAGGTGTCATTGACATTCATGCTCATAAAATCTCACATGTTTTTGTAAACACGGAGCTGTATTAATTCCACACATACATTATTGTCACATTTATTTCTCTAACGCAATATATGTACAGTTTCGGTTTTCAGTTTTTAGGAATGGGATCAGGTAATTTTCAACTCGTATTTTACCGAGTAGGAAGTAAACAATCGCCATTTTGGAAGAGTAAGAATAGGCGTGTAGTCGGTTTTCTATGTCCCTAGAAGCTTGACGTCAGACGCCATATACTGGCGTTGTGAGCACTGTTCGATTTAGCGAGAAAGCCACAGAGCGAGAGAATCCCAGAGTTACTCGGTGCGCATGATTTAGAAGATAGAGGTAAGACGATACAACATAGATTAGGAAGAACGCTAGATTGCAACACAAACCTTTTGTCACGGCTCGCGGCGTTGCCGCGGCCGGCCATTTCCGCAATCACACACGGGAGGCCGGGATACTCACTTCCGGCGGAAGTCGAGTACCCGGTCTAGTCACCAGGCAGCAAGGCTCAGAAGCACTTCCGGGGGAAAACGCATAAACCTCGCGTTTCCCGCCGGCTGAGTGCTTCGGATTCCAGTACCTTGCTGGGACACTGTTTGCCGAGACCTGCATGCCCTTCCAAGCTCTCTTCTGCTGACTCACGGAGAGCCGCGCTGAAGGGATACTTTGTTTCAGCTGCCTTCCCGGAGAGCCGCGCTGAAAAGATACTTTGTTTCAAACTGCCTTCCCGGAGAGCCGCGCTGAAAAGATACTTTGTTTCTGCTGCCTTCTCGGAGAGCCGAGCTGAAGGGATACTTTGATTCTTACCCTTCTAGGAGGCAAGCCGCGCTGAAGCGCTACCTTGTCTCAGAAAGCGCCACGCAGGAGCGCTTGTGCAATTATTCACCTGGGGGTTCCAGGAAAAGCTCATTTTTTGTTTTCATGACCCTTGGTGCGCAGGAGCGCCCTAAGGGTGTACATTGAACCTAGGATTGTGTTTTGGGTGTACACTTTAGTTTTCCCACTGCGCAGGAGCGCCATTGGGAATAACCCTGCCTACAGACCCTGTCACCTTACCAGGGATACCACATACCTGGGTGGTTGTTTCCGGTTTTCAGCTACCCGCGCAGGAGCGCTTTCATTTTGTTTTAGCTTGGGTGAACGCGCAGGGGCGCTTTATTTAGTGTGCACTTGGCGATATCGCGCAGGAGCGCCTTCCTCGCTATTCACATCCGGAGCTACACTCATCGGGGAACATTCGTTTCAAGAGCCTTGGTGAGTCCTCAAGGGTAACTGGTCCTGTGTGTGTGTATGTGGGGTGGTTCCTTTTCGGGTCTGCTTCACTTTCTGATCTTTCTTGTTCTGGTTTCCAGTGACACCGGGACGCCCCACCAGCTCCACGCCATCCTTAACCCTACACCCTGGCTCCCATCCCTGCGTCCATCTCATCCCTGCTGGGTATAATCGTCCACGAGGGTCAGGTGGGTACAGGGACGGGTGCTCTTGTCGCCTCTGCGGAATCGCGCCACAAGCAAAGGTAAGACTTGTGGGGCAAACCTGACAGAATCCGAAGCCCACGAAAACTATTCCGCCCAGACGACATGAGCGATCAGGAAGTCACTCTGCAAGACATCGCGGTCATGCTGGCTGCCATGCAAACAGAGAACCTCGCCCTCCGCCAGGACATAACGGCCCTACAGGGTCAAATGGCAGCCGGGGTCACTAATCCTTGGGGTTCTACTCCCAGCCCCAGAGCCAGACCAGACGGCCTGTTGAGACAACCAACGTTCACCTTTGGGGGTCCTTCCACCACCACCACGAACCAAGACACAGCCATCCAGGTCGTCACTCCCCACCCGGTGCAGTTGGCACCACCCGAACGTTTCTACGGAGATAGTACTAAGTACGGAATATTCATCCATCAATGCCAACTACATTTCATGGCCAGAATTGCGGCCTTTCCCGACGATGCTTCCAAGGTCGCCTACATACTTTCTTACATGGGCGGGGATGCGGCTCAGTGGTCCATCTCCTTGGTAGAGAACGACGATCCCATGCTTAACCACCTGCCTACGTTTAAGGAAACTATGCGGCGTATGTTCGCTCGCCATACCTTCGTGCAGGCTGCAGACAACGAGTTGCTCGGCCTCAAGCAAGGCAACCAGGACTTGCTCCATTACATCACCATGTTCAACCGGCTGGTCATCGAGGCCCACTGGCCAGAGGACAAGAAAGTATCTGTGTTCTATCGAGGGTTACGGGATGACCTAAAGGACCTCATCTCGCAGTATCCCGATCCGCCCGAAGCTATAGGCCCTTTCATTGACATGGTGGTGAAAATGAACTTCCGCCTACAGGAAAGAAAGACCGACAGGGGAAAAGGGAACGACAACCGTCTCTTGCCCATCGGAGACAAGGGCGTCGAGAAAGCCAAAGAAGCACCTGCTCCCCAGGGAGAAGCGTCCGAACCCATGCAGATCGGAGGCGTCAGAGGACCCCTGACCAGTCAAGAACGGGAAAAAAGGAGGAAGCAGAACCAGTGCCTGTATTGTGGCAAAAGCGGCCACTTCGTACGGGAATGCCCTGCTAAGCCCTCAAGACCACGAGGCAGAAGGCCGTTCGTGTTGCCCATCAGCAAGGGAGACAAGACGGGAAACGAGGAAACCCAGTAGACACAGGGGTCCGTCTTCTGGGTTCTTCATCAAGCACATCTGCGATCCCAGTGGTATACGACGGTAGTCATCACGTCGGCATGGACGTGTCCTTACGGAATCTGGCGGGCAGAACCTGGGTGGTGACCGCCATGTTGGATTCCGGGGCGACAGGCTGCTTCATCGATACAGCGTTTTCCCGCGCATTGGGTATCGACACTGTGACGAAGGCCCAACCTGAACCCGTCAAGGCCGTTGACGGAACGGACCTTACTTCCGGCCCCATCCGACACCGAACAGAAACCTTGACCATGGTTTTCTCAAACAACCACACCGAGTCCGTATGTTTCGACGTCATTGATGCCCCTCAGTTCAAGGTGATCCTGGGTTTGCCTTGGTTGGTGAAGCACAATCCCCGCATCGATTGGGTGACCAGAACCGTCCATCTTGAATCAGAGTACTGTAATAGCACCTGTTACGCAGAAATCGACCTGACAGGTCCTCGGGTCATACAGGCACACTCGTTACCTGTAGTAGGGATGGGAATGGTTTCCCAAGGAACCATACCGAAAGAATACCAGGACCTAGCGGGGGTATTCGATAAGAAGGGAGCCAACACTTTGCCACCCCATCGATCCTTTGACTGCCGCATAGACCTGATTCCCGGCTCCACGTTGCCATGCAGCAGGATCTACTCGCTCACAGAAAAAGAGAACATCCACCTCCGCTCCTATCTGGACGAATACCTGGACAATGGCTTCATACGTCACTCCAGATCTCCGGTTTCCTCTCCTCTTTTCTTCGTGTCGAAGAAGGAAGGGGATTTGAGGACCTGCATCGACTTTCGTGCGATGAATACCATCACGATTAAAAACCGGTACCCGCTACCGTTGATAACCAACCTCCTGGACCAGGTCAAAAACGCCACCATTTACACCAAACTGGATCTTCGGGGGGCTTACCATCTTGTCAGGGTCCGGAAGGGTGACGAATGGAAGACCGCCTTCCGGACGAAGTTCGGCCTCTTCGAATACCAGGTCATGCCGTTCGGACTCTGCAACGCCCCCGCCGCTTTCCAGTTTTTTATAGATGAGGTGTTGAGGGACTACATCGACGTCTTTTGTATCGTCTACATCGACGACATCCTGATTTATTCACAAACCAACGAAGAGCACGTCCATCATGTACGTTCAGTCCTACAGCAACTGGAGAAACACCGGCTGTACGTGAAGTTAGAAAAAAGCCTGTTTCACGTCACATCGGTTGAGTTCCTGGGGCACATCATCACACCGGCAGGCATTCAAATGGACAACAAAAAAGTGGAAGCCATCCTGTCTTGGCCTACACCTGAGTCGGTGAAGGGCGTCCAACGGTTCCTCGGCTTTTCCAACTATTATCGTCGTTTTATCACTGGCTTCTCTGAGATGGTGGCTCCCATCACGCGCTTGCTGCGCAAGGGAGTACGTTTTGATTGGGACCAAAAAGCTGACAACGCATTCCAGGAACTAAAGAGACGGTTTACCATGGCCCCGGTTCTGGTGCACCCTGATACCGAGCAGCCTTTCATCGTAGAGGCTGATGCTTCCAAGGACGCCATAGGCGGTGTGCTCTCACAACGGAACTGCGAGACGGGCCGACTGCATCCCGTGGCCTTTTACTCTAAGAAACTCCAACCCGCCGAGCGCAACTACACCGTGTCTGACCGAGAACTGCTAGCCATCAAGACCGCATTCGAGGAATGGCGACACTTCCTGAAGGACTCGAAACATAAAGTGACCATCTATACAGACCACAGAAACCTGCAGTTTCTACGATCAGCACGTGCCCTCACAGCCCGACAGCTCCGATGGACCTTATTCTTCAACGAGTACGACTTTATGATTACATTCCGGCCCGGGAAAGACAACGCCAAAGCAGATGCACTGTCGCGGCTGGCTGAAACGGAAGAAAACGCCGAAGACCATGAGCCTGGCCTGATCTTACCAGAGAAACATTTCCAGGGCATCATCGCTCCTGTTCGTTCCAGCGGCCAGGCAGAACTAGACACGACACGGTCCGATCCCGTGGTCTCGGAAGGGGACGAAGAAGGAGGGCCCAGTAACCAAACACATCTAACCGGGGTAGCCGATCAAACGAAGGCCCTATACTCGTGTCACAATCATGTTCTCTCCGGCCATCCAGGTTACCACAAAACGCTCGATCTTGTGCGGAGGCAGTATTGGTGGCCAACGATGGTGACGGATACAAAGGCACATGTGACGAACTGCGCCGTTTGCCTGCTTGGCAAGAACAGATCCGAACCATCGGTTGGTCGTTTACAGCCCATTCCTGTGCCTCCTTCTCCCTGGCATACCGTCTCCATGGACTTTGTGGTTGAGCTCCCGCTCACCAAAACAGGACACACCACGGTTCTCACAATCGTGGACCACCTCACCAAGATGGCACATTTCGTCCCCTTGACGAAACTTCCCACGGCGGCCGACCTGGCCTTGATATTCGTACAAGAGGTGGTTCGTCTCCATGGCATTCCGTCCGTGGTCATAACGGATAGGGGATCGCAGTTCGTGTCCCGTTTTTGGAAGGAGACATGCAGGATACTCGAGATGGACGTACGTCTCTCCTCAGCATACCACCCCCAGACCGACGGACAGGCCGAAAGGACAAACCACACCATGGAACAGTACCTCCGTTGTCTGCTGCTGTCAGTCGAGAAGGAATGGTCCGAAGTGCTATGGATGGCCGAGTATGCGTACAACAACAGCAAGCATTCGGCCATCGGCATGTCCCCTTTCTTCTGCCTCCATGGACGCCATCCCCGCACGTCGGCATGGGAAGAGCCTCAGGACTGCCCCTTGCCCTCCGTACGTTCTTACCATGCGACACTGCGCGACCTGTGGCAAAAGGCACGGTTCGAGTTGGCAAAAGCAAAAGACACCTACAAGGAGCGTGCAGATGCTCATCGACAACGAGAACCCGCGTATCGCGAAGGCGATAGCGTGTGGCTTTCTATTCGGCACCTGAATGTGCATGGGCCCAAAAAACTGTTGCCGCGTTATGTGGGTCCCTTTCTTGTGGAGAAGGTAATCAACCCTGTGGCCATGAAGCTGTCCCTGCCTCCGCACATGAAAATCCATCCGGTCTTCCACGTCTCCCTGTTGCGGGCGGTTCAGTCTGGCAGTTCTCTTCCGTCTCCCCCTTCTCCGGTGGTGGTGGAGGGCCATGATGAATATGAAGTCAGGGCTATCTTGGGGTCCCGTCGTACCAAGGGCAAGCTGTTCTACCTAGTGGACTGGAAGGGGTACGGTCCAGATGAACGATCCTGGGAGCCCTTGTCCCATGTACGCCATGCTCCTGTTCTGGTCCGTGCTTTCCATCTCCGTCATCCCCTGTGTCCTCGCCCTGTCTCTCTTTTCTGACTTCGGGGGTGGCTTTGGAGGGGTTCTGTTCTGGGGGTGGGTACTGTCACGGCTCGCGGCGTTGCCGCGGCCGGCCATTTCCGCAATCACACACGGGAGGCCGGGATACTCACTTCCGGCGGAAGTCGAGTACCCGGTCTAGTCACCAGGCAGCAAGGCTCAGAAGCACTTCCGGGGGAAAACGCATAAACCTCGCGTTTCCCGCCGGCTGAGTGCTTCGGATTCCAGTACCTTGCTGGGACACTGTTTGCCGAGACCTGCATGCCCTTCCAAGCTCTCTTCTGCTGACTCACGGAGAGCCGCGCTGAAGGGATACTTTGTTTCAGCTGCCTTCCCGGAGAGCCGCGCTGAAAAGATACTTTGTTTCAAACTGCCTTCCCGGAGAGCCGCGCTGAAAAGATACTTTGTTTCTGCTGCCTTCTCGGAGAGCCGAGCTGAAGGGATACTTTGATTCTTACCCTTCTAGGAGGCAAGCCGCGCTGAAGCGCTACCTTGTCTCAGAAAGCGCCACGCAGGAGCGCTTGTGCAATTATTCACCTGGGGGTTCCAGGAAAAGCTCATTTTTTGTTTTCATGACCCTTGGTGCGCAGGAGCGCCCTAAGGGTGTACATTGAACCTAGGATTGTGTTTTGGGTGTACACTTTAGTTTTCCCACTGCGCAGGAGCGCCATTGGGAATAACCCTGCCTACAGACCCTGTCACCTTACCAGGGATACCACATACCTGGGTGGTTGTTTCCGGTTTTCAGCTACCCGCGCAGGAGCGCTTTCATTTTGTTTTAGCTTGGGTGAACGCGCAGGGGCGCTTTATTTAGTGTGCACTTGGCGATATCGCGCAGGAGCGCCTTCCTCGCTATTCACATCCGGAGCTACACTCATCGGGGAACATTCGTTTCAAGAGCCTTGGTGAGTCCTCAAGGGTAACTGGTCCTGTGTGTGTGTATGTGGGGTGGTTCCTTTTCGGGTCTGCTTCACTTTCTGATCTTTCTTGTTCTGGTTTCCAGTGACACCGGGACGCCCCACCAGCTCCACGCCATCCTTAACCCTACACCCTGGCTCCCATCCCTGCGTCCATCTCATCCCTGCTGGGTATAATCGTCCACGAGGGTCAGGTGGGTACAGGGACGGGTGCTCTTGTCGCCTCTGCGGAATCGCGCCACAAGCAAAGGTAAGACTTGTGGGGCAAACCTGACACCTTTTAAGTCCTAAGGAGACTTTCTTTTAATGTGTTACAGACGAAAGGCACTACTCAACTAGAATAGCGTTATAAGGATCCAACATTGGGGTCTGGATGACTGAGTAAGTACTGGCTCTGTCCGCAGTGCATAAGCTAGTCATGAAACAATGCAGGCAATGCACTAAGGTTTTCATCATTGTTTTTTAGAAAAGGGAAGCACTGACTTTTTATCTTTGCTGGCTTGATTGTTGTGAGTGAAGGTAAGAGTGCCCAGAAATGGCACTTCTTGAATTCCAGAATATTTGGTGACTCACTTGGTTTTTTACGTTGAGGTTTGTTTAGTTTGCATGTAGTTATTAGGAGGTGACGCTGGAGTTGGGCTGTTCACCAATTTTTCGGTTTGGTTTATAAGGTGGTAGGTGAACTTTTATTAGCATGATTTTTGATCTCACATGGGATGTGCATAATACACTAGGAGATCTTCTGGTTGCTGTTTAAGATTAATTTATTTAATAATGATATCTACAGATTTGTAACTGTGAATATTGTATCCTTTTTGGTATATATGTGATAGATTTTTATGTTACTTGTAGAACATTCCCCTGACGAAGGTGCATACCGAAATGCATTGGGATATGTCTTCATATGTTGAATGATGGAGAGTTGCTTGAAGAACTCAAACTATCACATTGATTGATGAATAAGAAGAATAAAAACAACTTTGAAGAAAGAAAATATAATCACCGTCTGATGAGAATTTACTTTTCTTGTTTGTTTATGTTCTCAGTCTGATCATTAAGACTGTGTATATATTTTGTGAACATCCTAGTTGGACTCATGATGAATAACAAGTTTGATAAATTTATCATGTTTTAGTTGGATTGAAAATATGTATGCAAAATAAGAAAAAACAAATCACGTAATTGTGAGTGAGTGGATAGTGCTCCCCATAGCACAGGTTTCTGTGGTTTTTTTTCAGTTGTACTAACTTGACTAGGGGCTAGTCAAGATATGGTTCAGCACCAGATATAATTGATGAAATTCAGGTTAAATTGATAAGAGTCAGGAGTGCATATCACATAACACTGTTTGAATATTTTACTGCTTTAGCTCCATTTGTGATTTGCACCCACATGTAAAGATGGATTTTGATGAAATAGCCCAGATGACAAAGAATCAAGCGGATGTAAAAGGCTACACAGCTGAGGAAGCCGAGAACATTTACACGCTTATTAAAGAAACCAGAGATCTAAAAACTAAACCAGGCACCACAACACAATTAATTAAACAACTACAGTACACATTACGTAAAGAAATCAATCAGAGGCTCCACGCCACAACCCTGATACAATACCATAGGGTTAAACGCATCCCTAGGGGACTGCGGATTTCATTGAGACCAATGTTGTTTAAATTTAATAAACAATTTCTAGAAAGATGGTTCGCGATATTGAACAAATGTTCACTTGATTTAGTACTTCTTATAGTTGAAGAGCTGTCCAATGTTTTGAAGGAGCTAGAGGTAGAGATTAATGATATGAAAACGGAATTGTCCACACGGATGTCTGCTGAGGATATGGATAAGACTCTGAAAGAAATTAATGACAAATTAGATGAACACACAAAGGAATTCCATGAAAGAAAATTGCGGAAGTTTAAGCGAGACACATTAGATTATAAGTTGGATGAGGTATACAGCTGGGCCGACAACTATGCGCAAAGAAGGGCATTTAGAAAACCAACTGAAAATACCTCAGAAGAGAGTTTAGCCACAGATCAAGATACTCTACCCACACGTCCCTCAGTAGAGACAACAGCAGCGGGTGCATGCGTAGAAAGCACGGCAAGCAATCAGAGTAGGCAGCCTTTTTTAGAAGGGGGCCACAGTTCCAATCATCCACCGGACGAACAAGCACAACACATACAAAGCAAAACAAACGAACAAGGAGGGGACAAGGCAAAAAAACAAGATGTAGTAAGACGCAACCCAAAGAGGAATTGATCATGAACATCTCAGATACTGCACTAATTCCCACACAAATAGCAGTATTGAGCAAGGGCATGTCTTTTGTGCCGACGTACCAAAGCAATGATCTTGAGACTGAAGTCTCTTTTTTTAAATTTATGAGGAAGTTGAGACTCAGGTGGTTCTTTTATCAAATAGCCACAGAGAATCCTGAACCTATGGCAGACACTTCAGAAACTAGAATATTCAAACCTAAAAGCACGTTTATGCCACCCATGACACATAAAGCTCTAGATCTTTTTGAAACGTTGATAAAAAAAGATTTTGCTGAATTAAAACATCATGGAAAAACAAAAAGAAATTTGACCAGACAGGAGACCATGGCATTAAATGAATTGGCCTCTAATGAGACACTGACTATAGTATCCGCAGACAAAGGCGGAGCACTAGTGGTGCTCAACTCTGCCTATTACCATCAGAAGGTAGATCAACATGTGCAGGACACCAACACCTATATACAGTTAGAGACAGACCCCACAATGGAGTTCCAGAGAATTTTATCCGAAATTCTAAAAAAAGCCATTGAGCTAGGTAGGATTGATGAACAAACAAGAAGGTATCTGATTACAGAACATCCCAATAGGCCACATATATATATGTTGCCTAAGATGCACAAAGACCCGGAAGACCCACCATTCCGACCCCTTGTGGCGGGATGTGGGTCACTACATGAACCACTAGGGAGATATTTAGACCATTTTATGCAACCTTTGGTGCAGCAATGGTCAACTTTTGTACAAGACACCACGGATTGTTTACGAAAATTGCAGAAAGTGCCTATCTCTGAGAATGAGGAACTGTGGTTGTGCACGGTTGACGTTTCAGCCCTGTACACCTCGAACCCTCATATGAACGGTCTAGAGGCAGCAGAGAGGATGCTTTTGAGACACAATTATGAGGAAATTCACAACATTTTTCTTCTTGAATTACTGCAATTCTGTTTATACCATGGATACTTTCAGTGGCAGAACTGTTTTTTTCTACAAAAGACGGGTACCTCTATGGGGTTTACCGGGGCACCCACATATGCCAATATGTTCATGTCCAAATTTGAAGATCAGCACATATTACAGGAAGAAAAATGGCAAAAACATGTAGCACTATACCTAAGGTATATCGATGATATACTGATAGTGTGGAAAGGACCAGAAGAAAAATTACGAGCACAACTCCATGAGTTAAACAACTGTCATGCCTTTATCAAATTCACATATACCATCAGTTCAGAACAATTAAGTTATCTTGATATCATGATCACAAGAAAAGGGAACACACTCGTGACAAGTGTATTCAAGAAGGCAACAGATAGAAACAATGCCCTACACTTTGATAGTTTTCATTCCGAATCTTTAAAAAGACACCTACCACTGTCACAATTTATCAGGGCAAGAAGGTTTTGTTCAGATGAGAATCAAGGATTTGAGACCATCATGAGAATGCGAACAGAATACAAAGCAAGGGTGTACCCGGACACAGTTCTTGACCAAGCCGAGAACAGAGTAAGGACCATGCCCAGATCCACTATGTTGGAAAAAAGCGAAAGAGGTAAAAACAGGAGGGAATTCTATGTATTAAAATTTTCCACAGCCGCAGCGGCTATAAAAAGATGTATCAGGAAACGATGGGGAATCATTGAGCAAAAACCTGATTTTAGGCAGGTATTTCTAGACAAACCTCTGTTTGCACACTCCAGGTCGAGGATCATTAAGGAGATTTTGAAAGGTCGCAAGCATGAAAGTGCAGATTTGGGTCAGAAAGGCATGATGAAATGCCAAAACTGTGGCCATTGTGGTAACGTACTGGTAGGCAACTCATTTGCTCACCCCCAAACAGGCAAAAAGATAACCTTGAGACATACATCTGATTGTAATTCTAGTGTTCTAATATATGCAATCAAATGTCCATGTGGACTTGTTTATGTTGGACGCACCACAAGGAAGGTGAAGGTTCGGATGACCGAACATAAAAGTATGATACGTACAAAGAATATGAAATCATGTTTGGCTGAACATTGGCATGAGAGGGGTCACACGATACCTCAATTAAAATTCACTGTGTTAGAGCGAATGGTGGAAAAACCACATGTTGACACAACTAGACTGTTGGCACAAAGAGAAACATACTGGATAAAGTCCCTTAGGACGTTGATTCCCTATGGACTCAATGATAAGATTGAGATGATTTGTTTCCTGTAAAATTGTGCTTTAATACACATGCTTGGTATCTGTATTTTATATGTCTTTGTTTATATCACATTCAGGTGTCATTGACATTCATGCTCATAAAATCTCACATGTTTTTGTAAACACGGAGCTGTATTAATTCCACACATACATTATTGTCACATTTATTTCTCTAACGCAATATATGTACAGTTTCGGTTTTCAGTTTTTAGGAATGGGATCAGGTAATTTTCAACTCGTATTTTACCGAGTAGGAAGTAAACAATCGCCATTTTGGAAGAGTAAGAATAGGCGTGTAGTCAGTTTTCTATGTCCCTAGAAGCTTGACGTCAGACGCCATATACTGGCGTTGTGAGCACTGTTCGATTTAGCGAGAAAGCCACAGAGCGAGAGAATCCCAGAGTTACTCGGTGCGCATGATTTAGAAGATAGAGGTAAGACGATACAACATAGATTAGGAAGAACGCTAGATTGCAACACAAACCTTTTAAGTCCTAAGGAGACTTTCTTTTAATGTGTTACAGACGAAAGGCACTACTCAACTAGAATAGCGTTATAAGGATCCAACATTGGGGTCTGGATGACTGAGTAAGTACTGGCTCTGTCCGCAGTGCATAAGCTAGTCATGAAACAATGCAGGCAATGCACTAAGGTTTTCATCATTGTTTTTTAGAAAAGGGAAGCACTGACTTTTTATCTTTGCTGGCTTGATTGTTGTGAGTGAAGGTAAGAGTGCCCAGAAATGGCACTTCTTGAATTCCAGAATATTTGGTGACTCACTTGGTTTTTTACGTTGAGGTTTGTTTAGTTTGCATGTAGTTATTAGGAGGTGACGCTGGAGTTGGGCTGTTCACCAATTTTTCGGTTTGGTTTATAAGGTGGTAGGTGAACTTTTATGAGCATGATTTTTGATCTCACATGGGATGTGCATAATACACTAGGAGATCTTCTGGTTGCTGTTTAAGATTAATTTATTTAATAATGATATCTACAGATTTGTAACTGTGAATATTGTATCCTTTTTGGTATATATGTGATAGATTTTTATGTTACTTGTAGAACATTCCCCTGACGAAGGTGCATACCGAAATGCATTGGGATATGTCTTCATATGTTGAATGATGGAGAGTTGCTTGAAGAACTCAAACTATCACATTGATTGATGAATAAGAAGAATAAAAACAACTTTGAAGAAAGAAAATATAATCACCGTCTGATGAGAATTTACTTTTCTTGTTTGTTTATGTTCTCAGTCTGATCATTAAGACTGTGTATATATTTTGTGAACATCCTAGTTGGACTCATGATGAATAACAAGTTTGATAAATTTATCATGTTTTAGTTGGATTGAAAATATGTATGCAAAATAAGAAAAAACAAATCACGTAATTGTGAGTGAGTGGATAGTGCTCCCCATAGCACAGGTTTCTGTGTTTTTTTTTTCAGTTGTACTAACTTGACTAGGGGCTAGTCAAGATATGGTTCAGCACCAGATATAATTGATGAAATTCAGGTTAAATTGATAAGAGTCAGGAGTGCATATCACATAACACTGTTTGAATATTTTACTGCTTTAGCTCCATTTGTGATTTGCACCCACATGTAAAGATGGATTTTGATGAAATAGCCCAGATGACAAAGAATCAAGCGGATGTAAAAGGCTACACAGCTGAGGAAGCCGAGAACATTTACACGCTTATTAAAGAAACCAGAGATCTAAAAACTAAACCAGGCACCACAACACAATTAATTAAACAACTACAGTACACGTTACGTAAAGAAATCAATCAGAGGCTCCACGCCACAACCCTGATACAATACCATAGGGTTAAACGCATCCCTAGGGGACTGCGGATTTCATTGAGACCAATGTTGTTTAAATTTAATAAACAATTTCTAGCAAGATGGTTCGCGATATTGAACAAATGTTCACTTGATTTAGTACTTCTTATAGTTGAAGAGCTGTCCAATGTTTTGAAGGAGCTAGAGGTAGAGATTAATGATATGAAAACGGAATTGTCCACACGGATGTCTGCTGAGGATATGGATAAGACTCTGAAAGAAATTAATGACAAATTAGATGAACACACAAAGGAATTCCATGAAAGAAAATTGCGGAAGTTTAAGCGAGACACATTAGATTATAAGTTGGATGAGGTATACAGCTGGGCCGACAACTATGCGCAAAGAAGGGCATTTAGAAAACCAACTGAAAATACCTCAGAAGAGAGTTTAGCCACAGATCAAGATACTCTACCCACACGTCCCTCAGTAGAGACAACAGCAGCGGGCGCATGCGTAGAAAGCACGGCAAGCAATCAGAGTAGGCAGCCTTTTTTAGAAGGGGGCGACAGTTCCAATCATCCACCGGACGAACAAGCACAACACATACAAAGCAAAACAAACGAACAAGGAGGGGACAAGGCAAAAAAACAAGATGTAGTAAGACGCAACCCAAAGAGGAATTGATCATGAACATCTCAGATACTGCACTAATTCCCACACAAATAGCAGTATTGAGCAAGGGCATGTCTTTTGTGCCGACGTACCAAAGCAATGATCTTGAGACTGAAGTCTCTTTTTTTAAATTTATGAGGAAGTTGAGACTCAGGTGGTTCTTTTATCAAATAGCCACAGAGAATCCTGAACCTATGGCAGACACTTCAGAAACTAGAATATTCAAACCTAAAAGCACGTTTATGCCACCCATGACACATAAAGCTCTAGATCTTTTTGAAACGTTGATAAAAAAAGATTTTGCTGAATTAAAACATCATGGAAAAACAAAAAGAAATTTGACCAGACAGGAGACCATGGCATTAAATGAATTGGCCTCTAATGAGACACTGACTATAGTATCCGCAGACAAAGGCGGAGCACTAGTGGTGCTCAACTCTGCCTATTACCATCAGAAGGTAGATCAACATGTGCAGGACACCAACACCTATATACAGTTAGAGACAGACCCCACAATGGAGTTCCAGAGAATTTTATCCGAAATTCTAAAAAAAGCCATTGAGCTAGGTAGGATTGATGAACAAACAAGAAGGTATCTGATTACAGAACATCCCAATAGGCCACATATATATATGTTGCCTAAGATGCACAAAGACCCGGAAGACCCACCATTCCGACCCCTTGTGGCGGGATGTGGGTCACTACATGAACCACTAGGGAGATATTTAGACCATTTTATGCAACCTTTGGTGCAGCAATGGTCAACTTTTGTACAAGACACCACGGATTGTTTACGAAAATTGCAGAAAGTGCCTATCTCTGAGAATGAGGAACTGTGGTTGTGCACGGTTGACGTTTCAGCCCTGTACACCTCGAACCCTCATATGGACGGTCTAGAGGCAGCAGAGAGGATGCTTTTGAGACACGATTATGAGGAAATTCACAACATTTTTCTTCTTGAATTACTGCAATTCTGTTTATACCATGGATACTTTCAGTGGCAGAACTGTTTTTTTCTACAAAAGACGGGTACCTCTATGGGGTTTACCGGGGCACCCACATATGCCAATATGTTCATGTCCAAATTTGAAGATCAGCACATATTACAGGAAGAAAAATGGCAAAAACATGTAGCACTATACCTAAGGTATATCGATGATATACTGATAGTGTGGAAAGGACCAGAAGAAAAATTACGAGCACAACTCCATGAGTTAAACAACTGTCATGCCTTTATCAAATTCACATATACCATCAGTTCAGAACAATTAAGTTATCTTGATATCATGATCACAAGAAAAGGGAACACACTCGTGACAAGTGTATTCAAGAAGGCAACAGATAGAAACAATGCCCTACACTTTGATAGTTTTCATTCCGAATCTTTAAAAAGACACCTACCACTGTCACAATTTATCAGGGCAAGAAGGTTTTGTTCAGATGAGAATCAAGGATTTGAGACCATCATGAGAATGCGAACAGAATACAAAGCAAGGGTGTACCCGGACACAGTTCTTGACCAAGCCGAGAACAGAGTAAGGACCATGCCCAGATCCACTATGTTGGAAAAAAGCGAAAGAGGTAAAAACAGGAGGGAATTCTATGTATTAAAATTTTCCACAGCCGCAGCGGCTATAAAAAGATGTATCAGGAAACGATGGGGAATCATTGAGCAAAAACCTGATTTTAGGCAGGTATTTCTAGACAAACCTCTGTTTGCACACTCCAGGTCGAGGAACATTAAGGAGATTTTGAAAGGTTGCAAGCATGAAAGTGCAGATTTGGGTCAGAAAGGCATGATGAAATGCCAAAACTGTGGCCATTGTGGTAACGTGCTGGTAGGCAACTCATTTGCTCACCCCCAAACAGGCAAAAAGATAACCTTGAGACATACATCTGATTGTAATTCTAGTGTTCTAATATATGCAATCAAATGTCCATGTGGACTTGTTTATGTTGGACGCACCACAAGGAAGGTGAAGGTTCGGATGACCGAACATAAAAGTATGATACGTACAAAGAATATGAAATCATGTTTGGCTGAACATTGGCATGAGAGGGGTCACACGATACCTCAATTAAAATTCACTGTGTTAGAGCGAATGGTGGAAAAACCACATGTTGACACAACTAGACTGTTGGCACAAAGAGAAACATACTGGATAAAGTCCCTTAGGACGTTGATTCCCTATGGACTCAATGATAAGATTGAGATGATTTGTTTCCTGTAAAATTGTGCTTTAATACACATGCTTGGTATCTGTATTTTATATGTCTTTGTTTATATCACATTCAGGTGTCATTGACATTCATGCTCATAAAATCTCACATGTTTTTGTAAACACGGAGCTGTATTAATTCCACACATACATTATTGTCACATTTATTTCTCTAACGCAATATATGTACAGTTTCGGTTTTCAGTTTTTAGGAATGGGATCAGGTAATTTTCAACTCGTATTTTACCGAGTAGGAAGTAAACAATCGCCATTTTGGAAGAGTAAGAATAGGCGTGTAGTCAGTTTTCTATGTCCCTAGAAGCTTGACGTCAGACGCCATATACTGGCGTTGTGAGCACTGTTCGATTTAGCGAGAAAGCCACAGAGCGAGAGAATCCCAGAGTTACTCGGTGCGCATGATTTAGAAGATAGAGGTAAGACGATACAACATAGATTAGGAAGAACGCTAGATTGCAACACAAACCTTTTAAGTCCTAAGGAGACTTTCTTTTAATGTGTTACAGACGAAAGGCACTACTCAACTAGAATAGCGTTATAAGGATCCAACATTGGGGTCTGGATGACTGAGTAAGTACTGGCTCTGTCCGCAGTGCATAAGCTAGTCATGAAACAATGCAGGCAATGCACTAAGGTTTTCATCATTGTTTTTTAGAAAAGGGAAGCACTGACTTTTTATCTTTGCTGACTTGATTGTTGTGAGTGAAGGTAAGAGTGCCCAGAAATGGCACTTCTTGAATTCCAGAATATTTGGTGACTCACTTGGTTTTTTACGTTGAGGTTTGTTTAGTTTGCATGTAGTTATTAGGAGGTGACGCTGGAGTTGGGCTGTTCACCAATTTTTCGGTTTGGTTTATAAGGTGGTAGGTGAACATTTATGAGCATGATTTTTGATCTCACATGGGATGTGCATAATACACTAGGAGATCTTCTGGTTGCTGTTTAAGATTAATTTATTTAATAATGATATCTACAGATTTGTAACTGTGAATATTGTATCCTTTTTGGTATATATGTGATAGATTTTTATGTTACTTGTAGAACATTCCCCTGACGAAGGTGCATAACGAAATGCATTGGGATATGTCTTCATATGTTGAATGATGGAGAGTTGCTTGAAGAACTCAAACTATCACATTGAGTGATGAATAGGAAGAATAAAAACAACTTTGAAGAAAGAAAATACAATCACCGTCTGATGAGAATTTACTTTTCTTGTTTGTTTATGTTCTCAGTCTGATCATTAAGACTGTGTATATATTTTGTGAACATCCTAGTTGGACTCGTGATGAATAACAAGTTTGATAAATTTATCATGTTTTAGTTGGATTGAAAATATGTATGCAAAATAAGAAAAAACAAATCACGTAATTGTGAGTGAGTGGCTAGTGCTCCCCATAACACAGGTTTCTGTGGTTTTTTTTTTCAGTTGTACTAACTTGACTAGGGGCTAGTCAAGATATGGGTCAGCACCAGATATAATTGATGAAATTCAGGTTAAATTCAGGAGTGCATATCACATAACACTGTTTGAGTATCTATGGACAGCCATGTCGAAAAGTGGGATTGGAGACCAGTTTATTAAAGCTGTTCAGGCGATGTATACAACTCCAGAGGCAGTGGTAATGGTTAATGGGGATTTATCAGATGCCATCAATGTGACTAGAGGTACGAGGCAGGGCTGTCCCTGCTCCCCATTATTATTTGCCATCTTTATTGATCTTTATTGATCCATTTATTTCAAGGCTAGAATCAAACCACTTAATACAACCCAGGAAAACAGCCAATGGTGAAACAAAGACCTTGGCTTTTGCAGATGACATTGCAATAGTCACTGCCGATCCAGAGGAAACTCTAAAACAAATGGAAGAAGAAGCGAAAAAGTTTGGCGATATATCAGGGTATAAATTGAACGAAACGAAAACCCAGATTGTAATCAATAGTCAAATCAATTTTTCTGACGACAGGGTGGTAGAGAATGCATTATATCTTGGTGTCAATATCACCTCCAATCTAAACAATTTGGTAAATCTCAATTTGAACCCACTTCTTAAAAAGACTGAGAAAAGTTTAAATAGCCTGCATAACTTATATTTATCTATCATAGGAAGATGTAATCTTATTAAAATGCTATTCCTTCCGAAATTTCTGTACTTTTTTCGGACCATCTGTTTAAATTTCGACCCATCAGTATTTAAAGATATGGATAATATATTCTCTCGTTTTATCTGGGGATATGGAAGAACACACAGAGCTCAAAAATATATTATCCTACCAAGGGAAAGAGGGGGTCTGGCGCTTCCCAACTGTAATGGCAGAGTTTTTGGGCTCTATTTAGCAGTGATATAGACCTTAATCTTGCTCACATCTAGTATAGGTATTCTTAGCCTGTGTTGGCCCTTTTAAGCCCTTTTTTCCAGACCTAGAAGAGGATAGCTGCTTAATATGATAATAGATCCTTTATTCTTGACTTTAACCTGTCTATTGCCTATTGGCTTTGACATATTAGACACATTGGTATGGTTTATGTAGGTATTCTGACAGAGCTAAGGGGCATTTCATCCCTTTAAGGCCTACAGGCCTAGAGCTAGAGGGACTCCATCTTGATGAAGCTGAGAGGCTTTTCAGGGTAAAGGCAAAGTTTATAGTTAAGGCTGTTTTTCACTTGGAGAGAACCGGTCTGGGCCAGCCCTTATCGGTAGGCTGTATTATTCTCTGTGTTGAAGACACCACAAAAGGCTGGCCAGCTGGGTGCGTGTCCTTGATGCGAAGTGGTGCAGAGATCTGGTGGGCGGCAGGCTGATGGCTGGAACTTTCCATGAGGAAACAGCATTCTATATCAGTGAAGTGCAGAGGCGGAGTCAGTGAGTCGAGGAGAGTCGAGTCGAGTGGAGGTGGCGGTGCCAGTCAGTCGTGTTGAGGTGGAGGAGTGGAAAGCAGTGGAGTGGAGTTGGCAGAGAGAGAGGGTTCAAGCTGGAGAGAGCCGAGTTGAATAGTGAGCTGGAACTGAAGGAAGCAGTCAGAAGCAGTTACTTATCAGGAGGAGGTGTGAATAGCTGGAGTCTGAAGTAATGCCTTTTAGAAGAGACGGAGGAGAGATCGTGGACTAACCTATGGGAGCAGATGGAGTTATTTGGACATTGGTGCAGAGACAGAGTGAATAAGCTAGTGGAATGAACGGTGATCAGAGCGGCAGGAACCATTAAGATTGAAGCTGGAAGGTGGAGACAGTTCGCGGGGGAGAGGAGTCCAGTGCAAAGTGATCAGCGCAGAGGCGTACCCAAGAGTGCAGGAGAGAGAGAGAGTCTGAGATGAGCCAAGGCACAGACGAGAGAGAAACCCAGATGACAGCTAGAACAAGACTACACACTAATCAGGTGAATTCCATCCTTAATCTTGTCCTTATTCCCTAAGCTATTGCATGTCTAATCTTTTCTCTTTCAGCGGTGTGTTCTACCTATAGTCTTTGTCAGATACAGATCTGTGTAAATGTTTATATTGTTGTAATAAAATAACCCCCAGTTTGTAGCAAACTGGCGTGTGTCTCATACTTTTGTTCAATCTAGGTAAATCTCCTAGGTGTTTACTAGGTACATGAATGGATGAGTAATCCCAATCAGGTAAGTGGTGATCACATAAATAGGGAGTGAGTGGACCTATGATGCCAAGAATAAGAGGTACATTATATTAATTGGCTAACTCCTAATATTGTAGTAGCAGACCCTTAGTGAAAAGACTTCCCAATATATATATATATATATAGGTGTTCATAGGAATGTGGTCGTCGTTGATATGCGGCGTTAGTGAGAACGTTGGGTAGGAGACCAGCGTGGATACCCACAAGATTGTGGCTTGAATAAGTGAGAGCGTCAGGGGGGAGACTGGCGTGGAGGTTTGCCGGATTGCGAACCGTTTGGAAAAGGGAGCATTGGGTTCTGCAGGCCCATGTGTAGACGCACCGGATTGTGTGTCATATCTGCCCTAGGGTAGATCAGTCTGGGTCTGAGTGGCCGCGAGACTAACTGATGTATGAGTGTGGTGTAGGGTATGGATATCCCTAGTAATCAGTGAGTATTCTTAGTATCCCTATAGATTTAGTGGTGTTTTTATATAATATGAGCTTGTATATTGCGAGTTCCCCATCCTCAGGTAGGTACCCAGGTGCCTGGATAGTTGGTCCTGAGGAGGGATGTGATTACGTTCTGGCTGGGTTGGAGGGGCCCCTAGGGGCTGATCCCATCTAATCAGAAAATCCGGTCATAACACCAACCTTAAAATCTATTGGTGGGCAACCATCCTTAAATACAGTAGAGCTCTCTTAACCCCCAGGCAAGAGCCCAATATAGATATGTTAGTCCCAACCCCACAGGAACTCATTCTAGACAGAGAGACAAGTGATCATTTGTGGAGGTTAACATATGACTGCCATTTCAAAAAGGTCCGCTTTAAAACACTTAAAGGTATTTATATTGTTTGGAACCATTTGCGAAAACTCTTGGGACTCGGTAGGTTTTCCCACTATACCACCCTAGTTAGAAATTCCAATCTCCCTGAGATCTTTACAGATTATTGTATGACACGATGGGTAAGATCGGGAATCACACAGATTGGCTCGTTATATGACAGTACGGGCTTCTGCTCATTCGAATCCCTAAAAACTAAATTTGGGCTAGAATCGCGTGACTTTTTAAAATATTTGCAAGTTAGGGATTTTATTGCTAAAAAACGGGGTGGCAGTAGGGCCATGAATAAAATTCCAGCAATCGAAACAGTGGTGCGCACTAATAGTGTTAAAATTGGTGAAATTTATAAAGATTTAGTTGTAAGTCTCCCAGATGATTTAGACAAGCATATCCTTTATTGGCAAAACAAATTAGAATTAACAGAACCCCTTACGCGAAATGCTCTAGAAATCTCAAATTGCTTATTAATGTCAACCAAACTTCAAGCCCAATTTTACAAGACGTTTTTTCAACTTTATTATACACCAGCTAGAATATCCAAATGGAGTACCGGTAAAGGCACATTATGTCCTCAATGTGCTCAGCCCGAAGCAGATTTGGTACACATGTTAGCTACATGTCAAACCCTAAATACTATCAGACAAGATATATCGACGTTTCTGTCAGGAATATTTGAGAGTAATATTGAGATCACCACTGCGGAAATTATACTGGGGGTGGATAGGAACGTTAGATCCGCCAACATGCAGGGATTACTGTTTATATCAATGGCGGTACTTCGAATCTGCTTAACATCTGCATGGTTGGACCTGTACCCGCCTACATTCCAGCAATGGCGGGCACGATTCCTTGTTATCTATAGCCTGGAAATAGCCATATACAAACATAAGGGCCTTAAAAAGAAAAAAAAAGGGTTAGAAATATGGTATCCCGTTACACAATGGATCGAGAGATCAGACTCGTAATGCTGAATAATTGCGTGGATATGAAAGGATTTTTCTTTGTATGGTTTTGCACTTATCTGTTGTGTGTCTCGCTTAATATTTGCATAACGCCTAATTTAAAATATTTCTGTTTATATTCATTGCCTGTTTGTGTGGGGTTGTTTTTATAATTGGGTGGGATGGGTGGGAAAGAATGATCAAAAATTATCAATAAAGAATTGTTAAAAAAAAAAAAAAACATGATCATTAAGGTATTCAAAACTGTGCCAGCCGCTCTGCAGCTGGGTCAGGGTTCAGGGTGGGTTACAGCGCAGAGCAGCCTCGGACTAGGCGCGGGAAAGGAAAGGCCGAGCCTCGTTGCTGGGCCTGGTCATATACCTGAAAACGCCTCCCCCGCCCCCAGGAGAGCCATCCCCATTGGCTGTTGGCCGCGGGGGCGGCACAAGGGGACGTGCTGCAGGCTACGTTCGCCCGACGTGTGGGACTAGGGCGCTGTCACGCCCATGCTCCCCTTCGTGTCGCGCTGCCAGCGGCATTGCTCTACTAGACAGGCTGTAATCTCTCTGTGGAGCTTGAACACACCCATCACACACCCACAGCTTTTCATTAGTTGCTTGATTCGCCTTTATAAATACCATAGGTTGCATTGTGAATAGAGTACATTTGTCCCACCTTGTGGAGGTTTTGTTCCTGCTCTGGGGACTGCCACAGCTATGTGGATTCTTTCGATATGGGCCATATTTTTTGGTATGTGCGCTACTTTTTCTTTTGCCTCTGCTTGTTTTGTAACTTTCCTGTTTGTCTTTCATTTTGCTCCTGCCCCCACCTGCCAATGTCTATGTTCACTTTGATCTTTCCCCAACCTTTGTCCATGTTCACTTTGTTGCTGCCTGCTCTCGCTGTATATTCTGTTGTCTTTCTACCCCCCCCCCCCCCTCTAGCTGGGGAGAGGCGGGCCACATGTTGAGTCTGCCATATGGGCATTTTAAAGAGCTGTACTAAGTTCCTGCTTGTGATGTGCACAAGAAACCTTTGGGGGAAGGACTGCAGGCACCAAGGTCCAGTTGGACAGAAGAGACAGGGCAGCATGTTGAGACAGCTGTGCAGGCATAATTAATCAGGCCACTGCATGGGGCACGTGCCTGGGGGAAGACCGGGCCAAGGCTGGGGCCATCTTCGCCCATAAGGGACAGGGCATGAGCCATCCCTCCCTCATTCTGTTTGCTGTTCAAAGACGAAGTCCTGTCCCCACCACCAGAGAGCACCTGGCTCCCGTGCCTAAAAGCACAAACAAACTGCGTCATTGCGCATCTAACCCTCTAGAAGTAAAACGGATTTTAATGTATCTTCTGCTCCCAGCCCTCCCCCAGTTCGTTTCAGTGCCCCAGTGTTTGGGAACATGTTTTCAGTGCAAGTCTACATCTGACAAGGTCCTGGCCATCGGTTGCACACACCGAGCCAGGAAACCCCCTGCCCGTCCCTGCTAATTAAAAAGGTTACAGTTTAGCTTCCACTCCCAGCCCTCCCCCACCTCCCATCCATCAACTACCCTTAACATCAGTTCGTGTGGTGCTCCACTCAGTGTTTGGGAACAACACTTCAGGGCAGGACAACATCTACCACCGTCCCGGCTGTAGGTTGCACACACCAAGCAAGAAACATCCCCGCCAGTCTCTGTCAATAAAAAACAAGCATTTGCAATGCAATAGGTCTCGCATTAGGAAAGTTTGAGCTATTGGAATTGTAAATGACAATTTTTTTATTTAGATTTTGTTTTTGAAAATAACTAAATTAATAGCTTTGTCATTTACAATGCCAATAGTTATAACTTTCGCAAATGTGACACCTATAGCATTTGTAATGCAATATGTGTTGTATTTACGTGACTGACATGTATTGGTATTACAAATAACAATGGCTTTTAATTTTTTTTAATAGTTAATAATTAAATAAAAGTTATTGTAATTTATAATGGCAATAGCTTAAAGTTTTGTAAATAACTTGTGTGAAGATTATGTTCAGTGTATTTTATTGTGACGAAATTCCAAGAACAGAAGTGAAATATTAATATGTTTTTGTTACATTTGTAATAAAGCTTCAAACATTGAGAGAGCATATTTGAACCAGGTGTTGTTGAATGGTCGCAGAGATTGATGATGTGGTGGCGCTGAGTGATGTTGTGATGGCAAACGAGTGATGCTGTGGCGTTCAGTGATGCTGTGGTAGCACATAATGATTTTGTGAGGGTGAGGGGGTGTGAGGGTGAGGGGGAGTGAGGGGGTGTGAAGGTGAGAGGGGGTGAGGGTGTGTGTGAGGGTGAGGGGGTGTGAGGGTGAGGGGGTGTGAGGGTGAGGGGGTGAGAGGGTGAGGGGGTGTGAGGTTGAGTGAGGGGGTGTAAGGGTGAGAGGGGTGAGGGGGTGTGAGGGTGAGGGGGTGTGAGGGTGAGGGGGTGTGAGGGTGAGTGAGGGGGTGTGAGGGTGAGGGGGTGTGAGGGTGGGGGGGTGAGGGTGTGTGAGGGTGAGGTTGTGTGAGGGTGAGGGGGTGTGGGGGTGAGGGGGGTTTGAGGGGGTGAGGGTGTGTGAGGGTGAGGGGGTGAGAGGGGGTGAGGGTGAGGGGGTGAGGGTGAGTGAGGGTGTGTGAGGGTGAGGGTGTGTGAGGGTGAGGATGTGTGAGGGTGAGGGTGTGTGGGGGTGAGGGTGTGTGAGGGTGAGGGTGTGTGAGGGTGAGGAGGTGTGAGGGTGAGGGGGTGTGAGTGTGAGAGTGTGGGTGAGGGGTGCAAGGGTGTGAGGGGGAGGGTGTGGGGTTGTGAGGGTATGGGGTGGTGAGGGTGTGGGGTTGTGAGGGTGAGAGGGTGAGGGAGGGTGAGAGGGGTGACAGGGGTGACGGGGGTGAGGGTGAGTGAGGATGCGGGTGTGTGAGGGTGAGGGTGTGTGAGGGTGAGGTGGGTGCGGGTGTGTGAGGGTGAGAGGGTGTGTGAGGATGTGTGTGAGGGTGAGAGGGTGTGTGCGGATGTGTGTGAGGGTGAGGGTGAGGGGGTGAGGGTGTGTGAGGGTGAGTGAGGGTGAGAAGGTGAGTGAGGGTTTGTGAGGGTAAGGGGGTGTGAGGGTGTGTGTGCGCGCGTGTGTGCGAGTGTGCGCGAGGGAATGTGTGTGCGCATGCGTGACTGTGTGTGATTGAGAGAGAATGCGAGGTAGGGGATAGTGTGCCTGTATGTGTGCCGTATGCCTGCGTGTGCATGCGCGCGCCTGTGTGTGCGAGTGTGCGCCGGGGAATATGTGTGCGCATGCGTGACTGTGTGTGATTGAGAGAGAATGCGAGGTAGGGGATAGTGTGCCTGTATGTGTGCCTGTATGTGTGCCGTATGCCTGCGTGTGCATGCGCGCGCCTGTGTGTGTGTGTGTGCGTGCTTGCGTGCATGCATGCAGAGGGCTGGGGGCTGCCTGTGTCTGTTGCTAACTCGCTTTAGGGGGAGCAGTTTCTTCAGACTAACCACTTTCCCCGAGGTTAACTCCTGGTCAAGATCCCTGACAGCTTGTCCTTGTGACGATGTATCTGAACAATCTATGTTACACTGCATCCTCTTCTGTAAATTTTACACCACAATCAGGCGAAAGTATATACTGAGCTTATTTAAAAAATGGGGACTGAGATTATGTAGACCCGCCCTACTCAGATTACAAATGTTGGAGGACGATCTCACTCTGTACAGCGTATCATCTTTTGTAAAGAGCCTCTTGCGTTTTAGATTGTCAATGAAATTACCTGTTTTTATACTAGAATTTAGCGCTAACCCGGTATTAGTTTCCTTTTGTATTCATGAAATGTGTTTTTATCTAATGTAATAATGAAAGCTATGTAATGTTTCTTTTTTATGTGCTTTTATGGATTCTTGAAAGTGAAACCGAATAAAGCTTCTCTTGAACTTGAAATAAAAAGTGAAAACAGGCTTGGGAGGTTGTGATGTCTTGGAGTCCACTGAGTTAAATATCATGATAGAAAGGAACGGGGGAGGAAGAAGATGAGGGGGTAATAGTAGTTCTAGCTCCTACAGCAACAAGAAATGAACACATATAAATGGATGTGGCTGACAGCTTTGTCTCCGTCTTGAGGATCTCAATCTTTTTGTGATATGGGTGACTAGAGCTAATCGTAACATAAAAGAGCAGCAATACATCAAGAGAGATCATGAATTTTACCAATAGATAAGGAATCAAAAACCTACATAAGGAACATTGACTTAACTACATGAGACCAGTAGAACTTTGAATTCATGGCAATAAATTGTGAAGAAAAGAAAAACACAAATGGACCTGTGTTCTAGGATTAAGCCTTTTTACGTGCAATCTATCCCAGTCAGCTGCATGAGCAACTTTCAAAATACTGATTGGAAGACCTGAACCTAAAAAAAAGAAAATACCTGCATATACTGATGCACTGGCACATGGTACATAATGCCTCTTTCTGTGCCATCACTTGATATATTCAATACACAATTATACAGATAATGTATTATGCTTCCCTTTGAGTCACCTCACTTCCAATTAGTTCCTACTCTTCACTGCAAGAGATGCTGAACACAACTTGGTAAACACAGGCAAACATTACAGTCTACCTCACAGTTCAAGGGTTCTGGAACACAGACCAGACCAAACTGAGCAAGCAGAGCCGCATAAAGGCTAGTCTCAGAAGCATCTAACAGTGCTCTACGTTGCACTAGCATTCATTGCTGTTACTAAAAGTGCAATGATAGAAAAGGGTTTACATTACACTGTAAGAGTACATGGATCTGTGCTTAATGATGTGCTGAACATAACAGAGCATGACTAAGTGTCCTGCCGGGGCTGGACTGGCTGTATTGGGTATCAGGAATTTATCCGTGAGGCTGGAAGGGAGGGGGCCGTGTTTGCAGCTCTGGGGGCCATTTTTTTTATTGGGGGGGCAGTTTTGCAGCAGTGCTGCAATATCGTCCCCGCAGTAACAAAAGCAGCAGTGCTTCAGACTTGCACCCGAACTCTCCCCTGGTGGACTGGTCGAACAAAATTGACAGGGCTTCTTAGAGTTCCCACTCCAACCCTGGGTCCAGCAGAGCTGAGGGAAAGCAGAGAGTAGCACATGATGTGTGGAGAGTCACTGAGGCTATACATAGTATAGCTAAGGGGGTACAGGCAAGGCTGACATGACTGACGTTATGGTCAAATCTAAGGAGCGTAACGCGGAGCATAGCAGGTTGATTGGGTTTCAGGGTGTGCAGGCTGCATGACAACACAGTGGCAGAACCTGGCTCGTATTTCAGATCTATGATCTCAGGAAGAACTGAAAATACAGGCGTGAGGAGACTGGTGAACTGTACGTAATAAAAATTAATTTAGAAAAGTGTAATGTTACGAAGCAGTGGTTAAAAATACATTTACTGCTCGCCCTATCGCAAACAGCGCCCTTACATAAAAACAGTAATGCACACATCAAAGGATTAATAATCTACCCTTTGAAAAAACATGTAATTACACACCACATTACTGCTGGTACCACTGAACTGGCATTCTTTTTTAAATATATGTATATAATGTACAGACATATTGTAGGCCATGTTGTTGTATAAACACACACGCTTATTCTCTTTATTCGTTGTCAAGGGGGCAACTATTTTGCCTGCCACATATTGCAGTTTAAGCCATCTCCTCTGACCACCCGCTTTCAGTTATGGAGAAGGGAGACAATGGGAGGGGCTGATGAGTAGAGGGGTGGAGGGTTTGTTGGACGTAGAGGGGGAGGGGACTCGGAGGTTGAGAAAGAGAGCGCAATACCTACACCACAAGCAGAAGCAGCTAACGGCGAGGCAATAAAGAGCAGGAGAGTGAACAAGCAAAATATGAATACACTCTTCTCCTTTCTGCATCATGAAACCATTAACAAGGCCCACTCACAGCAGGTATGACAATCAACGGAGAAAAAAAACTTAAATTACATTACTTACATGTTTCCCTTTTTGTCGTTGCTGTATAATACTTATCGTCCAAGTATAACACCCAAAGAAACAAGCATCAAAAGAACACACGTTGAAAAAGATTCCTATATTTTACTCTGTGGAACCAGAGATTGGGACATCAATGTACCACAAGCCGATATCAGATTGCTCTTGTACAATCGTCAGAATCAGAGAAGTCGACATCAGGAAAACTGAACTATATATGTCAATCTTCAAATACACAGAACTGCACATCGAAACATAACGGGGGTGTAGATTGCTAACATGCAAGCTCTAAACAAGACAAGTTCATATTAAGGAGTGCCGCCGCGCTGCCCGCGGCGACCCGGAAGCTCTTGGCCGGCCGCGAATCCGGTCGCGGCCGACCGGAAGTCCCGCCTCCCGAGGTCCGCGAGCCCGATTGAGAAGAGGAGACGAGACGTGCCGCGCCGTGAGGAGCCCGCCGGAAGAGCGCAGTCGGTGAGTGGGGCCCAGGGCTGAAGTGAAGTGCGTGCGTGCCTGTGTGTATGCCTGGGAGGGGTGGGGGAGGGGGCGAGTGTGTGTGCGCGCGTGTGTGCGTGTGTGCGCATGAGTGACTGTGTGTGATTGAGAGAGAATGCGAGGTAGGGGATAGTGTGCCTGTATGTGTGCCTGTATGTGTGTCGTATGCCTGCGTGTGCATGCGCGCGCCTGTGTGTGTGTGTGTGCGTGCATGCAGAGGGGTGGGGGCTGCCTGTGTCTGTGTGTGAGCAAGGGATTTGCTTCGTGCATGCGCAGCTACCAGACGCTCGCTCCCGAGGTGAAATCTGACCTCGTCAAAGCGCGCGTCTGGTAGCTGTCCTCATTCCTAAATACGGGCCACAAAAGATCTGAAGCAGACACTCTCAATGCTCACGCATTGAGAGTAGGTCTGCTCGACCTAAAAATCAAGGCTTTTTTAGACCCGGTAAAAACGGCATAATACACGGAAATACTGGCTAAGCCCACTAGGACTTCCTATACTGGAGCCAGCAGCCTTTGGCAGTCAGCTAGGGTTATGTTGTTGGTAAAATCTGAAGGTTATGCAGGAGATGATGTGTTACGTGGGAAATAATAACTATGCATCATAATATTGTAATTTTGCAGAAAGCACAGCAGGTGCAGTGTTAAATGAATTACCCGGCATTGAGCTAGGCAAACAGGCAATGTACCTTAGGCTGCCGCTGAGGAGCCCCGACTGTTGTGTGAAACAGTCACAGCTTTCCCGATGTGAGGCAGAGCCCAGCTTTTTGTGTGTAAGACTGAGCATATTTATCTCATATGAATAAACAAAAAAGAGGGACTTTCTTTAGGTACGGGGCAGTTACACAGAGATGTGAAGATAATTTTTGACAATCTCCTCCAATAATGGCAACTCTCAGAGAGACGCGCTGCAGTTAAAGCCATTTGCTTTGCTAATGGTATTGTACAGCAAAGCAAATGGCTTTAACTTAATGAAAGGCGAGACCTATTGCATTTGTAATGCTTGTTTAGATTACCAATGTATACAGTTTTCTATTTCAATGAAGTAGGTCAGAACTCTATAGGGTCTTGGAGTTGGCTATATTTGTGTTCAGAGGGGGCATTGCCTAACAATTTGGACTCTACTGCCGAGTCTAGGACATGTGGAGACTAATTTCTGGTGTGTAGACTTTGTTTACATCTGTGATGACAGAGACAGGCTCAAAAATATGAAATGGAAAGTCAAAGTAATTTATCAGTGATGAAATAAGCATGTCCAAAATTTTATTTTTGTGCCTCGCAAGATTGGTGCTTACTAACCTCCAGATATGCTTTTACTGTACACCGCATTTCAATAAAATCATAGATTTCTTTCTAGACTGAGCTTTGAAAGCACTCTTTCATGGAAATCCCCTATCGCAGCTGGATGTAGGGGTGATGAAATACTGATCAGTTTGGAGATTTCACTGCAGGGAAGGGCTTCGCTGCCCTTCGGCTAGGTCTGTACTGTACAAATGGGACATACATACAGTAATTTAAGCACGCCTTTGATACTAATTGTTGAAGAACCGCTGAAATGTGTTGCTGCCATTTAACAGAGAAATGTTTTGCACTCCTAGCAGGCACCAAATCACATCCTATTCAAGAGATGAAGAGGGCTCATGGAGTACAATGGGTTGATGCATGAGGGACCGAGTAGAACCGTAGAAGACATTTTGTGGGATTCAAATAAAATACGCTGGGGCCACTGAAAGGATACACACTGTAGTGCCTATGCCATGGTTACAATTGGGGCATTGTAACCAAGGATCAACTTCGGACTTTGCATGTCTAGTACACCTGGATTCAGGTACTACAGGAGTCCTGTAACCAGATGGCCCTGTGTGATGGGCAGTAGACGCCATACAAAGGGCGACAGCAAGAACACAGCAAAGGTCAATGCTCAGAACTCTGGACACGCTGTTGTCAACATGAAGGAACTAACTCCACCGGACAATTAATTAAATGACTATGGTAAAGCCAGTCTAGTAGGCACAAAACAGGCACTGGCAAATCAATGTGTCTAGCCCTCCTTTGGCAGCTGCTTGCAAGCCCTCGCCCCAAAAAAAACATTGCCACAGGGGTTTTGGGCACTGAATTGAACTAGTGTGTGCTAGGAAGGATGTGCTTCCTGTGAAAGAGCAAAATGTAAACACGATCACAGGGAAGCTAGCTAATGTCTGTAGTGGAAGTTTCAAGCTTTATGATGTAGTGGGTGAAAGAAAACGTGAAACGCACAATAAACCAACTCATGAACAGGGGTGGTGCTTCCGGAAGCGGGGCGCGTAGCATATTTCCCAGTATTATATCTGCACAGAGTTTCTACTCAAGGTTCTTTAGGTCCCTGCAGAAACGAGTAGTGAACGTTTAATTTTATCTGACCCCCTGTACTTCTTGCGAACACACAGATGAGCTGGAATGCGAGGGTCGTGACTGTCGCCAAATGTTGAATATAGAGATTAGATCAGTCACACTGACTGGTAAACACTGCACTGCACAGAGCAGCCAACTCGTCTTGCAAAACGCTTGCTGATCGGGGGGCAGGCTCTATCTTCTGAGCAGTTTCCTCCATCACACTATCGATTACCGATTCTACAATTTTTTAAAAAATCACAAAGATTGCTCCCCCAGGGATCTTTCACTACAAGCTTGGTCAGGCTTTCAGACAGCTGGCGGGGTTGCCTTTGAGGCTGGATGGCATATCGTGATATATATAGCGTTTGAAAAAAAATAGAAAAATGTACTTGCACATCTGTTTTGTATTAATAGCTATCTGGATCAATTTTTGTTGAGCAAAATTAGTATTTAGGGTACACCCTTCTGAACCCAGAATCAACGTGATGCAAATGCTCATTTACATGATGCAAGGTACAACTGATTTAAACATGTTTGTCGGAGGGGAGGCGGGTTGGTTTGCAGACCGCTCTGGTCAGCACTCTTCACTCACCTAGCAGAAGTGCATGCTTGACTCCAAGGATAAAGCCACTAACATGACGAGCCTCTCCTCTACTATAAATCAACGCAATGAAAATGTTCTGCGGTAAGCTTCCACCTCCTTAACGGCACCAGAGTAATCAAGCGCCTCGTAATTTTATTTTAACTAGCGCGCATGCCTCCACTAAGCGGCATTATCTGCAACAAGCGCTTGCCAGACAGACGCTTTTTATTTTTGCATTGCGCTTTCACTTTAAAGTTAAAACGCAATGCAAAAATAAACACGTGGCACCCTGTGCTCCATGTTGGGGGGTGGGGGGCTGAATCAAGGAGAGGATGTCCGAGAGGCTAAGTAGATGTGCTGGCTTCGTGGCCGTCCCTGATTTGGGTGATGAGGGGGGAATGGAGCAGACAATGTGTCTGGTTAAAAAGAAAACGCACGAAAGGCATAGATGGGGGAGGGAGTGCAAAGGAGGAAGCGTCCAAGTAGATTTCTTTAATTAAAAGCGCACCTGCTTTGTGGGCGTCCCTGATGTCGGTGAGGTGGGGGGAATGGAGATGAGCGTATTTCAAAGTTAGAGCGTGATGGTAAAATAAAACAAGTTACGTCTGCTCCAAGTTGGGGGTGGGGGGCTAAAGTGAGGAGAGGATGTCCGAGCGGCTAAGTAGATGCGCCCACTTTGTGGCTGTCCCTGATGTGGGTGAGGAGGGGGGAATGGAGAGGAGCGTATTTGAAAGTCATAGCGCAATGGTAACAAAAAACAACTTACGTATGCTCCGAGGCGGGGGCTGATGTGAGGAGAGGCTCCCTGAGTAGACACGTGCTCCAAGTCGAGGGGTGGATGGGCTGAAGCAGGAGAGGCTGTCGGAGCGGCTAAGTAGATGCACCTGCTTCGTGGCCGTCCCTGATGTGGGTGAGGAGGGAGGAATGGAGCCGAGGCCTGGAAGGCACTGCAACAACAGTCTAAACGTGTTAGCAGAGGCACTGGATCTTTTATGAGAAATGCTATTGCTGCACGCATCGGAAAACATCAGCACTTACAGCGAAGCAGGCAGCAGGAGTCTAGAAATGCGAGCATGACCCACTTAACGACAATTACTGAAAATAAAGTGCCTACACAGAATAATGAAGGACAGAGTGTAACGCCGCAAAAAAAAGATCAAATCGCGAGGGGCATGGCCTAAGAAGGACAGGGTGGCAACCAGGAGGGGCTACAAACTGTCTGGGACAATCAGCAAAGTCGGTTCGGAATAATAAATGACGAGAAAACCACGCATACCAATTGAATTTACAGGTTGAGCTGAGACACGGCTTCGGAATCCGTATTGATTCCAAGAAGCTCTTGCATGGCGAGATCAGCGCATGCGCTGCTTTCACCAGACCGAGACCTAAAAACTACAGGGATCGATTGGTACTGTGTTTTGAGTATCAATGATAAAGGCACACATGCGATAGATTCAGGATGATTCGCTAGTTAAACTCTTTATCTAAGTAGACATAAGGCTCAACAAACCAAAAGCTAAACTGATCTGACAGTATTTCTTAATACAGCTTCACCTGTCGAGCATACAATAAGTTTATTCAATCATAAAACTCAAACTTAGAGCACCATTTCCAAAGTTGGCTGCTTTACCTGTTACATTACTCGGCTGCAAATCAAAAACATAAGTAAAAAATATCATTATTTAAAATGCCAATAGCTCTAACTTTCGCATATGTGAGACTGATTGCATTGCAAATGCTTGTTTCATTTTGTTTTTTTCACCTTCGGTGCTATTGTCCAACAAACGAATGCTTGCGACTGACTTGCTGTAAATTCAATTTATATAGTAGTGCCTTTTGGCACTTACTCAAATGTAGGACACAGTTTCACGATTCCTTTTAGTGTTGAGGTGGAAATATTGCTTTTCGTCTCCATGCATGTCACAAGGAAGTTAAAACCTACTAGACTGGAGATGTGGTGTCAGTTTGTACACCACTTGAAACAAGAGTCTCTCCGATATTGTGGTCCCCTCAATCTAATAGCAAAATAAGAAACAACATTAAAACTTTGGAATGTAGGGCCCCCCCAGTGAAGACCACAGAGTGGCAAAGGACTTGTTATGGTGGGTGTTGACTGTACACTCAGATATTCAATTGATTCGCTTTCTGTTTCCCCGTTTAATTTTAAAACATCCTAAAATGTTATATTAGGAACACAATTAGAAGAAATTATAAAGAATCACTTGATAGAAATATCTTACTAAATATCAGCCAATAAAGGTTCGCAAAATGTTCCAAATTGGTGTTTTTTTTAACAAAAATCACAATTGTAGAAGACAGTGGGGAATATTCAATAGGTGACTTTCCAAAAACGTGTTACTGTTGACGATTCTTCCTCGGTAAATTTACGATCAGTGTGCAATAACTCTGAAACACACGCAAATAAAGCAACTTCAGAAAAAAATGACTTCCTAAAGAGTTGATTCCGCACCAGTAAACAAGTGTCCCATCACTGGCTTTGACGGTTGATTAACGACTAAGTGATTGTGTCATCACTTATCAACCCTGTGCATTAATTCGTAAATATGTGTAGAACACCAGTATCTAATGCTTGTCCTAATCACCTCATAACATCTCTTTTACTGTCTAACTTCCTGCTACGTTAATATCCACTAGGTTTTTGGTCGAAAGACTTCATTAACGAAGGCAGCTTCGAAATGCAAGTTGGCAACAGGTGCACAGTAAAGACACTGATGAACTTGTGTTTACTTTCAGTGACCGCGAACATGGAATCCACAGGTGCGTAGCTAAACGTGAGTGACGCACGACCCGGTGTTGGAAACAAGCACTACTGCACGGAGAGCGACGGGGTCATGTAAAGATTTAGGTCGATAAAAAAAACGTACTACTGCAAACGTTACACAATTCAGTTCAGATAATTGCAGAATGGTAAATACTCAGACAGGCATCTGTGGACAACGTTTTGGCAATGAACATCCTATCTGATGCTTTTAGAAAGCTCCATTGGGCCCACATTTAGGAACATACTATTGAGGAATGAGTAAGCCTGAAGCGATAGATTGAATAATATGGTAACTGCAGGGTCATATGCAGACAGGTGAAAACGCTTACTTGAGCAATATGGTGGTTTAGTCAAATCAGCGAAGTTCAGTAACAGCTCAGTTGCTTGAGTGTTCACTACACTGAGGGTGTGCAATGTGCAGGTCATGGCTTTGAATCCCAGAAGAGCTAGCTCAGCAGCTCATCCTTCCTGAGTCGATTAAATAAGGACTGGGAGGCAAGGCACCCGGTCCCGACGGGGTCCCATTGAAATTATATAAAAATAATGTAGGTCTCTGGGGCCTGATCCTCACCCGACTTTTTAATGCCACGTCTCGGAATTGCCTCCTATCTTCTTGGTGTGAATCGGTCATAGTACCTATATTTAAAAAAGGGGACAGAGCAAGTTGTCAATGTTATCGCCCAATATCGCTTCTGGACTCCACCATTAAGGTTTTTGGTCGAGTGATTTTAAATAGGCTTCAAACGTGGGCTGATGAAAAAACAATAATCAGTGATTTGCAATATGGTTTTAGGAAAGGGCTCAGTACCATTGACCAATGTTTGAACTTGCATATCCTAATAGAAAAATATACAAAAGCCAAGGATGGTCGCATGTTTTTAACTTTTGTAGACTTATCGTCTGCATTTGATTGCGTCTCCCATAGTAAACTTTGGCTGGTTGTGGAACAACAAGGGGTAGATACATCAATTATTAATTTCCTCCGGGAACTTTATTTAGATGCATCCGGTAGAGTTAGACACGGAAAAAATGGCGAATGCACAGAATCATTTGCCATCGCTAGGGGAGTACGACAAGGCTTCGTCTTGGCTCCGTTTCTCTTTACACTCTACATTAATGATGTGGAGACTACATTGCTAAGGGAGTGTAAGGATATGCCGATGGTGGGGAAAAGATCAGTCCCAGCATTGTTGTATGCCGACGACGCAGTCTTGATGGCCAGAACTCCACTGGCCATGCAAAGTATAGTTACCTCCTTTGCAGGTTTCATGATAGGTTTGGACCTAAGGATAAACTGTTCAAAGACCTTTACCATAACCATAACCTGTGGCTCGGGTGCACATAAAAAGAGAAAGAAAATTTTTATTGGTTCTTCCCCAGTTGATTTTACCCCAACTTTTTCTTACCTAGGAGTATTGTTCGACCACACGGGTCTATGGAATAACACAATCAAGAAAAGAAAGTTATTGTTCTGCAAATCAATAATGGCCTTAAGAAATGTTAGTAAAAAAAAGGGCAGGAAACCTATTGGGGAGATGCTAATACTGTATAAAGCTACCTGTGTAGCAATTGCGACATATGGCTCAGGACTGTGGGGATATGCAAATGCAAAATCACTACAGGTGGTGGAAAACCTCTTCATGAAATATCTCCTAGCCGTTCCAAAAAGTGTTTCCACATATGTTTGCCATGCAGAACTCAGGGCACTGTATTTAGAAGACATCATAAAGGTGGCCCCGGTACTGCTAAAGCACAGGATCTGGACCACCGAGGAATGTGGATTAAACTGTTCCATTGTGAACAACGTGACTAGGCTAGATAATGGTGGTAAAATCGGATGGCTATGTTATGTGAAGAAGTTTTTCTCTGACTTAGGTTTGGCAAATTATTATGATGAACCATCCTCCCTGTGTAACATCCACAGGAAAGTCCTGAAGGAAAAGTGCATGACTTACCTGTATGAGCGCAGAACCACCACAGAAATGATGAAAAAAACTGTGGTTGCGTGCGAGGAAATCGTGATTTCCAGTAAAATGCATCCATATGTTAAATTACAAATGAGTGACTATGAGAGGTTCCTATTAACTCGTTTTAAATTTAATTTGATATTTAGGTCACTTAGCTTCCCCATCATGAATGATTGGTCGAAAAATCTGAATAAATATCCTTGCGATGATTTGTCAGAACAATCAGATATACACATTCTTTTTTTCTGTAAATTTTATTCAATTCCTAGATGAAGATAGGCTGTTCCCTTATTGAAGACCATGGAAATGAATCGCTGTCGCCCTGCCTTTTTAGCTGTACAGAAACTTGACAATCTTTTAACCGTTGTATCGATTTCTTCGTTTTAATTTTTTTTTTTTAAATCTCGGAAATCTATTATATTCTGAAATGTGATGAGCAGACATTGGTGCATTGGATGAATTTGATATGTATTTTTTTTTCTTTTTTAACAACTATGATTTTACCTGAACTTTTATGGTTGTTTTATTCTAATAACCAAATAAAATAAGAATTGAATTAAGGACTACTCACTTGGGCGATAATTACAGTGATTACTTGAGTGTCAGTGGCACACTTAGCCTCCATATTTACCATTATTCCGGAAAAGCCACTTTTTAATCACTTATAACATTTGCCTTAGAATAAATCACCTAGACATATTGTGGAAAAGTATATGTGAAATGTTTTGTGCAGTCAAAACCAGCAAAAGTTTTAGGGAGGTTACAAAATGTGTATTTTCCATTCAGAATTTCACAGCAAGGGTTTATCGAAAAATAACTTAACAGTATAGGAAAGCCAATTGTAGCCTGATTTGACATTAAATCCATCCGTTGATATCAAATATTTAGCACAAACTGTTTCAACTATATGTTGAGAGGTGGGGTGGGTGAAGCATCCTCTGGACGTTTTGCAATATGAGAAATGTTTCTCCCATTTCACAAAATGAATTGTGAAAAAATGCGGAGTCAGTATGGGGAACAAGACGAGAACATTCCAAATTCAAGTGGAAACAGCTCACACTATAGATTGTTAGAAAACAAGGGCCAAATGTACGAAGATTTGGTCACAAACGACCAGTTGGAATTTGCGATCAGTATTTTTGTAACCAGTAACAAATTTAACTAACTGCCTTACGTACTAATCCGTCAGTTTGCTAAATTCTGACCTTGAGTGGGTTGCAATCTTACCTATTTTAATGAATATTAATAAGTTAGGTGCCAAATTGTGACACACTCCTATTGGTGGAGTGCTACGGTAAGCACACAACCATGTCTCTAATTACCTTTCAAACACACACACACACACGCACACACGCACACACACACACACACACACCCACCCCTACTGGCGGTCGCCAGTAGGTAGTTATAGCTAGGACCTAGTTACCGTAGGAAAATCGCAACATTTCATTCCCAATAACTTTGGTGGCGATTGACGAATCTTCGGGAAATTTTTAAAACAAATTATTTGTTGATATCAACTCCTATGTTGAAAGTTTGGGGGTGATTCGTCAGGTTGAATGGGTGAACGGAATTACCCCAAATTTTGCAGGGACAAGGGTCTTGGTCTAGAAAGCACGCTTTTGTTTATTTGGTGTAAATCCGTTCAGTAGTTTTTGAGAAATATTAAAATTTACAGATATCAATATTTGGGAATTCTGCCATCTGATTGGCTGAGGCATTACGAGCACAAGCTTGCTGCTGATTGGCTGCCAGCGGTGCGAGCGGTTGCAACTAGGAAGTGTTGGCCGCCATTTTGTGATTCCGTTGAAGCGAGTAAGGGGAAAAAGGGTTGAAAAAATGGGAAAGAGGAGGGTAGGAGCGCCGTGAAGTCTCTAGGGTGGTTAGAGTGTGCTGTAAAGGGAGTGTGAAGCGAAGTATTCACTCCTACTGGTGTAAAAGTGCTGTTTTGCCCACTGTGAGATGGTGGTGAGGTGAGGTACCGGTACACCTGGGGATGAAAGCTTATGCCTAAACTATGAGCTGAGTGGTCTGTAGCATAATGGCTGAAGCAAAATATTTACTCCTACTGGTGTGAAAGTGCTGTTTTGCCCGCTGTGAGATGGTGGTGAAGTGAGGTGCTGGTACACCTGGGGAGGAAAGTGTATGCCTAAACTGTGAGCTGAGTGGTCTGTAGCATACTGGTAGAACCAAAGTATTTACCCTTACCGGTGTGAAAGTGCTGTTTTGTCTACAGTGAGATGGTGCAGAGGTGAGGTACCGCTAAACTCGGAGATGAAACCGTGCGCCTAAACTGTGAGCTGAGTGCTGTAAACTGATGTGCTCTGGGTGGTGTAGCATACTGGCTGCTGTAGCATATGTGTGCAGGTGGTGTTAGTATGCGTTTAGAGTATAGTGGGAGTGGGAAGCAAAGTACTCACTGGTACCGGTCTGAAGACTTGGGGATAAAACTGTGAGTGTAAATTGTGAGTTTATTGTTGTAAAGTGATGTGCTTTGGGTGCTGTAGGATACTGGCCGCTGTAGCATACCTGTGTTAGTAGTGTTAGTGTGCGTTTATACTATACAGGGAGTGGGAAGCGAACTACTTACCCCTACCGGTCTGCAGACTCGAATGAAGTGTTTTAGGAAGCAGGAATAAAGAAATAATTGTGAAGAATATAATGCAGAATGTTGCAATGCCACAGAAGAAAAATTGTGAAATGAGGTGTGCCTAAGAAAGTGGCTGTGCGTAATAAAGGCATGTAGTTTGCAAATTATATAGAAAGTGTCTTTATTTAAGTGCCATAATTGGACCCACTGGTGCAAGAGCTAGGGCATCCAGCTGATGCAAAGTTGAACCACTTCTGCTGTATTCAAACGTAAGCTCCTGCATCAGTGAATTGCATATTACATGTTATAGTTGCATGTGACAGAAGCAATAGCTTTTACACTTGAATGACTCTACATTCTATAAGGACAATAACGGTAGGATACGATTACCACATGTATGCTTTAAGAAAAGAAAGAAATCATCAATCATTTTAGGTTCCTTGCCAGTGCTTTTTTGTGACAGAAAATTATCAACAGTAGAGTAGTTAGCAATCTGTTGTACAGTAGATTCAATGTGGTGCGTGTCAGAATTGGTACTAGTTCTACTCACATTGGAACTTTGAGGATGATTACAAACATTGCGCCTCTGAGAAGCACATTTGATACCTTTGTAGTCAAACCGTACATTATTGTCTTCAGCTGTTTAAAAAAAAAACATTCTTGTGTAGAGAGCTAAGGCATCGAGCTGAGACAAACTCCAACCGCTTCTGCTGTAGTCAAATCAAAGCTCCTGCATCAGTGAATTGCACATTGTTGGACTTGGCCCTTTTTTTCAGGTTCACCCCTAAACGTTTTGCTTTTAATTGTGACCTGATACTAGTTGTTTTTGGCTTCTGTAAATGTAAATTGATACTTGTATAGCGCACTACTCACCCGCAAGGGTCTCAAGGCGCTTGTACGAATACCGCTGTGGAACCCATCCTGGCTTTCCCTGTGAGGCGTCCACTCCTGGGCACCTCCAAGGTGGAGGCCAGGCATCCTTAGCGTTGTGGGGGCCGTTGTGGAGATTAAGCAAGCTATTACCCAGATTTGCAGAGTGGGACTCCGTGATTGGAATAGGCACTGAGGCGAGAATTATCAGGTCAGTGGAATTTTTGAGCCCAAAACCCGCAGAGGCGGGGAATTGAACCCTGGTCTCGGGCCAGACCTCTGCAAAAAGGTCTGCCGCTCTAACCATTGAGCCACACTTCTCCACTTCTGGGCACTTTAACACTGTGTCCCAGTGTAAAGTGCGTGCACAGTCTGAGTGTGTGTGGTGAGATTGGCCTGCCCTCCCATAGGAATTCATGGGGAATATGTATGTCCATGGTAGTTCCTGATGCGTGGGGAGTGCAGTGGCGGGTTTGGTATGTGCGAACTCATGAGATTAAATGCTGCGCGATGGTGTGCGCAGATTTAATGTGACTAGTGTAGAAGTGCCACTTCTAGAAGTTGGCATGTCTGTGTAGTAAATGTGAATTGACTGTCTGGCTTGTAATTGGCTGGAGCTGGCTGGTGTGCCTGGCTCCTGGAGTCAGGATGGGTCTGCCCCGATGGTGAATGGAGAGATCTGCATGTTGATGGGATGGAGGAGTGCACCTGGGACCTGAATAGGGCTGGGCCTTTCCTCCACAATGCTGGCTCCGCCCCTGTGGTGAGTATGATGTCCCTAGCCTGTCCTGTGAATGGGAAGAGGGGCTGGGCAAAACAAAGTGCTCAAGAACCAGTTGTAACTGGTTCTCCCCTTGCCCTACAGCTTACACAAAGGAATAATGTGTATTAAAAGGGGCTGTGACCCCATGTGTGTTGTTCACTCTGTTCCTACCTTGAGGGGGGCCTGCTGCTACTGCTGGATGCCAGGAGGAACCACCACTAGGTGCTGCCTCCCTGCTGGAGGACCCTGTGAGCTGGCCCCTGAGCCCAGCCTTTGCCCCCTGCACCCTGAAGAACTTTCCTTGGACTTCTTTTGCCTGTAGCGCATGGGAGCGCTTTGTTTTTCATCCTAGGAGGGTGCTTTGCTGTCCAGAGGAGCGCTGTGCTCAGCCCAGGAGGACTGCTGGGGGCCTGCAGCACGGAGAGGCTGCCTGGGGATTCTCCCCCTTCTTTTGACGTCTGGCAGGTGCCCACCCTGCCTTTTTATCCGCTTGCTTTGGCAGGTGCCCACTCTGCATTCTGGCCATGTGTTTGTCCTGCTTAAATTGCGGGTGCCACCCCGATTATTTGGCTGTTCTGGTGCACGGGAGCCCACCCCGTGACTTTGCCCGCACGGGCAGCTGCCAACGCGACCCGGAAGCCAGGCGGCCCTGCCTGGTTGTGGGCGGGTCCGCGTGACAAGGCGGAAGTGATCTGGAGCCTCGCGGGCTCCATTTCCGCTGGGAGGAAGCTGTCCCCGTCATCGCGAGCAAGAGTCTCGCCGTATGGGAACTTTTGAAGTGCGGGGAAGGCGCTGGGCATCTCGGCCTCAGCGCTCTTCCCGGATACCGCCAAGCCTCACCCGGAGGTCCGAGCAGCGAGGGGAGGAAGCTGCTGGACCTGGCAGACGGCGGAGAGAGGATCAGAGTCCCCCGAGAACCACCCGGTAAGTGAAGGAGGGCTGGTAGGGACTCCGAGTGTATAATAGTGGAGCCAGTCCCAACCCGGCTCATGTTCTGAGCGGGCCCACCGTTGCGGGATGCTCCAACCTCTGGTGGGCCTATTGATTTAAGAAACCCCAGTGAGGGGCCCTGAGATCAAGCGGCCTCGGTTGCCAGTGGGCCACTCCTACGACTTCATAAGTGTGGAGAGGGCCAGAGGGGCCCGTGATTTCGCCCCGTGTGGTGTGTTGCCCCACAGTGCTTGGGGGGCATGCTTGTTTCAGACCCTGAGGGCTCCAACAAGGCCCCAGTTGTTTTCAGGAGCCAGTGTGCTCCTAGGGACATACTGCATTTTAAGAGCCTAGAGGGCTCCAATGTTTGGCGCAATTTGTTTCCAGGGCACTGAGAGCCCTTACAGTATTTTTCTCTACCTCACAGCTGCCCAGCAAGTAGTGGGCAGCTGCACCGTTTACGTTCTTCTTTATTTTAGGGGACATGTTCTTTGGGATTACACAGCTGCCCAGCAATTAGTGGGCAGCTGCCACATTTAGGCCCTAAACCCTTGCGCACTCTTCTTTTTTCTGCCTGCGCAGCCTGCCCTGACTCTGCTGGACAAATGGCATTTGAGCCCCATGAGAGGCCAGTTGGCCTATGGACAGTGATACTGTGTTGTGCCCCCGCCTGGTGTGCACTGTGTCAGTATCTAAGGTGACTCTTGCGCAAGGTGATGGTATATTGTTTTTATGTTGATCATTATCTGATGCCTAATGTGATTTATGCGTAATGTGCAATGCCTTTATGCCTTTGATACCTCTAAATGTGTTTTTATACTTAGGAGGTTATTTTGCCTGTTATAGTATATGCTAGTGAGTTTATGTTTCCCTGCGTGATCTATGCCTAAGGTGATTAGTATTGCGTAGTGTGTACCTACCTTTTACCAGCCCGGGCGTCGAGGCTAAGGGCAGAGAGGACAAAGGTAGTTGCCTGTTTGAGCCTGTTTGAGACTGGTCGGGTCTAGGGCCAGAGATTGTGCCCTTTTTCTCATTTAGCAATACCCAAAACTCCTTTTTACTCATCCAAAAGCCTCCTCCTATTGCTAAGACCTAAAAAAAACAAAAAAACAAAAAAAATCTTTGACTCTTTTATCCCTCCACTATCCTTTTCAATCGAAATTAACAGACTAACATGTTCACTTCTCAAATTCCATATTAAAATATACTAATATACTACACAAAAAACTGAATAACATATCCACTACTCAAATTATGTCTTATTTTTTTACTATATTAATTTTCAACATTAATCCTTTATGGGTTCCGGAGTAGGCGTGCTACTCGCCAGAAAAGCGATTCAACACCCAACAGGGGTAACACGTGCTATATGAATGCAAATCTTTCTTCCCCTTTTATCCCTCAGCTATCCTTCTCACTCCAAGTAACTGACTAATATCCACCACTGAAATTTACTTCATATTTCACCATATTAATTCACCACTAATCCTTTGTAGGCTTCCTGAATAGCGAGCGTCAACAAGTGCTGTATAAATACAAACCTTTGTCCTCCTCTATCCTTCTGCTATCATTCCAAATCCATATAACTGACTAACCTAGCCACCACTTAAAATGTACTTGCATGTTTCACTATACTAATTCAACACTAATCCTCTGTGGGTCCCGGAGTAGCGTGCTACTTGCCGAAAAAGTGCTTCGACGCCTCGTCAGGGGTAGGAAGCGCTATATAAATGCAATTACAATACAATACAATTGTTATTTTGTGCTACAATTATTCTTTGTTCTAAAAGTGCTATTTCTACTAAGTGCTGATTTTGACAGTGGCCCATATGGCCCTGTCATGTGTATATAATCCCCTGTAAATACTGCCCAGTGCCAGTTGGCACAGTGTAATTGTGTGATTATGATCTAATGTGTTTATGGTAATACAAAAGCTATTTTTCTATATAACTTTGTGTGGAGTTCCTTTTTGTGGTGTACCTACTGTGTTGCTGCTGTGTGTGTGTGTTGCTCAAACTCTTAACACATTGCCTCCGGGATAAGCCTGACTGCTCGTGCCAAGCTACCAAGGGGGTGAGCAGGGGTTATCTTGGCATGCAACTCCCTTGCCCTGACTAGAGTGGTGGTTTGTGCCTGGCTTTGCGCAAGCCTTAGCCAACCAGAAATCCCATTTCTAACACACATTATATGTTACAGTTCTATGTGACCTACACAATAGCTATTAGACATGAATGAATAAATTGTATAATGAAAATAAAGGTAGTTTACGATTACCGCACTGTGCCAACCAGTTCCTAAACAAGGTCATCTTTTTTCATTTAATTATGAGGTTCTGAGCAGAGGATGACTTTGAGTAAATTTGTGTGAAAGGGCTTTGTGAATAACAGGGAGGCAGAGAGGTGTGTGCACAAACAATAGACTTGGTTTCTAAATGGGTGTCGGGTTTAGGCTAATTTAGGAAGTAAATAGCGTATTTGCATAGGCCATACATCACAGATCCCTGGTTAAAGTACAGACGCAAGGGGCAATAATGAAGACAGAGTTCAAATGTCTGAGTATACTTAGAAAGTTGTTATATGAAAGTAGTAGGATTGAAGTGTATTATAAAAAATGTAAAGGAAAAAGTAAAAAAAGATGGAAAAAAATCAATTCAAGAATAACGAGTTTCTTACAAGTCTTGAAGATTCCAGTCCAGAAATTCTTCGGCGGCTTGGGATGCGTAATATTCCACGACGCTATTGTTGCCATCCTCTGAGAATAGTGAAGCGATCCAATTCATATCCTCGAAGGGAGCAGCAATTTGAATTGGCAGGCAATCTGCGATGTTGTGAAAGGTCGCAGGTTGCAGGAGATCTTTTGCAGCTGCGCAGGAATCCAATTCCGCAGCGATTCCTTTTTGCATTGTATTCGCCATTCTCCACGCCAGAACAATCACGTTGATGATTTTCAAGATAATGCATTACCTGCTGGATATCGGAAGCGATTGTTGGGATGTTGGCAAGTCATACATCCATTTGCCAGTCAAATGGGCAAGTTTTGCAATCAAACGATGGTTGTACGCATATTGCATAAGTGTAGATAAATGTTATGTGGTAGCTTGCTCCGATAATAGATAGAGGTAGGTAGCCAAAAAGTTTTTCAGTTTTTTCACAGTATTGATGTAGATTGGCGTAGAGGCGTATTCTGTCGGACATAGTTGTTATCACAGAGAGCGTAGCCATTTCTAGAGGTAGAATTAGTAGTAGGATGACTGCAAACAGAGCAAGAATTATGGGCACTGTTCCTCTTATTCCAGAGATGATCAAACAAATGTAGTCTGGTATTAAAAGAAGAACAGTTTGAAAGCGTGTTAGTAGGCTGTAGGAGACCGTGTTAAAAAAGTGTGCCAGACCTTTAGTGTGACATGTGTTGAAAATTGTGTAACAATTCACAAAGTGTAATTGGCAGTTCGTATTTAAAAGGGAGTGTATTTTACTTGAAGTTTGTGGCATCTGCATTCAAAACATTTCTTTTGCAGAAGTGAGGGAGACTTCTGTTCTGAACAAAAGCACATTTAGTTTGGTTTGTTTCTTGAACTCTGTTTTCAAACTAAGAATTGAAGGCCAAGTTGAAGTTTGGGAGTTAGTTTGTGTGGGTGGGAATAGACATTGCCACAGGAAGTTACTGTGTTTGAAACAGTAAGGACATGCGGTGTGCCAGCTCACATTCAGTAGGAGTGCATGTTATTGAGAAGCAGATAACTGCAGTTAGAAAGCTGTGTGAATGTTAGTCAGATTGTGGGAGTTGGCGTCCTTTAAGAAAGGATGCAAGGTTGGGGGCAGTAAGCTTAGAAGCCCCGAATAGTTGGACATTCTTGGATAGTAATGAATGGCTGTCATTGTGATTGCACTTTTCACCTGTGAGGAAAAACTTCTATATGCTCTTTAAGACAGCAATATGTAAATGGGAGAAACCACTGCTCGCGAATAAACGTGCAACCTTTTATAATCACATACAACATGAAAAACAACATGTGCACCTAGCGGACACAACAGCACTACATTGTGAGAAGTTGGCCTGATATATGATGTTCCCAATTCTGGAACCACCTTGTATCAGTCCAAACAATCCCTTATGGTGTCTGGTTGTAAGTCAACCTTATTAGACAGCTATCCCAGTGGTAGCATGGACTAAGCAGCCTTAAAGGCTAAACTCAAGAGGTCGTGTTAAGCGAGCAGTTTTTACCAATCACAATACTTTAATACCAAATGAAAGGACACCACATAAGTATATATTATAAAAATATATGTATTTATTACTAGAATAATCCCCAGTACTCTTTATGAGCAAAGGGGCACAAGCGTTAAACAAAAGCACAGTTAAACATATAAAAGTTGCACAATTATGGATGAGGGCGGGTGGCCACTCAAACCATATATTAAAAAAGTGGTATAAGAGATACCAATCGAACAGTGGTTAGGCCTAGGGCCTAGGGAATCGCTGGGAGCAGTCGGGGCTAGCTATGCTGAAGTCAGGAAAAGCCCGCGGGATTCGGGTGCAGCGCTTAAAGCACACGCATGCACCAATGCAAAGTCAATGGTGCGTAAAAGTTATAGAGTTACTGTTTAAGGAGACGTCCGCTTAACCTAGAAGGACGAAATTTAAGACACATACACTAGAGGTGTGTACCAGTGTGGGAACACCAGCGTTGTTGAGTAACCTCACCCACAGGAAGCGGGTGCATAGGGTCGAAGTTGTGTTGGGTTTCGTCACGCAGGTTGTTGGTGCTTGAAGCTGAAGATGCTGCAGGTGATGTGAAGGAGAAGTGTCCGGTGTGATCCAAGGGTTGATCAGAGTTGTAGAGTACCTCAAAGCAGAGGGGACAGAGTCTGGATCACTCAGCAGTGACCAGGGTGGAACCAGGACGGAACCAGGCAATGTCGGGCGCAATCAGGTGGTTGTCGAGGAGCTTCTCTCCGCTGCCACGTGGGCTCTAGGGCATCTGCGACGTCCAGGAGCGGGTCACGAGCTGTCCCACAAAGGTTCTCACCGACTGGAAGATTGCTTCTCACTCGGACCAGGAGGGTCAGAGCGGGTGCTCCTTTTCAGAGGAGTGGGTGCAAGTCTGGAGCAACCAGAATCACAAGTCGGATTTCAAGTTTCGTCGGCACAGGGGCCACAAGCCAGCGGGCAAGTGACCGGGCCAATGCGTTGAGCCAAAAGAAGCAGAAGGGACCCCCGCAGCACTCGGTGAGTGTAGAGGGGTGAGCTTCGGTGCAAAAGTGGCTCAGGGCTGGGGCTTCTCAAACCCCAATGTACAGCTTCGAGAGTCAGCGTCTCGTGGTCTTTTCAAGATGGCGGGCCCCACGCTTCCTGTCACCTCCACGGGTCTCAGCTCTGCAGGGACTGTGGATCGGGCTGGTGGAAGGTAGGCAAGCTTGATCTTGTTGATCTCTGTTGCTCGAGTTCCGGCGGGAACTGCAACAAAGCAGACTTCGAGGTGCTGGATGGTGCCTGTTTGCACAGGGTGGTCACTCCTTGACCACAAGGGAGATTCTTCAGTCTTCTACATCGAGTTGGATGTCGAAGGGTCCAGAGTTTCATTTCAAAGGTTTCATCAGGATAATCTGAGCGCGTTGGCACTCCTCCCATTCTTATACCAATCTAGGGGGCTGGATTACCTGCTAGGTTCCCTCCAATGGGTGGGACCCAGGAAGGGGGTGGTTACACCCCTTTCCCTTTGTCCAGGCCGCGCTGGGACTGGGGCTGGTGTGCCCCAGAATCAGTTTGACCAGATTATGCAAGGGGAAGCCTTGTGCTCCCCAGGCAGTGTTTGGTTTCTTTTAAACCTACCTGCTACAATCCACTATCTCCTGTCTGGGGTCGTGTAACACCTCCCTGCGACAGGAAAGCCTTTATCCAGGCCTCCTCAGCTGAGTTTCGGTCAGCAGCAGGAGGTCAGACTCGTGTCTGTGGCAGAAGCATCCATTTTTTGGATCTGAGGCTCTTTTAAAAATCAACAGCGTTTCAGTAAAGTAACATGTCTTCTCCCTCTAGAAGGGTGGAATGCTATCCCCGTCGACAGGACTGTCGAGGGGATAGTATTCCAAATGGTATGACACCTTACACGACATGTTTTGATAAAGCCAAACCAAAGTTGACATATAACCGCGAGGATTATAATGCACTTAAGAGTATATGGTATGGCATTATCCCGGAACAGCTTAGGGACTTGTTCCCGACAGCTGCAGACAGGCTCAGCTCATGCTAGAGCACCATCTCACATTAAACCACGCACTCTGCCTCCAGGATTGATAAGGCCTTCCATAGGAGTGGCTCACAGGTTTATATGTGTCCAGATATAGGTTTAGATATAGGTATACTATATCTAAGCAAGGGGTGATTACACCAACTTGCCCCAGCTGAGTGATCACCCAGTTGTGTCAATTTAAGAACCAGCCAGGGGTGGCTAAAGCTATGCTGCAGCCCCTGGTAGGCCTTGGTGGCACATATGCCCTGAGCACCTATAGTGCATGGTACAGGGGCTGACTAGGAGTCCAGTTCCAATTGGGTTATGTACCTATAGTACATGTATGTGAATTTAGAGAGAGAACAGCAGGCTGGGGGTCTAATTAGCAGGCCCACAGCCTCATTAAGTCGAAAACCAGTGAAGCAAAAAGCAAAAATTGGGGTGACCATAGGATAGCAGACCCTACTCTCCTACACAACCCCCCCCCCCCCCCCCAAACGCAGGGACATTAAACTTAACCTTGACCAGATAAGTCTTCATGTTCTAAGTGGAAGTACCTGGAGAGACCATCTGCATTACCATGGTCAGTCCCTGGGCGATGCTCCACTGTAAAGTCCATCCCCTGTAGGGAAATGGACAACCTGAGTAGTTTGGGGTTTTCACCCTTCATCTGATTTAGCCACAAGAGGGGCTTATGGTCTGTCTGAATTAGGAAGTGAGTTCCAAACAAGTATGGCCTCAACTTCTTCAGGGCCCAAACCACAGCAAAGGCCTCCCTCTCAATGGCTGACCAACGTTTCTCCCTGGGGGTCAGCCTTCTGCTAATAAAAGCAATGGACTGGTCATGACTATCTGTATTCAGTTGTGAAAGCACAGCTCCCACCCCCAACTCAGAAGCATCTGTCTGTACAATGAACTGCTTGGAGTAGTCAGGACTCTTCAGGATAGGTGCAGAGAACATGGACTTCTTCAGGTCATCAAATGCCTTTTGACAGCTAACTGTGCACTGAACCTTTTTTGGCATCTTCTTGGATGTCAAGTCATTTAATGGTGTCACAATGGACCCATAGTTCTTCACAAAGTTTCTGTAATACCCAGTCAGGCCCAAGAAGGCTCTGACTGTTAGGACTCGGAGCTCTTAGGGCATGTTCTGAGTGTGTTGTACGGGGAATTTTGCCTAACAAGGACTACAAGTCCCAGAATGCCTTGAGGCGTTTTGCAGAAGACCATGCGCCTCGCGCACCAATCAGATGCCGAATGGTGGTTCTTATGCCTCCTTCCTCCTATCAGCGGTGCTTGGTTTTCTAATGTGGATTCCTGCCTGGGTCCTGGCCCTAGTATCTTCGATACATTCCTTGCTCCTGTGAACTGGTTCGTGTTTTCCCTCATCGCAGCTCCAGAGCCTCGCGCGGCCGCGCTGGCTCTTGAGCCCTTTTCTGACTTCCTCTCACCGAGCGGCTTTGTGCAAGAACCCCTCGCCGCATTAAACACCGAAATCGGAACCGCCCTTCCTTTCCCTTTGCTAGCGGACCTCAGGTGTGGCGTTCCTGGACATTACCTTGCCCTGTGTATCCTCGCTGTATCCCTGCTCCCTTTTTACCGGATACTGTGGTGAACTGCAGTGATTTCTCGGCGTGTCGGTAACCTGACACTTCAATGGTCGATGGAGTTTTCTTTTCCATTATTTTTCTCAAAGGATCTCGAGGGTCATTATCCGGCTGCTGTTCTTTGGTGAGAATCGCTTGGGAACGGATCTTCTGGAGTGAACTTTGTTTTGTTTGCCTTGCTGGAGCGGTGAGAAGAATCACTAACCGGCTATACATTTATCTTTTGAACTTGTCAAATCAGGAAGTGCTCGAGACTGTGTTTGGTACTTTCTTTTTCTTTCGTGGAATCTTTCTTTTGACAAGAGAGACCTAAGTATCTACCCTCCATTTTTGGTTCGTATTATTATCTTTACTTTGTGGATACCTTTTGGGTGCAAAACAAACGTTGGGCAGGTAAGAGCCTTGCAACACACTCAGTACAGACAAACCTAGGTTAGCTCTTCATTGTCCCCTCTTGGTAGAAATCTAAATAATCTGTTGTATGTTTGTTTCTTTTCTCTCCCCTGCAGACTGCGACTGCCTATACGGATACTACTGTTGTATACCCTGTCTTCAAAACTAGGAGACCTAAGGGTTTTTGGGTCTCTCTCTTTTCTGGCGTCCCCGCTTGCCCTGTGTGGGTTTACATACCACAGGGTGTGTGGTGTCGTGGGAACAGAGGGGGTCACTGTCTACACTTCTGAGGAGCTGGTTTCTGCCTGGAGCCCGTTGATCGCCCGACAGAAAAACCAAGCCCACGTTTATATCTCCTCCCGAGTGTAGACAGTCATGGATGACGCTGCCATGCTAGGAGAGACCGATGAGGTAACCTTAAGAGAGTTAGCAACCACTGTGGTGAACTTGCAAACAGAACTAAAGTTAATAAGAAATGAGAACCAAAGATTAATGTCTGAAAACGCCCGATTAATAGAAGCAAGTAAAACCCCCGAGACACAAGTCAGACATAGAAAAAGCTATATACAACCTTCTCATTTTCAAATGCCTAGCGTTAGTTCCTCGGGAGACTCTCAGGTCTCCACCACTCCTGTACAGGTCACAGTGGTTACCCCACCTCAAACTCCCTTAGCAATGCCCGAAAGATTTAGCGGAGACAGTCAAAAATTCAAGGTCTTTATGAATCAATGCCACCTTATGTTTTTGTGTAAAGCAGCCTCATTCCCGGATGACGCGGCTAAGGTCGCTTTCATCATCTCCTATTTAAGTGGGAATGCTGCCTCTTGGGCGGTGGCTTTGGTAGAGAATGACGACCCTGTGTTATATAATCTAGACTTATTTAAAGAGAGAATGAAAAGCCTTTTTTCTAGGCATACATATATGCAGGCAAGTGATAATGAACTTCTTAACTTGAAACAGGGTTCAAAGGATTTATTGACCTATATCACTGCTTTCAATAGATTAGTGACAGAAACCCACTGGCCGGACGATAAAAGAACTTCTATATTTTATAGAGGTTTGCGAGACGAACTAAAGGACATCTTATCGCAAATAGTGGATCCTCCAGAAAACTGTTCCGAATTCATTGACCTAGTGGTCAAATTAGACCACAGACTGGCTGAAAGAAAGGGAGAAAAAACGCGAAGTGACCTCCCTAAATTCTTAATAACAAAAACTGAAAAAAGAGAACCCAAAGACACAAGCGAACCCATGCAGATTGGAGGTATTCGTGGTCCCTTAACGCCCGAAGAAAAGGAAAAAAGGCGTAAACTAAATCTATGCTTGTATTGTGGAAAAGCCGGTCATTTTGCCCGCGAGTGTCCTGTAAAGCCCAAAAGCTCCTTGGGCGAAGGGTTACCTAAATACTCTAAGACCATGCCTTCGGGAAACTAGTTGACTTGGGGAGTACCGAGGTCGCTCTTCCAAGTCCCTTACTTTCTCAGACCTCTAAATATGTGGCTAACACATATTCTCAAATTCCTAAGCCTTTTACCATTTCGGTTGTGCTAGTGTTGCCTTCACAAGGAAGACATGCCATGGCTCTTCTTTTGGACTCAGGGGCGACAGGGAATTTCTTGGATATCACTCTAGCCAAATCCTTGGGCATCCAGTTCATTAAAAAAGAAATACCTGAAAATGTCAGGGCAGTAGATGGGTCTGCCCTCTCCTCTGGGATGCTGAAATACCATACCCCTGAACTTATTGTGTTATGTGACAATGGTCATAGTGAGAGCTTATCCTTTGACCTAATCGATACCCCCAATTTCGGTGCTATATTGGGAGTCCCCTGGCTTCAGACTCATAACCCCCATATAGATTGGGTAGCCAGAACTGTTACCCTACGCTCTGCTCACTGCCTTACTCATTGTTATAGAGACATCAACCACTGGCATACTCCTGTGTATTGTGCTTCCACCACTATTGATGGGGCTACTTTACCCTCTGAATATAGACAATTTGCTGACGTTTTTGATGATGTAAAAGCAGTTGCCTTACCGCCACATCGTCCCTACGATTGTAGGATAGATTTGATACCGGGTGCGGATTTACCTGTTAGTCGCATTTATGCGCTAACGGAAACAGAGACTCAATACCTTCAAGATTATCTACAAGACATGTTGGCCAAGGGTTTCATCAGTCATTCCACCTCTCCTGTGTCATCCCCCCTTTTTTTTATTCCTAAACGGGAAGGGGGACTCCGAGCTTGTCTGGACTACAGAGTACTGAATAAAGCCACGATAAAAAACAAATATCCACTTCCCCTCATTTCCACGCTACTTGATCAGGTTAGGAAGGCCACTATTTTTACCAAACTCGATTTAAGAGGAGCCTATCACCTGATCAGAGTTAAAAGAGGGGATGAATGGAAGACAGCGTTTCGAACGAAATTCGGGCTCTATGAGTACAACGTCATGCCCTTTGGGCTTTGTAATGCTCCCGCAGCGTTTCAGTTTTTTATAAACGAGATACTGCGGGAGTATCTGGACATTTTTGTCATCGTATATATCGATGATATACTGATTTATTCATCTAATGAGTCCGAACATGTGTCCCATGTGCAAGCCATTTTGGGTAAACTACAAGAACATCACCTATTTGCGAAGCTTGACAAGTGCATCTTCCATACCCACAGCGTAGCCTTTTTGGGGTTTGTTATTTCCCCCAAGGGAATACATATGGATCCTGCCAAAATATCTGCCATCATAGAGTGGGCAAGTCCAACTTCAGTAAAGGACATTCAATCCTTCTTAGGATTTGCCAACTTTTATAGAAGGTTTGTTGACCATTTTTCTGACCTGGTAGCTCCCATTACACGCTTGCTTAAGAAGGGGGTTGAGTTCATCTGGGATACGGAAGCTGAAAATGCCTTTCAGGCTCTTAAGGCTAGTTTCACTTCTGCTCCCATTATGAAACATGCGGACGAAACACAACCCTACTTTTTGGAAGTGGATGCGTCACAATACGCGGTGGGTGGTGTGTTATCGCAACGTGACTGCATAAAGGGTACCCTCCATCCTATTGCGTATTTTTCAAAGACCTTGACCCAATCTGAGCAAAACTATACTATAGGAGAAAGGGAACTCCTTGCAATCAAACGCGCCTTCCAGGAATGGCGGCACTATCTTTTAGGCTCCCCCCATGTGATCACTGTTTATTCTGATCATCAGAACTTGCAATACTTCCGATCAGCCAAAGCCCTTACTCCACGACAGCTAAGATGGGTTGCATTTTTTTCAGAATATGATTTTCTGATTCACTTCAGACCTGGAATAAGACAGGGTAAGGCTGATGCACTATCCAGACTGGGTAAGGTGACCAAGTGGGTTCAGGAGAAACCATTGCCTCTCATGCCTGAGAGTAGACTAGTGGCTATAGGGGAGAAAATTCCTGATTCACATACCTTCTTGGATCAATTGGAACAGGCTTATGCCCCTTTAGACCCTTTCACCTGGTTACAAGACTCCAGCAACACCATTGTGAACAACCTGTGGTATCATGACAAAAGAATCTTTGTACCTACTACCGAATTGCACAATCTTGTTTTGCAATGGTGTCACAATATGCCCTTAGCAGGTCATCCGGGTGAAAACAAGACCCAGAGTCTCTGTCAAAGATGGTTCTGGTGGCCACAACTATCGCACGATGTTAAGCAACATGTCAAGGCTTGTTCCACCTGTGCCCGCCAGAAGGCCTCACATTCTGTACCTGCAGGGCTACTACAACCCCTTCCAGTGCCCAACTGTCCCTGGACTACCCTTAGCATGGACTTCATAACAGATTTACCTAACATACATGGATATACCACAATTCTGGTAGTCGTTGATCTGTTGTCCAAAATGGCCCATTTTGTACCCTTAAAAAAGATCCCTTCAGCTGTGGAGTTAGCAGTAGTGTTTATCCGAGAAATTGTCCGGTTACATGGATTGCCTTCTGTTATAATATCAGACCGGGGTCCTCAGTTTATTTCCAGGTTCTGGCAAGGGTTATGCAAATCTCTATACATTGATCATAGGCTATCCTCCGCTTATCACCCCCAGACAGACGGTCAAACAGAAAGGACAAACCAAACCTTAGAGCAGTATCTCCGATGTCTAATATCCACTACCTGCCAAGATTGGGTGCAAGCACTACCCCTAGCAGAATTTGCGTACAATAATTCTACTCACACCGCCTCCAAGGTTTCTCCTTTTTTCTTTACCACTGGTTACCACCCCAAGATTCTTCCTCTGGAGGTACTCCCCTCTGACACGCTAAACCCTGCGGTTTTTGATCATCACCAAACTCTGTTACAGATATGGGAGCAAGCCAAAACAGAATTAACCCAGGCGAAAGAGCATATGAAGGCCCAAGTGGATAAACATCGAAGGCCTGCTCCCGTTTATTCAGTGGGTGATAAGGTTTGGTTATCATCAAAGAATTTAAGACTGGAAGGGCCTCGCAAGTTACAACCTCGTTATCTAGGACCCTTTGAAATCCTAAAGGTCATCTCCCCTGTGGTCCTCAAATTGGTTCTGCCCCCTGATATGCAGATACATCCTGTTTTTCATACTTCCCTTCTGAAACCTTATGTGGCCCCACTACTCCCTGAACCCCCTCCGCCCCCAGTCATTGTTGATGGAGACATTGAATACGAGGTGCGCAGAGTTTTAGACTCTCGCAGACACAGAGGTAGACTCCAATATTTAATCGACTGGGTGGGCTATCCCCCTGAGGACAGAACCTGGGAACCTGCCGATCACATTCATGCCCCTAGACTGGTGCGTAGATTTCATGCGCTCAATCCCTCCAAACCTAGACCAGTGAGAAGACCATTAGGGGGGGGTACTGTTAGGACTCGGAGCTCTTAGGGCATGTTCTGAGTGTGTTGTACGGGGAATTTTGCCTAACAAGGACTACAAGTCCCAGAATGCCTTGAGGCGTTTTGCAGAAGACCATGCGCCTCGCGCACCAATCAGATGCCGAATGGTGGTTCTTATGCCTCCTTCCTCCTATCAGCGGTGCTTGGTTTTCTAATGTGGATTCCTGCCTGGGTCCTGGCCCTAGTATCTTCGATACATTCCTTGCTCCTGTGAACTGGTTCGTGTTTTCCCTCATCGCAGCTCCAGAGCCTCGCGCGGCCGCGCTGGCTCTTGAGCCCTTTTCTGACTTCCTCTCACCGAGCGGCTTTGTGCAAGAACCCCTCGCCGCATTAAACACCGAAATCGGAACCGCCCTTCCTTTCCCTTTGCTAGCGGACCTCAGGTGTGGCGTTCCTGGACATTACCTTGCCCTGTGTATCCTCGCTGTATCCCTGCTCCCTTTTTACCGGATACTGTGGTGAACTGCAGTGATTTCTCGGCGTGTCGGTAACCTGACACTTCAATGGTCGATGGAGTTTTCTTTTCCATTATTTTTCTCAAAGGATCTCGAGGGTCATTATCCGGCTGCTGTTCTTTGGTGAGAATCGCTTGGGAACGGATCTTCTGGAGTGAACTTTGTTTTGTTTGCCTTGCTGGAGCGGTGAGAAGAATCACTAACCGGCTATACATTTATCTTTTGAACTTGTCAAATCAGGAAGTGCTCGAGACTGTGTTTGGTACTTTCTTTTTCTTTCGTGGAATCTTTCTTTTGACAAGAGAGACCTAAGTATCTACCCTCCATTTTTGGTTCGTATTATTATCTTTACTTTGTGGATACCTTTTGGGTGCAAAACAAACGTTGGGCAGGTAAGAGCCTTGCAACACACTCAGTACAGACAAACCTAGGTTAGCTCTTCATTGTCCCCTCTTGGTAGAAATCTAAATAATCTGTTGTATGTTTGTTTCTTTTCTCTCCCCTGCAGACTGCGACTGCCTATACGGATACTACTGTTGTATACCCTGTCTTCAAAACTAGGAGACCTAAGGGTTTTTGGGTCTCTCTCTTTTCTGGCGTCCCCGCTTGCCCTGTGTGGGTTTACATACCACAGGGTGTGTGGTGTCGTGGGAACAGAGGGGGTCACTGTCTACACTTCTGAGGAGCTGGTTTCTGCCTGGAGCCCGTTGATCGCCCGACACTGACTTGTGTCTGGGTAGTTGGAGGAGCCCAGTCCTGTATGGTCTGGATTTTGCTCTCCAATGGTTGAACCTGACCCCCACCTACTAGGTGGCCCAGGTACACAAACCTGCTCTGCCCTATCTGGCACTTGGTAGCCTTGATAGTCAGGCTTGCCTTTTGCAGGGCCTCCAGAACCTTCTTCAGGTGGATCAGGTGATCCTCCCAGGTGGAGCTAAAGACAGCAATATCATCTAGATAACAAAAGTCACCCAACCCAGCAAGGACTTGATTCACCAACCTTTGGAAGGTGGCAGGTGCATTCCTCAAACCAAAGGGCATTACCACAAACTTGTAATGTCCACGAGGGGTAGAGAATGCTGTCTTGGCTTTTGACTCTTCAGCAAACCTGATCTGCCAGTAGCAAGCTGTCAAATCAAATGTGCTCAGAAACTTGGCAGAAGGCAATTTATCAATGAGCTCATCTGCTCTTGGAATGGGATGTGCATCTGTCCTAGTGACGGCATTGAGACCTCTGTAGTCCACACAAAACCTCATTTCTCTCTTTCCTTCTTTGGTATGAGGTTTTGGCACCAGGACTACTGGGCTGGCCCATGGACTATCTGATGGCTCAATCACTCCAAGCTCCAACATCTTTTGCACCTCAGCCTTTATACAATCCCTGACATGGTCAGGTTGCCTGTAGATTTTAATATTCACAGGTAGACTGTCACCAGTGTCCACCTCATGGGTGCACCAGTTAGTTTGACTGGGTGTGAGTGAAAACATATGTCTGTGGGCCTGCAACACCTGTCTGCAGTCCACCTGTTGCTGCTCAGTGAGGCTGCCTGCCAAGGCTACTCCATCAACTGAACCATCATCAGGGTTCTGGGAAAGCAGGTCTGGGAGAGGGTCACTCTCTTCCTCCTGATCCCCATCTGTGGCCATGAGGAGACTCATGTACTCCCTGTCAACAAATGCTTTCAAACGATTTACATGGAGCACCCTGTGGGGGCTCCTAGGGGTTCCAAAGTCAACCACATAGGTGACTTCTCCCTTTTTCTCAACAATTGGGTAGGTTCCAGTCCATTTGTCCTGGAGTGCTGCTGGGGCCACTGGCTCCAACACCCACACCATCTGCCCTGGTTTGTACTCCACCAGAACAGCCTTTTGGTCATGCCAAGATTTCTGTAATTCTTGACTGGCCTCCAGGTTTTTGGATGCTCTCTCCATATACTCAGCCATCCTGGAGCGGAGTCCAAGTACATAGTCCACAACATCTAGCTTAGGCTTTTTGAGAGGTAACTCCCATCCTTCCTTCACCAAACATAGTGGACCCCTCACAGGGTGGCCAAACAAAAGTTCAATAGGGCTGTAGCCAACCCCCTTCTGTGGGACCTCTCTGTAAGCAAAGAGCAAGCAGGGTAAAAGGGTGTCCCATTTCCGCCTAAGCTTCTCTGGTAATCCTTTTATCATTCCCTTGAGGGTCTTGTTGAAACTCTCCACAAGCCCATTGCACTGTGGGTGATAGGGTGTGGTAAACTTGTAGTTTACTCCACACTCCTTCCACATTGCCTTTAAGTATCCAGACATGAAGTTGGTACCTCTGTCTGAAAGAACCTCCTTTGGAAAACCCACTCTTGAGAAAACTGCAAGAAGGCCTGTTAGACGGGAAACCTGAGGGTCGGCCGAGCAAGGGGGAGAGACCTCCTGGCGAGGGTCCTCTCCTCAGGTCGTACGGACGAGCAACCACCCCCCCCACAGATGGATGCCACACAAAGATAGGTTCTCAACACTTTTATCAGGATTCTTAGGCATGTTATCGTAACGATACAGAAGGAACAGGATACTGGGATCCCTTCAATTCTAGTCTCTGTGGGAAGGGGGTAGCGGGACAGTCTCGGTACCGGTCTGGTACAGGGATATCTGGCGGACAGCTCTCAATCCTCGAGCTGGAGGGTTCTCTGGTAGGGGCCGTGGCAGCGCCAGCAGGCCTTCAAGGATGGTTCACGAAGATGAGCCGCGGCAGCGCCAGCAGGCCTTCAAAGATTGTTCACGGAGATGAGCCGCGGCAGCGCCAGCAGGCTTTCAAGGATGGTTCACGAAGATGAGCCGCGGCAGCGCCAGCAGGCCTTCAAGGATGGTTCAAGAAGATGAGCCGTGGCAGCGCCAGCAGGCCTTCAAGGATGGTTCACGAAGAGGAGCCGCGGCAGCTCCAGCAGGCCTTCAAGGATGGTTCACGAAGATGAGCCGCGGCAGCGCCAGCAGGCCTCCAAGGATGAGTTTGTCTCGGTGTCTCTCGACTCCAGGATACAACTGCCTTCCTGCTCTGGAGCTGCCCCAGTTATAGGTCTGACGCCCTTTGATGTCCCGACCCTCGCACTTGGAGGTCGGGGGGTCCGGGATGAGTGAGTCCAGACACCCAGCAGGGGGGTGGAGCCAGCGCCCAGGGAGGCCGGGGGCGATCGAAACCAGGCGGATGGGGGACCATCAAAACTCCTTCTCCCAATGACTCGCCAAGTGGTCTCTTTACCCCCTGGGTGGATGGTGGTGCCTCGATGTCGGGGCTTGGCTGGGCCTGAGACTGAGGTCGACCCGAGGCCACGAGGCCTGGTCATGGAGGGTCCAAGATGGCGGCTGGGCCGGAGACGGTGGTCCGGGAAAAGGGCCCGGGCCAGCCGAGAAGGTTGCGGATATGAGTTTGAGGTCCGTCGGGGAAGAGCTGGGGGCGGCCCGGAGGGGCGGAAGGTGCGGCCCTTGTCCGAGGAACAGGGGTAGCGGAAGTCCGGGACCCGCCATGCAGGAGGGGTCGGACCACGCCACGAGGCCGGGTCCAACAAGGCCTTTGCCACAACAGGTGTTGTTGTGGTCCTCAGGGGAATTGCCTCTGGATACCTGGTGGCATTATCCACTACCACCAGTATAAATCTATGCCCAGATGCTGTTTGAGGATCCATGGGACCCACAATGTCTATTCCAACTCTTACAAACGGGTACCCCCACCACAGGTAGTGGTATCAGGGGGGCCTTTGTTGAGCCACCTGACTTACCACTGGCTTGGCAAGTGACACAGAAGCGACAAAACTCCTTGACATTTTCTGACATATGAGGCCAGTGAAACTGAGGGACAAGCCTGTCCCAAGTCTTGTTCTGGCCTAAGTGTCCTGCAAGGGGAATATCATGGGCCAAGGTAAGAAGGAAGCCCCTAAACTTCAAAGGTATAACCAACCTCCTGGTGGCACCAGGCTTGGGGTCTCTAGCCTCTGAGTAAAGGAGCCCATCATCCCAATATACTTTATGGGTACCTTGAGCATTCCCTGCAGCCTCAGCAGCAGCTTGCTGTCTGAGGGGTTCAAGAGAAGGGCAATCTACTTGGGCCTGTCCCAGGTCTGCCCTTGAGGGTCCCCCCCTGTCCGCAGAAACTCAACCTGATCAGGTTCAAGCTCCTCAGAGACAGTCTCCTCTTGGACTGCAGAATCAGCTTACTGTGAAGTCTGATCCTCAACCTGGGGCAAGTGGGAAGGCACAGCCTTAACCCTCTTGCTCTTTCACTTGGGTTGTGGTTGGTCTATTGTTCCAAGATCCACCACTGGTTCCGGAAGGCACTTCTTAGCCTGAGTCCTTGTCACTGCAAGGACATGTGCTGAAATCCCTAGCATTTCTGCATTAGTCCTGTACTCCACTTCTGACCAAACTGAGCTTTCAAGATCATTGCCTAACAGACAGTCTACTGGTAGGTCTGCACTTACCACAACTTTCTGTAGGCCATTTACCCCTCCCCAGGAGCCACACTATGTGTAGTGGTGGTGTTGCTTGCATTGGTCACTAGGTAATTTTCACCTAGTACAATCTGACCAGGGTCCACAAAGTCAGGTGTCACCATAGTGACACTGGCACAAGTGTCCCTGTAGGCCTGAGCCAGTTTCTGATTTATCTAAGGCGTCTGCCTATACTTGCCCAGGTTACTGGGACTCACAGTAGTGGTCAAAGATAAGTCCACATCATAAAGCAGAACTGCCTGAGTAGGGACTCTGACTAGGCCAGATTCCATCTCAGTACCCAGGGCTAACCCTACTATCCCCTTAGGTTGTGCACTACCACTGCTAACTGTACTAGGGGGTGCAGGTGCTTTAGGAGCTGCAGTGGTAGGAACTGGATTTTTCTTGGTGCATTCACTGCCTCAGTGTGAAACTGATTTGCATGTATTACACCAAGGTTTCTTTGGGCCATCATTCTTTTTCTTTTTGTTACCATTTTGGGAACCACCCTCCTTATTGGAATTTGTGGGCCTGAAGAAGACTTCTGGTCTTTTTCTTTATCTTTCCTATCCCCACCCTTCTGGTCTGTTTTCTTCTGGTCACCACCATGGTTCTGGGGTTGCTGCTTAATCCTTGTTCTGACCCATTTGTCTGCCTTCTTTCCCAATTCTTGGGGAGAGGTCAGACCAGAGTCAATAAGATATTGATGCAACAGCTGGTTCTGACAGTTATTAAGGATCTGCTCTCTCATCATAAGATTGTACAATCCTGTATAGTCAGAGACTTTACTTCCCTGCAGCCAACCCTCCAGAGCCTTAGTGGCACAATCAACAAAATCAGACCAGTCCTGAGTCTGTGCTTTTTGGGTGTCTCTGAACAACAACCTGTATTGCTCAGTGGTTAAGCCAACTCCTTCAATAAGAGCACTCTTCAGGACAGAGTAGTTTTTGGCATCCTCAGGTCTAACTGTGAGGAGCCTATCCCTCCCTTTCTCAGAAAAGGAGTACCATAAAATTGCAGCCCACTGATCCTGAGGAACCTGCTGTACCATGCAGGCTCTCTCAAGAGCAGTCATCCATTTGTGGATGTCATCCCCTTCCTTGTAGGGGGCCACAATTTTTGTCAGGTTTCTATTGTCATAGCCCCTGTCTTTCTCTCTAGGAATATTGCTGCCACCAGTGGCATCTAAGCCACACAACGTCTGTTCTCTTGCTAAAGCAAGTTTAGCTTGAGCCAAGGCTATCTCTTCCCTCTCTATCTGGAGTTGGACAGCCCTTATCCTGGCCCTATGCTCTTTTCTCTGGGGGGAAGTCATTCCCCTTTGAGATTCCCTGGAGACACTAGAAATATGAGAGTCGCCTGAGGGAGATCTCACCCTTCTATTGCCTGAAGGAACTATGTTATAGGATCTGGGGAGGTGCTGGCCCTCTCCATTCCCATGTAGGTCTATGTTGGCCTGGTTAAGCCTGGCAACTATGACCTGGTTATCCCTCTTATTCTGATCAGACTCATCTACTTCTGAGCCTTCCTCCTCCTCTTCTTCTTCTTCCTCCTCCTCTGAAGTGTTCTCATTCTCAAGGGTGTTCACTCCATCTCCTGTTTCTAAGGGAACTGCACTTGCCTTATCTAAGTCATCCTTTTCCAGGATGGCTATCAGGGAAGGAATGGTGGGGTTGTGACCCCTTTTTAGCCCTCTTGCAATGCATAAGGCACTCAAGTCTTTATGGCTAAGTTTGTCATAACTGGAAGTTGCCTTGGTAAGGTCAACTGTCACAGGGGCAGAGCCTGAAGCTACTCCTGTGCCAGAGATGGCTGCTATTGAGGTGCAAGTGGTGCACTTACCTACACTAAGTGTTTTACTACTGTACCTTGCTAGTGAGTTGTAGGCAGGGTGTGCTAATCCCTTTTAATCTACAACTACTAAGTTCAGTAGAACTTAAATATGCTAAGCTTTTGTTTATATGTACCTAACGTACTTGATGTGATCTTTCAATTTGATAAAAAGATGGCAATGGTAAAAACAGCGAGCTCAAATCTGCACCGCTGCACACCAATGTGAGAAGTTGGCCTGATATATGATGTTCCCAATTCTGGAACCACCTAGTATCAGTCCAAACAATCCCTTATGGTGTCTGGTTGTAAGTCAACCTTATTAGACAAGCTATCCTAGTGGTAGCATGGACTAAGCAGCCTTAAAGGCTAAACTCAAGAGGTCTTGTTAAGCGAGCTATTTTTACCAATCACAACACTTTAATACCAAATGAAAGGACACCACACAAGTATATATTATAAAATTATATGGATTTATTACTAGAATAATCCCCAGTACTCTTTACGAGCAAAGGGGCACAAGCGTTAAACAAAAGCACAGTTAAACATATAAAAGTTGCACAATTATGGATGAGGGCGCGTGGCCACTCAAACCATATATTAAAAAAGTGGTATAAGAGATACCAATCGAACAGTGGTTAGGCCTAGGGCCTAGAGAATTGCTGGGAGCAGTCGGGGCTAGCTATGCTGAAGTCGGTAAAAGCCCGCGGGATTCGGGTGCAGCGCTTACAGCACACGCATGCACCAATGCAAAGTCAATGGTGCGTAAAAGTTATAGAGTTACTGTTTAAGGAGACTTCCGCTTAACCTAGAAGGACGAAATTTAGGACACATACACTAGAGGTGTGTACCAGTGTGGGAACACCGGCGTTGTTGAGTTACCTCACCCACAGGAAGCGGGTGCATAGGGTCGAAGTTGTGTCGGGTTTCGTCACGCAGGTTGTTGGTGCTTGAAGCTGAAGATGCTGCAGGCGATGTGAAGGAGAAGTGTCCGGTGTGATACAAGGGTGGATCAGAGTTGTAGAGTACCTGAAAGCAGAGGAGACAGAGTCTGGGTCACTCAGCAGTGACCAGAGTGGAACCAGGACGGAACCAGGCAACGTTGGGCGCAATCAGGTGGTTGTCGAGGAGCTTCTCTCTGCTGCCACGTGGGCTCTAGGGCATCTGCGACATCCAGGAGCAGGTCACGAGCTGTCCCACAAAGGCTCTCACTGTCGGCGCTGTCGGCTTCAAGATCGGAGCAAACAACACTTGGCAAGAGCAATCCACGCAGGACTGGAAGATTGCTTCTCACTCGGACCAAAAAGGTCAGAGCGGGTGCTCCTTTTCAGAGGAGTGGGTGCAAGTCTGGAGCAACCAGAATCACAAGTCGGATTTCAAGTTTCGTTGGCACAGGGGCCACAAGCCAGCGGGCAAGTGACCGGGCCAACGCGTTGAGCTAAAAGAAGCAGAAGGGCCCCCCGCAGCACTCGGTGAGTGTAGAGGGGTGAGCTTCGGTGCAAAAGTGGCTCAGGGATGGGGCTTCTCAAAACCCGATGTACAGCTTCGAGGGTCACTCGTGGGCTGCACGGTCAGCATCTCGTGGTCTTTTCAAGATGGCAGGCCTCACGCTTCCTGTCACCTCCACGGGTCTCAGCTCTGCAGGGACTGTTGATCGGGCTGGTAGAAGGCAGGCAAGCTTGATCTTGTCGATCTCTGTCACTCGAGTTCTGGCGGGAACTGCAACAAAGCAGACATCGAGATGCTGGATAGTGCCTGTTTGCACAGGGTGGTCACTCCTTGACCACAAGGGAGATTCTTCAGTCTTCTACGTCGAGTAGGATGTTGAAGGGTCCAGAGTTTTGTTTCAAATGTTTCATCAGGATAATCTGAGAGCATTGGCACTGCTCCCATCCTTATACCAATCGAGGGGGCAGGATTACCTGCTAGGTACCCTCCTATGGGAGGGACCCAGGAAGGGGGTGGTTACACCCCTTTCCCTTTGTCCAGGCCGCGCTGGGACTGGGGCTGGTGTGCCCCAGAACCGGTTTGACCAGATTATGCAAGGGGAAGCCTTGTGCTCCCCAGGCAGTGTATGGTTTCTTTCAAACCTCCCTGCTACAATCCACAATCTCCTGTCTGGGGTGGTGTAACACCTCCCTGCGACAGGAAAGACTTTGTCCAGGCCTCCTCGGCTGAGTTTCGGTCAGCAGCAGGAGGTAAGACTCGTGTCTGTGGCAGAAGCATCCATTTTGTGGATCTGAGGCTCTTTGAAAAATCAACCGCGTTTCAGTAAAGTAACATGTCTTCTCCCTCTAGAAGGGTTGAATGCTATCCCCGTCGACAGGACTGTCGAGGGGATAGTATTCCAAATTGTATGACACCTTACACAACATGGTTTGATAAAGCCAAACCAAAGTTGACATATAACCGCGAGGATTATAATGCACTTAAGAGTATATGGTATGGCATTATCCCGGAACAGCTTAGGGACTTGTTCCCGACAGCTGCAGACAGGCTCAGCTCATGCTAGAGCACCATCTCACATTAAACCACGCACTCTGCCTCCAGGATTGATAAGGCCTTCCATAGGAGTGGCTCACAGGTTTATATGTGTCCAGATATAGGTTTAGATATAGGTATACTATATCTAAGCAAGGGGTGATTACACCAACTTGCCCAAGCTGAGTGATCACCCAGTTGTGTCAATTTAAGAACCAGCCAGGGGTGGCAAAAGCTATGCTGCAGCCCCTTGTAGGCCTTGGTGGCACCTATGCCCTGAGCACCTATAGTGCATGGTACAGGGGCTGACAGGGAGTCCAGTTCCAATTGGGTTATGTACCTATAGTACATGTATGTGAATTTAGAGAGAGAACAGCAGGCTGGGGGTCTGATTAGCAGGCCCACAGCCTCATTAAGTCGAAAACCAGTGAAGGAAAAAGCAAAAATTGGGGTGACCATAGGATAGCAGACCCTACTCTCCTACACAACCCCCCCCCCCCCAAACGCTGTGGTACTGAAAATTTTGGACTCAGCTATTCATTGGTACCGAAGTTTTGCACCCGTGTCATAAATATCATCGTATCATGACGATTTTGATACCAGCAGACCGGTAATGACTTAAATACTATACATAAGCATTTTCGTCATAACCGAGTGACGAAATCACCCTTAAATCGAGGTTTTCGTCTTGAACCCTCGGGTTCCATTTTGTGAGCGGCAGCCATTTTGTGATTGCCCTCACATAGTCAAATGACTAAGGCCGAATTCGATCTGAAGGACACGTACACCTTTGCTGACTCCTCTGTGACCTGGGCGAGCTGACTCCACTGCCTCAAGCCAAACCTGTTCGGGCAGTTCCTTTCCCAGTGGCCGAATGAGATTAGTATCAAGGCACAACATGTCATCAACCTTTCATCCCACACAAGCTATGCCTAATCTTGCACACACCTGTCCCTGTTTCTTGCTTTATGACTTGCTTTACGAGGAGGAGGTGCCCGTTTTTATTAGGGGTCCGTCGATATCTGATGAAAGTTCTGGGCCTTGCCGGGTAATCTATCATGACTGGACAAACTGAAATGTGGGCTTGTCATCATGACTCTGCTTTTTCTTTGTAGTAAAAATATTTGTATGGTCAACTGTAAAATAAGGAATGTTTGCCTGAAGCTCATTATTTTGTATAAAAAGAGAAGGCTGGTTCTGTAAATTCGAGCAGTCTCCTGAGAACATACATGCTGGTGTACTTCTAGGATACCTGTTACTGGTTGCAGCCAATAAATACGATCTTTGACTTCACCTAGAAGACTCTGTGTTTCTGTAGTCTGAAACAGGAAGGACTCGAGGTCTCAGTTGGCGCCCCACGTGGGGCGGTATCAGCGGTACCGGTCCAAGCCAGAGGTTCGTGAGGAGCTTCGTGTGAAAAATTCTGGAGGAAGGCCATCCACTTCATCGACCCCTGTATGTCGACGTGGTCCGAAAGTCTTTGCTGCGAGGTTCCCCGCGTCCCGACGGCTACGAAGGACTGCTGCCCTGACTATCGCCCTGTTTTGGACCCTTGATGATTGGTAGAGCGAAATGATAGACGAGTCTTCTAGTGACGTCATCGATCATCGATACCTCAGTTAAGTATAAGTGGAGCGTCTCCCAGTCCTTAGTTTGGTTCTTAGTTTGGTATCCTTTGGGATTGTTTTGTTTGGAACTTGCAAGTGCCAAAACCGAAGGACTCGTGTATTCACGAGACTATCGTATTCGATAATCCTTTGAAGTTTGAAGCTAGGCTAGTGAGCGAAGATGCCTGGTCCTAGCAGACTTGGGAATTTGTTTTGTCTTGGTTGTACTAGGGACTCCCGATTGGAGGACTCGTGTCCGGTTCCTCCGATTGGAACTCCAACATATGAGCTCTATGTGAAGCATGGCGTAGGCCCTATCACATATAACGAAGTATGGATCCGATACACCAGAAACAATGGTGTTTTAAAATGGCCCCAATATGGTAGCTTTGACATAGAAGTTTTGGATAATCTAGAAGTTAAACTTTTTAAGAAGAAAGCCCGGCCGGCAATGTTTGACTCTTTTCGCCTATGGCGCAAAGAAGCCAAACAGAAAGAAATTAAATTAGCGAAGAAGAATAAACGAGAACGAGGTATGTCAATGGTACAAGCTGCTGTTGCATTTAGGGATAATGAAGAAGAGCAAGAAAGTGAACAGATGAAACGAGTAAAGAAATTGGCAGTAGATAAGTGCTACCCAGTTTTGCCACGTAAAGAACAAGAATCTAAGGAAAAACTTGATAAAGATCCTTTAATGTCTCATTTACTGAGTTCACCACCTCCTTATGCGCAGAGCGCTACAGCACCCCAGCAACCTTTGGTTGTGCAACAGCCCATTGTTGGACCACAGGTTCTACCTCAATCACCAGCTCCTCTTCAGCTGGTTCTTACTCCTCCGGCGCAGCCCCCTCAAGGGCCGCCAACTTTGCTACTTACTCCTTCTGTGTTCCCTACGACTTCGCCTACTGTTCCAACTGCTTATCCTAATACTCCCTCGGCTACTGCCTCCACCTCTGCTTTACCCCAGCATGTCTTTCCTGGTGTTTCTGTCCTTTCATCAGTTTCTCCTTCTGTTCGACAGAGAATGGCCAAAACTGTTACTGGTCTTTTCTCACCTTTCTTTGGGTCGCCTAATACGACCGCTAGCGTAGAACGAAGACAGTTGCGGAGTCAACTGCCCAACTATCAAGAGAGAGAATTACTGAATCAGTTAGCACGTAGATGGGTTGTCGATACTGCGAGATATGATGAACAGTCTATCGTGGAAGTCTTCCGTCAATGGGAAGCATCGAAGCAAAGATATGTCTTCGAGCAAATGTGTGTATTTCTCTGTGAAGATTTGGAGGGAAATGAATTGTACTGCGTGCGGTTCGAGTTCTCAGAGGGCATGATCGTAGGCACCGATGTTGAGAGAGCGGTTGCGACATTGTTGTCGTATCGGAGTAAAGGGGGCACATCTCGATCACTATTTGAGTGTGATACACCAGGTAGGCAGAATGCGCGACAGTATCCCATGAGAGAGGTTCCACCAGTTTGGAGAGAAGGGGACGCAAATGCTGTCCCAGCCATTCTGCCATATTTTCAACGTGTGTGGGTACATGTCCCATGTAAGCGAGCTGAAGTCTTAGCTCTTAAACAGACATTGCCTGATCCCCGTAAAATTCCTGCAGGATATTACAAAGAATTATCACAGACTGCAGGCTCCTGTATCATGAAGTTAGCCGATATAGACATGTTGTTTGGAAATGTTGTTCCACAGCCTTTATGGGGAAAGATTCGTCATGCGGATCATGATCAAGAGTTAGGCGACACATGGGTTAATATTGCCGCTGCTGATGCTAGACAAGTTGGTGGCGCTAAGCCCGAGCCTTTAATAGCAGAGCTTCCTGGTAGAATTATTACGTATATGAAGACTCTAATGCCCGAATTGCGTGTTAATTGGGACAAGTTGTCTGCATGCAAACAGAAGAAAGATGAGACTGTGTCTGACTTTTTCACGCGGTTTGAAGAGACCTTCGTAGATCATAGCGGTCAGGATATGTCTACGGAGGGTTGTCAGAGATTGTTTGTTGACAAATTTGTACATAACTTACTTCCTGAATTATGTAGTAAGTTGAAGGATTCTGAGAGGGTTTGGGCTGTCTCAACGTCAGCACAGATTTTAGCTACGGCCCAGTACTATGAGAATAGGCGTAAAGATGAGTTAGAGAAAACGGATAAAAAGACTAAGGAATTGAAGACTAAAGTTCTTCTACAGCAAGCTTATCCACCTCGTATTAATAGTCAGCGTGACTATCAGCAACCTCAGCAATATTCGAGGAACTCGCAAAGAAACAAGTTTTCTCAGCAGCGTTTACCGTATGGTCCTAATCAGTGTGCGTATTGTAAAGAAGAGGGTCATTTCAAGAGTAGTTGTCCGGTTTTGTTACAGCGTACGAATGGTGCTTCTGGTGCAAGAGGTTGAGGTGTACAACAAGCTCCTAGAGGTAGGGGACGTGGAAATTTCTCCCAGAACGCTCCTTCTTTCCCGCCTCAGACTTCCATGAATAGTTTCGACCAGCAGAATAACGCGTTCACTAGAACAACTCAGTACTATGCTGATGACTACTATGAAGAAGATGGGAATATGGAAGGTGATGATTGCTAGGACAGCCATGGACAAAGAGAGGGAGTTGTTTCAGTTCCAGTAGATCAGAGTGGGCCTTATGTTGAGGTGATTACATCAGGTGTGTCAGAGCCTTTTCTGTTGGATACTGGTGCTACAAAGAGTTCTATTATGCACTCAAAACTCCCTGGCGCACCTTTGTCTGGCGAAATGAATGTTTCAGTAGGTTTTTCCGGCGCCCCGGTTAGGAACCCGATTTCTAGTCCTATGTCTCTTTCTGTTGGACCTTGTGAATTTGAAGCACCCCTTATTCTTACGACAGGTTGTGGTGAAAATTTGTTGGGACTGGATTTGTTGAAAAGATTATATGCAAATTTGTACTGTTCTCCTTCGGGAGTACAACTTACACTGGGTAAGAAAGTGGTTTCTCCAATGTATTTGTCGAAGGATAAACTCCCGACAGAATTGTCTTCTCTTCCGGATATTCTTTGGGCTACTGGACCTAATGATGTGGGTCTCTTGGAAATAGCGCCATATGTTGTAACACTGAAAGCCAATGTTAGAATGCCATGTATTCCTCAATATAAGATCTCTAGCGAAGGTGAACAGGCGTTGTTAGCGATCATTTATGAGCTGATTGACAAAGATGTAATTGAATCGACAAGAGGCAACATTTGCCATAGTCCTGTTCTGCCGGTTTTGAAACGTACTGATCCTTCCCAGCCAACTGTTTACAGGTTTGTGATTAACCTTAGGGAGGTCAATAAAGTAGTTGTGCCACAATTTCCCGTTGTCCCTGATATCACTGCCCTATTGACTATGATTCCAGCTTCAGCTACTTGGTTCTCAGTGATTGACTTGAAGAATGCTTTCTTCAGCATCCCGATTGCCGAGGAGAGCAGGGATATTTTTGGCTTCAGTTTAGGAGGCCGAAGTTTCCGCTTCAAACGCCCTCCTCAGGGCTACTGTGAAAGTCCATCAATATATAGTCAGGCTTTAAAAGCACAGCTTGACACAATTGTTTTACCTGACGGCGCTACCCTTATTCAGTACGTCGATGATTTGCTAATTGCTGCAGATACTGAGGAGATTTGTAAAGAAGCCACATTGACATTGTTGCATCATTTGTCTAATTTGAATCACAAAGTCTCTCTCTCGAAGTTGCAATATTGCCGACAAGAAGTAACCTACTTAGGTCACCTCTTATCGAAGGAGGGAAGGAAGCTGACCCCAGAAAGAATTCAGGCAATTGCAAAATTGAGTGTCCCAAGGACAAAAAGAGAGAAGTGCGTGCTTTCTTGGGTATTACATCATATTGCAGACAATGTATACCGAATTTTTCCTTGCTGGCCAAACCTTTGATGGCATTAACTTGTAAAGATACACCGAATCCCATTCCGTGGTCTGAAGAGTGTCAGAAAAGTTTTTCCGAATTATTATTATATATTATTATATTATTATTATTATTATATTTAATTTTATAGAGCGCACAGCTACCCTGAGGTTTCCCGGCGCTAAACCAATAAGGAGAGTGTACAGTAGCAGAAATTAAAGATCAAAGAGCCACGTTTTGACATCCCTTCTGAATTTTAGATAGTTGGATTCCGTCCGAAGGGAAAGAGGAAGAGAATTCCACAGGGATGGGGCCAGAAAAGCAAAAGATCGACCTCCCATTCTAGCTCTTTTCGTCCTGGGGATCCGAAGTTTATGTTGGCTAGATGAACGGAGAGTGCGGGAAGGAAGGTACGGATGAATAAGAGATTTCAAATACTGGGGGGCTTTGCCAGTGTTAATTTTGTGTACAAAACAAAGAGCCTTGAATTTGCATCGATTGTCAATGTTTAGCCAGTGAAGACTACGACGGTGCAAGGAAGTGGAGGAATTGTAGGGTAGGTTACAAAGGAGACGGACTGCCATGTTCTGAACCGTTTGTAGTTTTCGAATGACCTCTTTGCCCGCACCCAGGAAGAGAACATTGCCATAGTCGAGGCGAGATGTTATTAGCGCCTGGACTACGGTTTTCTGGGTTTCAAGAGGAAGCATCCAGGTGATTTTCCTCAACCATTTGAGGATAGTTGTGCAAATGGAGGAGACTCTCACGGCATGTTGTCTCATGGACAGCTGATCATCGAATATTATTCCCAGGTTACGAGCAGTTTTCGAAGGGTTGGGAGAGGTGCCCATTTGAACAGGCCAGTGGGAGGGTCCCCATAAGGCAGGATTGTTGCCAAATAGGAGGAGTTCCGTTTTCCCTCCATTCAGTTTTAACTTGTTATTGTACATCCAAGACGCAATATTATTGAGTCCGAGACAGAGGGACGATGTGGTGGAAAGATGACTGGTGGAGAGGGAAAAAATAATCTGTGTGTCATCTGCATATGAGAATATAGAGAGCCCTGCCTGCTCTGCAATATCCGCTAAGGGTCGAACATATAAATTAAAAAGAAGGGGGCTTAGGATAGAGCCTTGTGGGACACCATATGCAGATGTATGAATTTTTGACATAGATGTAGCCGAAAAGACTTGAAATGTCCGATCGGACAGAAAACTAATGAGCCATTCAAGGGCAGAGTGAGAGATGCCAGATGTTCTTAAAGTGTTAATCAGAATGGGATGGGAGACCGTATCAAATGCGGCACTTAAATCTAGTAGAATAAGTGCCACGGTCTCCCCTCTGTCAACCAGATGACGAATGGTTTCAGAGACTCCCAGCAAAGTGGATTCTGTGGAAAAACCAGAACGAAAACCAGATTGTGAGGGATGTAGAATGCTGTGAGATTCAATATGGCTGGTAAGTTGCATATTTATATGTTTTTCCAGGATCTTGGAATAGACAGGAAGCAGAGAAATTGGTCGGAAATTAGCAGAAATACTAGGATCAGCATTGGCCTTTTTGAGCAATGGTACAACCATCGCATGTTTCCAGGAACTAGGGACCTTAGCCTCCCTAAGAGAAGTATTTAATAGATCCACTATGAGTTTTAGGGAGGGTGGGTCAAGGGTAAGCAAGATTTGAGGAGGGAAGGGATCAAGAGGGGAACCAGATTTAATGCTTTTCACTAAATTAAGTAGTGTGGAAGGAGTAAGTGGATCCCAGACCTTAATCTCCGCCCCTTCCAGCTGAGAGAAGTCTGCGGCCATAGAAGCAGAAGGTTCAGAAACTGGACAAGCATTAGATGGACCAAAGTTGGAGTATATACTCTCGATTTTGGAGACAAAGAAGTCTGCTAAGGAATCACATTGTGATTTATCCAAACAAGGGGCCTTGGGTTGACTGGTGGCACCCGAGATTTCCTGCACTACCTTGAACAAGGCTTTAGGACGATTTTGAGCGTTCAGGATGGATGAATTAACATATTCTGTTCTGGCAGTTTTGCAGAGAGAATGGTATTTAGTTAGAGCAGCTTTATAGTGTAGTTTAGCTTGAGGGTCGTAATCTGAGCGCCATTTCCGCTCAAGATGTTTGCAGCTGGTTTTTTCTTTTTTTAGTTGATCATTGAACCAAGGGGCCGGAGGATGATGTATATTAAATGTCTGCTTACGAAGTGGGAGACAGATGTCTACAGCAGATGTGAGCCAGTGCTGAATGACGTCCACTTGATTAATGCTACTGATCTCAGTGAGTGGTATAGAGTTAGACAAAGTAGAGTTGAATTTACTGGAATCTAATTTCTTCCAGTTGCGGGTCATTCTAGGTTTAGGGGCGATAGCTAGGTCATTAAAGGAGTGCGCAAATGAAATGGAAAATTCTAGTACAAAGTGGTCCGACCACGGGACGGGTAAGGGGAGCTTACAGGATACTGCATCCAAATTAGATAGAATAGGGTCGAGCAGATTGCCCGCCTTGTGGGTAGGTTCAGAGTTGTGTAGGGTAATATTCATGGCCGCTAAGTCAGACAGTAAGTTAGAGCTAATTGGGCATGTGGCATCGTTAAAATGAATGTTTAGATCACCAACAATGAGGAAGTTGGTTGACACCAGTAGTAAAGGAGCTAAACATTCTGGTAAAGATGTAGCCCACGAAGAGGCATTGCCAGGGGGGCGATAAATCAAAACGCCTGTAAGTGTGAGATTGGGGGATAGCAGCAATTTAAACAGCCCAGCCTCACAATTAGAGATCGCGATATCCTCCCATTTACAGGAGAGAGTTCTTTTAAAAATAATGGCTATTCCCCCTCCCTCCTTGCCCTTTCTGTTACTGGCCAGGAGGGTGTAATTATCTGGAAGAGCGAATGCAATATCAGGGCCAGAGTGGTCCGTTAGCCAGGTTTCCGTGAGGAACAGGGCATCAGGTTGGGAGGAACAGAGAAGGTCAAAAACATCTCTACTATGCTTAGGGAGGGACCTGCAATTCAGACTAATAAAGTTAAAAATTTGTGAGGAGAGTTTAGGTTTTGATTTGCATAAGAAATCGGAAGCCGAAATGTCTAGTGTTGATGGGAGAGCAGTAAGAGATAACAAACACTCTGGGCAGATCAGGGGCGTGTGCTGAGGAGAGAAGGAGGTATCATTAGTGCAATGTGGAGTCCTAAGGGCCAGGAGAGTATGTTTTGAATAGGTTCGCCTGGAGTCAGTATTAGGTGAAGCATAAGGACTGGCCCTGGGCCGTGTACAGGCGCGGACGGGCGCAGACGGGCAGGACTCTGGCACGACTCCGGCGCTCCACCGGCGCGCCCGCTGCGCACGTCCGCTGCGCGTCGTCCAGCACATCGGTTAAGTAGGAAGGCGGCGGTCGGATGACTAGACCGCACACCCCTGCTTCCGCCGGAAGTGATTAGGGATAGGAAGACCTCCCTCCACACCACGAGCAGGGCTCGGGGAGGACCGGGGAGTGTTAGAGCACAGATAGGTGACTGAGTAATCAACACACACGTTATTAAAATTTAAGCACTTTTTAAAAAAAACACACGAGTGCAGGCAGCCGAAAATGTGACCCTTTGCTCTCTCACAGCATCGTCTCACACCCCGGAAACCATAATGCACCAAAATGAACAATAGCAATGAGATTAAGAATAGCGTGGTCAGAGCACCTAAATCGTGCCCCCCACAGATTAATTAAGCAGCGCGGTGCTAGCACATAGGTCGTGCCCCCCGCAATCAGGTCAAAGAAATGCGCAGTAGTGCAGCAATACACGTACCCTTGTTGGTAGGACAGAAGCCAGATATTCACCTGCGTTAAGTAGGAAGGCGGCGGTCGGATGACTAGACCGCACACCCCTGCTTCCGCCGGAAGTGATTAGGGATAGGAAGACCTCCCTCCACACCACGAGCAGGGCTCGGGGAGGACCGGGGAGTGTTAGAGCACAGATAGGTGACTGAGTAATCAACACACACGTTATTAAAATTTAAGCACTTTTTAAAAAAAACACACGAGTGCAGGCAGCCGAAAATGTGACCCTTTGCTCTCTCACAGCATCGTCTCACACCCCGGAAACCATAATGCACCAAAATGAACAATAGCAATGAGATTAAGAATAGCGTGGTCAGAGCACCTAAATCGTGCCCCCCACAGATTAATTAAGCAGCGCGGTGCTAGCACATAGGTCGTGCCCCCCGCAATCAGGTCAAAGAAATGCGCAGTAGTGCAGCAATACACGTACCCTTGTTGGTAGGACAGAAGCCAGATATTCACCTGCGTTAAGTAGGAAGGCGGCGGTCGGATGACTAGACCGCACACCCCTGCTTCCGCCGGAAGTGATTAGGGATAGGAAGACCTCCCTCCACACCACGAGCAGGGCTCGGGGAGGACCGGGGAGTGTTAGAGCACAGATAGGTGACTGAGTAATCAACACACACGTTATTAAAATTTAAGCACTTTTTAAAAAAAACACACGAGTGCAGGCAGCCGAAAATGTGACCCTTTGCTCTCTCACAGCATCGTCTCACACCCCGGAAACCATAATGCACCAAAATGAACAATAGCAATGAGATTAAGAATAGCGTGGTCAGAGCACCTAAATCGTGCCCCCCACAGATTAATTAAGCAGCGCGGTGCTAGCACATAGGTCGTGCCCCCCGCAAACAGGTCAAAGAAATGCGCAGTAGTGCAGCAATACACGTACCCTGCGTGATGCGTGATGCATTGTGTTCGGCTCCTGTGTTGGGTACCCCCGACTACAGTAAGCCTTTCACATTATATGTCTATGAGAAAGAAGGTTGCGCATTGTCAGTTCTGACACAGTCTTTTGGGGACAAACAGCGTCCATGCGCGTATTTTTCGGCGACTTTAGATCCAGTAGCTAAGGCGTTGCCAAGTTGCTTGAGAGCCACTGCGGCGGCAGCTGTTTCTATTCGACAGTCTGCTGGGTTAGTAATGAATAATATGTTAATTGTAATGGTCCCGCATGCAGTGGACATTCTGTTAAATAGAACGAAGACACAGCACTTAACTAGTGCTCGATTGTCAGGGTATGAGCTGACACTGTTGGCAAGTCATGTGCACATAAAGAGGTGCAGCACCTTAAACCCAGCCACATTGTTGCCTATTTCAGTTGAGAGACAGATGATGATAATGAAGATCAGCATGACTGTTTTCTGAGAACAGAGGAAGAGACGAAAGGGAGGATAGATCTTAGGGACACTCCTCTTCCGGAATGTGATGGTACTTTGTGGGTTGATGGTTCGTGTTTCAAGTTGCCGGATGGTGATATGACTGCAGCATATGCTGTGACGACTTTGCATACGATTGTCGAAGCTGCACGTATCCCACACAATTCAGCGCAAGCAGCAGAGTTGATTGCACTTACAAGAGCGTGTGTGTTGGCGAAAGGAAAACGAGTGAATGTGTACACGGACAGCCAGTATGCATTTGGTGTGGCTCATAGTTTTGGACGATTGTGGAAAGAACGTGGGTTCCTGACTTCGCATGGTGCGAAGATCCAGCATGGTCAGTTGGTGAATGAGCTTCTCGAGTCACTGACCTTGCCGTTACAAGTTGCGATTGTGAAATGCAGTGCACACAAAAAGGTTACGGATGATGTTGGTCGTGGAAATGCGTTTGCGGATGAAGTTGCGAAAGAAACTGCTAGGAATGTAATGAGTCGAATGTATGTTGCAGGCCTTGCAAGATGGATTGGTGATGTTGGTATGTGTGAAGATACGATTGAGAGTGTGAAGTCCATCCAAGCTGAAGCCACAGAGAAAGAGTTGAATTAATGGAGAGAAAGTAAGGGTAAATTGGATGCGAATGGTTGTTGGATTGAATTGTCAGAGCATCAGAGATGGTTGTTACCCGATGCATATGTACTTGCAGTGGTGACAATGGCTCATGGAATGGCACATATTAGCGTGAAAGGGATCTGCAAGCTGTTGGCTCCAGTATGGCAAAATGCTGGAATCCCTAAGTGTGCAGAGAATGTGGTCAATTGTATGGTATGTCTGAAATACAATCCTGGTAGGGGAACACCAACTCCAGCTGGTCATTTTGCGCCTCCAACGTATCCGTTCGAGGTTTTGCAGCTAGATTTCATCCACATGGAAAGGTGCAACAATTTGAAATACGAACTCGTTGTTGTTTGTGCCTTTTCAAGATGGGTTGAAGCATACCCACTAAAGGACAATACTGCTTTGTCCACAGCCAAAGCCCTTGACAAAGAATTTTTCCCCAGATTTGGAATGCCTAGAATGGTTTGGAGTGATAATGGAAGTGAATTTGTTGGTCGAGTGATGAAGAAAGTGTGTGAGGGACTAGGCATTGAGCAAAAGTTTCACGCTGCAAATCACCCCCAATCAGCTGAACTAGTAGAGTGCTATAATGGCACGTTAAAACTGAAATTGGCCAAGATTCAAGCGAGCGCAGGTCTTAAATGGCCTGACGCCCTGCCCTTGGCACTCCTATCAATGAGAATGACTGTTCACTCTAGAGTGGGACTTAGTCCCTATGAAATTGTGTTTGGCCGCCCGGCCAACATATGGGGAGTGCCAAGGCCCACCAGGTTTAGCGAAATAGAACACCCTGTACTGCTTGATTATCTGTATGAATTGGCGGCTAAATTGCGTGTTTTACACCAACAGGTCCATGGCACTCTACCTCAGGCTTCTGAAGCTCCAGGGCATCCTATCGATCCTGGTTCCTACGTACTGGTTAAGAATTTCCAGCGAACAAAGAATGACCAGCCCCGGTGGACCGGCCCTCCTCTAGTTCTTCTCTCGACAAGATCTGCCGTTCGAGTAGAAGGAAAGAAACATTGGGTACACGGCAATCGTTGTAAGAGGGTCCCACTGCCTCTTCTGTACGACCGGTGGGTCAAGAAGGGGGTCGCTGACTCTGAAACTGAGACCGTGCATCGGTTCGTACCTTTCAGTGATGCACGTATAAAGGGAACAACTTCTGAAAAGGAGAGCGACAACATTTTGCAAGAAGCTGTGCCTCCGTCAATTCGATTGAACACTACAGAGCCTGAACTCTTATTCCAAGACCAAACAGCACCTGGCAGAAACCGTTACAGTTTAAGGCCAAGAACTATGACTATGGACAAATAAAATATTTCTTCTCTTTTTACTTTTTGATTGTGCAGCTCTCTCATCCGAGAAACTTGCTCATTTTTGTTTTTCGAACCACCATCCGGTTCTGCTGATAGGGTCGCGGTTGCCAAAGTCTTTGGAGTGCAGCTGGAGACAGTTAGGTCAACAGTTCTGGTTGGTCTAAGGGAGTTACCCTGGACTGACAGAAGCACTCTTCAGCAGAAACAACCTACCACCGCGGGCAGCAAATTAGAGAGGATGGAGTTTTCTAAGATGGAGAGACCTGCCAAACGAATGAACTTTAAAGATAAAATGTGTAAATTAATGTCAAAAAAGAGATCGTTGATATGTTGTACTTTTATGTTGCTTGGTGTCATGATATTTTTAATAGGATATGTTTTATACACTTTTCAAGTTTCATTTGCAGCCACTACACAGCCCATACCTCCTCCCACTGTTTCCTCACATTCTTTTCACCCTCTGCCTGAAAACGAGATCGCTAGAAGATTAGAATTTGCAAATAACTCATTCATCCAGCTTTTGCACCAACACCAGTTAGTAATGAACACGACTAATTGTTGGGTGTGCGGCCTTATGCCACATACGACGGATAAAGGTATCCCATATTTTGTCGTACCATTCAGCTACTATGGTTCTTTGTGGGCGTTTCAGATGATGTTCCTATTTGCCATCAAACCATATCCCCCACGTTCCACGAGAAGTAACTCGAGCAACAAGGCATTAGTGGTAGGGATCACGAATATGAGTGGAGACATTGACTCGTATAAAACCATTCCTGGAGATGAGTTGCAAGCATACACTAGATGGAACATAACCAGCTATAGAGTTGCTCTGAATGAAAACGAGCAAGCAAAGAGATCCTCCCCAATTTGGATTGAACCCCATAAGGGTCACCTATGCCTACAAGGTAATGGCTGGAATCCCGGAGCTCAGTTAGGGTAGAGTGTCTGTACTGAAACGTATGTCTTTTCGTCTCAGACCTCCCCTTCATTCTTAGCAGCTAAGGGCACCTACTTCATCTGTCATGATAGAGCGTATACATGGCTACCCCCCGACTTTTCGGTCACATGCTTCATTTCGTTCCTGTTGCCTCCCACCTACACGGCCGCTGCAGATTACCATAGGACAAGGACAGTTAGAGGTGTCGTGAGTAAAGAACGACAATGCGGGACAAGACTTCGTAAAAGGTTTTCTGCCGTTTTGGGGGCCCATGGTGAACAGCAGGAACATTCGCCAATTGACGAGGGTAGTTGAATCTACCATAGTTGAAACTGCCGGTTCCCTTAGTAACTTGACTGCGGAGCTCCAGTCGGACCGCCTTATGACTCTTCAGAACAGAGTCGCCTTAAACTTCATACTTGCAGACCGAGGTGGGGTATGTAAAGTGATCCAATCAAGTTGCTGCATTTTTATCCCCGATAACGCCCCGACAGTATACCAGGCCATCTCCAAACTGCATAAGATCTCTGAATCCATTCACGTGGATGAAGGAGACTGGTCCTTGATGGGGTGGTTCTGGGAACTGATATCTGCCTGGGGATGGAAGATTCTGATAGTCATTGGGATGATCTTAGCCATCCTTTTCCTGTTCTGTCTGTGTGTACAGTGTGCTCCTGCAATATGTGGCCTCTGTGCTACATCATGTGTAAGGAAACCTGTATCGAGAGACGAACTAAGTAATAGGATGATGCTACAGCAACATCTCAATGACATTAGGAATACAGACCTGGACTCAGATTAGCATGAGTATAGGTTATTGCCTATGTAAGGGCAAAAGGAGGGCTGTGGTACTGAAAATTTTGGACTCAGCTATTCATTGGTACCGAAGTTTTGCACTTGTGTCATAAATATCATCGTATCATGACAATTTTGGTACCAGCAGACCGGTAATGACTTAAATACTATACATAAGCATTTTCGTCATAACCAAGTGACGAAATCACCCTTAAATCGAGGTTTTTGTCTTGAACCTCCGGGTTCCATTTTGTGAGCGGCAGCCATTTTGTGATTGCCCTCACATAGTCAAATGACTAAGGCCGAATTCGATCTGAAGGACACGTACACCTTTGCTGACTCCTCTGTGACCTGGGCGAGCTGACTCCACTGCCTCAAGCCAAACCTGTTCGGGCAGTTCCTTTGCCAGTGGCCGAATGAGATTAGTATCAAGGCACAACATGTCATAAACCTTTCATCCCACACAAGCTATGCCTAATCTTGCACACACCTGTCCCTGTTTCTTGCTTTATGACTTGGTTTACGAGGAGGAGGTACCCGTTTTTATTAGGGGTCCGTCGATATCTGATGAAAGTTCTGGGCCTTGCCGGGTAATCTATCATGGACTGGACAAACTGAAATGTGGGCTTGTCATCATGACTCTGCTTTTTCTTTGTAGTAAAAATATTTGTATGGTCAACTGTAAAATAAGTAAAGTTTGCCTGAAGCTCATTATTTTGTATAAAAAGAGAAGGCTGGTTCTGTAATTTCGAGCAGTCTCCTGAGAACATACATGCTGTTGTACTTCTAGGATACCTGTTACTGGTTGCAGCCAATAAATACGATCTTTGACTTCACCTAGAAGACTCTGTGTTTCTGTAGTCTGAAACAGCAAGGACTCGAGGTCTTTGGGTGTTCTCCCTGGCACCGCCGGGTCTATATAAACCCGGTACCTCAACGCAGGGACATTAAACTTAACCGTGACCAGATAAGTCTTCATGTTCTAAGTGGAAGTACATGGTCGGTCCCTGGGCGGTGCTCCACTGTGAAGTCCATCCCCTGTAAGGAAATTGACCACCTGAGTAGTTTGGGGTTTTCACCCTTCATCTGATTTAGCCACAAGAGGGGCTTATGGTCTGTCTGAATTAGGAAGTGAGTTCCAAACAAGTATGGCCTCAACTTCTTCAGGGCCCAAACCACAGCAAAGGCCTCCCTCTCAATAGCTGACCAACGTTTCTCCCTGGGGGTCAGCCTTCTGCTAATAAAAGCAATGGGCTGGTCTTTGGCCCCTCCCCCCTTGCCACACCCCCGGACTCTCCTCCCCATGTGTCCCTATTTAATGGTTACCCAGTCCCGGCCGCGCAGCGGCCGCGCGCAGCGGGCGCGCCGAAGGCGCGCCGAAGTTGCGCCTAAGTTAAGCCCGTCTGCGCCCGTCCGCGACGGGCCGGGACCAGGGGCCACACCCCCTGCTCTTTTTCTGGCTTACACCTCAGCACAACTCTTAGCTCTCACTGCTGTTTCCTCACTCTCACCTCCACTCTTGCGACACCTTGACACACTTGGTATTCTCGTCTCTCCTCCCCCTCACCTGACCCCGCTTCTTTCTAGCCCCACTAGCACTACCCCCCCTGCAGCTGATCACCCCTCCGTCCCTTGTTCCCCCCCCTCCCTGCCTCTATCGCAGCTTCTGCTATACTGCTCAACACCCGCTCAGCGGCCAAACATCAGACGGCTCTCTTTAATCTCCTTACCTCTGACTCCCCGGATTTCCTCTTTCTGACTGAAACCTGGTTCACTGCTGACTCCCTTCCCGACCTCTTAGCCATTCTTCCCGACAACTATTATGCCCTCCGGGCTGATCGTCCGGACGGCAAGGTGGGGGGAGGGGTGGCGATGATCATTCGGTCAACCCTCAAATTTCAACTTCTTAATCACCCCCCTATTTCTAATGTGGACTATCTTGTGGCCCGCTCTCTCAATCTACCTGCCCCCCTCACTGTTGTCCTTGTGTACCGTCCTCCTCAATCTATGCCCTCCTTTGTAGCCTCCCTTCAGGACCTTATGGCCTCTCTCGTGGTCAATAATTCCTCCGTCCTCTTGCTCGGCGACTTTAATTATTGGCCGGGCGACCCTAGGGAAGACCTCCCCTCGAAAGATTTTTCAGGCACTCTTCAATGCCTAAACTTCACATCTCATATCTCAGCCCCCACTCACGTCCAGGGTCACATCTTGGACCAAATCTGGTCCTCCCGCCCCATTGTTTCATCCCTTCTTATTTCCCCATGCGTCTGGTCGGATCATTTTTCCATTTCTTTCGCCATCCACCTGGGAGTGGTTGACAAGCCTCCCCTCCCGAAGAACATCTCAGCCCGCAATTGGAATCGAACCGACCTTGACTCCCTCTCGCTCACTTTGGCTTCATCTGCTCCCACCCTTACCAACCTTTCTCTTGATTCCCAGGTCAACGCCATTGGCACATGGCTTTCCTCTTCTTGCGACCTTGTCGCTCCGCTCAGAAAGATCAAGGCGATTCGTCCACATGACGCGCACAAATGGTTCTCTCCAGAACTCAAAACTCTCAAACTCGACCTAAGGCGGTCGGAACGTCACTGGAGACGGAACTATTGCCCCTTGCTGCGCGCCAAATACAAATCACTCCTTGCTGAATATAAAAAAGCGATCCTGGCGGCTAAAACCGCCTATTTCTCTGAGAGAGTAGCTCTCGCGGCTAACAAACCCCGTGAAATTTTCTCTCTGGTCCACAATCTTGCCACCTCTGATCGCTCTACCCCCAGCCTGGTTCCCTCACAGTCCCTCTGTTTTTCACTTAACGATTTTTTTATCGACAAGATCGTAAAGATCAAAGCCAACATTCCCACAGTGCCTCAACCCCGCCCCACCTGTCCTCCCATCTGTCCTTCCTTTTCTTTTTCCTCTTTCCCTCCTCTCTCCACTGAACTATTTCTAAAACTTCTGATCAAAATCAAGTCTGGCTCCCCCATGGATTGCTCGCCAGCACGCATTCTTAAAACCCTCTTCACTAATTGCTCTGGACCTCCCCTTGCTCTCGTCAACTCCTCTTTGGCTCTCGGATCCGTCCCCTCTTCTTTCAAATCTGCCATAGTGCTTCCTATTCTAAAGAAAACTGGTCTAGATCCCTCTCTTCCCTCTAATTTCCGTCCCATCTCTCTTCTTCCCTACCTCGGCAAGATCCTCGAAGCTCATGTCACTTCCTGCCTCTCCTCTTATATTGAGGAGAATGGCCTCCTTGCATCCCACCAGGCAGGATTCCGCCCGGGCCACTCCACGGAGATGGTGGTCCTCGCAGTCTTGGACGAGCTTAAGGGGAAGGCCGATTCCAATCTCCCCCAAGCCCTGGTCCTTCTCGACTTGTCCGCTGCGTTTGACACGGTTGACCATGCCATCCTCCTCGACCGTGTCAGCGCAGCGGGCATTCGGGCGTGGCCTTTTCCTGGCTGGCGTCCTTCCTTCAGGATAGGTCCCAGGCAGTTCATCTCCCCGGTTTCTCTGCTCCTCCCCGCCCTGTCACTTGTGGTGTTCCCCAAGGCTCTTCTCTCTCTCCTCTCCTTTTCAATCTTTATATTCACCCCCTCATCACTTCTCTTCTTGAGCTGGGGGTCTCTGTGTATAACTACGCAGATGACCTTCAGCTCGTTTTCGATCTTTCTTCTACCCCTGATTCTCTTCCCAAGTTCTGTTCCACCTTAGTCTTCATTTCTGACAGGATGTGCGCTAACCAACTGAAGCTCAATCCAGATAAAACGGAACTTGTTCTCACTGGTGGCCCTTCCAACCCCTGGACCCCCGCACATTGGCCCCTTTCTTTTGGTCCCCCCCCCTGTTCCCTCTTCCTCTGTCCGCACTCTCGGCATCAAAGTCAGTCATGACTTATCTATGCACAGTCAGATCAGCTCTGTTGTGTCCTCCTGCTTCCTCTCCCTCCGTTTAATTCGGAAAATCTCCCGTTTTTTTTCTACTGATGCTCTCAAATCCATAGTCATGGCCCTCGTTACCTCCCGCCTTGACTATGGGAATGGCCTGTACGTGGGCATACCTGCTTACGAATCCCGCCGCCTACAGGCCATTCAAAACCAAGCTGCTCGCCTCATCCTCTCCCTCCCTAAATCTTCTCATATCACCCCGGCTCTCAAATCACTTCACTGGCTCCCTGTTCGTTTCAGATCCTTCTTCAAACTGGCCTGTCTAGCATTCCTGGCTCACTCCCGATCCGCACCCTTGTTCATCAACACTCTTGTCTCTTCTCATGCCCCTGTTCGCACTCTTCGTTCTTCCTCTCTCTCTCTTCTTCACATCCCTCGCTTCCGCAAATCCAGAACGGGGGGAACCCGATTCTCAGTCCTTGCCCCCCAGTTCTGGAATAGCCTTCCTCTTTCTATTCGCTCCATTCTCATCTATTCTCACTTCCGTAAAGCCCTTAAACCTTTCCTCTTTCTTCAGGCATTCCCCTCTTAAACTTCCCTGGGTCCCCTCTGCTGAGTTCTTGATCAGGTCCCTAGCGCCAGGAAGCCGCTCGGCCATCGTGCGCTTTATTAAATATTTTATTCATTTCATTTCATGACCATCTGTATTCAGTTGTGAAACCACAGCTCCCACCCCCAACTCTGAAGCATCTGTCTGTACAATGAACTGCTTGGAGTAGTCAGGACTCTTCAGGATAGGTGCAGAGCACATGGACTTCTTCAGGTCATCAAATGCCTTTTGACAGCTAACTGTCCACTGAACCTTTTTTGGCATCTTCTTGGAAGTCAAGTCATTTAATGGTGTCACAATGGACCCATAGTTCTTCACAAAGTTTCTGTAATACCCAGTCAGGCACAAGAAGGCTCTGACTTGTGTCTGGGTAGTTGGAGGAGCCCAGTCCTGTATGGTCTGGATTTTGCTCTCCAATGGTTGAACCTGACCCCCACCTACTAGGTGGCCCAGGTACACAACCTTGCTCTGCCCTATCTGGCACTTGGTAGCCTTGATAGTCAGGCCTGCCTTTTGCAGGGCCTCCAGAACCTTCTTCAGGTGGATCAGGTGATCCTCCCAGGTGGAGCTAAAGACAGCAATATCATCTAGATATGCTGCACAAAGGTCATCCAACCCAGCAAGGACTTGATTCACCAACCTTTGGAAGGTGGCAGGTGCATTCTTCAAACCAAAGGGCATTACCACACACTTGTAATGTCCACTAGGGGTAGAGAATGCTGTCTTGGCTTTTGACTCTTCAGCAAACCTGATCTGCCAGTAGCCAGCTGTCAAATCAAATGTGCTCAGAAACTTGGCAGAAGGCAATTTATCAATGAGCTCATCTGCTCTTGGAATGGGATGTGCATCTGTCCTAGTGACGGCATTGAAACCTCTGTAGTCCACACAAAACCTCATTTCTCTCTTTCCATCTTTGGTATGAGATTTTGGCACCAGGACTGCTGGGCTGGCCCATGGGCTCTCTGATGGCTCAATCACTCCAAGCTCCAACATCTTTTGCACCTCAGCCTTTATACAATCCCTGACATGGTCAGGTTGCCTGTAGATTTTATTATTCACAGGCAGACTGTCACTAGTGTCCACCTCATGGGTGCACCAGTTAGTTTGACTGGGTGTGAGTGAAAACATATGTCTGTGGGCCTGAAACACATGTCTGCAGTCCACCTGTTGCTGCTCAGTGAGGCTGCCTGCCAAGGCTACTCCATCAACTGAACCATCATCAGGGTTCTGGAAAAGCAGGTCTGGGAGAGGGTCACTCTCTTCTTCCTGATCCCCATCTGTGGCCATGAGGAGACTCATGTCCTCCCTGTCAACAAATGCTTTCAAACGATTTACATGGAGCACCCTGTGGGGGTTCTTAGGGGTTCCAAAGTCAACCACATAGGTGACTTCTCCCTTTTTCTCAACAATTGGGTAGGGTCCAGTCCATTTGTCCTGGAGTGCTGCTGGGGCCACTGGCTCCAACACCCATACCACACCATCTGCCCTGGTTTGTACTCCACCAGAACAGCCTTTTGGTCATGCCAAGCTTTCTGTAATTCTTGACTGGCCTCCAGGTTTTTGGATGCTCTCTCCATATACTCAGCCATCCTGGAGCGGAGACCAAGTACATAGTCCACAACATCTAGCTTAGGCTTTTTGAGAGGTAACTCCCATCCTTCCTTCACCAAACATAGTGGACCCCTCACAGGGTGGCCAAACAAAAGTTCAAAAGGGCTGTAGCCAACCCCCTTCTGTGGGACCTCTCTGTAAGCAAAGAGCAAGCAGGGTAAAAGGGTGTCCCATTTCCGCCTAAGCTTCTCTGGTAATCCTTTTATCATTCCCTTGAGGGTCTTGTTGAATCCCTCCACAAGCCCATTGCACTGTGGGTGATAGGGTGTGGTAAACTTGTAGTTTACTCCACACTCCTTCCACATTGCCCTTAAGTATCCGGACATGAAGTTGGTACCTCTGTCTGAAAGAACCTCCTTTGGAAAACCCACTCTTGAGAAAACTGCAAGAAGGGCCTTTGCCACAACAGGTGCTGTTGTGGTCCTCATGGGAATTGTCTTTGGATACCTGGTGGCATGATCCACTACCACCAGTATAAATCTATGCCCAGATGCTGTTTGAGGATCCATGGGACCCACAATGTCTATTCCAACTCTTTCAAAGGGTACCCCCACCACAGGTAGTGGTATCAGGGGGGCCTTTGTTGTGCCACCTGACTTACCACTGGCTTGGCAAGTGACACAGGAGCGACAAAACTCCTTGACATTTTCTGATATATGAGGCCAGTGAAACTGAGGGACAAGCCCGTCCCAAGTCTTGTTCTGGCCTAAGTGTCCTGCAAGGGGAATATCATGGGCCAAGGTAAGAAGGAAGCCCCTAAACCTCAAAGGTATAACCAACCTCCTGGTGGCACCAGGCTTGGGGTCTCTAGCCTCTGAGTAAAGGAGCCCATCATCCCAATATACTTTATAGGTACCTTGAGCATTCCCTGCAGCCTCAGCAGCAGCTTGCTGTCTGAGGGGTTCAAGAGGAGGGCAATCTAATTGGGCCTGTCCCAGGTCTGCCCTTGAGGGTCCCCCTGTCCGGAGAAACTCAACCTGATCAGGTTCAAGCTCCTCAGAGACAGTCTCCTCTTGGACTGCAGAATCAGCTTACTGTGAAGTCTGATCCTCAACCTGGGGCAAGTGGGAAGGCACAGCCTTAACCCTCTTGCTCTTTCTCTTGGGCTGTGGTTGGTCTATTGTTCCAAGATCCACCACTGGTTCAGGAAGGCACTTCTTAGCCTGAGTCCTTGTCACTGCAAGGACATGTGCTGAAATACCTAGCATTTCTGCATGAGTCCTGTACTCCACTTCTGACCAAACTGAGCTTTCAAGATCATTGCCTAACAGACAGTCTACTGGGAGGTCTGCACTTACCACATTTTTCTGTAGGCCATTTACCCCTCCCCAGGAGAAGTTCACAACAGCCACACTATGTGTAGTGGTGGTGTTGCTTGCATTGGTCACTAGGTAATTTTCACCTAGTACAATCTGACCAGGGTCCACAAAGTCAGGTGTCACCATAGTGACCCCCTGCACAAGTGTCCCTGTAGGCCTGAGCCAGTTTCTCATTTATCAAAGGCGTCTGCCTATACTTGCCCAGGTTACTGGGACTCACAGTAGTGGTCAAACATAAGTCCACATCATAAAGCAGAACTGCCTGAGTAGGGACTCTGACTAGGCCAGATTCCACCTCAGGCCCCAGGGTTAACCCTACTATCCCCTTAGGTTGTGCACTACCACTGCTGACTGTACTAGGGGGTGCAGGTGCTTTAGGAGCTGCAGTGGTAGGAACTGGATTTTTCTTGGTGCATTCACTGCCCCAGTGTGAAACTGATTTGCAGGTATTACACCAAGGTTTCTTTGGGCCATAATTCTTCTTCTTTTTGTTACCATTTTGGGAACCACCCTCCTCATTAGAATTTTGTGGGCCTGAAGAAGACTTCTGGTCTTTTTCTTTATCGTTCTTATCCCCACCCTTCTGGTCTGTTTTCTTCTGGACACCACCATGGTTCTGGGGTTTCTGCTTAATCCTTGTTCTGACCCATTTGTCTGCCTTCTTTCCCAATTCTTGGGGAGAGGTCAGATCAGAGTCAATAAGATATTGATGCAACAGCTGGTTCTGACAGTTATTAAGGATCTGCTCTCTCATTATAAGATTGTACAATCCTGTATAGTCAGAGACTTTACTTCCCTGCAGCCAACCCTCCAGAGCCTTAGTGGCACAATCAACAAAATCAGTCCAGTCCTGAGCCTGTGCTTTTTGGGTGTCTCTGAACAACAACCTGTATTGCTCAGTGGTTAGGCCAACCCCTTCAATAAGAGCACTCTTCAGGACAGAGTAGTTTTTAGCATCCTCAGGTCTAACTGTGAGGAGCCTATCCCTCCCTTTCTCAGAAAAGGAGTACCATAAAATTGCAGCCCACTGATCCTGAGGAACCTGCTGTACCATGCAGGCTCTCTCAAGAGCAGTCATCCATTTGTGGATGTCGCCCCCTTCCTTGTAGGGGGGCACAATTTTTGTCAGGTTTCTATTGTCATAGCCCCGTCTTTCTCTCTAGGAATATTGCTGCCACCAGTTGCATCTAAGCCACACAACTTCTGTTCTCTTGCTAAAGCAAGTTTAGCTTGAGCCAAGGCTATCTCTTCCCTCTCTATCTGGAGTTGGACAGCCCTCATCCTGGCCCTATGCTCTTTTCCCTGGGGGGAAGTCATTCCCCTTTGAGATTCCCTGGAGACACTAGAAATATGAGAGTCCCCTGAGGGAGATCTCACCCTTCTATTGCCTGAAGGAACTATGTTATAGGATCTGGGGAGGTGCTGGCCCTCTCCATTCCCATGTAGGTCTAAGTTGGCCTGGTTAAGCCTGGCAACTGTGACCTGGTTACCCCTCTGATTCTGATCAGACTCATCTACTTCTGAGCCTTCCTTCTCCTCTTCTTCTTCTTCTTCCTCCTCCTCTGAAGTGTTCTCATTCTCAGGGGTGTTCACTCCATCTTCTGTTTCTAAGGGAACTGCACTTGCCTTATCTAAGTCATCCTTTTCCAGGATGGCTATCAGGGAAGGAATGGTGGGGTTGTGACCCCTTTTTAGCCCTCTTGCAATGCATAAGGCACTCAAGTCTTTATGGCTAAGTTTGTCATAACTGGAAGTTGCCTTGGTAAGGTCAACTGTCACAGGGGCAGAGCCTGAAGCTACTCCTGTGCCAGGCATGACTCCTAGTGAGGTGCAAGTGGTGCACTTACCTACACTAAGTGTTTTACTACTGTACCTTGCTAGTGAGTTGTAGGCAGGGTGTGCTAATCCCTTTAATCTACAACTACTAAGTTCAGTAGAATTTAAATATGCTAAGCTTTTGTTTATATGTACCTAAGGTACTTGATGTGATCTTTCAATTTGATAAAAAGATTGCAATGGTAAAAACAACAGCAAGCTCAAATCTGCACCGCTGCACACCAATGTGAGAAGTTGGCCTGATATATGATGTTCCCAATTCTGGAAGCACCTTGTATCAGTCCAAACAATCCCTTATGGTGTCTGGTTGTAAGTCAACCTTATTGGACAAGCTATCCTAGTGGTAGAATGGACTAAGCAGCCTTAAAGGCTAAACTCAAGAGGTCGTGTTAAGCGAGCTGTTTTTACCAATCACAATACTTTAATACCAAATGAAAGGACACCACACAAGTATATATTATAAAAATATATGTATTTATTACTAGAATAATCCCCAGTACTCTTTATGAGCAAAGGGGCACAAGCGTTAAACAAAAGCACAGTTAACCATATAAAAGTTGCACAATTATGGATGAGGGCCGGTGGCCACTCAAACCATATATTAAAAAAGTATAAGAGATACCAATCGAACAGTGGTTAGGCTCAGGGCCTAGGGAATCGCTGGGAGCAGTCGGGGCTAACTATGCTGAAGTCGGGAAAAGCCCGTGGGATTCGGGTGCAGCGCTTAAAGCACACACATGCACCAATGCAAAGTCAATGGTGCGTAAAAGTTATAGAGTTACTGTTTAAGGAGACTTCCGCTTAACCTAGAAGGACGAAATTTAAGACACATACACTAGAGGTGTGTACCAGTGTGGGAACACCGGCGTTGTTGAGTTACCTCACCCACAGGAAGCGGGTGCATAGGGTCGAAGTTGTGTCGGGTTTCGTCACGCAGGTTGTTGGTGCTTGAAGCTGAAGATGCTGCAGGCGATGTGAAGGAGAAGTGTCCGGTGTGATCCAAGGGTGGATTAGAATTGTAGAGTACCTGAAAGCAGAGGGACAGAGTCTGGGTCACTCAGCAGTGACCAGAGTGGAACCAGGACGGAACCATGCAATCAGGTGGTTGTTGAGGAGCTTCTCTCTGCTGCCACGTGGGCTCTCGGGCATCTGCGACGTCCAGGAGTGGGTCACGAGCTGTCCCACAAAGGCTCTCACCGTCTGTGCGGTTGGCTTCAAGATCGGAGCAAACAACACTTGGCAAGAGCAATCCACCCAGGATTGGATGATTTCTTCTCACTCAGACCAGGAGGGTCAGAGCGGGTGCTCCTTTTCAGAGGAGCGGGTGCAAGTCTGGAGCAACCAGAATCACAAGTCGGATTTCAAGTTTCATTGGCACAGGGGCCACAAGCCAGCGGGCAAGTGACCGGGCCAACACGTTGAGCCAAAAGAAGCAGAAGAGCCCCCCCGCATCACTCGGTAAGTGTAGAGGGGTGAGCTTCGGTGCAAAAGTGGCTCAGGGCTGGGGCTTCTCAAACCCTGATGTACAGCTTCAAGGGTCACTCGTGGGCTGCACGGTCAGTGTCTCGTTGTCTTTTCAAGATGGCGGGCCCCACGCTTCCAGGCGCCTCCACGGGTCTCAGCTCTGCAGGGACTGTGGATCGGGCTGGTAGAAGGCAGGCAAGCTTTTTTTTTTTCAAATAAATTTTTATTGTTGCTCTGGACGTATCATCTGAGAATATAGGAGGACACGGGCTGGCGTCAACATTCAGCCAATATCCGTCAATACCGCAACTTTTCTTTTGCTCGTTAGGATTATGCGCACATCAAAAACGACAGTACAGTTATAAACCAAAGCTAATGACGAACGTCAATAAATAAGCAATGGACATCCCCTGAAATACAGCTCCTACTATGCCCGCCCCCCCCCCTTGTCCCAGAGTCCGTCTGACCTTTGCTGTCAGAGTTACCCCCCGTGGAGAAGAAACAGGGTCCCACAGTAAGACATCTGACAGGCCCAATCCCCGTCACCACAGTTGGATGCATCAAACATCAAGTATCACAATGCTCCCCTTCAGATCCCCCGTGTGTTCACTCTAGTCCGTGGTACTGCCTCCACTTAGACCACACTCTCCGGAATTTTTTGGGGCAGCCCCTAGCTTTATATGTCACTCTCTCGGCCGCCATATAGAGGTCCAGCCCCCTCCTCCATTCCTCTAAGTCAGGCGGTTCGGCCACTCCCCAGCGCCGAGCAATGTCTCTCTTAGCCACCACCAATGCCAGTACTAGGAATATGATCAAGGGGCGGGCCAGATCGACTTCGGTCGTCAGCCCAAGCAGTGCTAGTTTTGGGTCACGTGGTAAAGTGGTTCCCAGGACCTCTTCCAGTTCCCCGAATACGTCCTTCCAGTATTGTTGTATGATCGCACAGCCCCAAAGTATGTGGTAGAAGCTCCCCTCTGGTTGGTGGCATCTAAGGCATGCAGTGTCCATGACCCTCCCCATTCTGTGTAATCGCACCCTGTCGTTGTAAGCTCTATGTAACACCTTCAGTTGTATGAGGCGGAGTCTGGATTTAATCGCCACCTCACGAGGGTGCATAAGGACTATCTCCCAGTCCAGGTCCTCCATCTCCCTCGTGTCCGCCTCCCATCTATTTCTCAGGTCCTGTAGGGTTCCCAGCGTGCTGTTGGTTAGCGTTCGGTACGTGAGGGACACCGCTCCCCTCCCCATTTGCTCTTGCAATAACCTACCCTCTAAAGGGGCGTATTCTGGGATGTCAGTCAGAACGATGTTCTGTGCCCTCCAGGCGTGCCTCAGCCGTGTGTATCTGTAATACTGAGTGTTGTGTAAGCCGAAGTCTCCCTGCAATGCTTGGAACGTTTTCAGTTCTCCCCTAGCAATCACGTCCCCTATAGTTGAAATGCCGATGTCATCCCATTGCCTAAAGCCCGACAGTTTATGAAGTTCACCCAACCACGTACAGTGCCATAGCCGCGTCTGCCGGGTGGGTCGTTTGTCCCATCCCATGCGTTTGGTCGTCCTAACCCACGCATTCAACGGGATTCTGGTAGCTGGCAGAAGGTTCTTCCCTCTCGGATCTCCGTATAAGTAGCGGAAAACGTTCGTGTGAGACCATTTTGATCGTTCTAATGCATAGGTGGGGTGATCTATTGCTGCGTGCAACCATTCATTTATTGGGGTAAGGTGTTCCGCCCAGTAATACGCCTCCAGGTTGGGAAGGGAGATCCCACCACTATACTGGTGGCACTGCAGCGTGGCCAAGGCTATTCTCGGGTGTTTCCCCAACCATAGGAATGTTCGTAGGTCCGCGTGGATTTTAGGCAATGTCGTAGGTGGGAGCGGGTAATATTCATTCTGCAGCGCATAGAGGAATTTTGGGAGCAGGACCATTTTATATAGTGCTGCGCGCCCTAGTAGGGTGAGAGGGAGCTGTCTCCACCGGTCCATTTCTAATTTCGCGCTTGTCATAATGCGGGTCACATTATTATTAAGGGAGAGTGTCTCATCCAGTGTTATGTACACCCCTAGGTACTGGAATCCCTCTGTGGTGTGAATGAGGAGTTCCGGTAGGCAATCCCTGCGCTCTCGGCCCTGCGGGTCATACAGAATCGATTTATGCCAGTTAATAGTATTACCCGATCTTGCTCCGAAGTCATCCAACTCTTGGAACAGAACCGGGATCGTGGTCTCTGGCTCCGTCACAAACAGAAGGACGTCGTCCGCGTACAATGAGATCTTTTCCTGGGCAACTGTCGAGTCTCCCCAGGTGAACCCCCTAATACCCTGGTTCTGGCGGATCCAGATCGCTAGTATTTCTATCATCAAGGTGAAGAGCAGGGGGGACAATGGGCACCCCTGACGTGTTCCCCAGTTGATGTGGAATTCGTGTGACAGTCGGCCATTCACCCTCACTCGTGCCGTAGGGGTGGCGTATAGGAGTCTAATCCATTGTAAGAACTTAGGGCCAAAACCGAACCTCCGGAGCGTCTCAAACAGGAAGGGCCAGTGTACTACATCGAAGGCCTTTTCCGCGTCCAAGGAGAGGAACCAATGGGGCTCGCCCCTCTCTCGGACTTCCTGCAGCCAGTTATGTGTGCGGCGGAGGTTTAATTTGGTCGCCCTATCCGGCAGGAATCCAGATTGGTCCGCGTGCACTAATTCAGAAATCACCCCCCGCAGGCGTCTAGCAAGGACAGTGGCCAGAATCTTCGTCTCCATATTGAGGAGAGAGATCGGGCGGTAGGAGGCACACAGGTCTTTGGGTTTACCCTCTTTATGTATAGGGACAATCGTGGCCGTGGCCAGATCAGGTGGCAGGCTAGCCACTTGGAGTGCCTCAACAAAGAGCTTTTTAATATGGCGTTGCAGCAGGTCCGCCGTGCGTTTGAAGAATTCCGCCGGAAAACCGTTAGGTCCCGGCGTCTTCCCCGGCTTCAGGGACGCAATCGCCTTCGCAATCTCCTCCAGTGTGACCTCAGCTTCCAGGTCCGCAGTGTCCTCCTGGGACAGTGTCGGGACCTCCATGTCGCATAGATAATGGCTGGCTTCAGCCTCGCCCCCCAAGTCTCTAGCTCTATAGAAATCCTCGTAGTACGTGGCAAAGGCCTCTGCTATGGCCTCGTCCGTACAGGCTGATCTATTCCTCGTCACTTCAATTCTGTCTACCCAGCGTGACGCCCTCTCTCTCTTGCTCAGCCATGCCAAAAGTCTACCAGATTTGTCCCCCACGTCGTATAGGCGGTGTAGTGTCGCTAGTGCCCGTGTGCGTGCTTCCCCGGTGATAAGTTCTCTATAGTGCCTTTGTGTGTCTAGCAATTTCCTGAGTATTTTTTCTTCCTTCCCATGGTAGTATTCTGCTTCAAGGGCTAAGATCGAGACCTCCTCAGTCGTGACCGCATGGTGCAACTCCTTCCTGGCCGCCCCCCGTCTGCTGTAAGCACTGGCTTAAGTGCTTCCCAGAGTGTGATCCCTGACTAGACTGAACCCTCGTTCTCTGCTACGTACACCTTTATGTCTGCTCTAATCCCCTTCAATAGATCCGGTTTTTGCAAGTCCCACGCCGTGAGGTGCCATTCCCTGGCCGGACTCCCCCTCCCACGTCCTAGGTGTACCGACAGGGGGGAGTGGTCCGAGATACCCCTCGCCTTGTACTCCGCTATGTCGTTTACCGTGATTTCTTGCCTAGAGGTGAATATGTAATCCAGCCTGGAAAAGACCTTGTGGGCCCCGGAGTAAAAGGAGTAGGCCTCCTGTGTAGGGTGGAGCCATCGCCAAACATCTGTGAGGCCCAAAGTGTGAATCTGACGAGCCAGCGCTGTGTCATGTCCCGCCGTGTGTGGGTTCCCCGATCTGTCCCTTGTGGTACACATTACATCATTGAAGTCCCCCCCACTATCTGGATCGTATCCGCCGTGTCCAGAAGGATAGCAGTGACTGCCGCGAGGGTGCGCGCCTGAAGCTTCGGGGGTGCATAGACTGAGACTATCGTGTACCTGCGCCTCCTCCATGTGCCTTGCACTCCTGCATATGTCCCCTGTGGGTCTAACCATGTACGAGTGATGGCGAATGGTGTGGATTTTGCAACGAGGATTGCCACCCCCCTGGAGTCCGCCATGTAACCCGCGTGCGCAAGCACCACATGTCTCCCCCTAGCTATAAAGACGCACTGGGTCCCTCTTAAGGGGGTTTCCTGGAGTAATATAATGTCTGGCGCCAGTCTTTTTAGATATGCGTTGACTAGGCCCCGTTTGATCTTCGACCCCAGGCCATTCACATTCCAAGACAATATTGTGACGCCTGAGTCACTCGTGGGGGTGTGATCTAGTGGATCTGCCATTGTGTGTTCCTTTCATATTTCCAGGTAGGGCTCCCGAGGTGATGTGGTGCAAGGTGCGTAGTGGCATGTAGTCGCTGTTTCTCAACTTGTTCCCCCCCCCGTCCCAACTCTCCTGTTCCCCCAACTCCCAAGTGCAGAAAAACCATGTTCCCCCCCTCCCCCACCCCACCTCCCTCCCCTTCCAGTCGCTCCTTTTCCAGGGACCTAACCATCCGCAGGAGAAGGTCTGTCGCCCTCCCACCTTTCCCTCCCATCACACACTCAACAACTGAAAAAACAAGAAAAACAACATAGAAAGGCGTGTCAACTTGCGTGTTCCCGTTGCCGGGCTGCTATCTCAATGTTCCCCGGAAGTCCGTGTTCATGATTGTGAGTCTTGGGTGTCCACCACGGGACCCCGCCCCGATGAGTCCTGTTCCAGTAGCTGTATCTCGGTGACCAGGGGGTGGACCGATTCGGCCCGACTATTCTCTCCGTCTCCCCCGGATTCGTGCTCCTCCGAATCTCCATCCTCGTCGCCTTCTGATCGGATACCATTTCGTAGGCTGCTGAACCTGGAGCCCGAAGAGTTGTAATTGTTTGGGGACGTCGATCTGCCTCCTCCCCTCCCGCTAGTGGCGCGGGTCTGGTAGGGAGTCGCTGGTTTACTTCCCCTGAACTTTCCGGATCGTCGTCTTCGTGGTTTCGAATGTTCCCATCGCGTCCTTTCCCTCAGCGATCGGTCTATGGCGTCTCTGCCCGCTGCTTCCCTACTGTTCAAAATGGGGCGTTCCTCTAGCCATTGCCAGGCGTCCTCAGGGCATGTGAAGAAGATGGTTTTGTCTTTATAGATGACTTTAAGTTTTGCCGGGAAAAGGAGCATGTAGTCCAGTTTCAAGGCCCGCAATTTCATCTTCAACGAGTCGAAGGACCGGCGTTGCTTGGACACCTCCTGGCTATAGTCTGGGAAGATCATTATCGTGGCATTTTCAAACCGGATCTCCCCCAGGAAGTGAGGATTAAGTCTCTGTCGGCATAGTTAAGAAATCTCGCTATGACCGGCCTCGGTCTCGCGCCCTCCGGCGGTTTGGCCAGTAGCGCCCTGTGGGCCCTCTCAATCATGAAACAAGTAGAGAACTGAGCTGCGGGGAATGTATTCTTGAGCCAGGCATGGAGGAAGGAGGCCATATCCCTCCCCTCAAGTCCTTCTCTGAAGCCCACAAAGCGGAGGTTGTTGCGGCGGGACCTATTTTCGGCATCATCCACCTTCCACTGCAAGAGGCGGTGCGAGGCCTGGAGCTCTGCCATGTCTTTCTTTAGCACTGTGATCGACGACTCGTTATCTGTGACTCTGTTCTCGGCCACTGTTACTCTTTCTGTTAAATTACGAAAGTCCTGACGTAGCAGCGTTATCTCAGAGCCCACTTCTCCAATTTTTACCTCCAAAGCCGCCCTCGATTCCTGAATGTCACTTCTAGATGCCTGGATGGCTGCCAGGAGCATTGCCGTTTCTGTGAGCGGCCCAGGCGTATCCGGTCGCTGGTCCACGTTTGGTCTCGATGTTGCAAAGTTGTCCATAGGGCCTTGTTTCGTCGGTTTAGAAATCGGATCTCGTTTCCCCATGACTGCCACCGCTGTAGGAGCAGCTGCGGTCTGTGTTGATCCTTACCGAAGGCAGCGACTGGTGGTAGTTGTGCGCCTGTATCCCCGGCGCTTGTTCCAGGCACGTCGACACTTTCTTCGGGTGCAGCCACTAGTCGAGTGTGGCTCTGGGGGGGATGTGAGGGGGGGGTGAGTGTTGTTAGACCGCTGTTTTACACCTCAAGTCCCCCCGTTGAAAGGTCCCGTTCCGTCCCCTCCCTGTCACCAAGGAAGCTTCTATGGCAGACGGAGATCCCCGGGTGTCCTGGGTGTCGTTCCCCCTCCGATGCTTGCAGTTGACGAGGCTCACCCTCTCGCCAACGGAAGGTCGCGGTGGGGTGCCCGCTGGGGGACTCGCTCCTCTCGCCCCCCGTTGCGCGGTGTTCTGCGCCCGGCCCTCGATGTCCAGAGTCGGTTCCCCGGGCCCACTCCTCTGCTCCCCCCCGAGCTTAGGTAGGGGTGCTGGACCGTGTTGTAGCCAGACGCGGTCCCCCCTTCTGGACTGCAGCCGTCGGCGTCCGTTGTCCCCCGCCGCCAGTCTCCGCACCCCGGGGGGCCTCGCTGCAGCGCGGCACGACGCGCTAGGTGGGTCGGGTGCCGAGAGGGGGGGGAGGGTGCCGCACTCACGGCGGCTGGCTCCATCTCGCACCCGGTAGAGATCACCGGTCCCCACCACGAAGTTCTCCTCCGGATGGCCTCACCTTCAGGACGGCGCGTCCCCCACGTGGGCAGGGGAGCCGCTCCGCTCCGGTTGTTTGTGCTCCGCACAGTCGGGTGGAGGGGGGGGGGGAAGTAGGCAGGTCCGGACGTCTCCCGCACACGACCCCCGGCCTCAGTCCCGTGCCGGTAACCACTTCACCGGGCTCGCTCACCGGCTCCAGTCGGCGGCAGGCGCCATATTGGTAAAGGCAGACGGGGGGCCGTCCCCGATGTCTTGGCACCGCAAAGGCTGCACTTCTCCGCCTCGGGACGCGGATCCGCCCTCCAGTCGTTCCTCTTCTCCGTCGGCTCTCCTCGCTCACCCTGTCGGGATTCCGCGGTCTGCACCGCTCTCTCGGATCCAACGCCTAAGGCGCCGACGCCATCTTGCTTGATGCGGGCGCACCCGGTCCGGTGCCGATTACTGCGGAGATCGGGAGATCCACGGCGCTGACGGTACCACCACTCCACTCACAGATGCAGCGCGCTTGTATGGACTGCCTGGTGTGATGTTTGTGTCCGGGATAGGGTGTTAATCGTCGGATTGAATGGCAGCCCGGCCGGAGCTCCGGCTAGACACGTCTTAGCCGGCCATGCTGCTAGCCACGCCCCCCGAAGGCAGGCAAGCTTGATCTTGTCGATCTCCGTCGCTCGAGTTCCGACAGGAACTGCAACAAAGCAGACGTCGAGGTGCTTGATTGTGCCTGTTTGCACAGGGTGGTCACTCCTTGACAACAAGGGAGATTCTTCAGTCTTCTACGTCGAGTAGGATGTCGAAGGGTCCAGAGTTTTGTTTCAAATATTTCATCAGGATAATCTGAGAGCGTTGGCACTGCTCCCATCCTTATACCAATGGAGGGGGCAGGATTACCTGCTAGGTCCCCTCCTATGGGTGGGAACCAGGATGGGGGTGGTTACACTCCTTTCCCTTTGTCCAGGCCGTGCTGGGACTGGGGCTGGTGTGCCCCAGAACCGGTTTGACCGGATTATGCAAGGGCAAGCCTTGTGCTCCCCAGGCAGTGTCTGGTTTCTTTCAAACCTCCCTGCTACAATCCACTATCTCCTGTCTGGGGTGGTGTAACACCTCCCTGCGACAGGAAAGACTTTGTCCAGGCCTCCTCGGCTGAGTTTCGGTCAGCAGCAGGAGGTCAGACTCGTGTCTGTGGCAGAAGCATCCATTTTGTGGATCTGAGGCTCTTTTAAAAATCAACCGTGTTTCGGTAAAGTAACATGTCTTCTCCCTCTAGAAGGGTTGAATTCTATCCCCGTCGACAGGACTGTCGAGGGGATAGTATTCCAAATCGTATGACACCTTACACGACATGTTTTGATAAAGCCAAACCAAAGTTGACATATAACCACGAGGATTATAATGCACTTAAGAGTATATGGTATGGCATTATCCCGGAACAGCATAGGGACTTGTTCCCGACAGCTGCAAACAGGCTCAGTTCATGCTAGAGCACCATCTCACATTAAACCACACACTCTGCCTCCAGGATTGATAAGGCCTTCCATAGGAGTGGCTCACAGGTTTATATGTGTCCAGATATAGGTTTAGATATAGGTATACTATATCTAAGCAAGGGGTGATTACACCAACTTGCCCCAGCTGAGTGATCAGCCAGTTGTGTCAATTTAAGAACCAGCCAGGGGTGGCAAAAGCTATGCTGCAGCCCCTGGTAGGCCTTGGTAGCACCTATGCCCTGAGCACCTATAGTGCATGGTACATGGGCTGACAAGGAGTCCAGTTCCAATTGGGTTATGTACCTATAGTACATGTATGTGAATGTAGAGAGAGAACAGCAGGCTGGGGGTCTGATTAGCAGGCCCACAGCCTCATTAAGTCAAAAACCAGTGAAGCAAAAAGCAAACATTGGGGTGACCATAGGAAAGCAGACCCTACTCTCCTACATACATACTGTGGGAAATCTGGCTAGCCATGTCCACAAACTAAACATGGCATGGCACCTCTGCCTCAAAATGCAGAATGTGGCGAGAGATGGAAGCAAAGTATGTGCGAAGGTGGTAAGTAATTATCGATTATAAAAGTATAGAATACAAAGTCTTGAGGTGATGTGCCGGACAGAGTTGAGTATGCAGAGCACAGACTTGTACATGTAAGATACAATGATGGTCTATTGAATGAAATGGACAGTGGACGCATCCATGATAGTACAGTCAGTAGGGAAGTTTACGGAATGGTAGTGCGTACGTGCCTCCTCCCGACCTAAATGGCTCGTTGTATCTAGAAAGCTAATGGCCGCTGTGATGCATAAATGCTCCACAGTTCACCTTTCGACACCGCCGTATGTGAAAGAGGGCCCACCACGTCCTGGCAGAAGCTCCTGGGTCGAGGTCTCCAAGCTCAGAAGGCTCCTGAGAATAACACGGGGTACCACGACACAGGCACACAGCGCCCAGCCTGAGGCCTAGCACTGTGGAGTACTCGTTATACTACTAACCCAGTAGTCCGACAGGTATCAACAGTGGAACAGTGTTTTTGATACCATAGTGGGTGATGCTAGAACTGTCTCTGAGAGTGGAGAGGAAGGTACTCCCTTCGACTAGGTGGAAGAAACTCTAGGTCCCAAACAGTGGAATGTTGTGTTGATCACACAATGGACGGTGTCTGATACTACCTGTTGCTGGTTTTTCACAGAACTCCCTCTGTTGAGGTGCAACAGACTCTGTGCTTCAGTAGTTAACTGCTGCACATGGTTATTAGGATTAGTTGACTGCTATCTTTGGAATAAAACACGGTACAGTAGGTCCAAACAGTGAAACGGGGTCTTATTTCCATGATTGAGGATGTCAGAAGTTAAAGTTTGTGATGAATTCTGTGTACCCTCTCCGATGAGGTGCAAGCAACTCTAGGTCCCAAAAGTAGAACGGTGTCTTGATCCCACAATGGACGATGTTAGAACTGTATCGGAGAGTGGAGATGGAGGTACTCCTTTCGACCAGCTGCAACCAACTCTAAGTCCCAACAGTGGAACGGTGTCTTGATCCCACAAAGGGCGATGTTAGAACTGTATCTGAGAGTGGAGATGGAGGTAATCCCTTTGATAAGGTGCAACCAGCTGTAGGTCTCAACAAGGGAAAGGTGACTTGATCCCACAATGGCCGATGTTAGTACTGTATCTGAGAGTGGAGATGGAGGTACTCCTTTCGACCAGCTGCAACCAACTCTAAGTCCCAACAGTGGAACGGTGTCTTGATCCCACAAAGAGCGATGTTAGAACTGTATCTGAGAGTGGAGATGGAGGTACTCCCTTTGACCAGGTGCAACCAGCTGTAGGTCTCAACAGGGGAAAGGTGACTTGATCCCACAATGGATGATGTTAGAACTGCATCTGAGAGTGTAGATGAAGGTACTCCCTTCGACCAGCTGCAACCAACTCTAGGTCCCAACAGTGGAACGGTGTCTTGATCCCACAATGGACGATGTCCAATATTACCTGCTGCTTGCTTTTCTCAGAAGTTCGTGTGTTGAGGTGCATCACACTCTGTGCTTCCATAGCTAACTGCTGCACATGATTATTGGGCTTGGTTGACAGTAGTCAGTGGAGTATACTGTGGTACAGCAGGTGAGAACAGTGAAATGGGGTCTTGATTGTATGATTGAGGATGTCATAAGTTAAAGTCTGTGTTGATTTCTGAGTACTCTCTGTGATCAGGTGCAACCAACTCTGTGCTTTCGAATCGAACGGTATGTGGCTGTGAGGTATTAATGACCACTGCATCTGTTCTAGACTGCGTTTCGCAGGGTTCACAATTTAGATTGAGTGGTGATTGTTTATTACAGAATCCAGCAGTTAAGTAACTAGAACGCCTATTGAAACCTACACAATATTGTTTTATTAGAACATTGTAATGTTGGGAGCTCCATTGAAAACAATGGAGTAGCTCCACTCTTATAATGGCTTGTATAAGCCTGGAGCTCCAACATTGCTAAGTTTTTTTGTTCACAGCTCTGGCTGTGAACAAATGCTTCAGGGGGCCTGAAGGGATTCCAATCCCCTTGCACTCTCTTAAGTCTTTGCTTTATTTGTTAGAACATCCTACCCTCTAGTGGCAAAATTAAAAAATAGCCTTATAGCTCTTTGTAGCTGGGCTATAGTGGTAATTAAAGTCCCTCTCCCTTGTTAAAGGCCCTCGCCTTCGGCTTGGGCCTTTAGTGATGGAGAGGGACTTTAATAACAGGTATAGCCTGCTATGGTGGGCTATAAGGCTATAGTATACTTGCTTGAAGATTTGTTTTAGATGAGTTATAGGTTTAGTAAAATGCCCAAATTCATCTTGAAAGTCGAAAGCAACAGTGAATAGTGTAGACTGTGGACAGATGAAATCCCAATTTGAATTGTTTTGATTTATTTATTGTAGAGTTTTATGTCATTTATGTTGTTGTATTTTGTAAAGAGGGTGTGAGAAAAAGTATTGATGGTTGTGTGTGAGTAGTGAGTACTGCCTTCAATTAAGAATGCAGACAGTAGTGTTCATAATTCAGATTGAGTCGCTATTTTAGATGATGCAGTCCTGTAAGAGAAGAGATTGCTGTAGTGTGCTCTGTCTGCACCACTTATACGCACCATTGCAGGCTCCGCACATGTTTTCTTTGCTTCGCATATTGCAAACTGTAGAGCTCAAGTCAATGCCATGTGGCTGTGGGCCCTTGCTGAACGCTCTCTCTGGCCTGTACTGCAGACTTCAGTATTCACATTTGACATTGAGTCGGTATTGTAGATGATGCAGTCCTGGAGGAAAAAACATTGCTCCAGTGCGCTCTGTCTGCACCACTCATACGCATCATTGCAGGCTTTGCACACATGTTTTTTTGCTTCGCGTATTGCAAACAGTAGAGCACAAGTCAATGCCATGTGGCTGTGGGCCCTTGCTGACTTTTCTCTCTGGCCTACACTGCAGACAGCAGTGTTCACAATTAAGATTGAGTCGTTAGTGTAGTCTTGTAGGAAAAGGCATTGCTCTAGTGCTTACTATCTGCACCACTCATACGCATCATTGCAGGATCTGCATGTAGGAAGGTGGAATCTGACTATAGGGTTACCCCAACTTTTTTCCAGGTGTTTTGCTGGTTTTCGAATTAGTTGGCCTGGGATCCTGATATTCAGGGCCCCAGACTGTCTGCTTTCTCTATAAAATGGACTCCATGTACTTTAGGTACATACCAGATTGATTACTGGGTCACCTTTGTGAGCCCCTGTATAATGTACCATAGGTACCCAGGGCATAGGTGCACCCTATGCCTACTATCATCTGAAAGATCATATCAAGGTACCTGTAGGTACATATAAATCAAGTCTTAGATATACATAAGTTCTACTGAACTTAGTAGTTGTAGGTGGTAAGGGCCTAGCACACCCTGACCACAACTCCTATAGAGGTTCTAGTAGGAAAGCATTTAGTGTAGGTAGGTACACACACCACACCTCACTAGAAAATATCCTTGAAAGCAGGCCCTAGTGAACCTCTTCAAGAGGAAACCCAGAGGGTGCCTTCTAAGTATGAACATTTACTTTACATGAACTGAGACAAGGACAGAGTCCAACCTTTAACCACCTGGAAGATATTTTAGTGGAGTATGATTAGGCTGTTCGGAATTCGGTTTAAACCGAATGTAAACGATAATACCCTACCGATTGAAAATAAGGTGACCTGGTTTAAACCGAGTGTCACTGTTTTTCTACATATTTCGAGTGTCACTGATTTTTTTTTTTACATATTTGTTGCTCCGCTAGGCCACTTGAGGGAGCCAAAGGAGCACAAAAAAGAACTATCCTTGAGGAATGTCCTCCCACTGCTGCGGATTTAAGCCAGCAGGGTCGCGGGACAGCAGAGAGAAGCCCACACCCACTCGCATAGCTAGGGGGGTGCGGTGGGGGCGGTCCGCTCCAGGCGGCCCTATTCTGAAAGCGGCGGACGTCTGAAGTGCGAGCAGCGCGTCACGTGACTTCCTGCTGCTGATGCATAATGCGAGGAGGAAGTTTTAGCAGCAATGAGCACGCCTTACACCGAGGAATCCTTTTTAAAAATGTGTTCCTGTGACCGGACCCCCGAGCCAACCCCAAGGATCGCAGCGGCCTTGCAGCCCAGGGCACACCGGTGTGCAGCTTTGCTGCTGAACGCCTGAACCTGACATTAATCATGCCCGGGCGGCATGGTTTGCCCCGGGTGTCAGTGGGGCCACGAGAAGGCCTGGCCGTGCAGAATTGCCACTCGCTCGTAGAGTGAGGTAATTGTATCTCTTGATATCATCTAGTCATCTGTTAATGCTAATTATCAGCCATGTAACATGTGTTTTACAATATTTCACAGTAATCCATGTTATGCAAAGTTGAGCGTAGTTAATTTATTTAATCTTAATGCCTTTAGCTCCGACGCCTTCGGGTAAAGTCCGCGCTATATAAAAACGCATAAATAAATAAATACACATCTCCGCTGCTCACCGGGTGCAGATTTTCCGACACATTTTAACAGCTCATGAATTTTATAAACACGGCCCTTTGAAACCAAACCATGAAATTGCAATTTAACTTTGCCATCCAACAAAGACATTCATGAGGCTAAAGCTATTTAACACAGGCACGCATTTCCGCTACAACAAGCACCGTCACCTACTGTTACAGGGCGCTCCAGACTCTTCTGTGACGAAAAGAGAGAAGCATGTCCTTGACTCTGAAAAGAAAACAGTCCTCACAATAACTCGGCACTAGTCTGTAGCTAGCACCAGGGCCGGCGCTAGGCATGGGCAGCATGTAGGGGGCCTCGCACCTTTAAAGACTACTGTGTTTCGAGGCCCGGGGCCCCCGAGAGTTTAAAGGTTTTCTTTTATTACCCATTTCCCCTGCTGGCCCCTCTCGCAGGGCCTTATCGCTGTAGTTGTATGATGATGGCAGCGATTTGATAGGTACTTAAACTGCACTTATGTGTGAAGTGCGCCCTGCCCCTGTATGAATGAAAAGCAGGATATCCTGCAGGGCGCACAACAAAGGATAGAATGACGTCCTGTCACTTGAAAACTGCTCACCTACCATGAGGGAAAACTGGGAAAGGAAGCATAGAGGTGAGAACAAAGGGGGAGGGGCAGATAGGTGTGAGTATGACAGTGAGACAAGGGGTGTAGGCAGAGGAGCAGGCACAGCATTAACAAGTGGTTGGAGCAAGGCTCTACATGTCTTTGACCCAGCAATAAATTAGATTGGACATTGAAACGGGCTCCATATCTTTGCCTATATTCATGTACTAACTTGACCTGCAAAGAAACTGGTCTAGTGTCTGCACAGTGAGGTATGACACTTTTGCAGGGTCGGACTGACCTATAGGGCAATCAAATCAGGCTGTGCCCAACGGTCTAATCTGTCAGGTCAGTACGTAGACTGTTTTTTTGGATGCTTACAGGCCCGCTTTATGGTCATTTACTGTTGATTTTCATGATATTTTAAAACAAACATTGCTTCCAGCAAACTCAAATATATGCAGTGTTCCATACCTTACAAAATCGTATATAGCATCTCTTTACAAATTAAAAACTGATATAATTTGCAAATGCAGAAATTTTTCTAGCTGCCTAATTCACTAATGGGGGCCACTTTTATTTCGATGCTGGGGCCTATTTCCTGTCTCAGTCTGACAATGTGTGTTAGGGTAATACATGGCAACAAATTAGTTTAATTCGTTTCACAGCATATTACTCTTGTATGGTGCACACTTTGTATTGAGTTGCATCCAGGTGTTTATAACAGGCTACAATTGAGAGCTTTGTATTTGAGGCCGAATGCAGTATAACTTTTTCATTGTGCCTACCTGGGGATCAAGAAGGTGTTCAGAATGCATGATCATTCAATACATGGCCTCTCTGCAGAGAACACAGAGCAACAATACAGTATTCAAATTGCTGGTGTGATTCTGTACAAATGTGTGTGAAGGAGGCACTCATTCATTGGTCAAAAAGTGACAAGGTACAGTAAAATAATTTGTTGTTACTCCTTTATCCGAAACAGCTAACAACCATTGACAAAATCAATACTACAGGCTGTTTTTATGTCAGTTGTTGTGTTATATTTCTGTTTTTAATCACGGAAAGCCCACAGAGGAAACCAAGTACTGGTCAGATTGAACTCTTTGTGGAATCACAGAAATTTAGAATGCCTGTTTAGGCTGATCGGCCAGGAAATCGCCCTGGGGGTGGGGTAGCGGCCATAATCTCCAAACACTTGAATTCCACCTCTATCCCATCTATCTCCCTCCCGGGTGTTGACAATCTCATCTTCAGCTTAAACACGGAAAGCGGGGCCTTAAACTTTCTCCTTCTCTACCGTCCCCCTCAACCGATGCCAACCTTCGCGGCCACTCTGTCTGACCAGTTGATCAACCTCCTCACTTCCCATCCCAGACTCGCCCTCTTCGGCGACCTCAATTATTGGTTCAACGACATCAATGCCGGGACCCACGCCTTGGGGGTCTTCGAGGCCCTCACCAGTTTGAACCTGTCTCAACAAATTCTTTCGCCCACACATATCAAGGGCCGCATCTTAGATCAAATTTGGACCCAAAACGTCTCTTTTTCCCCTCCCTCCGTCTCACCCTGTACTTGGTCTGGTCTTTCGATGGGGTGTTTTAGTTTATTGCAAGTGTGCTCGATCTTGTGCCACTCTAAGTGTGTTCCTATGAGCTACAGAGCAAGGGACCTCCTTTCGCTCCACCTCTGGTTCCCCCTCTTCCTTTGGGTGGAGTTGTATAAGGTACATTCTTGAGGCAAATTATTGGGGTCAGCTATCGGAAACAACTGGTTCACAGTGCATTAGATCCATACACAATGGAGTTAGAGATGGTCCGGGTCATTCATATTCCTGAGACAGGATTTGACCCAGTGCAAGTGATTGAAGGGATGGAGGCTGGGCAATAAACTTCTCCATTAGTTTTTGACTTGCACCAACATTGCAAGCTAGAAGTCGCCAGCCATCCATGGAATTTGTGTGTCACGCCCTCACCCCGTCTTAATCAGCTGGCCCTCATACAGTGAAAGATGTCTGAAATTGTTCCATCGTTCGTTTTGTAAATTACAATTTGAATTTAGTGTATTGCACATTGGGAATTCATCTGTGCCAAGCTTGCCACTTTTAAACATGCAATTTTTGTTGTTACATCTGGCTTTTACCTGCCTCTGAGGCCTACTTTCTAAAAGATATGAGCTCTTGATGACTGATTCTGCTGATCCAGAGCATCTTTCCCATGTTGTTTGCAGAGAGTGCCTAGTTTCTGCAGTTAAGTAAGGTTATTTACGACTGCAAAGTGTCTTGACCTTGTTCATATACAGCGAGTGCTTAATGCAAAGTCCATACATAAATCAAAAGTATATCGTTTAGGGAAACGTTAAGATTGAATTAAAGACCTATTGGTGTGAGACTGAGTCAGTCGGATATCAGGCTCCTGCCTTGCATGTAACTAACAATTTACCATCCGTCCCTAGGGTGACCTGGTTTCAGTGCAATTTGTTAATGGGCGTGAGAACGTCGAGGATGTCATGTATGCACTTTCTGCAAGAGTCTTGGTGGCCAGAGTTGGCAAATTGTGTACTGTCTGTTTTGGCGTTGCCAGTCTCAAGTGCCAATGTCTTGAGGGCCTTTTCACAAATGAAAGTGTACATGGGAAGGAAAGAGAGAGCGCAAATGACCAAAGATTCACTGAAGAAATATTGTATGGTGTACTACAATAAATTTGACTTGTAAAAGTTTATTTGGACCTCATATACACTGTACATAGACTGGCTATATACCATACACCAATTAAGAAAGCAAGTAATAATAAAAGCAAAGCGTACCATAAACACCGGTAAAACACCATTTCAGTTGTTTTTTATGGCGCGAAAATGAGTAACCACTGAAAAGCACTGTTTTTTCGAGGTATTGAAATCACTGGAAAACACTGAGAAAACACCACCAGAATTTACCAAAAATAGTAACTGAAAACAGGAAAGCCTAAGTATGATGCAGAAAAGGCATCCAACCCAGATCACCCCGGTAGTACAGAGGGGGGCCATCCCTCAACGGAAGACCACACTGGTGAGAACCAAGGGGATTTTGATGATTATGTGGATGCTAACCAGGTTGAGGTCAGGGAACTGAACCAGGTTAACCTAGGACTACATGGGACTGGAGAAGGAAGGATCCAATCCAGACCCCCAAGTAGGCCTAATGGTGAGTACAGAAGACCCAGATCACTTTTCAGTGCATCTGACCATTCTGATTCATCAGTGGGGTCCAATGCCTCTGCTCTGAGGAGAATGCCTTCACCTCAGAGAAGGGAGCATAAAGCTAGGAGGAGAGAAGCCAAGCTTAGGATCAAGAGGCAAGAAGTTGCCCTTGCAAAAGAGATCCTAGCTCTTGAGAGAGAGAGGAAATTGTGTGGGCTAGAGCCCACTGGTGGCAGCATAGTACCTAGAGATAGGGAAAAGTTTCATGACCATAGAAACCTGAACAAGATTTTCCCTCCCTATCAGGTTGAGGATGATATCCACAAATGGATAACTGCTTTGGAAAGGGCCTGCAAAGTGCAAAAGGACCCCAAGGAGCAGTGGGCAGCAATCTTGTGGCTCTCTTTTTCAGATAAAGGCAGAAATAAGCTCCTAACAGTTAGTGAACAGGATGCTGACAACTACACTGACCCGAAGAGTGCTCTGATAGATGGGGTTGGCTTAACCACTGAGCAGTACAGGTGGCTGTTCAGAGACACTCAGAAGACACAGACTCAAGACTGGACTGATTTTGTAGATTGTGCTACTAAGGCTCTGGAGGGCTGGTTACTGCGCAGCAAAGTACAAGACAATACAGGATTGTAGCAATTTTGATTATGAGGGAGCAGATCCTTAACAATTGTCAAAACCAGCTTCTACATCAACACCTGGTGGACTCTGTTCTGACCGCTCCACAAGAATTGGGTAAGAAGGCAGACAAATGGGTCAGAACCAGGGTGGGGCCTAAAAATCAGGGTTGTGACCAGAAGAAATATTTAACCAAACCACAAGAGAAAGGTGGGGATAAATCTAAGGACAAATCCACTACAGGGCCCCAAAAATCCTCTGAGGGGGGTGGGTCCCAAACTCCTTCCTCTACTGTTAAGAAACCTTATTGTCATGTATGTAAGCAACCTGGCCACTGGAAAACTAACAGCAGTTGCCCAAAAGCCAGCAATAAGGAAAATATTCTTCCAAGTAATACTCCAACACCTCCTGTTACTACTAGTAGTAATCCCCGAGGTGGTGGGAGTGCCCCCAAAACTTTGGCTGGGTTTACTTGGGGAACTCAGGTGCACTCTGGCCTAACCAGGTCCTCTACTACAGCAACTCTAGTCTGTGATAATGGCATGGGGTTTGCCAACTTCACTGCTTGTCCTAATACCTTGGGCAAGTACAGACAGGAGCCCCACATCAATGGTCAGACAGCTGTGGCCTATAGAAACACAGGGGCTAGCATCACCATGGTGACTGAGAGACTAGTCCCCTCAGAACAGCTTTTACCTGGGTTTACATACCAGGTGACCAATATTGATTGAGTCAGGTCGGATCATGCCATGGCAGTAATAAATCTCAGTTAGGAAGGTGTCACTGGCCCAAAGAGAGTGGCAGTGTCTACAAACTTGCCTGTAGATTGTTTACTGGGCAATGATCTTGAGATCTCAGCCTGGGCTGAGGTAGAGCAACAGGCCCATTCCAAAATGGTAGACCTTCCTGAAAATGAGGTAGGGCTGTGATGGTCACAGCCCAAACCCAAATAGATTTTTGTGTTGTGAAGCCTGAAACTATGGATCACTCCACTCAGACAGAGAGCATTGGGGAGGAAGAAAAGTCTCACTCCCACCAGATATTAGGTGAAGGTCAGCTTCCTCAGGGAACTGACCCTACCCCTTGTGAAGGAACTGTCCCAGAGGTAGTCAGGCCTGGCCTGGCAGAGCCCCTGATGTCAGTGGACTGTTGGGAACCCCCACCATTAGAAGCTTTTTGAGGACCTTGAAAAGACTTCTGGTCTTTTGCTTTCTCCCCACCCTTTGGTCTTGCTTCTTCTGGTCACCACCTTGGTTCGGTACCTTCTGCCTCACCCTGGTTCTGACCCATTTGTCTGCCTTCTTACCCAATTCAAATCAGAGTCAACCAAGTGCTGATGCAATAACTGGTTCTGACAATTATTAAGAATCTGTTCTCTCATTATAAGGTTATACAATCCTGTATAGTTACTTATTTTATGCCCAGTAACCAGCCTTTCAGAGTCTTAGTAGCACAATCTACAAGGTCAGTCCAGTCCTGAGGCTGTGTCTTCTGGGTATCTCTGAACAGCAACCTATACTGTTCAGTGGTTAGGCCAAACCCATCTATCAGAGCACTCTTCAGGACATAGTAGTTGTCAGCATCCACCTCTCCAACAGTAAGGAGCTTGTCTCTGCCTTTGTCTGCAAAGGAGAGCCACAACATTGCTGCCCACTGACGTTGGGGTACCTGCTGTACTTTGCAGGCCCTCTCCAAAGCAGTTATCCACTTGTGGATGTAATCCCCAATCTGATAGGGAGGGACCATGTGTTCAGGTTTCTATGGCCATGAGACCTTTCCCTACCACTAAGGTTGTTGCTGCCACAAGTGGGCTCTAGCCCACACAATTTCCTCTGTCTTTCAAGAGCTAGGGTCTCTTTTGCAAGGGCGATTTCTTGCCTCTTGAACCTAAGCTTGGCCTCTTTCATCCTAGCTTTATGCTCTCTTCTCTGATGGGAAGGCATCCTCCTCAGAGCTGAGGCATTGGACCCTACTGATGAGTCAGAGTGCACAGTGTCTTCTGAATACTACCTGTGTCTTCTGTGCTCACCATTAGGCCTTTCTTGGGGGTCTGGAGAGAGTCCTTCCTAGGCCATCTCCAGTCCCAGGTATTCCTAGGTTTCCCAGGTTGTGGCTGTGTTCCTCATCCTGATCTACAACCTCATCTTCTTCAGAATCCAGAGGGTCTTGCCAAGTAGGATCCTCTTCAGTAGAAGGTTGGCCCCCCTGTTTACTAACCCTGCTATCTGGGTCTGATGCTTATTCCACATCATCTAATACCAAGATATCTCGCAGGTGTTGAAAGGTTGGACTCTGTCCTTGTCTTAGCTTTCTGACTTCACACAAGCTTCTCAATTCCTGAAAAGTGAATGAGTCATACTTAAAAGGCAGCCTTGGGCTGTCTTCTTGCAGAGGCTCACTAGGCCCTTCTTTAAAAGACATGGCTAGTGTGGTGTGGTGTGTGCATCTACCTACACTACTTGTTTTCCTACTAGAACCTCTCTAGGAGTTGTAATCAGGGTGTGCTAAGCCCTAACCACCTACAATTGCTGTTCAGTAGAACGTATCTATTATAAGACTTGATTCATATGTACCCACAGGTACCTTAATGTGATCTTTCAAATGATATTCTCAAGATTATTTGGTAAAACAAAGCAAGCTCTTATCTCATCCACTGCACACCAATGTGAGAAGTTAGCCTGGCATATGATGCCCACTACTTCTAGTGGGTACCTTGCACTAGTCTAATCGTCCCTTATTGATGATGGTTGTAAAGTCAACCTTAGAGAAAGCTATCCTAGAGGTAGCATGGACCAGCAGTCATCAGGCTAAGACTTCAAAGGCGATGTTAAGCAAGTTGTTTTACCAATTATAATCCCTTGAGTACCAAATGAAAGGACACCACACAAGTTATATATCAAATATATATGTATTTATTCTAAGCTCAACCCCTCTGCACTATTTATGAGATCAGAGGTAAAAGTACAATACAAGTTACTTAATTAGCATAGGATAAGTTGCACCGTATACGTTTTGCCCTAGGGGCCTCACAAACCATATACTAAAATAGTGGTATAAGAACCAAGTCTGGAATAGAAAGTAGGCCTAGGGCCTAGGGAATCGCTGGGGCTACACTAAACAACTAAAGGTAAGGAAGTAGGAGGCCCACGTGAGGCGCGTGCAGTGTCTAAACCCAGCCACGAGTTACTATTGACTTTCAAGGGGAAACGAAGAAGTTACAAAGTTACTGTTTAAGGGCACTTCTGGATGGACTACAACAAAACACTTTAAAACTAGGACACTTCGAAAGTCAAGACCCACGGGAGCACCGGAGTACTCGTGTTACCTCACCCAGGGAATCCGGGTGCATAGGGGCCTTTTGGTGTCGGGTTTCGTTGTCGTTTTCTATGGAGATCTGCAAAGAAGTGCTGCAGGCGATCAGAGAAAAAGTGTCCGGGTGGATCCAAGGGTGGATCGAAGATCTGAAGAACCTGAAATCAGAAGGGACAGTGTCTGGGTCACTAGCCAGTGACCAGGAAGGTACCAGGAAGGAACCAGGCGATGTCGTGTTGATCTCAGGTGAAGAGGTGAAGCTTGTCTCTGTAGCCATGAGGTCCAGGACGTGTTGACGACAACCAGGAGCTGGATTTGAGTTGTCCCACAAAGGATCTAGTTGACGACTTTGGTTTCGGTATCGGGAATTGACCCAACAAGCCTTGGCAAACGCAATCCATGCAGGAGATGAAGATTGGCTTCGGGTGCAGACCAGCAAGGCCGTGGCGCTTCTCCTCTGCAGGTTAGCTGGAGCAAGCCTGGAGCAACCAGGAAAGCAAGTTAGTTGTAAAAGAAACTATTCAGGGGCCTCACTAGCCAATGGCCTAGGAACCGGGAAGATGCATCAAGCTCAAATGCAAGAGCGGGCCCCACGGGACACTCGTGGAGTGTGGAGGCCTGAGCTTCGGTGCAAATGGTGCTCGAGTCTGGGGCTTCTTGTACCCCAATGCACAACTTCGAGTTACCTCAGGAGTCGATGCAGTTAGCAAAATGCAGGATGTCCAGGAGTTCCGGTACCACGTCTCTCGTGTCCGCTACGTGTCTCAGCTTTGCTGTGGGTGTGGGTCGGGTCAGTGATGTCTGGAAGTCCATCTTCGGGATCCGGCGGGAGCCTGATGCACATCGGCAAAGTTGCTGTTGGTGCCTGTTTGCACAGGGTGGTCACTCCTTGACCACAAGGGAGATGTCTTCCGTCTTCCAGTCGAAATGGAATGACGCAGGTCCAGGAAATGTCTTTCAAAGATTTATCCAGGCTAATCTAAAGTCCTAGGGACACATCTCCTATACTTATACCAAGTTTAGGGGTTGGACTACCTGGCAGGTCCCTCCTATGGGCGGACCTAGGAAGGGGGTGGTTACACTCCTTTCCCTTTGTCCAGTTTCGCACCAGAGTTGGGGCTGAGTGCCCCAGCAACTGGTTTGAACCGGGCTGTGCATGGAGCACCATATGTGCCCCAGGCAGTGTCTGGAAAAGCATTTGCTGAATGCAGCCCTCCCTGCCCAAATACACTACAGCCTGTCTGGGGAGGTGCTAGCACCTCCATGGACAGGAAACCTATTGTCCAGACCTCCCCTGCTGGAGTTTAGTCCAGCAGCACGAGGTCAGACTCTTGTCTGTGGCAGCAGCATCCATTTTGTGATGCTGAGGCTCTGGTTAACTTTTACTGGGTTTACGAGTAACTACATGTCTTCTCCCTCTAGAAGGGTGGAATGCTACCCCGCCCTAGGACTGGTGGGGGGGAGGGGGGTAGTATTCCAAAGTGTTTGACACCTTACACAACATGTTTTGATACATCCAAACCAAAGTTAGCATTAACCACGAGGATTATAATGCACTTAAGAGTATATGGTATGGCTACATCATAGAACAGCTATAAGGAGAACGCTGCAGAGGGGCTCAGCTCATGCAAGGCACCCTCTCACATAAAACCAAGCACTCTGCCTTCCGGATTGTCGAGGCCTACCATAGGAGTGACTTATAGGTGCATATGTGTCTATATATATAGGTAGATATAAGTATACTATATCTAAGTAATGGGTGATTACACCACCTTACCCAGGCTTTATGAATTGACCCGTGGTGTCAGTTTGGAGGGCCAGCCAGTGGTGGCATAATACATGCTGCAGCCCCTGGTAGGCCTTAGATGCACCTATGCCCTGGGTACCTATGGTACACTATACAGGGGCTCACAAAGGTGACCCAATACCCAATCTGGTATGTATCGAAAGTACATGGTATCAATTTAGAGAGAGAACAACTAGGCTGGGGGCCTGATTAGCAGGGCCACAGCCAGTCTAAAGTCAAAAAACCAGAAAATCACAGGGAAAAAGTGGGGGTGACCATAGGAAGCAGACCCTACTCTCCAACATAGGACACATGTAGAAATGTTAGGCATCTCAGCACATGTGCTTGCTGTGACTAGGTCACAGGTCAAAAATTGAAACACTGAACAGGCACTGGAGTCTGGAAGAATGGACCAGTTGCCTACCAGGAAAAGTAGCAGTTGGGTTAAGGCGTTGCCTTCCCCCTGCCTCAGGATGAAGATGAGGAAGCTGATTGTGAGCCTGAAGAAGGAACTGTCCTAGAAGAGCGTGAGCCTGATCAGGTTGAGTTTCTTGGGACAGGGGGCCCTTCCAGGGCAGATCTGAGGCAGGCGCAGTTGGACTGCCCTTCTCTTGAACCCCTCAGACAGCAAGCTGCTGCTGAGGCTGCTAGTGGAACCCATAGAGTCTATTGGGATGAAGGGCTCCTGTATTCAGAGGCTAGAGACCCCAAGACTGGATCTTCCAGGAGGTTGGTCATACCTTTGGAATTCAGGGCTTCCTTTGACACTAGCCCATGATATTCCCCTTACAGGACATCTTGGCCAGAACAAAACTAGGGAAAGGCTTGTCCCTCACTTTCACTGGCCTCACATGTCAGAAGACACCAAGGAGTTTTGTCGCTCCGGTGTCACCTGCCAAGCCAGTGTCAAATCAGGTGGCACTACAAAGGTCCCCCTTATATCACTACCTGTGGTGGGGGTTCCATTTGAACGTTTAGGGATTGACATTGTAGGACCAATGGATCTCCAAACAGCCTCTGGGCACAGGTTTATTCTGATGGTAGTGGATCATGCCACCAGATACCCAGAAGCTATTCCACTTAGGACCACTACAGCACCTGTTGTGGCAAGAGCCCTCTTGGGAGTTTTCTCAAGGTTGGGTTTACCTAAGGAGGTTGTATCAGACAGAGGTGCAAACTTCATGTCTAGTTACCTGACTGCAATGTGGTAGGAGTGTGGAGTGAACTATAAGTTCACCACACACTATCACCCACAATGCAATGGTCTAGTTGAAAGATTCAACAAAACCGTAAAGGGCATAATTAAGGGTCTTCTTGAAAAGCTCAGGCAGAGATGGGACACCCTACTGCCATGCCCTGCCATTTATTAGCTTACAGAGAGGTCCCACAAAAGTAGGTTGGCTACAGCCCTTTTGATCTTTTGTTTGGGCATCCTGTAAGAGGACCCTTTGTCTGGTGAAGGAAGGATGGGAGTTACCTCTCAAGCTTCCCAAACAAGACATTGTGGACTATGTACTTGGTCTCTGCTCCCAGATTGCTGAGTACATGAAAAAGGCATCCAAAAACCTTGAGGCTAGTTAGGAATTGCAAAAGGCCTTGCATGACCAAAAGGCTGTACTCACTGTTTACCAGCCAGGACAGAAAGTGTGGGTGTTGGAGCCTGTGGCCCCAGCAGCTCTCCAGGACAAGTGGAGTGGACCCCACACTATTGTTGAACAGAAGGGAGAAGTCACCTATCTGGTTGACCTTGGAACTCCCAGGAGCCCCCACAAGGTGCCTTATGTCAACAGACTGAAACCATATGTTGACAGGGCAGACATGGGCTTGCTCATGGCTACTGATGAACGACAAGAGGAAGAAATCGACCCTCTCCCAGACCTCCTCTCTCAGAACCCTGATAATAGGTCAGTTGATGGTGCAGCCTTGGCAGGCAGCCTCACTGATCAGCAGCAGAGTGACTGTATACAAGTTCTGCAGGCCTACAGACATACGTTTTCACTGACTCCAAGTCAGACTACCTGGTGCACTCATGAAGGGGACACTGGGGTCAGTCTGCCGGTTAGAAGTAAGATTTACAGGCAACCTGATCATGTCAGGGACTGTATCAGGACAGAAGTCCAGAAGATGTTGGAATTGGGAGTCAATGAGCCCTCAGAGAGCGCTTGGGCTAGTCCAGTAGTCCTTGTGCATAAACCTCACATTGAACATGGTGAGAGAGATGAGGTTTTGTGTGGACTACAGAAGTCTCAATGCTGTCACTAGGACAGATGTCCATCCAATACCCAGGGCAGATGAGCTCATAGACAGGTTGGCATCTGCCAAATTTCTTAGTGCATTTGACCTGACAGCTGTAGGAGAGTAGGGTCTGCAATCCTATGATCACCCAGATTTTTTGCTTTTGTTTCACTGGTTTACGACTTTCTCTGGCTGTGGGCCTGCCATTCAGACCCACAGCCTGGCTGTTCTCTTTCTAAATTACGAGATGTACCCTAGGTGCATTTACCAATTGGTACTGGGCCACCTTATCAGACCCTGTAACCCAGGGCGTAGGTGTACCCAGGGCCGCCAGGGGCTGCAGCATGTATTGTGCCACCCCTGGCTGGCCTCCTAAATTTGACACAACTGGCTGCATGACAGCTGGGGCAAAGTCGTGTAATCACCCTTTGCTTTAGATATAGTAGCCCTATATCTAACCCTCCAATGGACACCCGAGTTCCTATCAGTCACTCCTATGGCAGGCCTTGACAATCCTGAAGGCAGAGTGCATGGGCTCGTGTGAACTAAGCTCTGGCCCGAGCCGAGCCCGGTTGCAGCTTGCGGAATCAAGACCCAATGGCTGTTCCATGATAACGCGTACCATATCAGTAACTTCGGTGTCGCGTTATCAAGACATGTCGAGTAAGGTGTCATACGAATCGGGATGCTTCCCTCTCACCAACTCTGGCGACGAGGTTAGCATTCCGCCCTTCTAGAGGGACACGACATGTACGTAACTGTGAACCCCGGTTAAAGTTAACGAAAGCCTCAGCTCCACAAAATGGATGCTGCCACCACAGACACAAGTCTGACCTCCTGCTGCTGGGAGTCCTTCCAGCGAGGAGCACTTGGACAAAGGGTCTCCTGTCGAGGGCGGTGTTCGCACCGTCCCAGACAGGGTTTGTGTATTCTGGGTAGGTAGGGCTTTTGCGAGAAGGTGACTGCGGAGTGGCACCCCGGTGCTCACTACGCATCTGCCGGTTAGAACCAGTTCCAGGGGCGACAGCCCTGGCCTGGGGAAAGTCCGGCAGGGGAGAGGGGTGTAACTACCCCCCTTCCTGGTCCCACCCTTAGGGCAGGACCTAGTCATGTACCCGCCCCTTTCTTTAGGATAAAGGCCGGAGCGGGGACCCTTCCAAATTAGATCATCTTTGAATCAAGAATACTTTCTACGAAAGGACTTCAAGACTCTTCTTAAGATTCTCCCTTGTGACTAAGGAGTAGTCACCCTGCATCAGCGGGCACCATCTAAGAACTCTGCGGTTTGCTGTAAGTCCTTCCTCAAGGAATCCGACGGCCCAGCTCGACGAGAAACCGGCTTCCCTGGCACCTCTGACCTCTACCCACGTCATCAGCTCAGCTGTGATCTGTGGGTGCGACGAGACCTCGAGGGACCGGCCATCATCAGAACCTGCACGCTCTTAAAAACCAGCACGACCATCGAGGTAACTCTCTGGTGAGTGCTCTGGGGTCCGAGAAGCCCCGACCCTGAGCCGCTCTAGCACCGAAGTGCAGTCTCCCAGCATCTCCACGATCTGCGTGGGGCCCTTCTGCTCGCTGCTCAGCACGTTGTCTGGTCACTAGCCGCTGGCTTGTGCCCTTCTGTGACGACGACCAAGAATCAACACTGCCGGTCTGGTTGCTCCGGACTGGCCCTTGCTTCCATCTTTTGAGAAGCACCCCGGACCCTCCTGGTCCACCCAAGACGCCGACAGCGACATCCGTCGTGGGACAGCTCGCACCTCCACCGTGGTCGCCGACAACGCCTCCTGGTCCGTGAGACTGCAGAGCCTAGCGTCGCCCACTCACCTGGTCGAGGTGACGGCCAACTGGTGCCTTCCTGGTACCCTCTGACTACTGGCTAGTAGTACGAACTTGGTCCCCTCTGCTTTCAGGTTTCATCAATCTCTACGAACTATACACCACTGGTCGCCGGCCAGCAACTCCTTTTCTTCCGGCTCCTGGCTCGTCAGCGAAGACCCCGACGCCTGTAAGACTTGTGCAGCCGCAGCCCTCGTGGCTAGGTAACTCGGCATTTCGGTGCCTGCATAGCCTCCTTACTCTAGGGTCCCGAGTCCCTCGCTTCCGACTTGCCTTAACCTTTCCGTGTCCTCGGACACTTGTCTTTAAACTGTGCACTTGAAGTATTTACTGAAGAGATTTGGTTTGTGCTTAGTACCCTGTCCTCATAAAGAGTACAGGGCTGTTGTGATTCTTAATAAATATACTGTTTATTTTCATAACACTTGTGTGGTGTCCTTTAACTGGGTGTTCAAGGGGTACATGTGTGGTAAACAGCTGGCTTAACGCGCCCTCTCGAGTCTTTAGCCTTAGACTGCTCGTATCCACGCTACTAGGATAGCTGGTCTATAGGTTGACTTACAACCAAACACCATAAGGGTCGTTGGAACGATACATAGCGGTCGCTAGAATAGCGAACGTTGCATATCGGGCCAACTTCTCACATTGGTGAGCAGCGGTTGGGATTTGAGCTTGCTGTTGTTTTACCACACGTATCCTAAGAATATCTTGTTGAAAGATCGCACAAGTACTGTTAGTACATATAACTAAAGCTTAGAATACTCTGAGTTCTACTGAACCAGCTGTTGTAGCTCCTCAAGGCTTAGCACACCTTGGCTACAACTCTTAGCAAGGGAAAAGTAGGTAAACACATAGTGTAGGTAGGTGCATCACTTACACCACACTAGAAGCAGTATGTCAGTCACAGGAGGAAACATCGAGTCTCCCCTGGTGTCAGTTGACCCTCCACAGGTCATCCCGTCAAGATATACTGCGCTTAACTTCCATGAGTTACGACAAGTATGTACCTCTAGGAAAATTAAGCAAGGGGCTAACCCCACCACCTCCTTTCTGATTGGTCTCCTAGAGACTTATGATGCCAGGAAGGCTGAGAAGCTTCTTAGCCCTTCTAATCCAGAAGGAGACATGCCTCCCCTCGAGGGAACCCGGGACGATCCTGACCTCATTCACCTCGCAACCGAGAACGGGGATGTGGAGGAGGATGAGGATGAGGATCTCTCTGGGGACGAGGCAGATAAGGGACAGGTAGAAGTCGTCAGACTAACACGGTCCAACTTAAGCAGACACGATAATGGTACTGGGGGCACCCCGGCGCTACTATCGGTTCCGCTTAACATGGGGAATGGACGAGCCAGATCTCTAGCAAGAGGCTCTGGCAGATCCCTTCATACCAACGGCTCTCACAACTCTTCTCAAAGAGGGATGACGTCCCCTCAGAGGAGAGTATACGAAGCGAAGGAAAGGGCAGCTAATCTGCGGATCGAAAGGGAAGAACTTGCCCTGGCCAAGGAAAAGCTTGCTTTTGCTAGAGAGCAACAGTTAAGTGGGGCAGTCCCCACTGGTGGCAGCAATTTACCTAGTAATAGGGAAAAGAGTTTCGATACGAAGCACCTTGGAAAGATAGTGCCCCCCTTTAAACAAGGGGATGACATCCACAAATGGATTACTGCTTTGGAGAGGGCTTGCACTGTGCAAGGCGTTCCCCAGAGTCAGTGGGCAGCTATCTTGTGGCTCTCCTTTGAAGGTAAAGGAAGAGACAAGCTCCTCACCACAAGGGTAGAGGACGCTAACAATTACCAAGTCTTGAAGAATACACTCGTTGAAGGGTTCGGCCTAACCACTGAGCAGTACAGGGTGCTGTTCAGGGATACCCAGAAAACGCAGTCTCAAGATTGGTCTGATTTTGTCGATTGTGCCACTAAGGCTTTTGAGGGCTGGTTGCTGGGCAGTAAGGTTACTGATTACAAAGGATTGTATAATTTGATGATGAGAGAACAAATTTTAAACAATTGTCAGAACCAGTTGTTGCATCAGCATCTTGTCGACTCGGATCTGACCTCTCCCCAAGAATTGGGGCAGAAGGCAGACAAATGGGTTCGTACGAGAGTTAAACAGAACCAGGGCCAGAATCAAGGTGGTCAGAAGAAAGCAGACCAGAAGGGTAAAGATTCTAAGGGGGAACAAAATGACCAGAAGTCTTCGACAGGTCCCCAACAACCCAAAGAGGGTGGGGGTCAGGCTCCCCAAAAGAAGAAAGAAGGCCAATCCAAACGATGGTGCCAGTACTGTAAAAGTAAATCTCACTGGTTTAGTGAGTGCACCAAGAAAGGAGGAGGGCAGACTCCTGCCACTGCAGCCCCTAAGGCACCTGTGCCCCCTAGTACAGTCAGCAGTGGTAGTGCGCCTCCCAAGGGTTTAGTAGGGTTAACCCTGGGTTCTGAGGGGCGTGACAACTTAGTTGGCACACTCACTCAGGCTGTCCTTGTCAGTACAGGGGACGTGGACGTGTCCCCTGACGTAAGCCCCAATACTTTGGGCAAATACCGACAGACGCCCTTTATCAATGGAAAGATGGCTCAGGCCTATAGGGACACTTGTGCCAGCGTCACCATGGTGACGCCTAACTTTGTGGACCCTGGACAGATCATGCCAGGTACAGAATTCCTGGTGACCAATGCAAGCAATGTCACTACCAATCACAGTATGGCAATTGTAGCTTTCTCCTGGGGAGGGGTAACTGGCCAAAAGAAGGTTGTAGTTAGTCCAGACCTCCCAGTGGATTGTTTGTTGGGCAATGATTTGGAGTCATCACAATGGTCAGAAGTGGAGCACCGGACTCACATGGAAATGTTAGGTTTGCCAGCACATGTGTTCGCTGTGACTAGGTCACAGGTCAGGAAATGCCCCACTGAACAGGTGCTGGATCCTGGAACAACGGACCAGACACCTCCCAAGAAAAAGAGCAGTAGGGTTAAGGCTGCGCCTTCCCCCTTGCCCCAGGTCGAGGATCAAGTCTCAGAGGAGGCTGACCTACAGGAATTGAGGGAAACTGAGCCGAGGGAGTTCGAACTTGATCAAGTTGAATTCTTGGGCTCAGGGGGACCCTCAAGGGAAGACCTGGGGAAGGACCAGTTAGACTGCCCTTCTCTTGAACCCCTCAGACAGCAGGCTGCTGCTGAGGCTGCTGGGAACGCCACAGGTACCCACAAGGTATACTGGGAAGATGGACTCCTGTACACTGAGTCAAGAGACCCCAAGCCTGGCATGACCAGGAGGCTGGTCGTCCCCTTGTCTCAGCGTGGTTTCCTACTTACCTTGGCCCACGAGATTCCCTTAGCAGGTCACTTAGGCCAGACGAAAACGTGGGACAGGCTTGTCTCGCACTTTCACTGGCCTCACATGAACGAAGATACCAAGGAGTTTTGCCGCTCCTGTGTCACTTGCCAAGCCAGTGGTAAGTCAGGTGGCACGACAAAGGCCCCCCTTATACCAATGCCTGTGGTGGGGGTGCCCTTTGAACGGGTGGGGATCGACATCGTCGGTCCCATGGAACCACCGACAGCATCAGGGCACAAGTTTATACTGGTGGTAGTGGATCATGCCACCAGGTATCCTGAAGCTATTCCCCTTAGGACCACTACAGCACCTGTCGTGGCAAGAGCCCTAGTTGGAGTGTTCTCCAGGGTGGGCTTTCCTAAGGAGGTCGTCTCTGACAGAGGTGCAAACTTTATGTCGAGCTACTTAACTGCTATGTGGAAGGAATGTGGTGTCAACTACAAATTCACTACACCCTATCATCCACAATGCAATGGGCTTGTTGAGAGATTCAACAGGACCCTAAAAGGGATGATTCATGGACTACCGGAAAAGCTTCGGCGTAGATGGGACGTCCTGATCCCCTGCCTCTTGTTCGCCTACAGAGAAGTCCCACAAAAGGGGGTTGGCTACAGCCCTTTTGAACTTTTGTACGGGCATCCTGTAAGAGGACCCCTGTGTTTGGTGAAGGAAGGATGGGAGAGACCTCTCAAAAAGCCGGCAACCAACATAGTGGACTATGTGCTCGGTCTCCGCTCGCGGATGGCTGAGTACATGGAAAAGGCATCCGAAAACCTTAAGGCCAGCCAAGAACTCCAAAAAGCTTGGCATGACCAAAAGGCTGTCTTGACTGTTTACCAGCCCGGACAGAAGGTGTGGGTGTTGGAGCCAGTGGCCCCAGCAGCACTCAAGGACAAATGGTCCGGGCCCCACACCATCCTGGAGAAAAAGGGAGAGGTCACCTACCTGGTCGACCTGGGAACTCCCCGGAGCCCCCACAGGGTGCTTCATGTCAACAGGTTAAAAGCATATGTCGACAGGAAGGACATGAGTTTGCTCATGGCCATAGATGAAGGACAGGAGGAGGAGAGTGACCCTCTCCCCGACCTGCTCTCTCAGAATCCTGACGATGGCTCGGTAGATGGTGTTGTCTTTTGCGGCAGCCTCTCCGACCATCAGCAGAGCGACTGTAAACAGGTTCTTCAGTCGTTCCGACATCTGTTTTCTCTGACACCCAGTCAGACCGATTGGTGCACCCATGAGGTCGACACTGGTGACAGCTTGCCCGTAAAGAGTAAAATCTACAGGCAGCCTGATCACGTCAGAGACTGCATCAAAAGTGAAGTGCAGAAAATGTTGGAGCTGGGAGTCATTGAACCCTCGGATAGCCCTTGGGCTAGTCCCGTAGTTCTAGTGCCGAAACCTCACACCCAGGGTGGTAAGAGAGAGATGAGGTTTTGCGTAGACTACAGGGGTCTCAATGCAGTCACTAAGACTGACGCCCACCCAATACCAAGGGCAGGCGAGCTTATCGATAGATTGGCTTCGGCCAACTACTTAAGTACGTTTGACCTGACAGCTGGGTATTGGCAAATCAGGTTAGCTGAGGACGCCAAGCCTAAGACAGCATTTTCAACCCCTGGTGGGCATTACCAGTTCGTGGTGATGCCCTTTGGTCTGAAAAATGCACCTGCCACCTTCCAACGGTTGGTGAATCATGTCCTTACTGGGCTGGATGACTTCTGTGCGGCATATCTTGACGATATTGCTGTCTTTAGCTCCACCTGGGAGGATCACCTGGTCCACCTGCGGAAGACGTTAGAGGCACTGCAAGCAGCAGGTCTCACTATCAAGGCCACCAAGTGCCAGATAGGGCAGACACAGGTTGTATACCTGGGCCACCTTGTCGGTGGAGGTCAGGTTCAGCCACTGGAGAGCAAGATACAGTCAATCAGGGACTGGGCTCCTCCAACCACCCAGACTCAGGTTCGAGCTTTCTTGGGCCTGACTGGTTACTACAGGAAGTTTGTCAGGAACTATGGTTCCATCGTGACACCATTAAACGAACTGACAAGTAAGAAAATGCCAAAAAAGGTTCAGTGGACAGCGAGCTGTCAAAAAGCATTCGATGACCTAAAGCAGGCCATGTGCACGGCGCCTATCCTCAAGAGTCCGGACTACTCCAAACCATTCATTGTCCAAACAGATGCTTCTGAGTTGGGTGTGGGAGCTGTTCTTTCTCAACTGAATTTTGATGGTCAAGACCAACCCATTGCTTTTATAAGCAGACGGCTGACCCCTAGAGAGAAGAATTGGTCAGCTATTGAGAGGGAGGCCTTTGCTGTGGTTTGGGCCCTGAAGAAGCTGAGGCCATACTTGTTTGGCACTCACTTCAAGATTCAGACCGACCATAAGCCCCTCTTGTGGCTAAATCAGATGAAGGGTGAAAACCCCAAACTGCTTAGGTGGTCCATTTCCCTACAGGGGATGGACTTCACAGTGGAACATAGACCTGGTACTGATCATGGCAATGCCGATGGGCTCTCCAGATATTTCCACTTAGAACAAGAAGACTTACCTGGTCAAGGTTAGTTAGTTGTTCCGACGTTTGGGGGGGGGTCATGTAGGAGAGTAGGGTCTGCAATCCTATGATCACCCAGATTTTTTGCTTTTGTTTCACTGGTTTACGACTTTCTCTGGCTGTGGGCCTGCCATGCAGACCCACAGCCTGGCTGTTCTCTTTCTAAATTACGAGATGTACCCTAGGTGCATTTACCAATTGGTACTGGGCCACCTTATCAGACCCTGTAACCCAGGGCGTAGGTGTACCCAGGGCCGCCAGGGGCTGCAGCATGTATTGTGCCACCCCTGGCTGGCCTCCTAAATTTGACACAACTGGCTGCATGACAGCTGGGGCAAAGTCGTGTAATCACCCTTTGCTTTAGATATAGTAGCCCTATATCTAACCCTCCAATGGACACCCGAGTTCCTATCAGTCACTCCTATGGCAGGCCTTGACAATCCTGAAGGCAGAGTGCATGGGCTCGTGTGAACTAAGCTCTGGCCCGAGCCGAGCCCGGTTGCAGCTTGCGGAATCAAGACCCAATGGCTGTTCCATGATAACGCGTACCATATCAGTAACTTCGGTGTCGCGTTATCAAGACATGTCGAGTAAGGTGTCATACGAATCGGGATGCTGCCCTCTCACCAACTCTGGCGACGAGGTTAGCATTCCGCCCTTCTAGAGGGACACGACATGTACGTAACTGTGAACCCCGGTTAAAGTTAACGAAAGCCTCAGCTCCACAAAATGGATGCTGCCACCACAGACACAAGTCTGACCTCCTGCTGCTGGGAGTCCTTCCAGCGAGGAGCACTTGGACAAAGGGTCTCCTGTCGAGGGCGGTGTTCGCACCGTCCCAGACAGGGTTTGTGTATTCTGGGTAGGTAGGGCTTTTGCGAGAAGGTGACTGCGGAGTGGCACCCCGGTGCTCACTACGCATCTGCCGGTTAGAACCAGTTCCAGGGGCGACAGCCCTGGCCTGGGGAAAGTCCGGCAGGGGAGAGGGGTGTAACTACCCCCCTTCCTGGTCCCACCCTTAGGGCAGGACCTAGTCATGTACCCGCCCCTTTCTTTAGGATAAAGGCCGGAGCGGGGACCCTTCCAAATTAGATCATCTTTGAATCAAGAATACTTTCTACGAAAGGACTTCAAGACTCTTCTTAAGATTCTCCCTTGTGACTAAGGAGTAGTCACCCTGCATCAGCGGGCACCATCTAAGAACTCTGCGGTTTGCTGTAAGTCCTTCCTCAAGGAATCCGACGGCCCAGCTCGACGAGAAACCGGCTTCCCTGGCACCTCTGACCTCTACCCACGTCATCAGCTCAGCTGTGATCTGTGGGTGCGACGAGACCTCGAGGGACCGGCCATCATCAGAACCTGCACGCTCTTAAAAACCAGCACGACCATCGAGGTAACTCTCTGGTGAGTGCTCTGGGGTCCGAGAAGCCCCGACCCTGAGCCGCTCTAGCACCGAAGTGCAGTCTCCCAGCATCTCCACGATCTGCGTGGGGCCCTTCTGCTCGCTGCTCAGCACGTTGTCTGGTCACTAGCCGCTGGCTTGTGCCCTTCTGTGACGACGACCAAGAATCAACACTGCCGGTCTGGTTGCTCCGGACTGGCCCTTGCTTCCATCTTTTGAGAAGCACCCCGGACCCTCCTGGTCCACCCAAGACGCCGACAGCGACATCCGTCGTGGGACAGCTCGCACCTCCACCGTGGTCGCCGACAACGCCTCCTGGTCCGTGAGACTGCAGAGCCTAGCGTCGCCCACTCACCTGGTCGAGGTGACGGCCAACTGGTGCCTTCCTGGTACCCTCTGACTACTGGCTAGTAGTACGAACTTGGTCCCCTCTGCTTTCAGGTTTCATCAATCTCTACGAACTATACACCACTGGTCGCCGGCCAGCAACTCCTTTTCTTCCGGCTCCTGGCTCGTCAGCGAAGACCCCGACGCCTGTAAGACTTGTGCAGCCGCAGCCCTCGTGGCTAGGTAACTCGGCATTTCGGTGCCTGCATAGCCTCCTTACTCTAGGGTCCCGAGTCCCTCGCTTCCGACTTGCCTTAACCTTTCCGTGTCCTCGGACACTTGTCTTTAAACTGTGCACTTGAAGTATTTACTGAAGAGATTTGGTTTGTGCTTAGTACCCTGTCCTCATAAAGAGTACAGGGCTGTTGTGATTCTTAATAAATATACTGTTTATTTTCATAACACTTGTGTGGTGTCCTTTAACTGGGTGTTCAAGGGGTACATGTGTGGTAAACAGCTGGCTTAACGCGCCCTCTCGAGTCTTTAGCCTTAGACTGCTCGTATCCACGCTACTAGGATAGCTGGTCTATAGGTTGACTTACAACCAAACACCATAAGGGTCGTTGGAACGATACATAGCGGTCGCTAGAATAGCGAACGTTGCATATCGGGCCAACTTCTCACATTAGCTACTGGCAGATCAGACTAGCTGATGATGCAAAGCTAAAGACAGCATTTTCAACCCCTGGTGGACATTATCAATTTGTGGTAATGCCCTTTGGTCTGAAAAATGCACCTGCCACATTTCAAAGGTTGGTGAACCAAGTCCTCTCAGGCCTGGATGACTACTGTGCAGCTTATCTAGATGATATTGCTATCTTTAGCTGCACCTGGGAAGATCACCTGATCCACCTGAAACATGGTTTGGAGGCCCTGCAAAAGGCAGACCTAACTATCAAGGCTACCATGTGCCAGATAGGGCAGAGTCGGGTTGTATACCTGGGCCACCTTGTAGGTGGAGGCCAGGTTCAACCATTGCAGAGCAAAATCCAGACCATAATGGACTGGACTGCTCCAACCACCCAGACTCAGGTCAGAGCTTTCTTGGGCCTGACTGGGTATTACACGAAATGTGTCAAGGAGTATGGTTCCATTGTAACACCCCTCAATGACTTAACTTCCAAGAAAATGCCTAAGAAAGTTCAGTGGACAGTCAGCTGTCAAAAGGCATTTGATGACCTGAAGCAGGCCATATGCACTTCACCAATCCTGCAAAGTCCAGACTACTCCAAAGAATTCATGGTTCTAACAGATGCTTCTGAGTTGGGGGTAGGGGATGTGCTATCACAATTGAATAAAGATGGTCAAGACCAGACAGTAGCTTTTATTAGCAGAAGGCTGACACCTAGAGAGAAACGTTGGCCAGCTATTGAGAGGGAGGCCTTTGCTGTGGTTTGGGCCCTGAAGAAGCTGAGGCCATACTTGTTTGGTACTCACTTCAAAGTTCCGGCAGACCATAAGCCCCTCTTGTGGCTAAAACAGATGAAGGGTGAAAATCCCAAACTGCTCAGGTAGTCCATTTCCTTACAGGGGATGGGCTTTACAGTAGAACATAGACCTTGGAGTAACCATGCCAATGCAGATGGACTCTCCAGATATTTACACTTAGAACATGAAGACTCAACTGCTAATCAGGCCCACAGCCTAGCTGTTCTCTCTCTAAATTGATACCATGTACTTTATGTACATGCCAGATTGGTTACTGGGTCACCCTTGTGAGCCCCTTTATAGTGTGCCCTAGGTACCCAGGGCATAGGTGCACCCTGGACCTACCAGGGGCTGCAGCATGTATTGTGCCACCCCTGGTTTGCCCTCCGAACTGATACCACAGGTCTGTTCTTACAGCCTGGGTAAGATGGTGTAATCACCCCTTACTTAGATATAGTATACCTATATAGGCACATATACACCTATAAGTCACTCCTATGGCAGGCCTTGACAATCCTGGAGGCAGGGTGCTTGGTTTTATGTTAGAAGGTGCCCTAGCATGAGCTGAGCCCCTCTGCAGCTTTTGGAAGCATCTCCTTATAGCTGTTCTATGATATTGCAGTACTATATACTCTTAAGTGCATTATAATTAGGGCTCCCGGTTTTCCATTTTTACGGATTTTTACATATAAATACAGACGGAAATCTATTTTTCCTTTGTCTGTATTTATATTTAAAAACGGAAAAATACTGGAAAATGTTGTCATACTGCCATGCTCAAATCCAGCTAAGCCCCCTTCCTGCTTCTGGAAATTCCTTCCCGGGCGCGCACACAGCATCACCCGACTACTTCACATGTCTTTTGAAAGACCATTTACTTGTTAACGAGGCTTTGTTGTTTCACCCCATGACGTAGCCTCCCCCAACGACCCTGACTCCTCCTGTCCCAGGCCCCATACAGTAAACGTAGTAAGCACTTCTATTCACAGTGCTGCATATGAAAGAAAACAACATGATCCGGCGATCAGTATCTAAACAGAGCACTGGCTGCAGCATCACAGGGATGACTAACGGTAACATTTAATCTTGCCTGGGGTTATGACAATAGTTGCGCCAGAGCGGCTAAGGAGCCACCTTGTAGCCTACATTCTGTGAGAGACGCCCCTTTCTTGCCTCTTGGCCAGTACCTGCTTTGTCTACAAACACTAGCCTGGCAGCTCTTGAGACTGTGTGTGTAAAGTAAGATCTTTCATTAGATTTGTTACTGGTTCCTGGTGTGTTGACCTTCCCGTTGGCCTACACAGCATGTGTGTGCAGTAGAAACTGATACTGTGAAAATGAGCCAGTCATGACCACTGTCACTCGAGGGTTACGCACCAAAGTACACGCCAAGGGCGACATTCAGGGGAACCCGAAGGCCTTTTTAAGGGATAGAATGCAGCCTTACTCTGCCACGGCTGTCTGAATAATAACACCAAAAATGAGTATATGCAATATGAACATTTCCTATAGTTGATCTAATATAATAAAGTTTGGGGTGATAGGAGATCATTTTGATATGCTTTATGAAGCGCCCACATCACCTTGTAGCCACTAGCTAGGCCTCTAATATAAAAAACACATATGAAGAAAGTATTATTAAAACAATACAAATATATAATTTGTAGCATCTTTTAATTATTTCGTTTTAGTTTATAACCGAGCAAAACAGTATGTTTGTAATTCACTCACTTGGCAAAAAAGATTAGTCCCGTAGCTGGCAAATTTAACGAGAATCCTTAGGCAAATCTATCATTAATCTGAAAGGAGGCGGGCCAGTGACAATGCAGGATAAGCCACGACCTAATATCACCCAGAGGCTTTAGAGCTGGTTACGGTGAGTCTCTGTAAGCACCTTCACCCCCAAAACAATGTCAGCCTTCAGCCTGCCCTCTGAGGTGCCAGGTGGTCCCACGTCAGCAGGACACCGTGCTACCAACCTTGGGGTTTCCTCTTATTGATCACTGTTGTCAGGTGTGTCTATGCACTAGTAGTGCAGAGATTCCAGGAGGATGTCTTTCCCCCTGTGTAATGTGCAATTACTGAAGGGTCACCTGGCAGTCAGTGGAGCCCCTCCTCCAGGGGCGGCTGGTGACATTTGAAAGTGGTGAGGCGTAAACTAATTTGCATATTGCACCGCAGCGAGCGAGCACAGCGAGTGAGCCCGAACCACCTTGCATCCATCCATACATCATTCATGCATCCACCCACCCATCCTGCATCCATACATCATTCATTCATGCAACCACCCATCCATCCACCCACCCATCCTGCATCCATACATCATTCATTCATGCATCCACCCATCCATCCATCAAGCATCCACTCATCATGCATGCATCCATGCATCCATCCATACATCATCCATCCATCCACCCACCCATCCGGCATCCATACATCTTTCATTCATGCATCCACCCATCCATCCACCCACCCATCCTGCATCCATACATCATTCATTCATGCATCCACCCATCCATCCATCATGCATCCACCCATCATGGATGCATGCATATAGCCAGTGTCTAACCCAGGGTGGTGTGGAGTGCAAAAAAACAATGGATTTAGGCCCAGATCCTTGTACTGGGGTGAATGTATGACATTGTTCTACATTCTATACATCAACTGTGTTTTTTGCAATTTTCACCCCGAGTGTGCTGGGTATACTGAGACGTGAGTCCCATGCTCTCCACACCACTGGAGTCAAGCTATCCAGGCTGATGAAGGCTGATAGCCAGAAACCGGTCGTTGGATGCTTGATTCCGGTCTGGGAAAGACATGGCTTGGTACTTCGGACTGGACTATTCCCATGAGGCACAGGGTCAGAGCTGATTTGCATATAGCCAGTGTCTAACCCAGGGTGGTGTGGAGTGCAAAAAAACGATGGATTTAGGCCCAGATCCTTGTACTGGGGTGAATGTATGACATTGTTCTACATTCTATCCATCAACTGTGTTTTTTGCAATTTTCACCCCGAGTGTGCTGGGTATACTCAGACGTGAGTCCCAGGCTCTCCACACCACTGGAGTCAAGCTATCCAGGCTGATGAAGGTTGATAGCCAGAAACCGGTCCTTGAATGCTTGATTGCGGTCTGGGAAAGACATGGCTTGGTAGTTCGGACTGGACTGTTCCCATGAGGCACAGGGTCAGAGCTGATTTGCATATAGCCAGTGTCTAACCCAGGGTGGTGTGGAGTGCAAAAAAACGATGGATTTAGGCCCAGATCCTTGTACTGGGGTGAATGTATGACATTGTTCTACATTCTATCCATCAACTGTGTTTTTTGCAATTTTCACCCCGAGTGTGCTGGGTATACTGAGACGTGAGTCCCAGGCTCTCCACACCACTGGAGTCAAGCTATCCAGGCTGATGAAGGCTGATAGCCAGAAACCGGTCCTTGGATGCTTGATTCCGGTCTGGGAAAGACATGGCTTGGTGGTTCGGACTGGACTGTTCCCATGAGGCACAGGGTCAGAGCTGATTTGCATATAGCCAGTGTCTAACCCAGGGTGGTGTGGAGTGCAAAAAAACGATGGATTTTGGCCCAGATCCTTGTACTGGGGTGAATGTATGACATTGTTCTACATTCTATCCATCAACTATGTTTTTTGCAATTCCCACCCATCATGCATGCATCCATCCATACATCATTCATCCATCCACCCATCCATCCACCCACCCATCCTGCATCCATACATCATTCATTCATGCATCCACCCATCCATCCATCCACCCACCCACCCATCCTGCATCCATACATCATTCATTCATGCATCCACCCATCCATCCACCCACCCACCCATCCTGCATCCATACATCATTCATTCATGCATCCACCCATCATGCATGCATCCATGCATCCATCCATACATCATTCATGCATCCACCCATCCATCCACCTATCCATCCACCCATCCATCCTGCATCCATACATCATTCATTCATGCATCCACCCATCCATCCATCCACCCACCCACCCATCCTGCATCCATACATCATTCATTCATGCATCCACCCATCATAAATGCGTCCATGCATCCATCCATACATCATTCATGCATCCACCCATCCATCCACCCACCCATCCTGCATCCATACATCATTCATGCATCCACCCATCCATCCATCCATCCATCCACCCATCCATCCATCCACCCACCCACCCATCCTGCATCCATACATCATTCACTCATGCATCCACCCATCATGCATGCATCCATGCATCCATCCATCTATACATCATTCATGCATCCACCCATCCATTCACCCACCCATCCTGCATCCATACATTATTCATTCATGCATCCACCCATCCATGAGGGAGAGTTCGAACCTGAAGCCAGTCGCATCGGGTGGCCGATCCTCTCAGCTCTCCTTAGTTGCTTTCTACAGTTCTTTTGCCGCACCCGCACTCCACGAGCTAGCGTCAGGCGACAGGTGTCAGCTTCATTCCATCACACCATTGCACAGCTCCACTATTATAGCTCCACTGTCACAGTGATGACACGCCGGAGACACGTGAGTCTGTGTGAATCTTGCCGCATGAATAGCAGTTACCGCGGCGACGGCTGTGACAGTGATGTGGCAGTGAAGAAGGACGGAGGAGGGTAGAGGCGAGTGGCGGGTGGCGGGTGGTAGCTTTTCGTGGTATTACAAACAGCAGCAATAAGCAATAAGCGGAGAAAAGCAAAGAGATAAGACTGAAGCCCCTTAGTGCTCGCTGAGCACCTCGCCCCCACCACGCCTCACCTCTCCTCCTAGTTGATCACAGATCGCAGGTTATAGACGCAGGTTACAGGTGCAGGTTGCGTGTAGTAGTAGGCAGGCAGCAGATCGCAGATCGATGGACGACAGATTAAGTTTTCAGCGTTTTTGAGACTTTCAGAGTCTTTGAGTTATAGTTATAGTCTACAGTCTATAGGCTATAGGTCGTCTGTAGACTGTAGACTGCAGGCACTGCTTCACCACAGCTTCTCCATAGGGTCTCCTTTTTGCAAGCAGGATCGGCCGAGCTGGGATAGGCTAGGCATGGTTCTCGTCATGCAGGTCTCATCCTGACGCTGTATGCAGCGCCGGGATTGGCTGGGGGGGCACCATGACTGCTCGCCCAGTCGCCCTGTGCAACCTCGGGGGCTGCGGCCCGCCCCCTCGTCCTCTCTCTAAGGGGAGCTGCACAGGGGAAACAATCTGCGCATGCGCGGGCTAGTTTCTGCCCAAAAATCCACTTGCGCACCTGCAGCAGGCCCAGCCTCCCCCCCACCTCCCCCGCCCCCCTGCGCACTCCGGAAAAGTCGGGTTCTCCCGGATTCCCGGTCGGCGGGTAGCACGATTATTTTAATATTTGCATTTGTATTTTAGTGATGACACAGTGGGTCCATGGGGCTTAGTGGGGCTATGCCCCTATGCCCCAATGGACGCACCGCGCCTGCCCTCCTCCCCCTAAACATAATTTTGGACCCAGGCAGCCTGTCTGATTCAGAGAGCAGATTGCTGTCCACCGAAGCCAGTCTCCTCTGCAGCAAAACCAGCAGAGCGGACTGGCAAGAAGTTGAAGTTCTCAACGAGTACTAAACGATGGATGAAGAATAACTAAACCCTATTCACATTTCACACGTTTTATTCCATATTGCATTGACAGTGTATAAAGAGTAAAAAAATGCAAAGGACAGCATAAATCGCTAGTGTAAGTGAGCGCATGTGTGCATTGTCAATTTAAATAAATGTGGAAAAATACTAGCTGTAGCGTCGTCTTTTACTTGTGGCAAAAATAAATGTGGATAAAAAAAGAAAAAATGCCCAAAAAATAAATATGGATAAATACAGACGGAAATGGCAAAAAAATAAATACCATAAAACCGGGAGCCCTAATTATAATCCTCGCGGTTAATGCTAACTTTGGTTTGGCTTTATCAAAACATGTCGTGTTTGGTGTCAAACACTTTGGAATCCTACCCCCCCAGCCAGTTCTGGCGGCGGGGGTAGAATTCCACCCTTCTAGAGGGAGAAGACATGTAGTTACTGGTAAACCCGGTTAAAGTTGAACAGAGCCTCAGCATCACAAAATGGAAGCTGCTGCCACAGACACAAGTCTGCCCTCCTGCTGCTGGACGAACCTCCGGCAGGGGAGGCCTGAATAATAGGTTTCCTGTCCAGGGAGGTGCTAGCACCTCCCCAGACAGGCTTTTGTGAATTGGGGCAGGGAGGGCTGCATTCAGTGAATGCTTTCCAGACACTGCCTGGGGCACACTAGGTTCTCCATGCATTTCCCAGTTCAAACCAGTTGCTGGGGCACTCTGCCCCAGCTCTGGCAAGAAACTGGATAAAGGGAAAGGGGTGTAACCACCCCCTTCCCAGGTCCACCCATAGAAGGGACCTTAAAGGTAGTCCAGCCCCTAAACTTAGTATAAGTATAGGATCCCAGTCCCTAGGACTCTAGATTACCCTGGACGAAACTCTGAAACATAAATCCGGGACCTTCGACATTCCTTTTGGACTCGAAGATGGAAGACATCTCCCTTGAGGTCAAGGAGTGTCCACCCTGTTCAAACAGGCACCAACAGCAACTTTTCCGGTCTGCATTTTTGAGGTATCCCGAAGTTGTGCATTGGGGTATTTGAAGCCCCAGCCTGGAGCACCATTTGCACTGAAGCTCAGAGGCCCACACTCCACGAGTGTCCCGTGGGCCCTGATTTTGTATTTCAGATCAACGCATCTTTCCAGTTCCTAGTCTGTTGGCTACTGAGCCCCCCGAAAAGACTTCCTTTTGAATCTAACTTGCTTTCCTGGTTGCTCCAGGCCTTCTCCAGCTTCCCTTCAAAGGAGAAGTGCCACAGACCTTGCTGGTCTGCAACAAAGCCAATCTCGACATCCTGCATGGATTGCATTTGCCAAGGCTTGTTGGGTCCAATATGGATACCGACCCCACAGTCAACTAGATCCTTTGTGGGACAGCTCGAATCCAGCTCCTGGTCCTCGTCAGTGCCTCCTGGACCTCGTGGCTGAAGAGTCAAGCTTCATCTTTTCCCCTGAAATCACCCGACATTGGCTGGCAGCTTTCCATCGCCATCCGGGTCACTGGCAAGTGAGCCAGACTCTCTACCTTCTGCTTTCTGGTTCTTCAGATCTTTGATCCACCCTTGGATCCACACAGACACTTTTCCTCTGGTCGCCTGCAGCACTTCTTTGCAGCTCTCCATTGAAATCGACGACGAAACCCGACATCAAAAGACACTTATGCACCCGGCTTCCGTGGGTGAGGTAACACAAGTACTTTGATAGTGTCGAGGGTATTGGCTCTCCTAGTGTCTATGTCTAAAAGGGTTCCATCGTAGTCCATCCGGAAGTATCCTCAAATTGTAAATTTGTAACTTGTTCGTTTCCCATAGAAAGTCAATGGTAACCCTCAGCTGTGTTTAGACTCTGCACATGCCTTCTGTGGGCCTACTTTCTAACTCTTGGTTGTTCCTAGAAGCCCCAGCGATTCCCTAGGCCCTAGACCTGATTTCTATCTCAGAGGTTGTCCTTATACCACTATTTTAGTATATGGTTTGTGAGGCCCCTAGTGCAAAATGTATACTGTGCAACTTATCGTATGCTAATTAAATTCCTTGTATTGTACTTTTACCTCTGACCTCATTAAGAGTGCAGAGGGGTTGTGTTTAGAATAAATACATATATATTTGCTATATACCTTGTGTGGTGTGCTTTCATGTGGTACTCAAGGGATTACAATTGGTAAAACAACTAGCTTAATTCGCTCTCTGAAGCCTTAGCCTGAAGACTGCTCGTCACAGCTATCCCTAGGATATATGACGTTAGAACGCGTCCTTTTACAACGCATACCATGACCACGGATTTTTTACAATGCAGGTCATGTTACAACGGATCCCTTTACAACGCTATTCACTACAACGCAGGTACTATTACAACGCATACCATTACATCGTAAGTATAATTACAGGTAAGTAAATAAAATTAATATTTAATGTAAATAATTATTAATGTATTATTAATTGTAATTATTTATTATTAAAAAAATAAAACATATATAAATACAATTAATTTTAATTTTATTTTAATTATTTAAATTGTAAATATATATTAAAAATAACCCTGTACCCCAAAACCCAAACCCAGCCCTTAAACCTAAAAATACCCCTGTACCCCAAAACCCAAACCCAGCCCTAAAACCTAAAAATACCCCTGTACCCCAAAACCCAAACCCAGCCCTTAAACCTAAAAATACCCCTGTACCCCAAAACCCAAACCCAGCCCTTAAACCTAAAAATACCCCTGTACCCCAAAACCCAAACCCAGCCCTAAAACCTAAAAATTCCCCTGTACCCCAAAACCCAAACCCAGCCCTAAAACCTAAAAATACCCCTGTACCCCAAAACCCAAACCCAGCCCTAAAACCTAAAAAATACCCCTGTACCCCAAAACCCAAACCCAGCCCTAAAACCTAAAAATACCCCTGTACCCCAAAACCCAAACCCAGCCCTAAAACCTAAAAATACCCCTGTACCCCAAAACCCAAACCCAGCCCTAAAACCTAAAAATACCCCTGTACCCCAAAACCCAAATCCAGCCCTTAAACCTAAAAATACCCCTGTACCCCAAAACCCAAACCCAGCCCTAAAACCTAAAAATACCCCTGTACCCCAAAACCCAAACCCAGCCCTAAAACCTAAAAATACCCCTGTACCCCAAAACCCAAACCCAGCCCTAAAACCTAAAAATACCCCTGTACCCCAAAACCCAAACCCAGCCCTAAAACCTACAAATACCCCTGTACCCCAAAACCCAAACCCAGCCCTTAAACCTAAAAATACCCCTGTACCCCAAAACCCAAACCCAGCCCTAAAACCTAAAAATACCCCTGTACCCCAAAACCCAAACCCAGCCCTAAAACGTAAAAATACCCCTGTACCGCAAAACACAAACCCAGCCCTAAAACCTAAAAATACCCCTGTACCCCAAAACCCAAACCCATCCCTTAAACCTAAAAATACCCCTGTACCCCAAAATGATTTTTAAAAAAAGAAAAACGTACCTATAATTATACTTGCGATGTAATGGTATTGCGTTGTAATAGTACCAGCGTTGTAGTGAATAGCGTTGTAAAAGGATCCGTTGTAACATGACCTGCGTTGTAAAAAATCTCTGTCATGGAATCCGTTGTAAAAAATCCGTGGTAACAGTTGTACACCCTATCCCTAGGATAGCTTTCTATAAGGTTGACTTTACAACCACCATCAATAAGGGTAAGGGTCGATTAGACTGGTGCAAGGTGCCCACTAGAACTAGTGGACATCATATGCCAGGCTAACTTCTCACAGTGTACGCATAATTTTTATACTGAAATAGCTGTATCGATTGTAGTGTATTTTTATATGTTTTACCTGTGCTTTTATGGCCTTATCAGGCCGAAATAAAGTATCTCTTGACTTGTATCAGTTTTGTACATCTACCTTATATGAGGAGCTACCTACACATCAGTCTGGTGTTTTGCATATGATATGTACTGTACAGTATTAAGACACGATTGTCCTTGCTGGTCCAGCTTTCATACAACAGCTTATGTAACACATAAATCTACACAAGTGCCTAGACACTAGCCTGCATTTTCACACATCTCTCCACTCTGATATCCTGAATTCTCTATTACAACAGTGTATTGTCTCAGGCTATTAGGTATCAATGTGGTAAAGCGCATGCTTATGTTTGAACGCAGCTACTGCATTAATAAAGCGACCCTCAAATTATTGTTCGCGGAGGGTGCAACCAGATTGTGAAATCCCATCCCACTCTATAAACGGACCAAGATCGAGAGACAATTGTTCAAATAATACCCTCTATTAAGATCTTTCACCTTCTCCCTAACATCAAACTGGTTCATTCTTGGGTTGATGTTTCTGAAGACTCTTTTTCTGCACAAGCTGTTCTCCTGGATAATAACTTTCATTTCATCACTTTATCTACCTATAACTTGCCTATCTCACTTCATAAATGTTGTAATGTATCACAATTACTGTACTTTAGCAATTGCTAAGCGCAGTTTAATCATCCACCACCTGCTCTATAAAAAAATGAAATGCAAATAAATAAAATCTAGAGCCACATTGGTTTATGTAAGTCCATGTCCGTTTTTTTGTCTTATTTTTCAAATTATTACTTCCCCTAAAGTATATTTCTGTTCAAATGTTACTTGATACTACAATTTAAAAAAAGGTGACCCTTCCTGCACATAAACAGTAAAAAAAAAATACAATTAGCAACTTCTATGTGTGGTGCATTAAGCAGCACTCATAGAAGTTTCAAAACACCATTAATGATTGTTTCTGTGCAGGAAGGGAGAACTTCCTGCACTTAAACAAGCCTTTCCCCTCAACTCAGGCACAATTGCACTGTGGTGCAGGGGTCCTTGCGTTGGTGCTAGGCAGGTGAACTCAGATCCAGCGCAGGGGGAATCGCAGTGGTGCGCCGCATTCTTGTGAATTCGGCCCATCCCTGAAATGTCAGAATGGAGAAGAGTGGTGTTACCATTTTTTGCTTAACGTCACACTTCTCCATTCTGTTGTACATATGCCCCTTGATTGTTTGTTATTTCAAAGCCTATTGGGAACAAGGCCTCGAAAGCCACTATGAATTGGCTTCAGCCTTTGAAGGTAAAGTGATTCATTACCACTGACCAGAAACGTTATGGCAGGCTTTATTTTCTGTACTCTTTCCAGGGGTTAATGAGATGACAACTGGAGCAGTCAACCATATAACTTCCTTTGTAAATATATCTTATGTAGAGGGCAGGCTTAAGGACCAAACCTTCTGCAATCACGTGCTTTTTCGTTTTGTCCGGCTGTACTCTATTCTCTTGCTGCGGATTCCATTTTGTATCAAGTACTAGTCCCAGTACCGAATATAATTTTCTTCAAGATGTAATCAAAAACAAGCATTTGCAATGCAATGCGTCTCACATTAATTACATTTTTAAGTATTGGAGTTGCAAATAGCAGTGTTTCTTTATGTGTGAGTTCGAAGTTTACCAGTGGCTGGGATCCCGAGAAAAAGCAAGCAAAAATAAGCAAAGCACATACATGCCTGATAAAGTAAACTGCAGCATTTTATGGATTCTTAAGAGGTGGAAAGGAGGACAGAGTGAAGGGAAAGAGAGGAAGAGTGGAGGGGTTGGTGGGAAGACAGTGAAGGGTCAGGTAGATGGGAAAGAGATAACAAAGAGTGCTAAAAATTGCAGAGCCATTTATGTGGTTTATTCTGTGACTATTGAAGTGTGCGTGGTTCGTATTGGTAGTTAAAGCGTGTGTGATGCCATTTGAAACACAATTTAACATCGGTGTCATACTAACAGAACGAAAGCTATGCTGCTTCAGCCGTGTGCCCAGACAGTCCAACAGTGTGTGCATAAAATGAGCCTTGATGATTATCAGGCGCACTGATTAGCCCAGTTTAGTTGGCACTAAGGAAGGATGAAAGGCTCAATCGGTCCCTTCCATTAAGGTTGCAAGCTGGGCTCTGCAGTTTGCCAGAGGAAACAAAACGCCAATTGCAGAGCTGGAATTTTGAAGCTAATGTATTTGGGTGTGACTACAACCATTGTGGCCCCTTTGCGACCTATTTGTTTTTCTTTTTTTAGTTAAATAAATATTTTTGCAGTGTGAACTTTTTTGTCTCTGTCTCAAGGCTGCATTTTGGAACAGAAACAAATTCATACAAATATGACATTTCCAACAAAAGCGTTTTTTGTTTCATCCATTTCACAGGGGAGTGAAGGAAAGGAAAAGAAAAATAGGTGTATTGAAATCGCAGTGTTGAAGAAAAACGAAAAACGAAACTAGCGCTTCGGTGTCAACCCCAAGTGGCACTAATGCGTTTGGATGTGAATAAAACCAAACCGGGCACTTTGCAACCTCTCTGTCTTGCTTTATTTACTTACATGTTGGTTTTTAGTATTGTGAACTTTTTTTTCTTTCAGTCCCGAGGCTGCACTTCCGAACAGGAAAATGCCAACAGACAAACAGATGACATTATACAAACCTAAAAAAAGGAAAAGAGCAACAGAAAAGTGAACAAGCATTGGCATAGCCAATAGGTCTCGCCTTTGGGACCTTATAAGTGCTTAGCCATTCAACAGTTGATGTTGTTGCATCAAGGATATTGTGCTGCATAACTAAACACTTATAAAGTTCCAAAGGCGAGATCTATTGGCTATGCCAATGCTTGTTTAGGGCTTGTGCCCTGGTAGAAGGTGTTTTACAAATGTTAACAGAGTCATACTGGCATACTGCCACGGAGGCATTTTCCGGTGGCTGCATGTATTGATGAATGATCTCTTCAAATTATTTCAGAACTTGACAAAACGCAAACGAATTTCCAGAGCATAGAATGTAAGTGTTCTGTTGCCCATTAGCTCTGTTGATTTACACCCTACCCATTTGCGCCATGTAAACCTCCCCCCCGCAATAAATGTCATTTTAAGGCTTCTGACTGTATGCGACCTCATTAAATGCCACGCTTTCTGCTGAGAGGATTCACAAAATTTCACATCCAGACAAAAACCATATTCCCCTGTAGCCGTCGTGCCCATCTAATTGTTGCATTATGTGTCATAAATAATTACTGCCGTGAAACAGAACAAGATAAATACATCTCGGTAGAGTTAAACATTTATTTTCACACACTTCCATGCAGAATATAAATTATTATAAAACAAGCAGCTTTTTTTAATTTTACAGGAGCTAATGATTAACACAAGGCTGGATTCCTCGCAGCATGCTGCTGCAGGGGCACCCATTCTGGCATTCACACTACAGTGAAAGTCTTAGACAAACAGTAATTCATGCAGCATGCGAACCTCAGTATCTATAAACATGGGGCATCCATCTTCTTGTGCTAAACCAGCTGCTCCATAGAGATGACTCCTCATTCACAACTGTAGAAGTTTAGGCAAGGAGGGGTGGTCCATGCCGCCATAGACGCTAGCACATACCTTTAATGGACAAAGGGCTCAAAACATACCCTAGACGTAAAGCTAAGCAAGGCAACCGTCCCCTCTAGCAGAAAGAAACAAAGGTATCTATGCACATAATGCTCTATACAGATTCATATAGAGTCCAGCTGGCCGCTCACCAATATAATCCACCACTCAACACGTTGTTCTACTCCAACACTGCCGGCCACTAGCTCCTCTGACCCACGTTACACAATATGAAACAACCAAAGACCACAAGGTCCGTCCACAGGCCATTCTGAGTCCGACAGAGGAGATTCCAATACCATGAAGGACGTAGTTTCAGAAAGTGCTTCATAGTAGGAGGAGCGGAAATATACACATACACTTAACAGAACATCGACCACATTCTGCTGCTCACTCACTCACAAAAACAGCTTTTAAATACACATTTATGTACAACTAGGTGAAAATAATCTCACGGCGACAATATAGCCAGAAACATTGATTTGTATTTGAACTGGCCTGATTAGTACCAGTTAATCTTCGGTTCACAGACATCATGTAATCCATAGTTTCTCGCCTTCCCTGCACCTGGCTGACTAGGGACAACAATGAAACGTTTGGTAGACAGGGGGCACGTCGTTTACGACGCAACTTTTAGCACGCAGTGCTATTACAACGCGGTTTTTAAATCGTAGTCTATTACAACGCATGACTCTGGGGGGCGCTCAAGGATAGGGAATACTTTTAATTTACTAGCCAACAACTTCCCTAGTGTCAACGGGGACTGGTGTTGGAATAGTAAATTAAAATACTCACTATCCAACACCGCTTTGTATTATGCGTTGTAAAGGAATGCGTTATAAAAACCACGTTGTTACAGCATGCGTGCTAAAAGCATGCGTTGTAACAACGTACATCCGCAGACAGACATGGTGCTGTAATCTTACCCACGAAAGGGAGCCTTGAGCAAAAAAAACAAGCAACAACAAGCACAAGCGCACGCGCCTCACACAGCAGCAGGGGGAGGAGAGAGAGGAGGGGGCCTGTGCGATTCCCTTGTGCTCGCTCCTGCAAGGGAATCACCAAACGTGCACACGTTGCCATTGAAGGCAATGGAACGGGTGCACATTTTTGGCTGAAAAGCCGAATCGATTGCTGAAGGTCTTTTGCCTACGCAGCTCGCGAGCTGCATAGTCAAGACCTAAAAAGCGAGTACGGCAGATGATACAGAATGGAGCAATTTGCTTTTTTAATCGTCTGGGTGTGGAAAAGAGGAGGGGAGGAAGGGAGGGTGAGTTGTAGTCTACTGCATACATATGAACCGTCCGGCCAGATCATTCACTTAAAAAGAACAAGAGAGGGCAAGCTGTGATGAGTGAGTAGATGGGGCATGGCGTGAGGCAGGGGCAGGCTAAAGCCCCGTGAGATTTTGGAAGGGAGGGCTGGGGGGGGGGGGGGAGCAGAGAGAGTGGGGTGGAGGAGCGAGTTGGAAATCCAGGCTAGTGAAAGCAAAACCAGTGTGGCGCTCCTGAAAGGGCACAGCGCTGATAAAGAGCGAGTACCTGCAATTTTTCCTCCAAAGCAGGGACGGTCCATTGCTGGGGAAGCTGCAAAGAATAGGCACAGACCAGTGCCCCCTGCTCTGAGGATGGCTGCGCTGCAGCATAACCCGTCTTCTCCGTCTGCCCGGCTCTGCTGTTCTACTGGACCCTGCTGACTTATTGGGAGGGAAGGGAGAGGGAGAGTAAAGAAAGTGAAACCAGCACAGACCTCGTGAAATTAGCACAGCGCTGATAAAGTATGCTTTATTTACCACTAAGTGAAATAGAAAAAAAACGATTTCACTAACGTGACGGGCGAAAATCAAAGTTGCTGCAGCTGAAGTTGCCATGCGCCGGACACAAGAAAAGAGTACTCCTGAACAAGTGATGAAGAATGGAAGTGGAAGGTATCTGTAGTTTGTTGGTGCTGCTCTTAGGAAAACAAAAGTGAGGTATCATCGCTTGAACCAGTTAGCAAGCAGCAAAGTAGATGGACAATTGATTGAACCAATGGGAAGGCAGCAGGCAGGACATTAGTACTTTTCTACAACAACAGATCTGTCTAGGCTCGACCTAATGAACAAAAAACAGGGATAGAATGCAAACGTGAAGAGATTCCACCACCTGCCTTCTCGTTGACAAATTATAACAATGTAGTTTGTTTTCCAGGACAATAAAACGATTGGCTGTGTGGGTGGTGGTCTAGATCGAAGTTACAGGAGTGGAGGGTTCTATCTGGCAAAGTGTAACACACATTTCCCAGGGGCGGATTGCTCCCTATTACAAATCTACAGTCCGACTTCCTATCTCAAACAATACTTACTCAGGTCATCATACTCCCTCCCGTTCCCCATAGCATTACTAAAGGGTGCATTAGGTCCCAGTGGATGCTTTAGTAGAGGCAGCCCCCTAAGGGGGCCTAGGAGGCCGGCGCTATAACCAATGCCGTGTCCCCGTATGCAGAACCGGTTTTGCTTTGGTGCCAAAATCACCCTGCGAGCGGTAAGACCCCCCTCCGTGGCCCACAAAGTGGCGCCTACCTCCCAGCCAATGGGGGTCCCCGCGCCGTACAAACTGCCCAACAGGGAGACAACCCCTGGCCAGGGCAAAGGACGCCGGAGGGGGATATAAACCTGCTCCCCCAGGTATGCTCCTATCTTCAGGAGCGGGGGAGTAGCACAGCACCGGGTGGAACTTTTTGAAGAGGAAGATCGCGAAGCAGAGCAGTGGAGGAAAGCCCCTTACCACAAGTACCAGCTGATGCCGTGCTCCAAAGACGACACCCGGGGCAAGAGCGGGACACAACCGAGCCCGGGCACCAAAGTTCAACCGGGTCACTGAGCAAGGCACCCCCGGGACGCCCAGAGCGGAAGCGAGAGCGGGACAGCAGAAGCGCAACGAAGCCAGCCGTTGTTGCCTACACCAGCGAGAGGCCGGGATCGCCCTCAGCAACCACCCCAATCGAGAACGCAGCAACCGGTGGTGGCGGGGTAACCCCGGAACGGCAGGCGCTGCAGATAGACCAGAGGGCGGGAAGGTCGGAGTGTATTGATCAACCTGGTAACGCCCGTTTTGCCGCTAGCCGGCCGTTTTTCCCCCACAGCAGCGAGGCCGAGATCAACTGCAGCAGACCCTCATAAACGAAACTCACCTCGCATGAAGAGAGGAGGAGGTAGGGGAGATCGCGGCTGCCTTTTCCCCGCGACGAGCGAGTGTTGTTGGCGCCGCCCGGGCATTTACCCTGCATCCCTGTGGCCTCAGGAGCAAGCTGCATCGAGCACTGAGGCTCAGTCCAGCCAGACGTACGGCGCGAGAGTGGCAACGCGCCGAGAGACTTGGGAGGGAGGGCGAGGGGTGAGAGAAAAGTAGACCAAAAATTGTTTGTGTGTGTGTAAAAGGCCGCTTTATTAGGAAACAGGTGCACATTACAAAATACAAACCTCGGCAAACGCCTTACAAAACTAAACCTCGCTAAATAAATAAATACCTAACCAAACGGGCCCCCAACCCCCACCCCTAACATATTTAGGCCCTCCCCACAATACATCAATACACATTATAACATCATTATACATTACGTCATAATAAAACATTACATCATCAATCAACATTACGTCATATATATAAAACATACGTCACCAATAAACTTTATTCATCAAACCACAACTGAATTAACATTTGTCATGTCCTCCGTAATCATCGATCCTGCCTGACCCTGCACTCCTGCAGAATACCCCTTTGCCAAACTGAACAGTCAAACCATGACCAACCTGCCCCGGCCCCAGTCCAAGAAAATTCTAACGAAATTACAACCAACAATCTACCTGAAACCGAACTGATACACCACGACCCCGCACTGCACCTGCTCCTAGCGACAAATACAAGTACAAGAAACAACCCCTGCACACCGGTAACCCATAAAACAGCCTTTTGAAAAAGAAAAATGTATTAAAAAAGGGGAGAAAACCCCCAAAAAATGGGGGGCAAAAAACGAGGGAGCGAGGGGAAAGAAAATTCTCTAAAAAACAGGGAGGGAGGGTGGGACAAAAAGTTAAAGCACCTAGCCACCAGGTCACCAAACCTAAAATGGTGGTGGATAGCGGGAAAGGTGGGATTTATACTTGGGCTGGCTGGTCCTACTAGACCAGCCCAAAAACTAGAACATTCTGGCAACTTCTGGAAATAACCCCTCGCAGCCCTCCCAAACCGCCCGGGGGAGGAGACCTCCCATCGGTCGGCTCCCTCCCCCAAGCCCCCCTTGGGAGGGAGGGCGAGGGGTGAGAGAAAAGTAGACCAAAAATTGTTTGTGTGTGTGTAAAAGGCCGCTTTATTAGGAAACAGGTGCACATTACAAAATACAAACCTCGGCAAACGCCTTACAAAACTAAACCTCGCTAAATAAATAAATAACTAACCAAACGGGCCCCCAACCCCCACCCCTAACATATTTAGGCCCTCCCCACAATACATCAATACACATTATAACATCATTATACATTACGTCATAATAAAACATTACATCATCAATCAACATTACGTCATATATATAAAACATACGTCACCAATAAACTTTATTCATCAAACCACAACTGAATTAACATTTGTCATGTCCTCCGTAATCATCGATCCTGCCTGACCCTGCACTCCTGCAGAATACCCCTTTGCCAAACTGAACGGTCAAACCATGACCAACCTGCCCCGGCCCCAGTCCAAGAAAATTCTAACGAAATTACAACCAACAATCTACCTGAAACCGAACTGATACACCACGACCCCGCCACCCAGAAAGGTAGGCAAGTGGGGGGGGGTGAACACACGGCGCCTTCCTTTCTGCCCCCCAACCGCGTAGCGAACGGAAAGATAATTGGAATCAACGCTGCATGGCCAAAGCCCGTGCTAACACCTCACGAAGCTCTAAAAGATAAAGGTCCATACCCACACGTGACAAATGTACTCCGTCATCCCGGAAAAACTCTACTGACTCAAATTTAATGTCCCTGTGCGATATCCTGCTGAAACCGTGGCCCCTGCAGCAACGAGACACCTCCGAATTCACCTTCTTCCTCGCCCGATCCACAGCCCTGGGGTTCACAGCCCCTCTCCATGTCCTACGCGGTATCAACTCTGTCCAAAACACATGGCACCCAGACCAGAGTTCCTTAATAAGGCCTAAATCCCGTTTCATAGCACGCAGTAAGACAACCCCTTTCGTGGCACAAAGATCATTTTCACCCAAATGAATTACCAAAATATCCGGGCATAAACCGCCCACCATGTTACTGTTTAAGCAAGGGATTAACTCTCTCCAGAGCATCCCACCTTTACCCTTCCATACAATATTAAACATTCGATCATTAAAGCCAAGTTGTTCTCTAAAGTAGCACCGTGCCGCCTGGACTCTGGCCCATTTAACGAAGGAATGCCCCACTATCCAGACCGTTACCACTGGCGATCGAGGTCCAGCAACGGATCCTGAAAGAGAAAAAACAATTAGAACACATGGCTAGGCTGAGAACGCCTGCGCTTCTTCTGCCGGGCTCCGCACATAGCGCCGGAAACAATTAGAAGACCAGCGCCCCAACCTCATAATATCCCTCTCCGTCCAACCTCTGTGAAAGGCCTCCGTGGCTGCACCTATACGAAAAGAATGAGTACCATATAAACTACTATCAAGCCCAATGTGTTGCAGGGCTTTACGTAAAACCATCCGTAACTGATAAGATGTGACAGGTGAACCATTGATGTGTTGGAATACGAGGGCTTCATCCCCGCCCCCGCACAATGAACGCCAGCGCCGCGCCAGCAATAAAGGGCAAGTGAGCTTTGGGTCGCGCGCTTGTAACCAAACCCCTTTCCCTTTACCTGTTTGATCAGTTTTGGAGCTGGATAACCAGACATGAACACCTTCATCATAACAAAAAACATCTCTCCAATGTAAACCACCCTTATGCTTGGTCCCAACAACTCCGAGACCCTAAAAGCTCCAAAAAACATAAACGCCATGAGCATGGAAAAGACACAAGCCTCAAAATCATCTGAACATACCAAAGGTAAGACTGTGATTAACCTAGCCAGTATTTGCCAGGATAATGGAGCCCTAGATCGAACAACATGCCCCTGTTCCCTGGCCCATCCCTCAAGCATCCTCCTGCCTGTTTCCCCTGCGGACGGGGTGTAACCCCATAACAACTGTCCCATAAAAGCAATACCCGCTAGTTTCCCCGCTATAGTCACTTTAGTGAGGCCCTTATCCATGAGGTCCAGTATAAAATTAACGACATCCTCCGACCGCTGCGACAGATCCTCCCGTCTGACAGCTCCAGAGTCCAAGAATTCCCTCCAGGCCAAGGAATAAGCAGTACGTGTGGACACAGATAAAGAACCTACCACCAATTGTACGACCCTACTTCGCCTACACGCCACAGATGAGTCGGCATCAGAGTCGGGGATCTGTCTGCATCCCTCGCCAGTCCACGGAATCTCCCCCACTGTGAACGAGACAAAGCATCCGCAATGTCATTGTCCACGCCAGGAATGTGTAAAGCACGAAAATGAATGTCGTGTTTCAAACAACCCAGAACGAAAACTCTCATCAGTTTCAACACCTGTTCGTCTCTGGCAGACTGTCGGTTCACTATCTCCACAACAGCCATGTTATCCACACGAAACAAAACCTTCTTGTGTGTCAATTCCTCCCCCCACAGTGTCAAGGCCACCAAAAGAGGGAACAATTCCAAGAAAGTGATGCTGCGACCACCATTCAACCATTCATCCGGCCAACGTTCCGCACACCATCTGCCATTCCAGAAAAGGCCAAAACCTTCACTGCCAGCCGCGTCAGAAAACATCTGTACGTCCCACTGGAAATCAACGTCTCTGACCAAGGGAACACCATTGAAAGAGGTCAAAAAGAACTTCCACATTCTCAAATCCTCCTTTACACCAGCAGACAAGCGCACACGATGATGAGGCAAGTGATGTCCTGCTAAAGCCCTACCTAGTCTCCTACAAAAAGTCCTACCTGCTCTCACCACCCTACAAGCAAAATTCAAATGACCCAAAAGCACTTGAATCTCCTTCACCAACACTTTCTTTTTGGCCAACATTGTCTCTAGCAGTTGCACCATGTTGCTCCTTTTATCCTCAGGCAAGCGAGCAGACATGATTACAGAATCAATTTCGATACCCAAGAAGGAAAGGACCGTACTGGGGCCCACTGTCTTTTCCGGAGCTAAAGGAACTCCGAGATCCTCCATGAGCCCATGGAATGTGTCCAGAGCTGTCTGGCACTCCGCGGAGCCCGGGGATCCAACAAAGAAAAAGTCGTCAAGGTAATGTGTCACCAGGGAATGACCAGTCCGATTTGAAAAATACCACTGTAAGAAAGTGCTAAAACATTCAAACAGCGCACATGATATTGAGCAGCCCATAGGTAGAGCTTTGTCCACATACCATTTACCACCGAATTGTATACCAAGAAGGCACCAATCCTCAGGGTGGACAGGCAACAGGCGGAAGGCAGATTTGATGTCACACTTGGCCATTTCAGCGGCTGCACCCGCTGTCACAACTAGTGACATGGCCACATCAACCGAAGAGTAGGAGACCGACACAATCTCTGGGTCAATAAAATCGTTAACTGAGGATCCTTCCGGCCATGATAAATGTTGAATGAGTCTGAACTGACCTGTCTCTTTCTTAGGAACGACACCGACTGGAGAAACAATCAAATTGAGTAACGGCCAATCTGTGAACGGGCCAGCCATCCTACCCTCTTGAACCTCCTTAGTAAGTTTGTCTTGGACAACTGCGGCGTGTTCCGACGCCGATTTCAAATTGGCAGACCATCTCCGTTCCCGGGATCCTAGGTAACCCAGTCGAAAACCAAACTGAAAACCGTCTAATAACTTCATTTTTGCAGACTCATCGTCATAACCTTGCAAGGCAATCCGTAACCTGTCCAATTTAACCGGAGTACGAGCCTTTGGCCCCAGAACCCTTAGCACCTCTGGATCCCCGACCCCTTGAGTTGGAATTACCTGATCCTGACTGCTTCCCCTGTTGGCTGCCCGAAGGCTCGTTGTCCCAACATTTGGATAACGGGTGTTTCCTCCCGCAACCTGAACACTCATGCCTGAATTTACAGTACTCTCTAATACAGGAACCCCTATTGAATTCCCAACAGAAACCCGATCCTGATTGAGTGTTAGAGTTGGACCCCACCCCTCCCCGGGTGGGCTTCCCCTGAAAGGGCCGATACACTAGTGGTAAACCACTGGCCGTGAACACAGTCTTCCCCCCAGCTGATGACCCCATTGTGTGTTGCCATAAATCATTATCGAGCTCACCCCACTTCGCCTCAGGGTCCCACGCCATCCTGGCCCTAAATTCCTCGTCGTATTGAGACCAGGCAAAACCACCCCCGGTGATCTGAGCTTTACGAATCACATCCATGTACTTAAACAGGGAAACGCTGCGCTCAGGGAACTTTTCACAATACACACTGGCATAAATCAAAAACGCAGCTGTCCAATTTTCAATATTTAAAGGCACTTTAGGGCGTTTAGCCAACTCGAATTCTTCCTCTTTAGAGCCCTCCTTAGACCGGACTTCTCGATGGAGAAGCTTAAGGAGCTCCACATACTCACCGTTCCAAATTCTCTCCTTAGTACTAAGCATCAAGTGAGCACCCAGAGGCTTCGTCACCCCCATGTATGGCAATTTTTTGATTTTCAACTCCTTGCTAGCCACTGGCTCTTTAACAGTGCTGGAAGCACCAGCTATAACACCACTGTCCATTTTGTCTGTAACTTTGCTGGAAGCACCAGCCATAACACCACTGTCCACTGTCTCTGTAAGGTTGCTGGAAGCACCAGCCATAACACCACTGTCTACTTTGTCTGTAACGTTGCTGGAAGCACCAGCTATAACACCACTGTCCCCTTGTTGTGTAACTTTGCTGGAAGCACCAGCTATAACACCACTGTCCCCTTGTTGTGTAACTTTGCTGGAAGCACCAGCTATAACACCACTGTCCCCTTGTTGTGTAACTTTGCTGGAAGCACCAGCTATACCACTGTCCCCTTTATTTGATATAAACAGTTTGTCAGTACCCACTGCAGTGTCTTTGACATAACGACCTTTAACCAAACGGCCATCCGTAATGACCACATCAAGTTCACCACCGGTACCCACAGACACCATAACAGGTTTGGCCTGTGGGGCCGTTTGCTCACCTTGTAACAGAGATACGGCTCTCGATGGCTCCGCCCGTGGCGCCGAGGACAATGCATCCGGTCTCCGAGGTGCCCTACCCGATGGGCCGCGCTCTCTTCTCCCCTGCAGTTGCCTCTGGACCACTGGAGCCTGTAAAACACTATGAGAGGAATGAGAGGGCACCCCCCCCTCAAGATCCCGCAGTTCACCTTCCTCGGGACTCTCCTCGTCATAGTCCAATACCACGAGTCCACACTAGTATGCATCACATCACCACGGGTCTTACCTAACCCGGTATCAACCACTGTACATTTAAAAGATTTTGAAACTCCAGGTGGGGGAGCAGACTGTACACGCCTGTACCTCCCTGGGCGCTGACTCTGTTGCTCCATAGCCGCCGGCAAGGCCTGCCACCTATACCTGCTACTCGTTGGGGCCAGCGGGATCACGCCAGACCCTCGTGTGCTGGCCGCGTCGGGTTCCCTCGGTGGAACAGAGAGGGCCGCGCTAGGCACTCTCCTCACTTCCCCTTGGCGAAAATGGACTGGACTGCGCCCTGCCAAGTCTGGAACACCGCGCCTAACCTCGTCCTGAAAAGAAAAAGTTTGGACTGGTGTGCTAGGGTTCCTACCATCCACAGACCAACCATACACATTCTCCCTCCGAGTAGAATCAACAGCCCTCCTCTGACCTCTCTCTAAAGCACGGCCTCGCGCGTCATGCCTCAAAGGAACCACCTGAATCGGAGAACCACCTACCACCTCCTCGTCGTCACTATGATCCGAATTATCAGGTGCAGAAAAGGAAGCGCGACTAACAGCTCTAGGGACTGGGTCCTGGCCTGCTGAATCCCTCTGAAAAGTACGGTGTGCCAGGCCCGCCGCGCCAAAATGTTCCCAGCCTGGAGAACCACGCATGAAATACGGACCCCCAGAGGCCCCAGATAAGTGCGGAGCTGTACTCCTGGGTCCTTGCATAGGCCCGCCACTCACCTGACCAAAACCTCTATCCAGGCCTAACAAAGTGCCCTGGAAGCTAACCCCCGCCGCATTCAAGGCCCCAGGAGCCGGAAAACCACCCATACCCATTCCAGCCGTGCCAAAAACCGCAGGACCTACACCAAAAGCAGTCTGACGATTCTGTAATCCCGATTGAAAAGGCCCACCACTCAGAAATGGAACACCCCCACCGTCAGATCGAAAACCTTCACCCTGCTCCAAACCAGTAATCGCACCACCAAACGAAACATTGACGCCCATTTGGGCCCATTCACCCTCACCCCGAGAGCCACCGCCCCCGGAAACCACTTCGCCAGTCGCCGAGCCCGGGGTAGAAAACAATAAAGGACTCCCCACATTACCTCCAAACTCACCCGCTCCCGCGTCAGCCTCCTGCGCCACAACCTGCACACCAGATGATAAAACAGTCCTGGGCCCCACCAATCCCCCCTCATGACCCTCCCCAACGCGAACATTGAGCGGAATACGACCTAAAGGAGTTAACAACCGTTGACCATCTTCAGGGGCGAACTGAGTTTCACTAACAACCAAAATGTCCTCCTGGGCCCCCAGGGCAACCTGGTCCCGGTCGGAGTCCTGTAACACAAATTGCACCGAACTCCTACGACCTCCGCGCACGGGGGCACCGTCCGCAGACTGTCCCCGCCGCTCAAAAAGCGGATCCGAGGCGGAGCGTTTCTTGCTGCCTCCCCGTCCACTCCTGCCCCCTTTTTTCGACCCCTGCCCCCGTCCCGCCATTAACGGAAAATCCCCTGTTCCAGAAGCAACCTGCAGTTGAAGCGACGGGGCTTGTGAAGGCACACCCTTCCCCCCACTCAACATACCCGGGGCCTCCGGAGCCTCCGAAGCACCGGGCTCCCCCCGAGTCGACCGTTGCGGGGCCGGCTTCCTAGACCTGGAGCGGCCCCTCTCGCTTACCTGACTCGGCCGTCTCCTCTTCGGCGACGAACATGCCATTACTGCGGCCACTACACCGGCGGAGGCCTGGCGTTGGGGCCTAGCCTGTCCACCTCCCGCGAGCAAATCCAATCGACCGGCATCAGCCAATAAGCGCATCGCCTCAAGAACTCGTGCGTCTTCCATTACTAAGCTCGAAGTAATATCGCTACAGGCAAAGAATGAAAAAGAAACGCACACACACAAGATACTCTCACAAAAAGTTAAAGCACCTAGCCACCAGGTCACCAAACCTAAAATGGTGGCGGATAGCGGGAAAGGTGGGATTTATACTTGGGCTGGCTGGTCCTACTAGACCAGCCCAAAAACTAGAACATTCTGGCAACTTCTGGAAATAACCCCTCGCAGCCCTCCCAAACCGCCCGGGGGAAGAGACCTCCCTTCGGTCGGCTCCCTCCCCCAAGCCCCCCGTCGGAAGGCAGAGCAGGGAGGAAACAGCGAGCAACGAGGGAAGCAGTGGATTGCCTAGCAGCCCAAACCACGAGGCCTGAGAGCAAGGACAGAGAAGAGCTCAGTGACACGGAGGCCAACAATGAACATTTTTGGTGCAGGGAGAACAGTGGCAGCACCCCACCTAGGGTACAACAGAGTATCAAGACACAAACAGGAACAAGCATCAGCAAAGGCAACTCGCTTTGGTTTTGGTGTAGGGGAAACTGTGGCAGCACCCCACCCAGGGTACAACAAAGCATCAAGACACAAACAAGAAAAAGCATTGGCAAAGACAACTCGCTTTGGTGCATACAGAGAGCGGCAGCACTCCGCACTGTCCTACTGAGCAGGGCACGCAGACGGCGGAATACCCCGCATTTTGGGGAGCACTTCAGGAATAAAGGCAATGCAGAGAGGCAGGAAGCACCAACACAAGGACTTGGGAGAACTACTCAAGAGGATAAGGGCAGCGTCACAGGTGCACAGGAGCAACTGGATGGAGAAGTACCAGCCGGACAGCGATGGTGATGACGGGCAGAGCAACCAGCAGCGAAAGGGCACCAGACCACCAGCGGCCAAGCGGCTAAGGAAGGCTCCGGCCAAACTGGTGGAAGTTGCACCGCCAAGGAAGACCACACAGTAGAAAGTCCAGCCACCTGGAGCCAGCACGGCGTCGCAAGGACCACACACAGGGACCAGCGCCACAACAGCGACTGGTGAGCATATTAGTGCGATTGTGGAAGAGTGCATTACATCTAGGACACCGTTGTTATTACAGAGCTTAGGCACAGGGGCAGCGGGAGCACAGGCGCAAGGAGCAGCAACACCAGGGGCAGCGGCAGCAGCGGATGTGGAACCAGCGGGGATACCATGGCACCTCACAGACCCACGGCAGGCTCGGGCGCAGGCCCTGCGGGGACAGCCCACAGCAGGGCCAAGGGGGGACAACGGAGCTCCACTAAGCGCCTGGGGGGATGCCGGCAGGCTAGACGGCACTCCCACAGCACCCCCCACAATACACCCATACACGCAGGCGTCGCCAGGCCCAGCATCAATGATCACCAGGGCAACAGGTTTGGCAAGCCTCATACCACTAGCAGTAAAAGAGAGAATATAGAGGAAGGAGTTTATCGATATTTTTTCACTATTAGAAATACAGCTAGAGGGGCCTGACTTAACGACATGTGGTAAGAAGGACGATGAGAGACGGAAAAGGCGGCGAGAGCGGAAAGAGAGGAGTTTCGACGATTGGTTGGATGCCTTCCGCATCATGGCGTGTGATTGGCATCTAGTTTTGTACGGCAAAGGCCAAGGTTTGTGGTATAATTTCAGGATGCACCTGTTTCCCAATAAAGCGGCCTTTATCACACCTTACATCTGTCTCCGGTCGGTTCTTCCCCTCTCCGTCTCCCGATGGGCCCCAAGCTGCTGTCTGGGAGAGAGCGTGTTGGGAGTGTAGAGAAGCCGGCCCCCTCACGGCGGTGTCAGCAAACAGGTGAGCACGTCCCACGCTGCGGGAGGGCTGCTTGCCAGTTATCGCACCTCCTGGTGCCCCGATGACGTCCTCAAAGGGTGTCTGGCAGTGCCTGCTGGGAGATGTGGTCCTTTGGCTGGTGCCGTTCCCCTTACGGTAGGATCTACAGCTAATTGCCCAGCAAGCCGTTCCCCTCAGGGCTGGTGACAAGCTGCTGTCTAGGGGGAGAACATGCTCAGATCCTCTCTTGAGCCCGCCGATAGGCGCACGTGATGATGGGGCAGCGTCAACCTGGATAAGGCCAATCCCAGCCGCCGACAAAAAGTCCGCCCCGCCCGCACCGCAAGGCACGCGAAGTTCAAATGCCCCAGCAACATCTGCACCTCTCGCACCATCACCTTTTGCCTGGCCAACATGCCCTTCACCAAGTCCACCATTACCGCCCGCTTTTCCTCCGGTAGGCGTGCTTCCATGGCTGCTGAGTCGAGCTCTATCCCGAGGAATGACAGCACCGTGCTGGGCCCTTGCGTCTTCTCTGGCGCCAAAGGAACCCCCAGGTAACCCATCAGGTCCTTAAAACTATACAGTCGCTGCTGGCAGTCCGTCGAGCTGGGCCGACCCACCAGGAAGAAGTCGTCCAGGTAATGCGTTATCGCCTCAGAGCCTGTGCGCCAGGAAAAAACCCACTGCAAGAAGGAGCTGAATCTCTCAAACAAGGCACAAGACACGGAGCACCCCATAGGAAGCGCTCTATCGACAAAAATGAGCCCGTCAAGCTGAATCCCCAGCAGCTGATGATCCGCCGGATGAACCAGCAGCAACCGAAACGCCGATTTCACATCGCATTTTGCCATGAGCGCCCCCCGACCTGCCGTTGTCACCAACCTCCTCGCGACATCCACAGACGAGTACGACACTGATGCCAATTCCGCTGAGATAAAGTTGTTCACCGCCGCGCCCTCCGGCCATGAGAGATGCTGAATCAGCCGGAATTGACCCCGCTCTTTTTTCGGGACCACTCCAATGGGTGAAATGATCAACTCCTGCAATGGCGCCTCCTCAAAAGGCCCCACCATCCTCCCTTCCTTCACTTCCTTAAAGAGCTTCTCCCGGACGATACCCTTGTGTGCGTTCACGGACTTCAGGTTCTCTGCCCATAAGCATGAGCGAATTTTGCGGATCTCGCGTTCGCGAATTTTGCGGATTTGCGGATTCGCAATCCGCAAAATCCGCGAATTCCCGCGAATTTGCGGATTTTTTTTTTTTTGTGTTCGCCCGTGTTTCTGCCAGTTCGCGAGGGTTTTGTACACTTTCGCAAATTGCGAACTTACCTGTCGGGTCGCAAGTTTCGCGAACTTGTTGTTTCTACGTGTCCAGCCTGTTTGGGACACTCTTCTTCATCACTGCCACTCTCTGTCACCACTGCCACTCTCTGACTACTCATGCCACCCTCTGGCCCACCCATGCCACCCTCTGTTTCATCACCACACCCTCTGGTTGTCCAGTGTACATTATTTTCGGCAAAGCAAAGCACACCTTCCCTGCCTCAAGTGACCTGAATTAATTTGGGGCTGATTAATGTGTCACAGAATATTTTTTTAGCTGGCACCTGCTTCCTTAGTGCGCCCTGATTAGTGATCTTTTGCACTTGCTAAGTGCTTTCATTGTTGCAAAATTAGTTACAACACCTGCCCTACCCCAACTGACAATAATGAATTAGGGGCTGATTAATGGATTTTAACTTCCAGCCTGGCTCCTGCTTGTCTCCCTTAGCTGTAATTCAGGACCTTTGTGGCATATGTGTAACTATTCTGAGGTTCAGAGCAGGGTCACATAATAGTTTCAACTGGCAACTGAACTCTGGAGGGGCCCCTCAGGAAGCACTACAGGAAATGGCTACTAATGATGAGCCTGAACTTTTGAACCTGGTAAGTAGTTACTTTCAGTTTTGCTAAAATCGTATTTCTGCAATTTTGCACTTATTCGCGGGGCGCGAACTCACGCGAACTCACGCGAACAGTGCGAGCAAAATCCGCTGCTCGCGGATTTGCGGATTTTGCGGGAGATTCGCAAATCTCGCGGATTGCGGATTTCCCGAAAATCCGCAAAATCCGCGAGCGGAACGGATTTTCCGCCCATGCCTATCTGCCCATCGAGCGATCCGCGGAGCCTCGTATCCCAACCGGAAACCCTCCCTGAAACCCCGATGCAGCACGGTCGCATCGTCCGCCCGCGGATAAGCCTCCAAAAAAGGTTCCAGTCGGTCCAGCCTAACCGGTGTACGAGCCTTTCCCCAGGGTACTCCCCCCCTGCCTCCTCCCCTCCCCCTGCTGGGCATGGGAGCCGGGTACTGGCCCTGTGCGGGGCCTCCCCCAAGTCCCCAGCAGCGCGCCTCCGGGTGGCGCCTCCCGCACGCGGAACACTCGTGCCAAAAACGGCACAACTGCCGGAGACAGGAACCACTGTTGAAGTCCCAGCAGGCCCCGACGCTGTGACTGCTCCCGGCTCCCCCCGCCCCCACCCCCCCACGGGTGGGGCGGGCCGAAAAGGGGGGCGGCGCCAGTGGCAACCCACTGGCCGTGTAGATGGTGCGGCCAAATTTTGCCCCACTCATCGTCTGTTGGTACAGGTCCGCATCCAACTCCCCCCACTTTGCCTCCGGATCCGACGCCATGCGCGCCCGAAACTCTTCATCGTAATGCGACCAAGCATTACCCCCGTAGGTCACTTGCGCCCACCGCACCACGTCCGTGTATTTGAACAGCGCGACCGCCCTGTCGGGGTACTTCTCACAGTACACACTGGCATATATCAGGAAAGCCGTCGACCAATTCTCAATGGTAACCGGCACCTTAGGATGCCTAGCTAATTCCTGCTGCTCCTCCTTCGACCCCTCTTTGGCCATCAATTCCCTGTGGAGCAACTTCAAAATCTCCACATACTCCCCCTTCCATATCTTCTCCCTAGTTGCCAGTGACAAATGCGCCCCCAGTGGCTTTGCCACCCCCATGTACGGCAGCTTCTTGACCGGCACCTCACAGCTCTCCTTCGCCCCGGCGCTGGACGCCGCCGACCTGCCAGATTTCGCCGCCTCACCCGTCCCCGCACTCACCGACGCGGCGCCACACGCCGCCTCCGTACACACCCCGGCATCCACCACGTATCTGCCCTTCACCAATCGCACTTCGTCCCCACCCCCCGCATCCGTCCCCACCGACACCTGGCATCCGCCATCCACACCCCCTCATGCCTGGCCTCCATGAGGCCCGCCCAAGCCACTACCCGACCCTGCACTGGTCTTACCTGGCGTCAAGGCTGGCGTCCTCACCGGATCCCGCCGCCTAACCAGTTCCGCTGGGTGTGCCATCACTCGCGGCACCGTTTGCCGGGGGCATACCTGTAAAACACTGCCAACAACATTACTGGCCTCCCCCCGTCCTCCCGAAGCTCCCACTCCTCTTCCGACTCCATCTCTCCACCTCCATCTCCGTCCGCCAATACCCTTCCTGCGGACATCCTGCTCAACCCTGCCTTGTCCCTGCACGCTGTCATCAGTGTCCCTAGATCCACACTCTCCCTCCTCCTACCCTCTGTTTGGTAATCAGAATAGCCTGCCAGATTGCTGCTCCATCCCCGTCCCCCGGCGGCCGGATCGACCCATCGGGAGGGGGCGTTGGAGACCTATGACCCTGCCATCCGCTGCCAGCACGCACATGGTCCCTCGTTGGAGCGCGACCGCCCGTACTAGGCAGAGCCGGCCCATCCTCTCGGCGGGTTGGAGCCGCATGCTGCTCACCCGAGCCCGTTACCAACTGTTCCTGCCAAGAAAAAAGCGGAGAAGTCCTGCATGCCGGGGCAAAACCATCCCCGTCGCCTCCCCACCCTCCCGGCGCACCTCTCCCCCCTACCGCCGAATGCCCTCCTCGCCGCGCTGGTCCCTTCCTGTCCCCGTCAAAATCCTTCCCCCCACCCTTCCTCCCGGGGCCCCAAACTCCCCGGGGGGGCGAGCCTCCCTCCGGTCGGCCACCCCTGCAAAGCCCCATTGTCATTAACCACAAGGGGAACGGCTTGCTGGACAATTAGCTGTAGATCCTGCCGGAATGGCACCAGGCAAAGGACCACAACTACCGGTGGGGACTGCCAGACGCCCGTTGAGGAGGTCATTGCGGCACCAGGAGGCGCGATAACTGGCGAGCAGCCCTCCCGCAGCATGTGATGCGCACAGGCGGGCCAAGGGCAGGCCCGTCCATGCCCATCGGAGCCCGGAGGAGGCTGGACTGGGACCCCCTTCTAGCAACTGGCCTCCCATAATCCTTCATCGATCTCCAGGTACTGTCTTCTGATTACAGTTTCTGCCTTCTCGCTCTGTGTGCAGTGTGACTGGTGCTTATTGTTGTGGCGGAGCGATTTACATCGACTTTTAAAAAATGAGCAATCCCGCAGCGATTCAGAGCAAGGGGGCCAAGGGGACTTTGGACACCTTTATAATGAGGGCAGAATCACTGCTTTGCCACGAAATAGAACTAACAAAGAGGCAGCTGTCTCTAGACCCTTCATTTCTTCCGAGGCGATCCTCATAAGGAACACATAACCTGGCTGGTACTTCTCAAAACACCAAAAGAAGCCTCAGAGTAATACTCAGTCTAAATCTGTTGTGAGGGCCTGCTCAATAGGCACACAGACCACGGATGCTTCATCGTAATGCAACCCTGCCCCTTGGAGGATAACATTGCCACCACTGCTGCTGGTGTGACAGCCCTGGACACCCCCCTTGAACCGATTAAGGAATCTATAGATAGAAACTTTGCCCTATTGGATGGTTGTCTAGAGCATCAGGATGGCATATTGACTAACCTGTCTGGGAGCTTGGAGTTGTGCTCCACCCGGTGAACCCCCAGTCGTCTAGGGAGAGTCAGGGTTCTGGCAATGCTTTTGACCATCAAAACTCAGCCTTGGTTTCACTAGAGAAATTGTTCGCTATGACATCGGTCATCGAGGACCTGCTGAGTAAAGTACAGGGTGTAGGCTTAAATAAGACACTGCACACCGCCTAGTGAGTACACTAAATGACGGTAGGGCAGCCAACCCCCCTTCGGCAGATATCTTACAATCAGCCCGAGGGGGAAGTGTTGGCTCTAAGAGTCCTCCTAATGTAAATCATAACAAAGTGCCACCTCAAATAGCACCCAGTGACTCTCAAAGGATGCCTAATTTGTATGCTGTTCTTAGGGAAAGGGACAGGGCAAACGGAGAGGGGGCAACTTTAAATTTACCACCAGAAGCCACACCTTACACAATAATATTGGCAAATGTACCACAACCCACCTCTAAAACAACTGAATCTTGGGAGTCCTTACGTAATAAAACCCTTTGCTGGCTCAGATCCAAAACCGGCCTAACTGATGTCCTATTTAGGGAATTTAAAATGGCAAGGACAGTAGGATGGGTGTAGAAAACCGATAAGAGGATCCCTGGCGACTTCATTGTCCTCATATTTAAAACACCAAACCTAACACAAGAAATCTTGCGCCGACAGATTTCCATTCATGTGACCAATCATGGTATAAATGTACTGCCCCTGGGCTACTTCTATCCTCCTACTAACTATCCTCCTTATGTAAGACAGCAGATGCAGACCCCGGCTTATCCCATGAATTATTCCTAACCCAGCATATCCCTGTTTAACAGATTTGAGGTCCTTTCTTACTTGGAAGACATTGATTGACTCAGCAACAGTAGCAGTAACACGGCCCAACGTTAAACCACTGGAATACCCTTGCCATGCACAGTTCCCACAGTCAATGTCGAGCAAGTCGACACCAAGGCAAGAGATATTGCTAATAATTGTAACACTTAGAATGGAATAACTCAATCCACCATAAGCATCATTCACAGTGAAATACCAAATAGCCTTGATGGCCTCTATGCCTCCCCTTCCCCCACTAATTGCGCACCTTAGCCTGGGCCTTGAACTAAAGAAATGGAAATCCTGTTTTGGAATGTGGCAGGTCTTAAAGCCAAATTGACCAATCCTGCCTGGCTGGAATTTATTCATAAATTCGACATCATATGCACTCAATAATCCTGGACTAATACTATATTACATATTAATGGTTACAAAACATTCTTCAGCCCAGCGGTTTTATCGAGTCAGGAGAGGAACATGGGTGGCCTTTGTACTTATGTGTCTTATAGGTTAAATATACGCAAGATAGACTTGGTGGAGTCCAAGATCCATTATCAGGTGCTTAAAATTAACATAGACAACATAGATAGAGGACTGGTTCATGGTCCTCTATCTATGCCTAAATGGAAAGAGGTGGGTTGGGTACAATTGAATGCGGAAATGCGGGAGCATTACCGGCGGCGTCCTTGCACACACCGAGGCTTGGCTGTATATACGGGCTGTAAAATCGTCAAGAAGCTACCTGATTTACGAGTAGGAGCCCAATTAAATCAAGGCCTTTTATCTATATGCATCGGAATCACCTTAAGAAGCTACCTGATATTATCAACAGGAGCCCCTCAAACAAGAATTTGATTTAAAGACAATTACACTAAGGTACTAATTCGCCATGATGCATATATGAAGTATTGTGCCCTCCCAACATGAGTGAGAAGAGAATGTTATATTAAGGAGACTTGATGGGAAGTTGTAACTATGGACCACCTCCTATTGCTCTCTCATTTTTGAAGGGGTTATTATTATCCCTTGGTTGACCCCGTCTGTTTGTTCAAATAAGTGGTGCCTCTGGGTTGTAGCAATCGCATGCAAACCCTAGTTAACCCCTTCCATGCTCATGACGAACCCCAGCCGTCATGCACTACGGTGCTCGTGTACTGATGACGGCTGGAGTTCGTCACGGCCCGCCCCTGTTGGTGCTGTTTACAGCACACCAGGGGAATCGCGGCCGCATCAAAGGGGTTAAGAAAGTGAAAGAGGCATGTCCATGAAAGTTAATTAAATAATTAACACTGCACGATCTTACAATAACAGGTCCCATTAGCATGTTGTTGTTACAGCAGGACATAAAATAAATTGAAGTTTACCAGATTCATCCTGGTTAAAAATGTAATATTTAAAATGTATAACCCTCGGTGTAGCATACATTTGAAGAATCTATGTCTAGGGGCTATCCTGACGAAGGTAGATCCAGGAGGCCTGTATACCGATTGCAGCGTCTCCACCGCACGACATTCTGTGAACCTGGGCAAGTCAATGTATTAAAGACTCTCGGTGTTCTGGTCTGCCAAACAGAAATCGATGTGGAACGACCAAACCAATCGCATGAAACAATACAAAATCACCCGTACGCAGACAAATTAAAGGACTGCTAAATGCAGACATAGTCAAGAAACTGACGAGGGTCATTCTGGTAAAGTTTTTAGAAAGACATATATATTTAATGGATTGCCCGAAAAAGTACCTATTAACAGACTGAAATCAACTTGTAGTAGGTGAAAAGCAAAATACGTTCCTATTGTTTGACAGGATATAGTTTAGCAAAGCATTACAACTTGCAGAAATGTTTAACTAAAACCAAGAAATATAATGTCTTATAACGTTGTAATGTATATTTCAGTATTGAAAACATCTACAGGGATGCAAGGTTCTGGGTAATATAATGTAGCCCCCATGAACGGCAAAGTAAAACAGGCTTTGACGGACAGCGCTAGAATTTGAAACGACATATGGCCGCAGTGATGTTTTCCCAACATTGCCGTGGCAGGACAATACGATACTTCTAGAGGAAATCCTGGCTAAACTAATTCAGATGCTGGTAATATATTTTAGAAGTTGGAAATGCTTTGATCTGAACAGGGATACTTAGAAAATGCCATTCTTTCCACATCAATTGACAAGACACATTTATAGCAATGCACATTACCAAGGAAAGACAACTCGCACGTAATTACTAAGAATCTATGGCCACGTAACGAACATAAGTCTCGTTCAGGTGAAACAACAATTTCACACAAAAGTGAAGAAAATACACACACAAAATGGGTATCATGCGTGTTTACACCCTCTCGGCACCATTGTGAACTCGTCCATGTTATGGAACCTTTTACTCCCGCCTTTCATACATCAAACAAGGTGAACGTATTCGCGGAAAGTGTTACATAGTAGAAACAAGAGGTAAAGCTGTGTATCTGCATTTACTGGAACAAAACCACAAGAGACGTGGTGTGAAATAATCTCTCAATAATATTGGAATCCCCGAGGCCGCGCAATCACTGCAGATGCGCATGTTACTGTTCCTCAACGCAGCAATCAGTTATATTTAATGTACAGTATCGTATGTTATGTTGAACGTGGGGGTAAGACAACAAAGCAGTTGCGACTCGAGCAATACAAAATGTTCCATGTGCAACATGTAATTAGCTTTCTAATTATGTATTGTGACTCACTTTTTCGACGGCTTTTCTCCAAAATGTAACTTGGAGTGACCTCTAATGAATTGACACCGCATGGCTCACAATTTGATAAGTTTCCATTCTCCAGGTTAACGAAGCGTGGCAGAGACGTAAGCAGTGAGCCGCGCAACCAAAGCATCTCATAACATGCACGTCAAACGAGTAACACAGGACTAAGATTTGAGGACACAAACCTCCCATTAAAAAGTAGTGGTGCCTCGAAGCATTTCCTGTAACCAATCTGTAAAGACAACCAAACTATCATGGAATGACACTTCAAACAAGATGTGCGCGCACACTCATGAAAACGAAACTTAGCGTGGGGCGGGACTTCCGTCTTGTGCGCGAATCAGCGCCCACGGAGTTCCTGGCCCGAGTAGCAGTGGTGACGCGGGGCTCCCATGCCCGAGGGAGAGCCCCGCGGAGGCTACAGAACACCGGATTGGCGGTAAGTGGGACTGTATTCGGGAGCGGGGGAGTGGGGGGGGCGCGTGTGTGTATGTGTGTGCGCGTGTGTGTGTGTGTGTGCGACGGCGGGGGTGTCTCTGTATGCGTGTATGTGCGCTCATGTGTGTGTCTCTGGTGAGGTAAGGGGGGAGCGGGTGTGTATGCAGTGTGTGTGTATGCGACGGCAGGGGTGGGTTCTCTGTATGTATGGGTGGGTGCATGGGTGCTCGTGTGTGTGTGTGTCTCTGGGTATGCGCATGCGTGTTGGAGCTTCCGAGGCAGGAGAGGGGCATGGCGTCGTGCGCGCCCACGAGGTGCAATCTGCGCTCGTGCACCTCTCGTGTCCGCATTCCCAAATACGGGTAACAATAGTTGTCTTGCTGACAGCAATCCTTGCTTTCGCATTGAATGCAGGTCAGCTCGACCTAAAAACGGTGGGGGCAAATGTTTGTATACTGGATACAGGACATGCCCCAGCCTCGAGTGCTATCAGAATGAAGACCCCCAACCAACCTCTATTTGCAGCAGTGTAGTTCAAGCGCAGCTGTCCTGTGGTACAGCCTCCACTCATCCATTTGCTACGTCGCACTTCTACATTAGTGAGGAATGAGCCCAAAGACCGCTACTTGAACTATCTCCAAACTGCTCATCTCCATTTTGTTCCCCATAAGCCTCCCAATCCATTGTAGAAGTATGCAGGCACTATGAAATTATTGAAGATGCATGCAAAAGGGTGTCACCTACCTTCAAAAGATCAAACAAATGGCCATGATTGACGAATTACACCGATATTTTTTACAAAAGGGAGATGTGGGTTAGAAAATGATATGAACAGTGACAACGCAGTTGGCAGCTCTCTCAGTTCCTTTTTAGTGGAGTCTTACAGTGTAGTCATGGCCTATTTATTCTTTCTGGCAACCTTTCTCACTCCTCTTGTCCTGTGCAGAGGTGACAATGAAGTAGCAATCCCTCAATACCAGTTCACACACTCAATTGCAATGGTGCACCGGCAGTCAATATTGTTGTGTAATTTTTCTGTCTATGTTAATTGAAAGGTGACAGGAGCTCTCCGTCAATTACTAATGGTTTTGTCTTTTCTGCCTACAAATTAGGCGTAATTGCTGTACAGTTCAGTTTTTGAAATATTTCCGGTTCCTTGCCTGGAAGTCAAGTACTATGATGAGTTATGTCATTTTTATTGTTCTACTGAGATTTGTGTAGGGTGACATTGACAGTGTTTTAATAGTCATAGGAGACACAGGGAAAACCCTTGGTTAACTGCTGGTGCTGGGGAATTGATTTCAATGTTATATAAGCTGGTGGATCTGAAGCCCAACAAGTTAAAGCAGCTCTGAGACAACGTCATTCAATTATCTTACAGCCACATTTGTGATTTTGGTGCTGCAGAGAAATTACTGCCCTGGTACTGTGACCAATTCCAAAGAACTGAAATATTTCATGAGTTTCTCTTCAAAACGGTCATTAAAACCTACGACTTTTTCTCAAGTATAAAAGGACAATTGTATTGGAAAATGAATTATTTTACCTTGTTTTTTAAAAGAATTTAATGATAGCTATCCACAAAATCACCCTTGAGAAGATAGGCTCACTCCCTGGCCTTCCTGGGACCGTTACTAAAGCATTTTCCAGGGCTGAATTTATCTCACAACTTAACCGTTCCTGTGAAGGAGAACGAGGTAAGTGCTGGCTGGTAAGAACAGCCTGCATATTTTCTTGGAAAATGTATGCGTAAGTGATCAAGTAAGTGATCAAATAAAATCCTTCAGTGTAAGTTTCTAAATCCCATCATTGCAAGCTGTGATCGTGCCCATGTTATAACTGCTCGAGTACATTTCTGCTTGAATGCCAAAATTGTCTCTAGTTGGCAATCCAATTAGGGATCGTCTCTTCTTGTTAGGATAAGGGCGTTATACACCTAAAATAACCCCTGTTCACCCTCTTGGTACCTTGACACGAACAGTCCGATCTCAGAGGCAATGTGTAAAGCGTTTGCGCATAAAGCACAGTCATAAAGTGAAAACACTTCAAAATGACACCACACAAATTTTAGAAATTTAGCCAATATTTATCGCTGTAGAACAAGACCAAAATGATAAAGTCCAACATACATAACTCAAGATACGAATTTGGTAAGAATCAGCATAAAATATAGTTCCTTGAAGTCAATAGCTCTGTCCCTGGCTATTGTGACATCGTTGACAACAAATACAAAACTTCTGGATGATGCAAGGTAGTAGGCCATCTACGGTGTCGGGAAGAGCCGCAAGCAGTACCTGGAAGTACGGGTGTTGTGGACCTTGCAATGGGATCCAAAGATATGGTGGCGCTGGCAGGCATCAATTCCTACTGCCAATTCCTATTCCCACTTCCAATGTGCGGTAGGAGGGCTACCGCACGTTGTGCACCAACGCAAGTGTGTTGAACTATGATACATCGAGGGCCTGCACTGCTAACGCTTGATTTCTTCCTAGTATCTTAACGCCAGGCTACAATCGCACTCTTTTTGGTGGAAATAGTGTCCACTTAATGATGGTCTATCTTTAAAGGACTTATTTACAAAACGGTGGATGCTGGACTTTTTTGCTGCTACCTCTTCCCATGCTTGGGATCCTGATGGTGGTGACACCAATTGCGAGGTCACTGCAAATAGTAATAGCTCTAACCCACATCTACAGCACTTTATCTCTGTTTGCAGCTGATGCTTTCAGCACCTTTCATCATTGTCCTCAATGTTACTTGGCTGTTCTGGTTGCACACCGGCATTTCCATTGCAATCTGCTAAATATATGATATTATTGCATTTTGCCCCTACAGTGTAAAGCGCACCTTTGGACACTCAAGGATTTACAAAATGGCAGACAGAGAATCTAAGGTCCACCTCTTGTGCTGGGGGATACCCACTGCGGTGACTAGCAGCAGGACGAGCTGGACACCTAGAGTGAACATCGGGACCGACTGAGGTGAGAACTCCATCGGTGCCGGTGAGAAGGGGCGTGCTACCATGTCATTCGCCATGTTTCATGAGAATTACGGAGAACAGCTTACCGTCTCCTGTGGTGCTGAACATTGAAGTCTGGGCGGTCTTGTCAACTGTGCTGATGCTGCCAGTTAATTATTGAGGAGCGCTTCATTGCGAGGCCGTTTTTAGCTTCCATGGCGATCTCCTCGTTATTAGTGCATGACCCTAAAATGGGAGTAAAGTAAGGACTATTGATGAGCTTCCTATTCTCTCCTAGGGGTGCTGCACAATGAGACAATTGTTTTGGACGATTGTTGCTGAACCAGTGCCCGCAGATTAAGAGGAACGTGTCATTGAGGGGCGACAGACGACAGACGACATCCGAACACTACTTGACAACGGAGAAACAGTGGCCCTCATTCTACTCGACCTTTCCGCCGCTTTCGACACTGTCTGCCCCTTATACAACGCCTCAACAACATCGGCGTACAAGGAAAAGCCTTGGACTGGATCATCTCATTCCTCGCCGGGAGAACTCAAAGAGTCCGACTTCCCCCATTCTACTCAGAGGCCACCGAAGTCATCTGCGGCGTACCTCAAGGATCCTCACTCAGTCCCACCCTCTTCAACGTCTACATGAGTCCTCTCGCCTCCATCGCGCGTCAACACAACCGCAACATCATCTCTTATGCCGACGACACACAGCTGATCCTCTCCCTCACCAAAGACCCCAACACCGCCAAAACCAACCTTCACGAAGGCATGAAAGAAGTTGCCGAATGGATGAAACTAAGCCGTCTCAAACTCAACTCAGACAAAACGGAGGTGCTCATCCTAGGATCTTCCCCCTCAGCCTGGGACGACTCTTGGTGGCCTTCCGCTCTGGGCACAGCACCCACACCCACAGACCATGCTCGTAACCTCGGCTTCATCCTAGACTCCTCTCTCTCGATGTCCAGACAAGTTAACGCCGTCTCATCCTCCTGCTTCAACGTACTTCGCATTCTCAAAAAGATCTTCCGCTGGATCCCCCTCGAGACAAGAAAAACTGTTACCCACGAAATGGTCACGAGTCGTCTGGACTATGGTAACACACTTTACGCCGGAATCAAAACAAAACTACAGAAAAAACTCCAGCGCATCCAAAACGCATCAGCGAGACTCATATTAGACATCCCGCGCCAAGACCACATCACCGGACATTTAAAAGACCTCCACTGGCTTCCCGTCAACAAAAGAATTACTTTCCGCCTTCTCACCCACGCCCACAAGGCCCTCTACAATCTAGGACCCGAATGCCTCAACACTCGACTGCCCTTCTACAAACCCACCCGCCAATTAAGATCGTCCAATCAAGCCCTCGCCGCAGTCCCGCGCATCCGGAAATCCACCATGGGTGGCAGATCCTTCTCCTTCTTGGCTGCCAAGACCTGGAACTCACTCCCCACCCACCTCCGCCTTACTCAGAACCATATCTCCTTCAGAAAAGAACTGAAAACTTGGCTATTCGATAAATAATACACCCCTTCCCCTAGCGCCTTGAGACCCTCTGGGTGAGCAGTGCGCTATACAAATGCCCGAACTTGAACTTGAACTTGAACTCCACGACGATTTTTATACTAACAAACTACCGTCCCATCAGTTTGATCGACGTACTTCAGAAGCTCTTCGCTCGAGTCCTACTGTCCAGGTTGCAGAACTGGATGGATGACCACCACATCCTAACCTCCCTGCAGGCAGGATTTCGGGCGGGGGTTTCCACGATCGATCAACTGTTCACACTCCAGCTTGTATACTGGAGGACTGTTACTCTAGGGGCGGGTAGTCTGTACTTGATCTTTGTGGACCTTAAGTCCGCATTTGATATAGTCAACAGGGAAAAGCTTTGGACTTTGCTCTTGGAGTTGGGCGCCCGCCTTATCTGTGCGATCTGCTAAGGCGCATGCAGGAGGGCAACTATGCCAAGGTCAGGTTTGTAAAAGGTGGGGAATTGTATGCCCCGTTTCCTGTCGATAAGGGCGTGAGACAGGGGTGTGTCCTAGCCCATATGCTCTTCTCTCTATACCTGAACGGGTTGATAGAACATCTAGCGAGGGCTAGGAACTTGGATTCCCCTCGCCTAGCAGGGCGAAGGATACCGGCCCTAATGTTCGCTGATGACACCCTCTCATTGTCTAAATCATTCGGGGGTGTCCAACGAACTTTGGAGGCCCTCTGTGGCTTCTGGAAGAAGAGGAACCTGGAGATTATTATCTCCAAAACCAAATACATGGTGTATAATCCAAAGAAAACAAATTGTCCCCACCCCCAAATGGATGGATTGCCTTTGGACCGAGTGTCCACATTTCACTATCTGGGGGTTACCCTTAACGATAAAATGGATTGGACTTCCCACGTAGCTAGGGCTAATCTGAAACTGTCTCAATCCTCGGGTGGCATTTTAAAAGTTTTTATTGAAACGTCCCAGAAACTGACGGGTCCGCCGGTTGAAATATACAAGGTGCAGGCGCGAGGGGGTGCGATCTATGGAGCTGATCTCTGGGGGCATGTTAATACTCCTTCGCTTTCCCTCACGGCGAACAGCTTCATTAGATGCATTTTGCGACTCCCTAGGAGCACCCCCCTAACCCCTTTAAGGTTTGACCTTGGCTTAGTTCCCATACAGGAAATTGTTTCAAATCGCCCGCTCCTATATTGGAGACGACTCTGGTCCACTCCAGAATTAGAGAGTTACAGAGAGGACCTGCGTGATCTCCTGTCTAGAAGTGGTGTGGGAAAGATATCATGACTGAACCACATTAAACACCTCATTCTAGCACTAGGAATGGGGGATTTGTGGTCATCCCCGGAGGTGGCCTGCCCTCAGATCTCCAAAAAATCTTTGAGTCTAGCTTTAAATCAACATCGTCTTGCTAGTGTTGTTACAAATCCTTCCATGGGTAGGTTGACTGAGCTCTTCCTTTATTATAAGGCACTCCCCAGATTTGAGCAATTCCTGGATGACATCCAGCTGCCCCTGGCCAAAAAACTGTACATCCAGTTCAGGCACGGCGCACTGCCCCTTAGGGGCCTCACACACAGGGGGTCTGGTCTAGGACCTCACATCTCGTGAGCTCGTGCCCCGGGTGCGGGGAGACAGAGGAGACAGATCAGCACATTCTGCTCTTCTGTCCCTCATACCAGGGGGCGAGGGCCAAGTGGATAGTACAGTACTGCAGGTCCAGGGGTCTCAGAGATTTTAGGGAAGTGCTGAGAATTCTAAGAACGGACGCCTCGGCCCTGGCGGTGTTCGCAACATCAAGGTTCCTTTTATCCATGTGGTATATTAGGTGTGCAACCTTAAAAGGAAGTTCAAGAACACGCCCCATTAGTCAAGGGTGCTCCTCTCGATTATGGTGAGGGCATTCTCCTTATGGGAAACCTGTGTGGTGCCCTATCCACACTTTCCATGCTCGACATTACGATACGGGTGTGTGTTTCCATATTGTCCCCACTCGTCTTGTTGTATATTCTGTGATATAGCTTTTACTTTGAAGTCTTTTTAAATGGTTTTAACTTGTACTTTTTATATCAACTTATGAATTTGTAATATGTCTTTTTATGGTTTTTAACCGAAATAAAAGCTTTGACTGACTGACTGACTGACTAACAAGAGCCTGACCCCAAGATGGCGCTGATGTCCCAGTTATTGTCACTTTAGATCTATGTTATAGCTATGTTATCTATGTTAATGCTCGTTAGATTTTCCTATCATGGCTGTCCTTCGATATCAACGACACGGCGCCACCATTTTGTTGTTTCCTGTCTTCTCCCTCAGTCCGTTGGACTTCATCTTGCCTACCCTCAGACATTGCTCCTCGGCTGGACTGCCTTATATCTGACTCCCCGCCCCCCAGGCCCCCGTCTTTCCTATCACCTATCTCATCTCCCCCCTCCCTCTCCCTACCCCCTTGGATGACTTATTTCCCCATTCACTCTGTAGATAAGTAATATACTAGCGTTTTTAGCCTAATCATTGTGAAAGTGGGATCCTGAGTGAATTTACTAATTGCATAGTTTCAAATCTAACCACTAGTATATGTAGTAGTTCCTTGTACTCAATATCCACTATTCAGTGATTCTGAGCTTTCCCATTTGCATCTCTCCCCTGAGTGAATCTACAACATATACATTTCCTTTCCTGCTATCTGTATCTCTTCCTTGGGGGACTCTTTAACTCGCTGACTCCCTCCCTTTGTTCTCCCTGACCCCTGCCATTTGTGGATCCTATCTTTTTCTTGATCGCTAATTTACCCTGGTATTAAATGTGTTATCCTTTTGTAATTATTGTAGTTTCTTCTTTTGCCATTTTGCTCCCCCTCTGTTGACCTACCAGTCTCGACCCGCCTCCTAGCCCCATGTTTCTTGCTGCCCTTTGACTAGTACTCCTTCTTCCCTTGTTAGGGAAAGATCCAACATTCATACCCTGGAGTCTCAGTGACCCTCTGAGAGAGTCCACAGCGTCTAGGGAGCTATGCACAGTTGAGGCATGGTATGGCGCCCCTTACCAAAGCATTCCCTCTACCCTTGTAGGGGAAGGATCCAGTAGATATGCCTTGGAGTCTCAGAGACCCCTCTGAGAGAGTCAACTGTGTAAAGGGAGCCTCATGCAGGAGAGATGTGGGAATGTTACCACTTCCCTGGGGATCACAGCTTACCGGACTTTGGATGCGGCTCTTACTCGCCTACCGGTTTGTGCCCCCTTCCCCTCCTCTCTCATACTCTGCCTCTCACCTTCCCCCACTGCCTTCCCTCCTTAATTCTTTGTCTACTTCCTCTGCTCCTATCCTTACTCCCCTGAGTCTCTTCGTTACCTGCTTTGCCGCCTAGCCCCCTTTCCCTTGTGCCCTTTGATTAAGCACTCATTCTCCCCTTGTTGGGGAAAGAGGCAATATTTCTACTCTGGAGACTCAGTGATCCCTCTGAGAGTGTCCACTGCGCCTAGGGAGCTATGGTATGGCATCCCTTGCCAAAGCACTCTCTCTCCCCTTTTTGGGTAAGGAATCAGTAGGTAGGCCTTGGAGTCTCAGAGACCCCTCTGAGAGAGTCCACTGTGTAAAGGGTGCCTCTTGCAACGGAGATGGGGAATGATACCACTTCCCCTGAGATCACAGCTTACTGGACTTTGGATGCAGCTATTACTCTTCTACCGGCTTGTGCCTCGTCACCCTCCCCCTTCTCCGTCATGCTGTGTCTCGCTCCCTCCCCCTCCTCTTTCCCCTCCTTCATTCTCTGTCTACTTCCCCTGCTCCTAACCCCTCTCCCCTAAATCTTTCCCCTTACATGATTTTCCCTCACATGTATGTCCTTATTGTTTGTCTCGACCTAATATGTAACTATGTACCTATGCTCTAAAACTGTGTAACCTTTGTTACAATGTAACCTGCAACTATGGTCTGATACCTATGTAAAGCGCTCTGATATCTCTGGTTCTTGCCAGCGCTACATAAAACCTTTTAAATAAATACATAAATTATGGAGGTTGGTGCAGAAGTCGTCAGGCCCTTGAAGTCACACGCATTGCAGAAGGAACTCCGTGAGGTTGAAGTCAGGAGCGCTGGTGTCAGGTGGGGCTGTGATGCAAAGTGGGTGTGATTGGGCGTGAGGTGCCCACAGGTCACGATGCAGGCAGCGGTTTGGTGACGGCATCTGGTGTCCTTGGTGACACCAGGGCTGTGATGTGAAGCGGGCGATGTGAAATGCGGCGTCCACAGGTCGAGGTGCAAGCAGTTGCATTGATTGACAAGCTTGGAGTCAGTGGCACTGACGTCGGTAGACCAGGGATGTGGTCTGAGATGGGGTGATGTTTTGTATAACTCACAAGTGGTGTCCACAGGCCACGGTTCAGGCAGCAGCGTCGAAATCAGCATGGAGGGTCGTCGTCCGTGAAACCAGTTATGCGTTCTTAAGTAGGTTGATGAGACGTGCATTGCCCACAGGTCACGGTGCTAGTAGCGTCTTGATGACGGTGTCAATGTTACTTTTTTATTCTGTTGCAGCACGAACTTGCAGTTCCCAGCGCTATTAAAGAGAAGAAGCTGAAGTCTTTGATGTGCCTGAGACTTTAAACAGGAGGCAAGCTCTAACTTAAACCTTTGGAGAACTTAAACAGCAGGATCAAGAAAGTTCTGTCCAGTCCTTTCACTGCCCAAGATAGAAGCATTACACATCAGGCCAACACAGCAAAACACGCAGCTATGTGGTGGTCTCTCATGTCAGCATTTCCGGCCCTTCTTCATGGCAGTTTCCATAGTCTAGAGTATTCTAAAATTGTGTGGTCCGAGCCCCAATACTTATAGCAGTTTGGTCTTTAAAGTTGGCAAACTTCAAAGAAAAGTCTTTGTTGTGCACAAAACCTTGCCCTTCCCAGCTCTGCCCTGACACACTACAGGAGGTACAGATAGCATTTTGTGAGGACAAGCAGAGCCCTATTCAGGTGGTAGTGACAACTCCTCCCACCAGTCTAACTCATGAAGGTATATCAACCGGGTGGTGAGCCATCAGGAGATGAGCCACCAACATATGCAGGGCACACCTCGGCTCCCTTTGTGTGACTGTCTTGAGTGTATGCTGGAATGCCCGACTGTCAGGCACCACAGACGTGGATTCAACAGGCAGGCACATAATGGTTAAGCAAGAAAAAGCCTACTTTCTAAAAGCGACATTTATAAACGAGAAATTTAAAAGCCATCTTCAGTAAAAAAGGTATTTTAAAATGGTGAGTTCACACATTCCAAACTCCAACTTCCTATCATCTTCCAATGGGAATCTGAACTGGAAAGGTGTTTGCTGGCTGACCCCATATTAACCTATGGAAGAGAAAGCCTTGCAATAGTGAAAAACAAATGCTCAGTATTTCACTGTCAGGACTTGTAAAAACACACCACTACATGTCCTACACTGCACCCTGCCCATGGGGCTGCCTTGGGCCTACTTTAGGGGTGACATATGTGTAATAAAAGGGAAGGGATAGGCCTGGTAAGTGGGTGCACTGGAAGGTTGACATGGCAGTTTAAAGCCGCATTCACAGACACTGAAGTGAGGGGTCTAAGACGAATATGAAAAGCTACTTGTGTGGGTGGCATAATCAGTGCTGCAGGCCCACTAGTAGCATTTGATTTGCAGGCCCTGGGCACACACAGTGCACTTTATTAGGGAATTATTAGTAAATCAAATATGCCAATCATGCATAAAATCAATCACCAATACAATTTACACAAAGAGCATATGCACTTTAGCACAGAATAGCAGTGGTAAAGTGCTAAGACCCCTAAAATGTACAAAAACAGGTACAAAATGGGAGGAAGGAAGCAAAGAGTTGGGAATAACCCTGAAAAAATGCCAGGACCAACACAACCCCCTTCCAGCCTAAAACTATCGGAGACTAATCAATACATTGAAGGAATTCCCCGATTGGGGAGATAGAACATGGACCCTGGCCCACAACAGCAGGGGTATGTTCTAGTTCTGCATGTCTCTGAATCCAGTTGGGTCCTTCTGTCCATACACTCAGGGCACACTAAGCTAACCCATGGGGAATCCTTCTCCTCACCTGTGGATTCCATCTGTGCAGCATCTAACCATGCATTGCTCACAGATAGTACCATCATGGCTGACACAGTGGTGTGGCCCATCCCACCCCTTGGAGGTTACTCCTGTCCCCCCATACCCCCAGGGGAAACAGTGTCCATCCAGACAGCAAACCACAGGCCACAGATAGCTGTCAGCAATGAGAGCCAAGCCTCATGCCTTTGAGGGCTCTATAAGCTCTGGGGATTCTCAGAGTGGGGGCCGTAGCCTCAGGTTCCTTGCACCCTTTTTCCACTCTCCTTCCCTCCAGTTCAGAAGTGGTCTCCTGAGACTGGCCCTCCAGTCCATGGCCAGTACCCTTAGGCTGGACAGAAGTCATGGGCAAGTCCTTACTACCCCTGCCCACCATCCAGGGGCTATGTACCCTCCGTTTGGTAGAGTTACCTCCAGAATCCAGAATTGCCAGGGTGTCTGTGAGTGCTTCCTGACCAATTCTCCAACTAGTTCAAGGGTGCTATCCTGCAACTAGTCTCCCAGCCTAGAGTCCGTACCCTTACGCTGGACAGGAGTTAGGGCCAATGCTTCCAAGTAAGGACTTACAGTGGAATAACCCCCCTGCCAAGAGAAACACCCTCTTCAGGTGTTTTGTGAGTCTGCCTTGTGCAGGCCCCCGCTTCCTGACCATCTGACAGTGCATGAAGACCCTCCAGGCCAGAAGTGGCCTCACCAGGGTCAGTACTGGGGTGCTCTGACCTCAGAGCTGGCAACCCCTGACCCACTGGTCCTCCCACTGGGGACTGCCTCCACTCACCCCTTTCTCTGGACTTCTGTACCCTCCCACCTAGAGTGGTACTGCCAGACCCCAGAGCTGGTGGGACACTGCTGGCAACTGCCCCCCCCAGGTCTCCTGACACTATGGGATCCCTCTCAGAAGATGACCTCCCAGTACAGACTTGGCCCTCTCCTGGACCTGAGACTGGGTTCCGCCCACCCCCACCCCCACCTCTCCTCCCACCCTGAGAAGGGACGAGGAAACCTCTACCCATCCTGCTCCACTGGGGCCTATCTGGGCAACTGTGAACCTCCCCCACCTCACTGGGTTGGGAAAAACGTGAGCCACTTCTTTTAGGATCACCCCCAAATTCCCTCAGACTCTCTTGTACCTGCCAGTAGGTCTGCCTCCAGTGCAAGTTCCCTCTGATCAGACAACCCACACTACACTGGGTGTTGGCACAGCTCTGAAAAACAAGGATTGGTCATTTGCTCTCCAGCAACCAAATTGTCTAGCCCCTCACATGCGTTAACCATACTTCCCTTCACCCAACCAATCAATACCTTGTGAAAAGAATCCATTACATACTATAATGTAACCTAAGGAAACTCATTTGGAAACCGGATAAAAAATTTGTTGTGGAAAAAAAGGCCCAAAAACTGGTCCAAGAATGTTTTAATGAGCAGCCTATCCATCGTACACTAACATATTGGGAACAGTTTACGCGGAAGGTAGTTGAATTAGATGAAGGTTTTCTAATTAGCAGGAAACCCAAACCCAGGATGAAAATAAAGAGAGATAGTAGTATTAATCTCCCATATACAATTAAAAAAGTAAGACGGACTCGTAACAAACTAACAAAACAGCTAATTAGGATGCCGGATAACGAGGAAATCAGAAAACAATTTAGAAGTGTGAATAATAATTTGAGGAAATTATTGTGGTCTGAAAAAAACAAAGCCCAGCAACAATTGTGGACAAAAATCTTCCATGCAAGTAATCAACCAAATTCCAGAGAATTTTGGAAAATAATTAATGAAATTAACAGACCGAATAAACATGTGATAGCCTCGCCAATAATGGAAGAGGACAGGGTAAGATTCCTTAAAAAGACCTTATATGTGGAATTAGAGTATCACACTCATGATGACATTCAAACATGGATCACTGAAAGAGAACAAGAAACTGACCCGGTGAAAGACTTCTCAGAGACTGAGGTAGCCAATTTAATAATGAGACAAAAGGATGGAGCGCCGGGACCCAACGGAATTCCGTTTGCACTTTATAACGATGACCCCGCGCTATGGGCTACTTATTTGACAAAGGTATTTAATGAAGTTATTCAAACAGAGCAAATACCGGAATCCTGGAGAGGATCATTAATATCTCCTGTGTACAAAAGGGGCAATTGGCAACTACCCGAAAACTATTGTTTGATCACTCTCCAAGATATGGACGCAAAACTATTTGCGGGCCTTTTATTACTAATTTTGACAGATTGGGTTAAAGAAAGGCAAATATTACCCCCAAACCAAACAGGGTTTATTAAAGGCTTAGGAACCACAATTAATATTTCAATCTTATCAGTGTTAACGGATAAAGCACTTTTAGCTAAACAGTCTCTCTACTTCTGTTTTGTCGATTTTAGATCGGACTTCGATCTTGTTCATAGAACTCTTCTTTGGAAAAAACTTGAGGATTATGGAATACCTGGCTCACTACTTAACCTTATCAAACTACTCTACTCTGAAAACTGGGTCAAGGTGCGGATCGGAGACGGACGATCATTATCCAACAAAATTCCGGTGACGCGCGGCCGTAAGCAGGGTTGCGTGCTTGCACCATTACTTTTTAACTTATTTGTAGCCGACCTCACCAAAACTCTAAATGAAGTTAACACACACCCGCCTAGACTAGCCGGAAAACAAATGTCGAATTTGCTATATGCAGATGACGTGGTGTTGTTGAGTCACACAAAAGTGGGATTACAAAGGCTAATTGATCGTACACTTACGTATGCAAAGGATAACCAAATGATAATAAATGAGACAAAAACAAAAATAATGGTCGTCACAAGGAAAAAAAGACAAAAAAACAAATGGATGCTGGGACAAACTCACCTAGAGCATGTTGATAAGCTATCGGTATCATGGTGTCTTATTTAATGAAAGTGGAAGCTTTCTCCCCCAACTGAAGGATATCACAAGGAAAGCAAATAGCTTGGCTGAAGCATTTAGAACCATACAAAAGAATCTAACTGCACTGACATACAGTCCTCTATTAAAAATCATAGCTGCTAAACTATTACCGGCTTTAACATACGGAGCCGAAGTCTTAAACGGCAAGGATGCGGAGTTACTTAACAACGCTGTGGCAAAAACCTACAAAATAGTATTCAATCTACCACGTAATGCCTCACAGGCACAAATAAGGCTGGAGTTTTAAAAGTTTGGAACCGCATAAAAAATTATCTGGACAATCAATTGCCACGGACATTGTGGCAAGAAGTAGTGGTCAACAAAAAACTTCAAGCATGGATATACTTAAATAAAGCTAAAGAACAATTTGGAATTACATCAATTTGGGAAAATAAAATAATTCAGGAAAGCTTTAAAAAAACAATTAATAAACTGGTTATTCATCTATCGCTTCTAAAAAACAAATAACTATTGGTAAAAAGAAAGCACTCATGGCCGATTGTAAACGACTACAAAAAAAAGCAAGTCCAAAATTACCTTCAAACTCCCTGGTCTGTCCAAAGTAAGCAAGCATTTATCAGAGTACGCTTTGTTCTATGGCCAGGTTTGTGCCATCTTCCACCTTGGAAGACAACTGAAGGCAATATGATATGTAGGTTGTGCAAAGGGGGACAAGAAGATATTTTGTACTTAGTGTGTCTGTGTCCTGCAATAGAAGCAGAAAGGAAAGTAATCCTCAGGCGATTATTTAATGCTCGAGGCATAAGAACTTGTAGACAAGCAATAATGGCATGTCTAAACCCGAACGATCTATTAATGAATGCTGCTTTTGTAAAAATTTTAACTGTGATTGCGAAAGGCCTTAAGGAAAATTTTATGTAGACTTCTTCTTTTTAAAAAGATTAGCACTATTATCTGTATGAAGTTCTTAAATTTTTTTTTTTTAATGATGATATTTTAATGTGTATTTCTTTGTAAGATTTTAATTAATCAAACAAATAATAATAAACTTGAAACTTGGAAACTACTATAATGGCTGATCAGACAGTTCCTCACTGTCCCTGTACCTCAACCCACACTCTTCTGGTTGTGTCTCCATACTTATCTACCAGGGATTTTACTGTGGGGGTACACCTATCCCTGCCACTCATTTCTAGTGTCCCTCCCACCACTAGGAATATGACTCCCAGTGTCAGAACCCCAATCCGCGTCAGGGACCCTGCACACCCCTAAAGCTATCTCATAGACCTAAACCCCAGGTGTATGTCTCCCCACTCCTTGAAGTCAGGCACCACCTCTTTTATTATGTCGAACTCCTCCTCAGCACTGGACCTAACACCTTTGTTGCCATCATACTTACTTGACTCAGCCCTTCTGGCTCCCTATTCCAGCTCTCTCAGCCTCCGCTCACAAGCGATAAGCCTTCTTTTCTCCTCCATGGATAGCCTCTTGTCCACCCTTCTGTAAGAAGGTGGAATTTGACTATATGGTTACCCCCACTTTTTGCCTGGTGTTTTTACTGGTTTTTGACTTAGTTGGACTGGGACCCTGCTATACAGGGCCCCAGTCTATCTGCTTTCTCTATAAAGGTAACTCCATGTACTTTAGGTACATACCAGATTGGTTACTAGGTCACCCTTGTGAGCCCCTGTAAATGGTAACATAGGTACCCAGGGCATAGGTGCACCCAAGGCCTACCAGGGGCTGCAGCATGTATTGTGCCACCCCTGGTTAGCCTTCCAAACTGACACAACAGGTCTGCAATTGCAGCCTGGGTAAGGTGGTGTAATCACCCCTTACTTAGATATAGTATACCTATATATATATATATATATATATATATATATATATATATATATATATATATATATTACCTACTGGCTATCGCCAGTAGGTATATATAGTTAGGATTAATTCTCTATGGAACTTTTGAAAATTCTATGTCTAATAACTTTGGCGTTTGTGGACGGAATCGGCTGAAATTTTCAGGAAAATGGCACATTTTGTTTCTGAGCAGCCCTTGAAAATTTGGGGGGGTTTTGTCAAGGGGGGGCCGAGAAAAAAGGGGGGTCCCAAAACGCGTTTTTCCCATGTTAATTTCCATAGGGCGGTTGGCCTCACTTTTAGCTCGAACGGCTGAATGGATTTGCACGAAACTTGGCAAAATTGTAGGGACTGTTAGCCCGATGTGCCTTTGCTAGGTCTCAATATATGTGCTCCAGTAGTTTTTGAGAAATTAACGTTCAAAACAAGATATATATCTGTAACAGCGCTCCGGGCTGCGCTCCGGTCCGCTTACTTTTCGCGAAACGGAACTTTGCGCGCAGAAAGCTGATTGGCTCTCCGGTGTCTGTCAACATTCTAAACAGTCCGGAGCGGCCGCCATCTTATCTCTCGATAGGATCGAGAGAGAAGAAGAGGTGAAAAACGAAGGGGGAATTTAATGAAAGGGGGCAAGGTATACCTCTCTTGACCCCCTAGGAATGATGTTGGGGTTATTAAAGGGTCTCGTGGGGAAAATAAAAAAAAATATATTTTTCACGGTAGAAGCGCTTCCCGAGCCGCGAACTGGGCCACAAACTGGTAGCGAAACGGGAATTCGCCATTTTGTGTTTCGTTTTAATTAAATTACTAGGTATAAGGGGGTGCGGGAGACGTATCCTGACCCCTTATGTTTTCTGAGGGTGGCTGAGGAGGCTCATATATGTTGATACATGTCTTCCAGCGGCTGTGCGTGAGCTTTTTTTTTTTTTTTTGCTGCGTGACGTCTGTTAACGTTCGATTCGATGGAAATCAGGAAGTGTTGACCACCATTTTGTCACTGCGAGTAAATATTTTGTTATAAATGAATCCTTATTGATAAACATTGTCTGCGCCATCTTGCCTTTTTGTCCAATGCCACAATTTTGTTGTGCACGGCAGCCATTTTAGATGCCTTGACCAGACCCACTCTCTGCACGCCGTCGATTCTCAGCACAGCTCCCCACCCTCGCAAGCATCTCCCCCACGCACTGGTCACCCCCGCTCTCTCTCTCATGCATGGGCCATATACTTCCCCCCATCTGCGCTGCTCTTCCCTGAGAATCACACCCTGTGCCCGCCCGACACCTCCCTTTCACCCTATTCACTACCGCAACCTCTGACACTCCTCTTCCTCTGTGTCCGATTGTCCAGGCCGGACCCAGGCTATCACCTAGCCCTGCGGATGTAGTTTATGGCCCCAGCTGTAGAGAATCCAGACATACCAATCCTCCCGATTCAGGCGTGAGACTACTGATTTCAGTGCTAGTCTTCCGCCTCCCGATTCCTGCAAGGAAAAACCCGGGGGCATATTACCAACAACTAGCGATAATTTTTGTCTCTAACTTGTTTAGAGACAAAAATTATCGCCGCACATCGGCGAATTTTATCGCAGATAAACCTTGCTATTAGCAAGGTTTATCGCAAATGTGATAAAAAACGGCCGCAATGCATGAATATCGCTGAAAAGTCAGCGATATTCATGCATTATCCAGCAAATGCTCTTAGCCATGTTATCCACCTTCCATTGGATAGCATGGCTAAAAACTGCTCTGTGCGTGAGCTTTTTTTTTTTTTTTTTTGCTGCGTGACGTCTGTTAACGTTCGATTCGATGGAAATCAGGAAGTGTTGACCACCATTTTGTCACTGCGAGTAAATATTTTGTTATAAATGAATCCTTATTGATAAACATTGTCTGCGCCATCTTCCCTTTTTGTCCAATGCCACAATTTTGTCGTGCACGGCAGCCATTTTAGATGCCTTGACCAGACCCACTCTCTGCACACCGTCGATTCTCAGCACGGCTCCCCACCCTCGCAAGCATCTCCCCCACGCACTGGTCACCCCCACTCTCTCTCTCATGCATCGGCCATATACTTCCCCCCATCTGCGCTGCTCTTCCCTGAGAATCACACTCTGTGCCCGCCCGACACCTCCCTTTCACCCTATTCACTACCGCACCCTCTGACACTCCTCTTCCTCTGTGTCCGATTGTCCAGGCCGGACCCAGGCTATCACCTAGCCCTGCGGATGTAGTTTATGGCCCCAGCTGTAGAGAATCCAGACATGCCAACCCTCCCGATTCAGGCGTGAGACTACTGATTTCAGTGCTAGTCTTCCGCCTCCCGATTCCTGCAAGGAAAAATTCGGGGGCATATTACCAACAACTAGCGATAATTTTTGTCTCTAACTTGTTTAGAGACAAAAATTATCGCCGCACATCGGCGAATTTTATCGCAGATAAACCTTGCTATTAGCAAGGTTTATCGCAAATGCGATAAAAAACGGCCGCAATGCATGAATATCGCTGAAAAGTCAGCGATATTCATGCATTATCCAGCAAATGCTCCTAGCCATGTTATCCACCTTCCATTGGATAACATGGCTAAAAATTGCTCAGGGCAGGTGTTAGCTTTTGGAGATATTCGCGCTTAGCGCGAATATCTCCAAAAGTTGGTAATAGGAGATAGCGATGGTTAGGGACTGTTTCCAGTCGCTAACATCTTGGCACGCCCACTTTGCATGTCATTAGTGATAAATATCACTGACATGCAAAGCGGGGCCCAAGATGGTCGCTATCTCCTTTTAGCTGTCACTAACTGGTGTTAGCGACAGCTTGGTAATAGGGAGATAATTTTATCTCCTTTTTTTTGGCTTTTAAAGCCAAAAAAGCGGAAATAAACCCCCTTGATAATATGCCCCACGATTCCTCGGGGGTTTCAGCTGACAGGGTTTGGTATTGTGTTACGTGCTAATTCTTCCAGGAAACGTCAGAGGGTCGATGCAGGGGTTCTAGAAGGGGTGATAAACCATTTAAGCCTCATGAACAAGCGCATGGTCTTTTAAAGATTTGTGAAGTACTCGGGGCGGCGGTGTGTGTGTGCCCTCTTTCAGGAGCGGGCGGGGGGGCACTGCCAGCAACTTGCCAGGCCAGGCAGTGTTCAACACGTGCATCACCCTTTCTCTGCCTGCTATTGCGCTCCATGCTTCGGAAAGGTAAGAAAAAGAACGTGCATTTGAGTTTGAAATGTCCGATCCTGTAGCAGTACACTTGCAAAGCCCACACATGACAATAACCCGATTCAAGGCCCCATTCACCCGATTTTTTAAAAAAATATAGTACTCCAAGAAAGTTGGATTATAAAACTTTATTAACTTTTAAATATAACGAACGCAACAAAAACTGTAAATATATTTAAACATTTTTTGATTAAAAAAAACAACAATGGTCAGAAGCTGTCTTTTGTGCGAATAGTCCCAAGGCAGCACAACGTGCTGAGTTGTGGAAGGCACCCAGGTGAAGAACCATCCCTTCTTTAAACCCCATGGTGACCAACTATAGTTTCAATGAGTGCTATGTCCCAGGTTTTACATAAAGTAGTGTTTACCTAGAGTGGTGCTGTGTAGGACACTCTGAATGGAAAATAACTAGAACTATAACGATAACAACAACAACAACAATAATATAACTTTTATGCCTAAATTACGCAAACATTTAGCTAATCTGCTAAAGGGGGGAGTCGCCATTTCTTTACAATAATCAATAATGAAAAATCAACATCAATAGGGTTGTCCGTATTCCCGATGCAGCACTATAGTGCAACATACACAGCACCTGGGGTGTCAAGAGTGAACAGGTCCTAGCTGCTTAACCAATGACTGACAAATGCTATATTAAACACTTACTATGTATAATACTTGCGTTCACAATAGTTTTACTTTACAAAACAGAACAAAAGATGTCCCCTGTAAGTAAACCCATATTAGCTGTTTCAGTTATTGAACATCCTAAGGTTTTATGACATGGGGAACAGTGGTGATATCCTGGGCGGGTGATGGAACTGGGATTGTTAATGGGAAAACATCTACAAAGAAAACTATTGGTGAATTATACTTCTCCGGAAACTATAACGATAACAACAACAACAACAATAATATAACTTTTATGCCCAAATTACGCAAAGATTTAGCTAATCTGCTAAAGGGGGGAGTAGCCATTTCTTTTGATAATTTATTTATCCATCCGTAGCCTCTCTAATCTCCATTACAATATGTTTCTTGCTGTCGCTAGCTGATGAAAAAACTAAAGTGATAACTTCCTCATCCTTATTTTGTCTTTCTTTGTTCCTTAAGATGTTATCTGTGTCAACCTCTTCCGAGAATGCTGATGCGTTAGGGATTTCCCTGTGTTTCTTAATAGCATTGGTGTCTGCACACTTCTTTGTCAATTCTGTGAACATGATAACTGCTTCATAAACAGACGATATCTTTGTTTAGTCATTAGTGTTAAGTGTGTCTGAAACTACAGTGCCCTTTTGTTTTTCTTTCTTCAGGCTCTATAGAGTTTTGTGTGTTGTTCTTTTGAGCGACAATTATTCCAGACGTTTCAGGTTCACTTGTTTTGTCCTGCAGTGAGTTAACAGCTTTAGAGACTTCATGTTTATTTGCTATGTCCTGCTGTGCGTCAACTGCTTCAGAGACGTCAGCCTCATTTGTTATGTTTGACTAGATCCTGGACCTGCCCGGCCGCGCCCAAAATGGCGCCGGTGTAAATGGGACTTGTAACTGCTTGTTGTGTACTGATTGCCCAACCTTGATATCACGAGATACGTATGCAGTTTTGAAGCACATGGCGGAGGCTCGTCTGCTGTAGTGGGGCGCCCCTTTATCGTTTCAGTCGCCATTCCGCCCGCTTTTGCTACACTGTGCCTTTTCCGCCATTCAGCTGTTTACCGCCCGCTTTTACGGCTACAGCGTCTCGCTCACCATGTAGTTGAGTTGCTCCCACTCTTGCGGTGCAGCGATAGGTGGCTGCCACAGGACTCTTAAAATGGCGGCCGGCTCTTCGGATTTGGGCCTGGTCCAGTAAAATGGCCCTGGGACACCTTGGAACTCGGACGCTTGTCTGCCAGGGCTTGGGTTCCATTCTCGAAAGCGTCCCCTCAGCCTTGAAGATTGTACAAAAGTCTTGGGGGTCCTCGACTCCCGCAGGCTTCCGGTGGGGAGCGGCTGCCATGATTGCTTGCGGAATGGCCACGACGGAGCTACGAGATGGTGGTGCTCTCATGGTGATGCCAGCTTCAGTCTGAAACATCCAGAAACAAGGTGGGGCTTTCATCGTTTGGGAAAAAAAATGTTTTAATCCAATGAAAAGTGTTATTTTTAGGTCACATGACCTAGTCTTACATCATTAGGAAAACAAAAGTAAAATGAACCAATGAAAAGTTTTATTAACAAGTCACATGACCTGTTATGCTTACGTTACGCGCTGCGCGGTGCGCTCTGGATCGTTTCCGGGAAGCTGCGCCTTGCGCACCGGAGCACTTCCGGGTGCGCTAACGCGGCGCGTCATATGACGCATTACGCGAGAACGCAGGTCCAGAATATAGTCAAAATGTCTCCACCAACCAGCGGTCGGAATACAAACGCTTTCAGCAGTCCAAAAAGTTCGGTTAAATTTTAAGAGCGGGAGCAACTCAACTACATGGTGAGCGAGACGCTGTAGTCGCAAGAGCGGGCGGTAAACAGCTGAATGGCGGAAGAGGCACAGAGTACCAAAAGCGGGCGGAATGGCAACTAAAACGGTAAAGGGGCGCCCCACTACAGCGTGTCTTCAGGTCAAACGGATTGTGGGACAAGGTCCAGAATGGAAGAGTCATCAAAAGGGAAAAAATTCCGCCGGACCCCGGGAGCCGGCCGCCTATGTCGGGGGCGATCTCAGGCCACACCAGGGCAACACGACTTGGGGAGGGGGCAGGAGCCAAGCGCCCCCTCTCGGTCCTTGCCATCTCACCGCCCCTCGGGGGCCTCCGTCAAGCGGTTTAGGGAGGCACCGTATCACATTGTTTTCCAATGCAGTCAGGTCCACAAACGGACCCCACTTACTTTGAATAGTGAAGCTGCAGCAGGTGCAAATAAGGTTTAAACAGTGTTACAAGCGCTGCTTAGAACTCTGAAGTATGGCACTCAACATCCAGGACTTATGCCATTTGTGTAAGGCAGTGACATCGAAGCAACTCAGGGACAAAAAGCATGAACGAACATTCACGTATGAAAATCTTATTTGGGGAAGGGGCAGGATCCAAACGCCCCCTCCCAGTTCGCGCTACTACACCGTATGTGGAAAATCTGAAGCCATCGTTCTACAAACTCTCAACGCTTGCTATCAGTGCATGAGTTTCATGCTCGATCGATTGAGCTAGCCGGATCGGGCAATAAAAAGTATAAAATAGTTATGTAAATAGTTATTTAATAAAATGTTTTACCCTGTTTCTTTGCTGGTGTGTTGTCTATATTTATAATATTTGCATAGGGTTTGTCGTTATTTTGGGCGGGGTGGGTGGCGGAGTCGAGCTGTCTTGCAGCCCTCATGGTGTGGAGCTCAGTTCATTTCACTATTTTCGTATTTCTCATGAAGGGTTGTTCCTAATGTTTGTATTTTACCGAGGTCAAAAAGAGATCGAATTAGTGGTCTACTGATTTTGCTCGATTACTTTTATTTTTTTACACGATTTTTCACTATCTGCAAAGACTAAACAGAGTATTGCGACTTTGTGCTTGTTTGTAAATAGAGAATGATCCAAAGAGAACCAATTCTAAAACAGTAAATGCTTGGATAACAATCAATCAAATGGAGAGACAAGCAGGTACGACGGATTACAACGGGGGTAAAGGTCTGCGTTAACTACCGTTCACTATCTGCAAAGAGAGAGTACTACTAAGAGAAAAGAAGGGAGGGGGGGGCAGCGTTCAAAGCACATCAGCGTGCATAAACACGAAAACGTTTTTACCTATCACGTACTTCACATTTGACAGCTTTTGATATTTGCTATTAAAAAAACATTGAAATTCACAGAAAAAACCATAGGTTATAGTCCATATATAGTTAGGAATTTGCATTTACAAAACCTTGAAAATGCAATGAAAAAACCATTGGTTATAGAACATATATAGTTAGGAATTTGCATTTACAAAACCTTTTTTTACTCGCATAAAACCATTGAAATTCCATATATAGTTAGATGCGCTAACTATATATCGCGCACCCGCAATCCACTGCTGATGATGTCACATATTACATCATTCATGACATGGTCAGTGACATCACTGATGACATCACTGATGACATCTCAAATGACATCACTGATGACATCACTGATGACATATCAAATGACATCACTGATGACATCACTGATGACATCTCAAATGACATCACTGGTGACATCACTCATGATATCATTCATGTGATAATACAATGAACCTCTTCAGACTCTAATATAACCTTAGATACAATCAGTGTAAACAGACACTCACAGACTGTCACTCATCCATGGAGTTACTCACACAACTAGTCAGTCATGCAAACAATCAATCACACCTCCATTTCCTGAACTATACAGTTATACAAACTTTACTTATTCAAACATATACTAACACATATTTTCTCTCTTATACAATCCCTGATACAAGTTCACAATGATCCATACAGCCACTCACACATTCACTGGCTCTTATGCACAGTTATTTATATATGTCAACTCTCACATGTACTGTCTTTTACATATGTACTTACTTTGACATGTAGCACTGAGATATCTATTCACTCACCAATACACTCATACACACAGTCAACCACCCATACAGTTGTTTCCACATGCAGTTTTGAACCCATACATCTAGTGAATCAGCTGTTCACACATCTATGCACAGAGTCACACACCTCCCAGCCACTCACACACATACTCAGTCTCCCATACAAATACTCGGGCAACCAATCAATAACCCATATAGTTACTCATATAGCTACTGATCAACACATGCAGCAGTTTACAGAACAACAGATATAATGATGCACAAATTAATACAGTTTAATCACTAACCCATGCACTCAGTGAGACACATTTAATCACTCCCTCATACAATCAGTCATGCACCTACTAAATCCTTCATCCAGACATTTATACATCCACTCATTCTTCAATATGTGAGACATATTTTAACTTTACAGAAACATACAGTCACTGGGTGTTTTCATCAGTGATGTCATCAGTGATGTCATTTGAGATGTCATCAGTGATGTCATCAGTGATGTCACTGACCATGCCATGAATGATGTAATATGTGACATCATCAGCAGTGGATTGCGGGTGCGCGATATATAGTTAGCGCATCTAACTATATATGGAATTTCAATGGTTTTATGCGAGTAAAATAAGGTTTTGTAAATGCAAATTCCTAACTATATATGTTCTATAACCAATGGTTTTTTCATTGAATATATATATATATATATATATTCACTGAAAAAACCATAGGTTTCACACCAGTTATAGTTAGCTGGAAATTTTACTGATATAAAACCATTGAAATTCCCACGTTATAGTTAGTCGGACTCACTATAACTTGCGCGTGCAATGCACTGCTGATGACATCACATATTACATCACTCATGACATGGTCAGTGACATCACTCATGACATCACTGATGACACCATCCAGTGAATATGTGTCTTTCTGAAAAATAAATATTAGTGAGTTATGTTTAAATATTTAAATACATATATTAGTGTTTCACTTTGTGTATAAGTGGCTACATGTGTTGATAAGTAGCTACATGCGTATGTATATGGGTTATTAGATATTTTTATTAGTATCAGTATGAGTGTCTATATGGTTTGGTGGGAGTGTTACTTAGCACATAGATGCATAAATGACTGACTCACTGTTTGTATGTGTTTTAAAGACAGCATATGTGCCGGACTGTATGGGTGAATGAGTGTGTATATGTATGTGTTAGTAAGTGAATGACTGTCTTACTAGTGTCTTTATCAGTAACTACATATGTTTTAATCTAGTATATGTGAGTATTGATGTATATAAGTGAGTATATATGAGAGTGAGAGATTGAAAGAATTCTTGTTTTAATAAGTATGTGTTTCTATAAGTGATTTTTTAAGAGAGTAAGTATGTGTAAGTTTCTTTAGAAGTAAGGTGATAGAGTGTGTATAGCTGTATATGCTAAAAAATTGATGTTCAATAGTTTATTTGCATGTGTGAGTATGTGTATGAGCAACTTTTGGAAGACTGTCGGTGTGTTAACGGATGTATAGGTGTCTCACTACATATGATGAGTGAGTATATGTATGACTGACTATTTAGAACTGTTGATGAATGAGTGGATGTGTATATAAATGGTGGAATTACTGAATTGGTTGTTGCAACTGGTATAGATATCTTCACTTTTTTGAAAATATTAGTTTCTATTTTTGAATATGTGTTTCAAGGGTTACTTTACAGTGAAAGGAGGTCAGTCACTCTGTCACAAGGACGGTATCATCAGTGATGTCATGAGTGATGTCACTGACCATGTCATGAGTGATGTAATATGTGATGTCATCAGCAGTGCATTGCACGCGCAAGTTATAGTGAGTCCGACTAACTATAACGTGGGAATTTCAATGGTTTTATATCAGTAAAATTTCCAGCTAACTATAACTGGTGTGAAACCTATGGTTTTTTCAGTGAATTTAATAGGTTTTTTTAAATGCTAATTCCTAACTATAACTGGTGTGAAACCTATGGTTTTTTCAGTGAATTTCATAGGTTTTTTAAATGCTAATTCCTAACTATAACTGGTGTGAAACCTATGGTTTTTTCAGTGAATTTCATAGGTTTTTTAAATGCTAATTCCTAACTATAACTGGTGTGAAACCTATGTTTTTTTCAGTGAATTTCATAGGTTTTTTTAATACTAATTTTTTACTTTTTGTAGGGCTTCATACCTATGTACGTTTTATTGAATTTCTAAGCTTATTTTTTCGCAAATGTCTTTACCTGAGAAAGGTATGTTTTTCTAAAAATGAACCCTATAATGTATATTAAGATACTATTTTTATTTTAAAATAGTTTTTTCCTTTTTTTTTTATATTTGACTCTGGAGCGCTCCCGGTGCGCATACCGATAAACGCCCGGGTGCGCGCACCGTCAGCGCATCAACAAAAAAAAAGAAAAAAAAAATAATGAAGGAGTGACCATAAGAAATGGGGACAGAGAGAGTGGTGTTAAGAGAAAGAGAGCTAAAGGGAGGAACACAGAGGGACTGTGTAATAGATAGTAAGACAGATAAAAAGTGTAAGAGGAAATAACTGAGAAAAAAAAATGAATAAGGGAGCAAAAGAAAAGAAGAAATAGGAAGAAGACAAAAGCAGAGGTTCCGGGAGAATGTAAATGGATGATGAAAGTAAAAGGAAGGACAGTTAAGCATGTGAATGACAGGTAGTGACGGAATGAAAGAAAAGGAATAGTAGTGATGGAGGGATAGTAAATAGCAGTGAATATAAGCAAAGAGGGGTGAAACAGGGTACATGTAAGTGAATAAGGGTAAGACATGGGGAATAATACAGCGAAAGAAGAAAGAGAGTAAAAGAAGGAGTGTCACAAAGGAACTAAGTGAACCAGTAAAAAAGGTAAGTGAAGGAGTGTGCATAGACAGAGGTACTGAAAGAAGTTGAATGTGGTAGGAAGTAAACATGGAAGAAAAGAATAAGTGAGAAAAGCAAAGTAAGGAAACAGGGGTGAGGTAGGGTGAGAGAAAAATAGTGAAAATAAAACCAAAGATGATAACAAAAAAGATTTTGTAAACACACTTACCATATAATCAATGCAAACTTGTATCTATGAAAGATAAAAGAAAAAACACGTTATAATTTCTTAAAAATATATAATAAAATAGAAGCAACAGTTCATGAGGTTTAAAAATCTACAAAAGTTTACTAAGAAATGATGCAATAGTGAAGGATACAAAAACAGAAAGAAAGTAATGTAGAAAGAGAAAAAAAAAGGAAAAAGAAATAGAAAGAAAACAAATTCCTAAAGATAAATAAGATACTAAAAGAATGTAAGATATCAAATCAAAATCAGTAAAGATAAGAAAATAAAAGAAAAATGAGTGAAAAGGAGAGAAGTCTGATTGAGAAACTATAAATAAAAAAGAGGAATAGAAGATGATTGAGAGTGAGTGAAGTAAAGTAACAGAGTGAAGGGATGAAAGGAATGAAGTTAGTATAGAACGATGGATAAAACAGGAGTGAGAGAGTAAGTACACAGAAAGACAAAAGGAAGAACTAAGTGAACTACAGTACAATGGATGCGAAAGAAAAAAAATGGAGAAAAAGAAAGAGAGGGTTAGGAAACTAAAGCAGTGGTACTGTGAGAATATGAAAAAGATAAAAAGTGGTGGAAGGAACAGAGGAAATGCAGACAGTTCCTATTAGATTAAGAAGTTGTGAATGAAGTGCACTAAAGAAACAGCGATGAAAAAAGAGTGTAAATTAGTAAAGAGAGGTAAATAAGGGTGAAAAAGAAAATGAGTATAAGACAATGTGAACACAATATAAATTACACAATGCAAACTACACAATAACTTCTACAATATGTTACATTATTTATTTTTGCTGTTCTCAGAATATATTGAATTTCACTTAAATTAGTGAGATCAAAGTCTTCATCATATAACAGCGGGAAAAAAAAAACACAATCTAAAAGATTGTGTTTAAAAAAACCCATTCAAACATACATCTCATATAAGTACACTAATCTTTGATTCACTTACTTTTCCGTGAGACCAAATTGCAGATAGTGAAGGTCCTTTTGGTGGAAAAAAGTCTGCTGTGCTCTATAACTTCCATTTCATCGACTTCCTATGAAAAAAGATCTAACAACATCATATGTTACACTTTCCTCACGGCCAATTTGTGTCAGATATATCAGTATTTTTTACTTTGAGATCCACTTAAAGTATCTACATGAGATTGCAGATAGTGAAGGTCCTTTTGGTGAAAAAAAGTCTGCTGTGGTCTATAACTTCGATTTCATCAACTTCCTATGAAAAAAGATCTAACAACATCATATCTTACATTTTCCTCACGGCCAATTTGTGTCAGATATATCAGTATTTTTTACTTTGAGATCCACTTAAAGTATCTACATGAGATAAATAATTTAAAATATTAGATTAACTAACTAACTAACTAACTTTTATTAACTATTCCCGTCTTCAAAGGCCAATTCCCTTTACTAAAACTTTGGTTTTAAAAACACTAGATAAGAATTTGTAGAGTCATAAGGCAAACGTTGTTTATAAGTTAAATGAGAATCATTGCAGTAACTCCATCCATTTTCAGATTTTAAGTAGCATGTATAATGTCCTGAGGTGGTCGAAGATCCATCATGATAAATAATAGCTTCAGTTGTAAAGGTCCTTCCAGAAATTGATAACTGAGAAGCCACAAAATTTTTGATAGAAGTTGTCAATTTAGTTCCATCAGGTCTACATCGTTGGAAAACTAAAATAATATACTGCCCATACCTTTGTATAAATAATGTGGACAGCATTGTACAGTTACATTGGGTACACACCATATTATGATCTGCTGCTTTAACTAGATTTTTAAAAGACACTGATTTACAGTCTGGTAAAGTCAAATATATAAATCTTTCAGTGTCTATTGTAGTAGTACTTGATAAACTACAATTGTGGCAGTCATGCTGCCATTGATAAGAAAGACTGAAAAGATTATCTACATCTACACCTTCATCTTCCAAAACACCAAACATATACATTAAAAATTCCTGACAATCCTGCTGAATGTTCTGTGAAAATTTATCTTGACCAGAACACAAATCTAAAATATTTCGAATTTCTGTTACACTTTCTATTTGTTCTGTAACACTGCTACATTTCTGAAACACAGAATTCAATAAACCACACAATCTTTGATCCCGATTTTCAACAATCTGTTCTTGTAAACTTTTAAGAAAAAAAACAACATTAACCACTACATTAGCATAGCAGTTGACACCAGAACTATTTTCAAACTGAAATCCAACAACATTTTCTCCACAATTCTTTTTCTTCCTGTTTTCAATTACAGTTTTCTCTACTTTTTGTCTTTTTGCAACTACCTCACTACAATTATCCTCATTTCTTCTTTTTCGGCCTACCACACGTTTTTCAAACAGAGGATATTGAGGCAAATGTGGAGCATACTCTCTTCTTAACCTATTGTATTCTTTAACACAATCTAGATCGGCAGAAATCTTTGTCTCATCACACGCAATCAAGTACAATCCTGATAAAGTTCTAACTCGAGATAATGCCACATATGCCATACCCTCTTTAAACACAGATCTTCCAATGTTCACCAATGCACTATCTACACTTAAACCTTGAGATTTATGAATTGTCACCGCATACGCCAAACAAACAGGAAACTGTTTTCGGCGAACATATAAGTCTTTTACAAGTAAAAATCTAGCAGAACAACGACTTATTTGTTGTACTTGTTCAATGCCATCAAATTTTATTTTTAAAAATTCAATTCCATCTCTATTTCTGTAATTCACAAAATCAACAACATAACCCATTGCTCCATTTACCAGACCGCTTTCAACATTTAAATTCCTTCTCAAAATGATACGACAATTTAAACACACATTCAGAGTCTTTTCAAAACCAGCTGTTTTTGAAATACTTTTCTCCAATGAATGCAATTTAGTTTTCAAATTTTCTGACAAAACAATTGTTGCACCCATATGCTCTATTTTATCTATTGCTTCCAGTTTCACAATCTCTTCATTTTCTAAGTCTAACATTTTTTGGTTGAAGATGGAACATTCTTGCAGAGTTGGCATCAAACATATCCCAGATTTCTTCTCAGTCATTTTTTTAAAAATATTCTCTGGAAGAATGTTTTCATTTGCATACAAATTTGAAATTAATCGACTATGCAAAGCTTTTTTCCCTTTCTCAGTCATTTTTCCAATTCTTACATCTTGTAGAATATTTTTATAATCTTAATCCTTGGCCTGTCGCATATTTTGAAGCAGTTCAGCATATTTAAAATTTAGCCATATATTAACATTTCCAATGCTTCCAAGGGACTTCCTGGTATCTTCATGCGTGAGCATTTTAAACACTGGTTGTCCTTTTACTGGAGTCAACTGCAATAGATCTCCAAAAACAATAATGTGTTTTCCTCCAAATAACACATCATAGTCTGTTTTAAGAATTTCTTGCATTCTCAAATGCACAAAAGCAAGCATTAGATTTGAGACCATGCTTACTTCATCTATGATAAGAAGTTTCATTTTCTTCAAGACTCTTGAAACTTCAGAACACGCATCTCCAGATAGCTTGTTGTAATGCAATTTATTATCATGTTCAACTGGCAGCATCAATAAACGATGTAGAGTAATCCCTTTAATGTTATGTGCTGCCAGACCAGTTGGAGCAGTTACAACACAAGACAGTGGTGAATCAGTCCTTTTCTGCAGATAACTTGCAACGGCTTTAATTAGAAAACTTTTTCCTGTCCCCGCTTCTCCACTTACATACAGTCGGACAGGGTCAAATAATATACATGAGCACTCTTTTTTCTCATGTCTGAATCCATGTTCAATCTGCTCTGTGACTTCATCATATATCTTTTTCTGCTCAATGTTTAGTTGCTTTACCAAATCTTCTAAGTTAACTCCATCCTCTTGAGCTTGTTCCATAGCTCTTTCCACCTCATCCATGGCAGTGGCAGCTTCATTTTGGATAATTGGTCCTCCTAGTGGATCCTGGCTCAATGAAGTAGAACTCTGACTATCTTGAGAACTGTTTCTAGCTATCTCTTCAGCAATTGTGGTTTCTTGCTCCATTTCTTCATTCAACATTTGCAGATAATTTAGAAAAATAGGACATTCTATGGTATCCTTAGTTGCATTAAAAGAGTCTTCATAACAGAGAAAATCTCCAAGTAGTTCCTCTTCTGTATGCCATGGCTTAAAGAGTTGCAAAAGAGCTAAATAGTAAAATTCTCTTTTGTCTGGAACTTCACAACTCAATTTTCGATGATTAATCAAATGGCCTTTTTTCTGCTTCACTAGACATCCTTCATAGCCAATGAGTGCATATTTTCCATTATTGATATCTTCTGTGATGTTCCTCTTATAACTGTAGTTTTGAAGAACTTCATACAAACATGTGTTCTCAAGGTGAGTACTTCTATTTGGATAGTATGTATCCAACATATTTGTCTTCAAAATATCTGTACTGTTTGGTTCTTTTTCCGCCAAATATTCAATTTCTTGTACAGATTTCAAAACTCGGTTTCGTATTGCAGCAAGACCAAGACTCACCCAAATGATTGTTCTTGATTTGGCATAGAGACTTGCTGATGATAACCGATCAGAACATTCATATGCTCCAATTTCTCGATGCGACAACATCTTCAGACTGAAACTGTATAATTTCTTGCTTAGACTCTTTTCATGTGAAATATCCTCCCACATTTCCTTCAGTTCTGTCTTTTCTTTTTTGGTGATGTAAGATGTCACATATCGAGCCACAGCAATAGAGTTGTCAGCAACAAACTGAATATCCATGTTAGCATTCCACATGGACAAAATCACTGGGTTGTAATCGTTGATGTACTTAGATTCTTCATTTCTTTTCAAATTATATGTGTTTTTGGGAGATTTTCTCGTCACAGTATGTCGTAGAGATGACATCAAATTATTTACTCTTCCCTTAGAAATCACTGGTCGAGGAAATGCAAAACGACATTTCGTGTAGTACTTTTCCTTGTTTTTAAATTTTCGACGACAGTACTTTCCACAACGATGAGATTGAAAACGTAAAACTTGTTGCCTTAAATTGTTTTCTTCAGTAGATTTTGGAACAGCACATGTTGAATACTCTTCAATGAAACTCATCACTGTTTCATCTGAATCTGATCCAAATTTGGGTGCATCTTTAATCCACAACAACATATGTATATGAGGAGCACCTCTCGCTTGATATTCCTTCCTCCAAAAGAAATCCAAAACCTCTCCAAGGGGAGGATTTTTTTTGTTGGTAATAAAAGACATCATAGCTTCAAATCTATGATTAAAATATCTGCAAACATTCACTGGATCTAAAGAACACAGTTCTCCTGGTGTTTTCAATTCTATATTTGGTATGTTTTCATTTGCCTCTCGTAGAAATTGAAGTAAATCGTCCCATGCATACTCAGCACAGCTAAGAGTGAGGAACCATGTAGGAGTTCCTAAGTTTCTTAGCATACATTTCAATTCTCCATGACGACGAAACCAATACTCGTTGGTTCCACGTTGACATGCCATGAGATTGATTAGCTGAGATTCCAAAATACTGTCTTGCAGATTAACTTTCTCCATAAAGTCCCTTGCACAAACATTCTGCAAATGAGGTCCACTTTTTAATATATGATTAACTGCATAAGAAAGCCCAGACAAATCACTTTCAAACAGTAGATGAAATAAATATGGAATGCATTGACGAAACCTTGGATCTTCTGCATATAATCTTAGAGTCCGGTATTCAGCTGCAGGAATTTGAACTGGTCGATCATCATATCGTCCACCACAACCTGTTGGAAATAATTGTGGAAAACAACGAGCTTCCAAACTTTCTTCCCATACACTAATGGGACTTCCTTTTGCTGCTTTCATTTGAAACAAGTCAATTGCATTTCCCATTACTTCTTTGGAATGCAAAGGATGAACAGTATAATGTTCATATATTTCTTCAGTTCTAGACACATCAACTTTTTCAATTTGACCAACTGAAGAATCACTATCTTCTTCTGTAGCTGTTTCCTCTACTCCAACACTTACATTTTTGTAGTACTCATTGTTTTTAACTAAATACAACGTTGCCTTCTTGACTTTTTTAACATCCACTAAATCTTGCCAAATTTTCTTACTCTTTGTTGGAACCCCATTAACTAGAATAACTAAAGGATCTTCTTCTACTCTTTCTACACCAATTGTATTAATATTTTTCTTTACATCTAGAGGCAAATAAACAACTCTTCCCTTTAATCCTCTCAGTAAATCTGATGGAGGCAATTTCCCTGTCTTAGGCTCCATGCGTACAATAGCCTGAAAAGGATGGACACATTGAATCAAAATAGATTCATAAGTATTTAGATCCATCAATTCAGAAGGAATATCTATCAACTGAAGATTATTATAAACTGCTCTTGCAGGCATTCTATTTTCATTTAATTTTTTCAAACAATAATTGCAAATACGCTGATCCAAACTCAAATCAAAAGAATTCTCCACCAACAAATAACTTACAAAATCCTCCCATTGACTATTATTTTCCAATTCACTTTTTGCATATAAATCAACTAACCTAGTCTGAATTTTATAATGAGTCCGTCGACAACACACACAAGTTAAATTAGGCCTCTCACTTGATTTCACCTTAAACTTGATAATTTCCTCATCAAACTTTTCAATACTTGAAATTTGTCCATTATCTTCTGCATTACCATCCATTACTATATCTATTTCTACACTGTCCTCTTTGTTCCCAAAATAACAAAACTCAATTTCTTCACAAATAGTCTTCACATCCACTTCAGATCCATGCAAAAGAGCACTATTTAACTGTTTAAGCTTAAGTGCAGGACTTTTTGCATAATACAACTTCCTCACTAATTTCCTTACGTTATTATGATGCACTGCTAACATCCTAAAATGATGAAAAACACTCCGACAAACTTTTCTAGAAAGACATGCTAGTGAATGCCCTTGCAAACCTGTGCTTTCTCTCACTCTGCAAGGATCTAACTCTTGCAGGATCTTCATTTTTTGTTTGAGACTTTTTTTACTATATGTACGTAAGAAATTTCGAAGCAAATCAATTGATTCCTGTCGCACACTACAAATACTACTGCATTTCCATGTGTACACTGGACCCTTAGTACGTCTCCCTAAAACTTCATCAGCTAACACCTCTTCTGCATCTCTAGATACAAGTTTCTCTTTTTCCATCACACAACTATCTTTCACCTCATATGCACGACCACTGGTGTCAACTGCATGCACCAAATCATTTTCCTGAAAGTAACTCTCCTCATTAAAAAAAGGCTCAGAACTTGAACTATGCATCCATTCACCAGAAAATACTTCACAAAAATTACTCCGATAAATAATTCTTTTCCATCTACTGTTCGATTTGAAAACATCCATTGCCTTATTAAGTATCCTAATTCTATTGATTATTAAAATAAATAATTTTTTCTTAACTTCAAAAGCCTGATCAACAATCTTTTCTACACTTTTCTTTTTCTTGTAAAAAGCAGCTTTTAGTTTACTTTTCTTATCATTTTTTAGCAAATTTAAAACTACCCTATTGCGAAACATTCGCCTACGAATGTCCCTAAAAACATTTACCCTTCTATTGCTAACCATTCTATGCTCTCCTGGTCCAATGGAAACATTTTTTGTGGGCTTCTCTTTCCTTTTTAGATTTGTTGACTTTTTCTGTATATTCACATTAGCAATTTCATTTTTTTTCCTACGACATATGTTGCGAAGAAAAGACTTAATTGGCTTACCAGAAGCTTTTCTGGTGTTTTTTGAAGTACTTGTTGAAGAGGATTCCATAAAGTCTGTTGTTGATGTTCTCCTTTTCCGTATGGTATTTTTGATATTTCTTTGCCTTGAAGGCATTTTTGCTTCCTTTTCAGAAGTTGATTTGAATCTGTTGTTCTGTTAAAAAAACACATGAAAGACCACTATTAGCAAACAACAAAGTAATGTTAAAAAGCAAACAATATAAACAATAAATTGCAACATATTTAAGTTTATACAATAGCAACTCATGGCTTTATTTTTAAAGGCCTTGCGCCACCAGTGCGTCACTTATTACCCATGTTTAAAGTGATGCATCAGCTGCACATGGCATTCATAAATAAGGGCCAAATACATATACCAATCAATTGCACCCAAAAATCGATTTTTGAATAACATGTAAGAAACACTGCGCAAAACCTAAGTACAACCACTCAATATCATCAAACAAAGTCAGGGTCTGATTTATAAAGGCCTTGCGCCACCAGTGCATAACTTATTACCCATGTTTAAAGTCATGCATCGGCTGCACATGGCAATCATAAATAAGGGCCAAATACATATACCAATCAATTGCACCCAAAAATCGATTTTTGAATAACATGTAAGAAACACTGCGCAGAACCTAAGTACAACCACTCAATATCATCAAACAAAGTCAGGGCCTTATTTATAAAGGCCTTGCGCCACCAGTGCATCACTTATTACCCATGTTTAAAGTCATGCATCAGCTGCACATGGCAATCATAAATAAGGGCCAAATACATATACCAATCAATTGCACCCAAAAATCGATTTTTCAATAACATGTAAGAAACACTGCGCAGAACCTATGTACAACCAATCAATATCATCAAACAAAGTCAGGGCCTTATTTATGAAAGCCTTGCGCCACCAGTGCGTCACTTATTACCCATGTTTAAAGTCATGCATCAGCTACACATGGCAATCATAAAAAAAGGCCAAATAAAAATACCATTCATTTACACCCAAAATCGATTTTTAAATAACATGTAAGAAACACTGCGCAGAACCTAAGTACAACCACTCAATATCATCAAACAAAGTCAGGGCCTTATTTATGAAAGCCTTGCGCCACCAGTGCGTCACTTATTACCCATGTTTAAAGTCATGCATCAGCTGCACATGGCAATCATAAATAAGGGCCAAATACATATACCAATCAATTGCACCCAAAAATCGATTTTTCAATAACATGTAAGAAACACTGCGCAGAACCTATGTACAACCAATCAATATCATCAAACAAAGTCAGGGCCTTATTTATGAAAGCCTTGCGCCACCAGTGCGTCACTTATTACCCATGTTTAAAGTCATGCATCAGCTGCACATGGCAATCATAAATAAGGGCCAAATACATATACCAATCAATTGCACCCAAAAATCGATTTTTCAATAACATGTAAGAAACACTGCGCAGAACCTATGTACAACCAATCAATATCATCAAACAAAGTCAGGGCCTTATTTATGAAAGCCTTGCGCCACCAGTGCGTCACTTATTACCCATGTTTAAAGTCATGCATCAGCTACACATGGCAATCATAAATAAGGGCCAAATTCATATACCAATCAATTGCACCCAAAAATCGATTTTTGAATAACATGTAAGAAACACTGCGCAGAACCTAAGTACAACCACTCAATATCATCAAACAAAGTCAGGGTCTGATTTATAAAGGCCTTGCGCCACCAGTGCATCACTTATTACCCATGTTTAAAGTCATGCATCAGCTGCACATGGCAATCATAAATAAGGAATTAGTGATGGGAAAGGCACTCCTTGATAAACAACATTCACAATAAGTTAATTACCAACTTTAACTATGCGTGCTGCAGAAGGAGATGGAACGTCCAAACTCCATCAATACCAAACTAGAACAAAGAAATCAAGCAAAGCCGCTTGCCCTCTGCGCACTGTTGCAATTCCCCAAGGTGGGATTGATAACTGCAATGTATTCTCTATTAGACAATGTAATTTCAAGAAAACACGCTACAAGCTACTTATATTTGATTTGTTTCTTTACTGACATGTCCTTTGTATTAAATCATAACGTTTTTCAAAAGTACAATTCACATTTTGTACAAGATTCGATAAATGTAGAACATTTTCATTTCAGGAATCAAAAAATACATCAATGAGATACTTTTCCTATATTCCCTGCCCAATGCATTTCGGGCCACCGGCCCTTCGTCAGGGGCAATACCTAAGAAAACAGAAAAGATAATTGCTTTTACTATTAAATGATAGGTTTCTAAAAATGTGCAAAGTACACCGCAAGTCACTTTATGCTTAGATTAAACATACTAGTGCAATGAGTTTTAGAAATGTCCTAAAATTGTCTTCACAATATTGTATGTTAATACTCACTTGAGCTCAGATGTATAAGAATTCGAAAAACGGAAAGATGCGAGTGTGTGGTTTGTAAAGGGTTTCCTCAGTTTCTATAAAAAATAATAAAAGATAGGCGCGTTTCAATAGTCTGTAATCACATCCGGTACAGGGTTGCCAAAAAGATCCTACAGAGGTGCCTCATCACTTACTCTTCAAAGCACAAATAATGTTGCCAGCCTCAACTTAAACGAACAGGTCACAGCGGACTCTGGTAGTAAACCTCTGTCCATCAACGGTGCACTCGATAATACTGAAAAAAACAGGTGAACACAAATTCAGATTTGCGTAACTTAAAGACATGAATTAACGGAGAAGTGATCACTGTCACTATCACACGCTGGTATTCCCCAGCTTTAACCACTATATGCCGACAAGCATACCTCTTTCAATGCTGCTGCAGGCTTCAGCTTAACAAACACCTCTAGTCAGAGTCCTCGGACTCGCTCGTGATATCGCTAAAAATGAAAGAGAACGAGTTTTAACTACAGCGCAACGCCGAGGGCCACATCTTCCTTTAGGTCTTGATTCCTAAAAGTATCTACCTGTACTCCACTCCGTGACAAACTGCTAAGTCCTTCCGTCGGTCGCAACTTCTCCGTGGAGTCCCGGCAGTCGGTAAACAAACCGGTCCCACAGCGCAACTAATAAACCCACCTACAAAATGACGGACCAATCACACGCTCGAGGTAAAAACTGAAGATGGACTCGAAAACTAAGGAGGATCTCCGAATAGAACCCTGTGGGCGCCATATTAACATAGTGAAAAAATGTAAAAGATGAAAAGTGATGAGAATCACGAAGTAAACAAAGAAATATGTGATGTGTAAACAACAGGTTGTAAAAATACATATTCATAAATGACATTGTTACACAGCCTCAGTGCAAGCTCATACGTGCAATATCACAAGTAACAACTTAAATCAACACGATCATTGATCCCTTTGGGATCTTGTGTTTGCAATCTCTTAATCCAATAAATTTCTCTTTGTAAAAGAGTTCTGGTCATGCTTTTTCCGGGCGTTGGAGTCACCATTTCTAAGATCTGGAATTTTAGTTGGGCAATGGTGTGTCTGTTGGTGTCCCAATGCACTGCCAGGCTGCTGTTTGCATTTTTGTTCCGTATGGTGCTCTTATGCTCAGAAATCCGTATTTTCACTTTTCTCTCAGTTTTCCCTACGTACAGGAGACCGCAGGGACATTTGATGGTATAAATAACGTTCATGGTGTTACAATCCGCGTTTATCCTGAGAGGAATAGTTTCACCCGTGTGCGGGTGTTTAACTGAATCCGTAACCATCACATTGTTGCAATGGATGCAATTTTGACATTTTTTCATCCCTTTGAAGTTGGTTGCAGTCCTAGTGGTTTTGGATTTCAGTAATTGTTTGATGTTATGAGACCTTCTATAGGCGAAGATGGGTTTGTGTGTGAACAATTCCTTAAAGTCAGGCTCATTGCTCAATAAATCCCAGTGGGACATGATGCTTCTTTTGAATTCAGGAATTACCCAGGGAAGTCCTGTTAACCAAAAGAACAAAAGAGCAACCACTTCGCCAGGTGTTCGTATCCAAATTTTCAACTTGCTCACAGGATATCAAAAGAAGCATCATGTCCCACTGGGATTTATTGAGCAATGAGCCTGACTTTAAGGAATTGTTCACACACAAACCCATCTTCGCCTATAGAAGGTCTCATAACATCAAACAATTACTGAAATCCAAAACCACTAGGACTGCAACCAACTTCAAAGGGATGAAAAAATGTCAAAATTGCATCCATTGCAACAATGTGATGGTTACGGATTCAGTTAAACACCCGCACACGGGTGAAACTATTCCTCTCAGGATAAACGCGGATTGTAACACCATGAACGTTATTTATACCATCAAATGTCCCTGCGGTCTCCTGTACGTAGGGAAAACTGAGAGAAAAGTGAAAATACGGATTTCTGAGCATAAGAGCACCATACGGAACAAAAATGCAAACAGCAGCCTGGCAGTGCATTGGGACACCAACAGACACACCATTGCCCAACTAAAATTCCAGATCTTAGAAATGGTGACTCCAACGCCCGGAAAAAGCATGACCAGAACTCTTTTACAAAGAGAAATTTATTGGATTAAGAGATTGCAAACACAAGATCCCAAAGGGATCAATGATCGTGTTGATTTAAGTTGTTACTTGTGATATTGCACGTATGAGCTTGCACTGAGGCTGTGTAACAATGTCATTTATGAATATGTATTTTTACAACCTGTTGTTTACACATCACCTATTTCTTTGTTTACTTCGTGATTCTCATCACTTTTCATCTTTTACATTTTTTCACTATGTTAATATGGCGCCCACAGGGTTCTATTCGGAGATCCTCCTTAGTTTTCGAGTCCATCTTCAGTTTTTACCTCGAGCGTGTGATTGGTCCGTCATTTTGTAGGTGGGTTTATTAGTTGCGCTGTGGGACCGGTTTGTTTACCGACTGCCGGGACTCCACGGAGAAGTTGCGACCGACGGAAGGACTTAGCAGTTTGTCACGGAGTGGAGTACAGGTAGATACTTTTAGGAATCAAGACCTAAAGGAAGATGTGGCCCTCGGCGTTGCGCTGTAGTTAAAACTCGTTCTCTTTCATTTTTAGCGATATCACGAGCGAGTCCGAGGACTCTGACTAGAGGTGTTTGTTAAGCTGAAGCCTGCAGCAGCATTGAAAGAGGTATGCTTGTCGGCATATAGTGGTTAAAGCTGGGGAATACCAGCGTGTGATAGTGACAGTGATCACTTCTCCGTTAATTCATGTCTTTAAGTTACGCAAATCTGAATTTGTGTTCACCTGTTTTTTTCAGTATTATCGAGTGCACCGTTGATGGACAGAGGTTTACTACCAGAGTCCGCTGTGACCTGTTCGTTTAAGTTGAGGCTGGCAACATTATTTGTGCTTTGAAGAGTAAGTGATGAGGCACCTCTGTAGGATCTTTTTGGCAACCCTGTACCGGATGTGATTACAGACTATTGAAACGCGCCTATCTTTTATTATTTTTTATAGAAACTGAGGAAACCCTTTACAAACCACACACTCGCATCTTTCCGTTTTTCGAATTCTTATACATCTGAGCTCAAGTGAGTATTAGCATACAATATTGTGAAGACAATTTTAGGACATTTCTAAAACTCATTGCACTAGTATGTTTAATCTAAGCATAAAGTGACTTGCGGTGTACTTTGCACATTTTTAGAAACCTATCATTTAATAGTAAAAGCAATTATCTTTTCTGTTTTCTTAGGTATTGCCCCTGACGAAGGGCCGGTGGCCCGAAATGCATTGGGCAGGGAATATAGGAAAAGTATCTCATTGATGTATTTTTTGATTCCTGAAATGAAAATGTTCTACATTTATCGAATCTTGTACAAAATGTGAATTGTACTTTTGAAAAACGTTATGATTTAATACAAAGGACATGTCAGTAAAGAAACAAATCAAATATAAGTAGCTTGTAGCGTGTTTTCTTGAAATTACATTGTCTAATAGAGAATACATTGCAGTTATCAATCCCACCTTGGGGAATTGCAACAGTGCGCAGAGGGCTAGCGGCTTTGCTTGATTTCTTTAATCATAAATAAGGGCCAAATACATATACCAATCAATTGCACCCAAAAATCGATTTTTGAATAACATGTAAGAAACACTGCGCAGAACCTAAGTACAACCACTCAATATCATCAAACAAAGTCAGGGCCTTATTTATGAAAGCCTTGCGCCACCAGTGCGTCACTTATTACCCATGTTTAAAGTCATGCATCAGCTGCACATGGCAATCATAAATAAGGGCCAAATACATATACCAATCAATTGCACCCAAAAATCGATTTTTCAATAACATGTAAGAAACACTGCGCAGAACCTATGTACAACCAATCAATATCATCAAACAAAGTCAGGGCCTTATTTATGAAAGCCTTGCGCCACCAGTGCGTCACTTATTACCCATGTTTAAAGTCATGCATCAGCTACACATGGCAATCATAAAAAAAGGCCAAATAAAAATACCATTCATTTGCACCCAAAATCGATTTTTAAATAACATGTAAGAAACACTGCGCAGAACCTAAGTACAACCACTCAATATCATCAAACAAAGTCAGGGCCTTATTTATGAAAGCCTTGCGCCACCAGTGCGTCACTTATTACCCATGTTTAAAGTCATGCATCAGCTGCACATGGCAATCATAAATAAGGGCCAAATACATATACCAATCAATTGCACCCAAAAATCGATTTTTCAATAACATGTAAGAAACACTGCGCAGAACCTATGTACAACCAATCAATATCATCAAACAAAGTCAGGGCCTTATTTATGAAAGCCTTGCGCCACCAGTGCGTCACTTATTACCCATGTTTAAAGTCATGCATCAGCTGCACATGGCAATCATAAATAAGGGCCAAATACATATACCAATCAATTGCACCCAAAAATCGATTTTTCAATAACATGTAAGAAACACTGCGCAGAACCTATGTACAACCAATCAATATCATCAAACAAAGTCAGGGCCTTATTTATGAAAGCCTTGCGCCACCAGTGCGTCACTTATTACCCATGTTTAAAGTCATGCATCAGCTACACATGGCAATCATAAATAAGGGCCAAATACATATACCAATCAATTGCATCCAAAAATCGATTTTTGAATAACATGTAAGAAACACTGTGCAGAACCTAAGTACAACCACTCAATATCATCAAACAAAGTCAGGGCCTCATTTATAAAGGCCTTGCGCCACCAGTGCATCACTTATTACCCATGTTTAAAGTCATGCATCAGCTGCACATGGCAATCATAAATAAGGGCCAAATACATATACCAATCAATTGCACCCAAAAATCGATTTTTGAATAACATGTAAGAAACACTGCGCAGAACCTAAGTACAACCACTCAATATCATCAAACAAAGTCAGGGCCTCATTTATAAAGGCCTTGCGCCACCAGTGCATCACTTATTACCCATGTTTAAAGTGATGCATCAACTGCACATGGCAATCATAAAAAAGGGCCAAATAAAAATACCATTCATTTGCACCCAAAATCGATTTTTAAATAACATGTAAGAAACACTGCGCAGGACTTATATACTAACATACAATTTCACTTCTAAAACAAAACTATCTGCTTCCAAATATTCTCCATAGAGCAAATAAATCTCTATCTAAATTAAATGAATCATTACTTACCTTTACAAATGCTTTTGGAGATTGAAAACAGTGTCAGACACACACACCAATTTTTCTTTAGCAGAGGAAAAGGTGTGCTCTCAATACACTGAAACCAAGACTGGCATAGAAAATCTCTATCTTTGTACACATATGCCTTAATTCAACCAATGAAAACTCTTCCCTCACTATTTTCAAACCAACACCCATCCCCCTCTCAAACCTTTCTATCTGTTACCATAGCAACTCCCTCCTAACTGAACTGTAAGGTTCAAAAGTTTATCTTACAATGTTGCAAATTAACTCAGCAAGGATGTTTGACCTGTCAATACAGCAGCCTATACAGGGTATTTTTGCTTTTGGTGACTTTTTTTAAACCATTCAAATTGCTTCTTTCACACAACATAACCATGCACCCTAACTTTCAGTTTTCAACTATCTGAATCCACCAATCATTGCTTGTGATTCAAGAGCAGAGAAACTCCACAATTATTTTTTTGTGAACTCCTACTGTTCCAACTGCCATTTCATTCCCACACTTCATCTGACTGGACCAGAACCTTCTCACATCATGTACTCTGTTTGGATTATTGGACATAGCTACATCCACTGGGCTCAAAGGTATGCAGCTAGCAGAAATTTTCATAACCTTGATTTATCAAATGTGGAAATCAAGTGGATTGGCCACAGAGGATTAAAATGTCACCAATTGATACCATTGGTGAAAACCTTTTTGCATCTGCCAGAACCTGACCTTATAATTGTGCACTGTGGTGGAAACGATCTAGGCACATTAACTGGGGTAGGTCTGGAAATGCTATTAAAGGACACCTTTCATCAATTGATGATACTTTTTCCCCACACTGCCTTGGTATATTCCAATATATGCCAAAGACAGAAATGGAACTGGTCCAACCAATTTGGTCCACAATTTGAGAAAGCACGGAAACATGTAAATAAATCTGTTTCTGCTTACATGAGAGACTATGGAATGGGTTCAATATACAATAATAACTTGCGTTACAACATGCAAGACATCTACAGAGGAGATGGAGTGCACTTCTCAGATGAGGGGAATAGAATATTCCTCCTGAATTTAAGAATGTGTATTGGAACCTACTTGTAGGTACCTAAATCAACCACAGAACCCAAAAGCTCTTTTCAGAGCTACCCTAACTCTGATCATTCAAAGCGTTTATTTTTTTCTAACTTTTTTCACTATTTTTCACCAAAGTACGCTTTCGGGTACGCTTAAAGGTGCGCGCACCAGGCGCTACCCCCGTGGAAAATTAAAGAATTTTTTTTTTTTTTTTTACGTTTATGAGCCTCCTAAGCCCCCCACAGAAAACCTAGAGGGTCAAGAAGTCTCTACAGTTCCCCCTTCTATCCATTCCGAACATTGTTTACCCTCCATCTTGTGTCTCGATTGTTCCGAAACACAAAATGGAGGACTCCCGTAACGCTGCCAGTGCGCGTAAAGGAGCGCGCACCGCTAAGCGCTCGATAAAAAAAGGTGGGAAAGCAATTTACAAAAAAACCACTGGAGACACTTTCATCAAATATAGAATAGGCCCTACTACATAGCAGTCCCTACCATTTGCCCAAATTTGGTGAAATTCCATTGAGACATTTAGGCTACAGGCCTGTCTAAATATCCTGAGGTAAATTACATGACAAAAACACACTTGTAATGTTAGAATTTACAACCAATTAAAAAGTATCTTTCATTTTCTACGATTATTTCCTGACGTTTGATTGGTTAAGTACAAGAATATATATAAAAGAAGAGAGGGAAACACAGCCATTTTGACTACTGCTTCCAGAAGTACACTTGAAAACAAATTTCACTGACAACTTCAACTAATTTCTCTAAGGTAACTTCTAATTATGGAAGTATATTGTACACTTTAAGTTTATTTCTGAAAACATATTCTGTTAGTGATATGCTATCCCTCTTTAATAGTTAGAGATAGAGATAGACTTCTCTGTAATAGTTATGGATTGAGTTAGGCTTCTCTGGTATACAGTACCCTAGCTCTACTAATATAGTTAATTTGTATGCAATTTTCAGAAAGAAAATGGAAGGAGAAAATAAGGCAAATGATACTTCTATCAAAGTAAAGGTGGAAAAACCAGAAGATGAAAAAAAAGAAGTTGATTTCATGGATGACTCTTTGGATGAACAGTTTATAGAATGTTTGGAAGAAATGGAATCATGTACATATAATTATGAGGAAATTCCGGACAATATTATGTTAGAAATTTTATTAAATTATGAAAAAGAATCAGAGGAATAAATTTATCTTTAATAATTTCAATTGTTTCAGACAATATTCTTTTTTATATGTAATTCATAAAGTATTACCAAAAATGTTTAAAATATAAAGTGAGACTTATAGTATACTGTTCAACTATTTTTCTGATACATAGTAACTTTACTCATAGTTACTACCTTTCTCCCACTATATTATCTCATATGAATATTTTACACCTCATTTTCATAAGTGAGCAGGATAGACTACTCATGATCCCCTAGAAATTCTCAGGGAGTGCTTAAAAGATCTGTTTCTCCTTTCCAGACAGACTATGTTATGAATTCCATATACCACAAAAAATACAATAACAACATGCAAGATGTCTACAAAGAAGATGGTGAACATTAAATTTAAGTCTCTTCATTAGTACCTACATGTAGGTACTTACATAAAATAAAAAAATAAAAAAACAATTAATAAACATACAATGTTTTAAAGTGATTATTTTTCCATAGTACCCTCTTCGATACGCTCCCCCGTGCGCGCACCAGGCGCTTCCCCCGCGAAAATCGAAAAAAAAAAAAAAGGGGGGTGAGACCCCGCGGGGCCCTTTAATGGCCCCCACATCAAACCTAGGGGTACAGGGAGTGTCTACTCTGCCCCCTTATGGTCATTTCCCCCTTTGTTTTGGCCACCTCTCGTGTCTCGATCCTACCGAGACACAAGATGGCGGCCGCTCCGGACTGTTTAGAATGTTTACAGACACCCGAGAGCCAATCAGCTTTCTGCGCGCAAGTCGCGTGTCGCGCCTGGAGCGCACTCCGGTGCGCGCACCGGAGAGCGCCTATAGATATATATATTTTGTTGAACCTAAATTACTCAAAATCCACTGGAGCACATATCTTGAGACATAGCAAAGGCACATCGGGCTACCAGTCCCTACAATTTTGCCAAGTTTCGTGGAAATCCATTCAGCCGTTCGGGCTAAAAGTGAAATCGACCGCCCTATGGAAATTAACATGGGGAAAACGCGTTTTGGGACCCCCCTTTTATCTCGGCCCCCGCTTAACGTATCCCCCCCAAACTTTCAGGGAAGGACCGGAACCCCGCGAGGCCATTGTCAGGAAATTTTCAGGCAGATTCGTCAACCGGCGCCAAAGTTATTCCAAATAGAATTTTGAGATTTAACATTGAAAAAAATCCTAACTATAACTACCTACTGGCGACCGCCAGTAGGTAATATATATATATATATATATATATATATATATATATATATTCAATGAAAAAACCATAGGTTATAGACCATATATAGTTAGGAATTCGCATTTACAAAACCTTATTTTACTCGCATAAAACCATTGAAATTCCATATATAGTTAGTTGCGCTAACTATATATCGCGCACCCGCAATCCACTGCTGATGATGTCACATATTACATCATTCATGACATGGTCAGTGACATCACTGATGACATCACTGATGACATCTCAAATGACATCACTGATGACATCACTGATGACATCTCATTTGACATTACTGATCACATCACTGATGATATCATTCATGTGATAATACGATGAACCTCTTCAGACTCTAATATAACCTTAGATACAATCAGTGTAAACAGACACTCACAGACTGTCACTCATCCATGGAGTTACTCACACACCTAGTCAGTCATGCAAAGAATCAATCACACCTCCATTTCCTCAACTATACAGTTATACAAACTTTACTTATTCAAACATATACTAACACATATTTACTCTCTTATACAATCCCTGATACAAGTTCACAATGATCCATACAGCCACTCACACATTCACTGGCTCTTATGCACAGTTATTTATATATGTCAACTCTCACATGTACTGTGTTTTACATATGTACTTACTTTGACATGTAGCACTGAGATATCCATTCACTCACCAATACACTCATGCACACAGTCAACCGCCCATACAGCTGTTACCACATGCACTTTTGAAACCATACCTCTAGTGAATCAACTGCTCACACATCTATGCACAGAGTCATACACCTCCCAGCCACCCACACACACACTCAGTCTCCCATACAAATACTAAGGTAACCAATCAATAACCCATATAGTTACTCATATAGCTACTTATCAACACATGCAACAGTTTACAGAACAACAGACATAATGATGCACAAATTAAGACAGTTTAGTCACTAACCCATGCACTCAGTGAGACACATTTAATCACTCACTCATACAGTCAGTCATGCACCTACTAAATCCTTCATCCAGACACTTATACATCCACTCATTCTTCAATATGTAAGACATATTTTAACTTCACAGAAACATACAGTCACTGGATGTTGTCATCAGTGATGTCATTTGAGATGTCATCAGTGATGTCATCAGTGATGTCACTGACCATGTCATGAATGATGTAATATGTGACATCATCAGCAGTGGATTGCGGGTGCGCGATATATAGTTAGCGCAACTAACTATATATGGAATTTCAATGGTTTTATGCGAGTAAAATAAGGTTTTGTAAATGCGAATTCCTAACTATATATGGTCTATAACCTATGGTTTTTTCATTGAATTTCAATGGTTTTTTAAATGCAAATTTCTAACTATATATGGTCTATAACCTATGGTTTTTTCAGTGAATTTCATTGGTTTTTTAAAAGCTAACATCTGTAGCTGTAAAATGTATTATTCTTTAAATCCCAAAATATATTTAGATGTTTATTGATAATTTTTTTTTTAATATTTTTTTTCTTCGCTTCTAGTTCGCGAACCGGGAAGCTTTCCGTTAGCTCATCTTGATGCCGCGATCTAGTCCGCGAACCGGTCAACGTTACGTTAGCGGAACAGTGACGCGCCGCGGAAGCGCGACGTATCACGTTATCGCGTAATGCGTCTAATGACGCGCCGCGTTAGCGCTCCCGGAAGTGCTCCGGACCGCGAACCGGAAGCGATCTGGGACGCGGCGCGCGCCGCGTAACGTAAGCGGAACAGGTCATGTGACTTGTTTATCAAACTTCTCATTGGTTCATTTCACTTTTGGTTTCCAAATGATGTATGACTAGGTCATGTGACCTAAAAATAACACTTTTCATTGGCTCAGAACTTTTGTTTTCCCCAAATCAAGTAAACCCCTCCTTATTTCCTCACTCTGACTTTCATCTTGGTGAGAGAAAGACCATTTATCTGAAGATCCACAATGGCTTCCATTGTTGCTGCAGCTGGTGCACCCCCACCACCACCTCCACCTCCCCATAAGAAGAGAGGACCACCCAGTCAAATTATGACTAACAGAGAGGAGGAAGATGAGGAAGAAGAAGAAGAGGAGAGAGAGGGACAACAATTTGTTGATGAGTTGCCCCGGGTTTCTAAACGAAAAACCAGTTTCATCTGGCAGTTTTTCACCATCCCTCCTGGAACCAAGAAAGTGAATGCAAAATATGCCACCTGCCTCATCTGTGACCACAGATTGTCGAGAGGCACAGAAAAGAAGTACAGTATGGGGAACTATACAATGCACCGTCACATGAGCAGGTGGCATCCCTTGAACTACAGCCGGGCTGAGTTGAGGGATCTTGAAGACAATCCGACGGCAACTCCTGTGGCAAGATCTACATCCACATTGTCTTTGACGGGAAGAGAGGCACAAGAGACTGTGCCAAACATCCAACGTAACTTCCAGCACATGAAGGTGTCTTGTATTTACTGTGGTGCTATGCTGTCATATGGCAACATGAGTGTCAACCTCATGAACATTGCATATGAAAATCATAAGTGCCCTAATGCACCCAAAAAGTAATTTTCTTTTTTTTTGCTCCAGTTGAGCCGTTTTGAAAGCCTGTTTTTTGTTGTCTCCCCTCCTTAAAAAACACAAAAAAAACATAAAACAGTTCTAAAAATACAAAAAAATCAAAAAATGTTCAAAAAATTACAAAAAAAACATAAAACAACAAAAACAAAAAAAAACAGTTCTTTTCAGAACTACCTCCCCTTTCAAACAAAATTGCTAGAATGTTTATCACTCTGGCAAGCTCTATTTCTTTTGGTTCGCTTCAAGTTCGCTGACCGGTTCGCGAACTTTAAGCGAACTAAAAAAAATATTTTTTTAAAAAAAAAGAAGAGTTAGTATAAGGGAAGTAAACAGAGAATAATGTAAAAAGAAAGACAGCTAGAGAGAGTAAATGAGAGATACTGTCAATGACATCATCAGCAGTGCATTGCGGGTAAAAAGAGTGGAAAACATTTACCTTATAATTCTTGTTACCTTTTTTAAATATTTTTTCATACTTTCAATCTGTAAAACAAAGAACAAACATTTCAAAAAATATTAAAACATGTATTTAAAAATTAGAAAAGACAAGGGAAAAGGTTCAAAAACAAACAGTTTTTCAACAACTTTGACATTTACAGAAGTCTCTGCTTCTCTACGTTCCCTACACAATCCTAAAGATATATATTCGAAAGAAACTGTATCTTGATATTGCTGAACTGAGGCCTATTTTGAAACATGATGTTTTTCTTGCACTGCTAATGTCTCACAATAGTGATGCAATAGCAGCGCAAAAAAGATGTAAAGTCATAATAAAATTGTGTCTAACATTGTAAATGATTGTTTTAGGATGCAAATAAGATGTGTGCTTTCAAGAGCTTTCTTTGAGGTGAGGCCTCTTTTTTTTATAAAAAAAAAACACTACCCAGAAGTACAGCACTCTAAGCATTAAAATTGATATTTACAGAACTCACCTTACCCATATGTACCACACATTTCTAAATGTATATCATAAGGACAAAAAGCATAACATTAATTATACATGTTAAATGGTTTATTTTTGCTGTTCTCAGAATGTATCAAATTTCACTTAAATCAGTGACTTGAAGGTATTCATCATGTAACAGCGGGGAAAAAAAAACACAATCAAAATGACTGTGTTTAAAAAACCCATACAACCTAAGAAATCTGATTTCAAAACTTCTTAAAATTAACTTACTTTCAATGACGTCGAAGGATCTCCTATAAACAGCATCCACTCTGTTGTGCTTTAAATATTTTCAGCCCGCCACTTTCTGAAAGAAAACCTCCATCGATACGTGAAATATGTTACATAGAAAAAAAACTTCTCTCATTATATCACATGTTTCCACTAGGCCAAATCATGTTGCCGCGATTCGCAAATCTTGTAATTCTTCCAATCAAATCCCGACATTTTCTATTTTCGCAACTTTCAAAAATAAAATATTTGAGATTATTTTCACAATCCTGGACTACTAATATCTTACTCTTCTTTGTCAGTCATGTTCTCCTTTTCCTATGACACTGATACTGCTTACTATGAAGCAGACTTACTTGCATTAGGTTTATATAGTTGAATTTTTAATCGAGACAGCATTGCAGACTTACATTCCCTCTACTTAAAATTTTGGTTTTAAAAACACCAGGTAAGAATTTTTAAGGTCAAACGGCAATTTTTTTTTGAACGTTACAACAGAATCATTACAGAATGACCAGCCGTTTCCAGACTTTAAGTAAGCTGTATAATGTCCTGATGTTGTTGATGGACCATCGTGATAGATAATTGCTACAGTAACAAAAGTCCTCCCTGATATTGACAGCTGAGAAGCCACAAAATTTTTTATTAAAGTTGACAATTTTGTTCCATCAGGCCTACATCGTTGCATCATTAAAATGACATACTGGCCATATCTACGTATAAATAATGTTGACATCATATCACATTTACATTGGCTACACTCCATGTTGTGATCCGCTGCATTTACTAGCTTATTAAAGGAGACTGATTTACTGTCTGGCAAAGTTAAATATATAAATCTTTCTGAGTCTACACTAGTAGTACTTGATACCATACAGTTCTCGCAGTCATGCTGCCATTGATAAGAAAGCCCAAACAGGTGATCTACATCTACACCCTCAACTTGCAATATATCAAGCATATACATTAAAAACTCCTGACAATCTTGCTGATTATTTTCAGAGAAGTCTGTTTGACCTGAACATTCATCTAACAGATAACGAACTTCAGACACACTTTCTACTTTTGTTCGATCACTGCTACATTTCTCGAAAACAGAATTCAACAAACAGCATAAAATTTGTTCAGAATTCAACAGAATCTGTTCTTTTAAACTCTCTAGTGAAAAGAGAACATTAACCACTACATTTGCATAGCAGTTGACACCAGAACTGTTTTCAAATTGAAAACCGACAACATCTTCAACAGAATCCACTTTCTTTCTGCTAACAATTTTCGGTTCATTGACTTTTAGTCTTTTTCCAACAACCTCCCTACTATTACTGCTATTTCTACGTTTGCGGCCTACCACACGTTTCTCAAACAAAGGATATTGAGGCAAATGTGGCGCATACTCTCTTCTTAACCTATTGTATTCCTTAACACAATCTAGATCCGCACAAATGTTTGTGACATCACAGTCAATCAAGTACAATCCCGATAAAGTTCTAACTCGTGACAATGCCACATATGCCATACCCTCCTTGAACACAGAACTGCCAATATTCACCAATGCACAGTCTACACTTAAACCTTGCGATTTATGGATTGTCACCGCATATGCCAAGCAAACAGGAAACTGTTTACGGCGAACATATAAATCTTTAACAAGCAAAAACCTAGCAGAACAACGACCAATTTGCTGTACTTCCTCAATGCCATCAAATTTAATTTTTAAAAATTCTATTCCATCTCTATTTCTGTATTTCTCAAAATCAACAACATTACCCATTGATCCATTTACCAGACCTCTTTCTACATGTAAATTCCTTCTCAAAATAATTCGGCAATTTAAACACACATTCAAAGTCTTTTCAAAACCCGCTGTTTTAGATATAGTCTTCTCTAATGAATCCAATTTTGATTTCAAATTGTCTGACAAAATAATTGTTGATCCCATATGCTCTAATTTGTCGATAGCTTCAAGTTTCACAATCTCTTGCTTTTCTAAATTCAACATTTTGTTGTTGAAGATGGCACATTCTGCAAGAGTTGGCATGAGACATATCCCGGATTTCTTCTCAGTAATTTTCTGAAAAATATTCTCAGGCACAATATCTTGTTTGGGATACAAATTTGACAGTAACCGTGCATTTAAAGCTTCTTTCCCATGCTCGGTCACTTTTCCAATTCTAATATCTTGTAGAATATTCTTGTAATCTTCATCCTTTGCCTGACGCATATTTTGATGCAGTTCTGCATAATTGAAGTTTAACCATATATTGACGTTGCCAATGCTCCCTAGGCACTTCCTGGTATCTTCATGCGTGAGTATTTTGAACACAGGTTGACCTTTTACTGGTGTCAGCTGTAGAAGATCTCCGAAAACAATAATGTGTTTCCCACCAAATAAGACATCATATTCAGTTTTAAGTACTTCTTGCATTCTCAAATGCACAAAGGCAAGCATGACATTGGAAACCATGCTTACTTCGTCAATGATAAGTAGTTTCATTTTCCTCAAAACTCTTGAAACTTCACAGCAAGCATCTCCAGATAACTTGTTGTATTGTAATTTGTTGTCATGCTCCACCGGCAGCATCAATAGACGATGCAAAGTAATACCTTTAATATTATGTGCTGCCAGTCCAGTAGGAGCGGTGACAACACAAGACAGCGATGACTCAGTCCTTTCCTGCAAATAACAAGAGATTGCTTTAATGAGGAAACTTTTTCCAGTTCCCGCTTCTCCACTCACGTACAGTCGGACAGGCTTCAACGACGTACACGAGCACTCTTTCTTCTCATGACTTAATCCGTGCTCAATTTCCTTGGTAACTTCATCATATATTTTCCTCTGCTCAACGTTGAGTTGTTTTTCCAAGTCTTGTAAGTTAACTGAATCCTCCTGAGCATGTGCCATGGCTCTTTCTACTTCATTCATAGCAGTGGCAGCTTCATTTTCGATAATAGGTCCTCCAAGTGGATCTTGACTCAATGAAACAGAACTCTGACTGTCCTGAGAACTGTCTCTGGCAATCTCGGCTGCAATCGTTGCTTCCTGCTCAATTTCCAAAGTTAGCATTTCTTGATATTTAGAAAAAGCAGGACATTCTATGGACTCCTTGGCTGCATTGAAAGAGTCTTCGTAACAGAGGAAATCTCCAAGCAGTTCCTCTTCTGCACGCCAAGGCTTGAAAAGTTGCAAAAGTGCTAAATAGAAAAACTCCTTTTTTTCTGGAGATTCGCCACTTAATTTTCGATGGTTTACTAATTGGCATTTTCTTTGCTTGACCAGGCATCCCTCACTTCCAATTACAGCATACACTCCTTTCTCAATATCTTCTTTGATGTTCCTCTTGAATATATAATTTTGGAGAACCTCATATAGACAAATATTCTCAAGGTGACTGCTTCGATTTGGATAATATGTATCCAACATGTTGGTCTTCAAAATGTCGGTACTGTTTGGTTCCTTTTCTGCCAAATACTCAATTTCCCGAACAGGTTTTAGAACTCGATTTCGCGTTGCAGCAAGACCAAGACTCGCCCAAACGAGACTCCTGGATTTGGCATAGAGACTTGCTGAAGACAATCGATCAGAACATTCGTAAGCTCCGATTTCTCGATGCGACAACATCTTCAGACTGAAACTGTACAACTTCTTGCTGAGGCTCTTTTCATGGGAAATGTCCTCCCACATATCCTTCAGTTCGGTCTTTTCTTTTTTGGTGATGTAAGATGTCACATACCGAGCCACAGCCATACAGTTGTCAGCCACAAACTGTATATCCATGTTGGCATTCCACATGGACAAAATCACTGGGTTGTAGTCATTGATGTACTTGGACTCTTCGTTCCTTTTCAAATTGTATGTATTCTTGGGTGATTTCCTCGTCACATTATGTCGCAGCGAAGACATCAAACTGTTCACTCTTCCTTTAGAAATCACCGGTCGTGGAAAGTTGAAACGACATTTGGTGTAGAACTTGTCCTTGTTTCTGAATTTACGACGACAGTACTTTCCACAACGATGGCTTTGGAAACGTAGAACTTGTTCTCTTAGACTTTTCTTCTCCGTTGCGTTTGGAACAGCACACGTAGAATACTGTTCGATGAAATTCATCACTAAGTCATCCGGATCTGTTCCAAATTTAGGTGCATCCTTGATCCACAGCAACATATGTATATGAGGGGCACCTCTTGCTTGGTACTCCTTTCTCCAGAAGAAATCCAACACCTCTCCAAGAGGTGGATTCTTTTTATTTGTGATGAAAGACATCATAGCTTCAAATCTATGATTGAAGTACCTGCATACATTCACAGGATCCAAAGAACACAGTTCTCCAGGTGTCTTGAATTCAATGTTTTCAATATTTCCATTTGCCTCTCGTAGAAATTCAAGTAAGTCATCCCAGCCATACTCGGCACAGCTCAGAGTGAGGAACCATGTCGGAGTTCCTAAGTTCCTCAGCATACATTTTAAGTCACCATGACGACGGTACCAGTACTCATTAGTACCACGCTGACACGCCATGAGATTAATTAAGTGAGAATCCAAAATACTGTCTTGGACATTGACTTTATGCATAAAGTCACTTGCCGAGATGTTTCGCATCTGTATACCACTTTTTAAGATGTGGTTCACTGCATATGACAGTCCAGACAGATCGCTTTCAAACAGGAGATGAAACAAATAGGGAATGCATTGCCGAAACCTAGGATCTTCTGCATACAATCGTAAAGTCCGGTATTCAGACGCAGGAATTTCACGAGGTCGCTCATCATATCTTCCTCCTTGACCTGTGGGAAATAGCTGTGGGAAACACCGAGCTTCCAAACTTTCCTCCCAAACACTAATGGGACTCCCTTTGGCTTGTTTCATTTGAAACAACTCAATAGCATTCCCCATCACTTCCTTGGAATGCAAAGGATGAACACTATAATGTTCATATATTTCTTCACTTTTAGAGGCCTCTACTTTCTCAATTTGGCCAGCACACAAATCGCTATCCTCTTCATCACTTACTTCCTCTTCTGCAACATATACATTCTTATAGTACTTATTATTTTTCTTCAAATACACTGTTGCCTTTTTGACTTTCCTAACATCCACTAAATCTTGCCATATTTTCTTATTCTTTGTCGGAACCCCATTAACCAAGATAACCAGAGGTTCCTCTTCCACTTTTTCTATTCCAATTGTGTTAATGTTTTTGTTCAAATCTAGAGGCAAATAAACAACTCTTCCCTTTAATCCTCTCTGTAAATCTGCTGGAGGCAATTTCCCTGTCTTTGGCTCCATTCTTACAATAGCCTGAAAGGGATGGATACTTTGAATCAAAATAGATTCATAAGTATTTAAATCCTTCAATTCAGAAGGAATCTCAACCAATTCCAGATTATTATGAACTGCCCTAGCAGGCATCTGGTTTTGGTTTAATTTATTACAACAATAAGTACACACACGTTGATCCGATCCCAAATCAAAATAATTTTCTACCATCAAGTATGTGGCTAAATCCTTCCATTCACTATTATTTTCCCTTTCACTTTTTGCATATAAATCCACTACCTTAGTCTGATTCTTATAATAAGTGCGTCGACAACATACACAAGTGAAATTAGGCCTCTCACTTGATTTCATCTGAAACGTGGCAATTTCCTTCTGAAAATTATCTGTACTGGAAACCTGTACATTATCTTCCACATTACCCTCTACTTCAGGGTCAATTTGAACATTCTCATCTTTACTACCAAAGTAACAAAACTCAATTTCTTCACAAAGATTCTTCACATCTATTTCAGAACCATGCAAAAGAGCAGCACATAACTGTTTAAGCATAATTGCTGGACTCTTAGCATAATACAACATTCTCACTAATTTTCTCACTTTATTATGATGCACTGCTAGCATCCTGAAATGATGAAAAACACTCTGGCATACTCTCCTGGAAAGACAAGCCAGTGAATGACCACGCAAACCTGTCATTTGTCTCACTCTGCAAGGATCTAAATCTTGCAACAACTTCATTTTCTGCTTCAAACTTTTCTTATTAAATGTCCGTATAAAATCACATAGCAAATTGATGGAAACCTGTCGCACACTGCAAATAGAACTACACTTCCAAATGTACACAGGACCCTTAGGACGTCTTCCTAAAACCTCATCACTTAGCGCCTCTTCTGTCTCTGTTGTCACAAGTAGTTCTTTTTCAACTGGACAACCATCCTTCACTTCATAAGCTCGACCACTGATGTCAACTGCATGCACCAAATCATTATCCTGAAAATAAGTCTCCTCATTAAAAAATGCCTCAGAACTTGAACTATGCATCCATTCTCCAGAAAAAACTTCACAAAAGTTAGTACGATTTACTACTCTCTTCCATCTACTTTTTGTTTTGAAATCAGAAATTACCTTGCTTAGTTTCCTAATTCTATTGATTACCAAAATAAACAACTTTCGCTTGATTTCAAAAGCATGATCAATAATTTTCTCTACATTTTTCTTCTTCCTATAAAATGCCGCTTTCTGTTGGCCTTTCTTTTTAATATTTTTCAATAAATTAACTAATATCCTATTACGGAACATTCGTTGTCGAATGTCCCTAAACTGTTGTTTCCTTCTACTATCATGCACAGAGTTATCTCTTCCTCTACCAGTAACATTTGTGATGGGTCTCTCCTTTCCATTTAAATTACTTCTCTTTTTGTTAAGAGACACATTTTTTTGAGCAAAATTTTTTTTACTACAAATATTTCTTAAGAATGATTTCGTGCTCTTACCCGGACCTTTCTTGGTGTTTTGACAAGTATTTGGGGAAGAGGACTGCTGCAATAAAACATCATCCTGCTGTCTTTGACGTTTTCTAGCCTTTCGTATTCGACTTCTGGAAGGCATTTTCCAAACTATGAAAGAATCTGCAGTTGAATCTGTGAAAAAATATAATATAAAATGTTATTAACCACTATTACCAAACAGTAAATAAATAACAGTCATCTAAAACTTAATGCTGTACTAATTATTTAACATAGCAAATATTTTCCACCAGCACTGCATCACAAAAATGACACTCAATGGTACAAAACAGGCATACAACACTCATAAATCACTCCCTAATATTTTAAATCATTAATTCAGGATGACGATAAGATGTAGCCTATCTAAAGGTTTGTTTAGGCCCAGATCTTTGGACTGGGGTGAATGTGTGTCATTGATCCACATTCAGTCCATCACCTGTTTTGTTTATTTGAGGTGAGGCCAACACATGGTTGCAGATAAGATTTTCACTGAAAAAAAACCAAGGTAAAAAAACATGTGAAGGCCTACCAATGAAGTAAATCATTAAATGAAAACCAATACATTTCTGGAAATATGCACTACTAGTGCTTCATAAGATGTTTTGGATCATATTTATAAGTTATTTGAGTATCTAGTATGCTATTTTACATTCTTCATGGTGCAAATTTATTGTAAATACGCTCCCACCTGCGGTTGGCAAATTTAGATTTTGATTATGGGAGTTAGATAGGCATGTTAATAATTTCCCAAAAATGGTATATAACCCCAAACAACCTTTGAAGCAAATGCTCTTAGCCATGTTATCCACCTCCCATTGGATAACATGGCTAAGAAATGCTTGCAAATGTGATAAAAAAAGGCCTGCAATGCATGAATAACGCAGAAAAATCAGCGATATTCATGCATTTTCCAACAAATGCTCTTAGCCATGTTATCCACTTCCTATTAAATAACATGGCTAAGAACTGCTCAGGGCACCATGAGGAACGCTTTCCATTTAAAAAGGGAAAAATAACATCAAAGACACTAAAATGCCTTCTAAATATGAACCCAAACAACCTATGAAGCAATGTGAAAAAAAACTGCCGCAATGCATGAATATAGCAGAAAAATCAGCGATATTCATGCATTTTCCAGCAAATGCTCTTAGCCATGTTATCCACTTCCAATTAAATAACATGGCTAAGAACTGCTCAGGGCCCCATGAGGAACGCTTTCCATTTAAAAAGGGAAAAATAACATCAAAGACACTAAAATACCTTCTAAATATGAACCCAAACAACCTATGAAGCAATGTGAAAAAAACGGCCACAATGCATGAATATAGCAGAAAAATCAGCGATATTCATGCATTTTCCAGCAAATGCTCTTAGCCATGTGATCCACTTCCTATTAAATAACATGGCTAAGAACTGCTCAGGGCCCCATGAGGAACGCTTTCCATTTAAAAAGGGAAAAATAACATCAAAGACACTAAAATGCCTTCTAAATATGAACCCAAACAACCTATGAAGCAATGTGAAAAAAAACGGCCACAATGCATGAATATAGCAGAAAAATCAGCGATATTCATGCATTTCCCAGCAAATGCTCTTAGCCATGTTATCCACTTCCTATTAAATAACATGGCTAAGAACTGCTCAGGGCCCCATGAGGAACGCTTTCCATTTAAAAAGGGAAAAATAACTTCAAAGACACTAAAATGCCTTCTAAATATGACCCCAAACAACCTATGAAGCTCTAACAGTACATATCCTGAAATTTAATTCATTTCAAAATTCGTTTTTAAACACAGCATATAAATCAATTGTATACCTGCATTCATGAAGAAATGACTAAAAATGTCCTTGAGACACATGAAAGTGTTTTCTGGAATGCCCTAGCACCATTTTTGGGACACTATTAACATGGCTAGGTAACTCCCATAATCAAAATCTAAATTTGCCAAGCACAAGTGGGAGCGTATTTACAAGACACTTGTCCCATGAGGAACACTTTACATTTTAAAAGGCGAACACAACATCTTAGACACTCAAATACCTTATAAATATGGCCCAAAACAACCTATGAAGCTCTAGCAGTACATATCTAGAAATGTAATTGATTTCTTAAATCGTTTTTAAAAGCAACATATCTGTTTCAGCTTACATAACAGACCATGAAATGGCCTCCATGTATTACAATATCTTGTGTAACTGCATGCCAGAATGTTACACCAAATATGCAATTATAATTTCTCTTTGAAACTAATTCTATTAGTATATCACTAGAGACAAAACCACATTTTAAAAACACAGCTTTCTTCATCATTTTCTCCTTAAATCATACTATTCTCTATCTAAATTAAATAAATCTTTTCTCACCTTAGCAAATATTTTTTGAGTTTTGAAAACAGTCTCAGAAATACACCAAATTGTCTTCAGCAGAAGAAAAAGGATGCACTCCAAAGGCTGCAGCTATTGAAAGCACAGAAATACAGATATTCTTTTCACATATCTCTCATATTAGCCAATCATACCTCTTCCCTCACTTTTTTCAAATCAAAACCCTTCCCCCCTCTGCCCTGTCTGCCTTGTTTCCATAGCAACCACCTCCTGGAAGACCTCTCATGTTTGCAAATTCACACAACAATGTTTCAATTGAACTCTGAACTCTCAGTGCACCTGCGTATCCAGTGCAATCTTTCATTAAATGTTTCTTCCTTGACCATTCAAATTACATCTTTCAAAGAACACATCCATGCACCCTAACTTTCTGTTTTCAGAAATGGAAATGCACCAATCACTGCTAATGAATCATTAGCATTGTAAATCCACAGTTTTTTTTCTTTAGAAACTCCTACTGTTTCAACTGCCCTTTCATTACCACACTTCATCTGACTGCAGAACAACCTTCTTCCACCATGTTTAACGTCTGGATTGTTGGACATAGTTACATCCACTGGGCTCAAAGGTATGCTGAGAGCAGAAATTTACACAACCTCAATTTACAAGATGTGGAAATTAAGTGGTTGGGCCAAAGAGGATTAAAATGTCACCAATTGATACCATTGGTGAAAACCTTTATGCATTTGCCAAAACCTGACCTGTTAATAGTGCACTGTGGAGGTAATGATTTGGGCACTTTGACAGGGGTAGGTCTGGAAATGCTTTTAAAGGACACCTTGGAGCAATTAATGGCACTTTTTCCTCAAACTGCCTTGGTATATTCCAATATATGCCAAAGACAGAAATGGAGGTGGTCCAACCAATTTTGTCCACAAATTGAGAAAGCGAGGAAGCATGTAAACAAATCTGTTTCAGCTTACATGAGAGACCATGGAATGGGCTCTCTGTACAACAATAACTTGCGTTACTACATGCAAGATATCTACAGAGGAGATGGAGTTCACTTCTCAGATGAGGGCAACAGAATTTTCATTCTGAATTTAAGACTCTGCATTGGTACCTACTTATAAGTACCTAAATGTACCATAAACCCAAAAGCTCTTCTCAGAGCTACCCTACATCTGATCACTCACAATTATTATTTTTCTCTAACTTTTTTCACTAATTTTCCACAAAATTCGCTCCCCGGAGCGCTACCCGGTTCGCTAACCGAAAGCTAACCTCGCGGAATTTTTTTAAAAAAAAATTTTTTTCCGCACATATAAGCCTCCTCAGCCACGCTCAGAAAACCTAGGGGGTCAAGATAAGTCTACCATGACCCCTTCTACCCATTCTAAACATTATTTGCCCTCCATCTTGTATCTTAATGCGAACGAAACACAAAATGGTGGACTCCCGTGACGCTTAAGGTTCGCTAACCGGGCAGCTTCCCGGAAAGCGGTCCTAAAAAAAGGCGGGAAAGTAATTTACAGAATAACGACTAGAAACACTCTCACCAAATATAGATTAGCTCATACTACATAACAATCCCTTCCATTCTCACAAATTTCATTGAAATTCCATTTAGCCATTTAGCCTGTAGACCTCTCCAAGTACCGTGAGGTAAATTACTTCACAAAACACATCTGAATTGTTGGAATTGACAACCAATGAAAATGTTACTTTCATTTTCTACTTTTATTACCTGACATTTGATTGGTTATATACCTGTATATATATAAAGGGAGAGAAGGAAACACAGCCATTTTGACTACTACTTCTTGTTGTACCTCCTATTTCAAAAGCTTCAAAAAACTTCAACTTCTTTGTGAAGGTAAGTTATAATTTAATATATTGTGCACTATGACTTAATATAGTAGACTTTTTCTGCTACATATACACTATCCCTCTGTAGTAGTAGTGTCTTGGTTAAATCACATACACTTTTTTTTAGTCCTATTTCCACTCTCATACTATACACTGCCAAAAGATAAATTCACTGATAAAAACTGCCTATCTAAAATTAATCCCAACAGTGCCCTATCTCTACTAATATATATTTTTTTAATCCAAATTTCAGGCAAAATGGAAGGCGAGCAGCAAGTTTCATTTTCGATTGAACTGAAGGAGAGCAGCCAAGACAAACTTGATGACTTTATGGATGACAGTAGAGACCACGAACTTCTACAATGTGTTGAAGCAGTAGACAACTTGCTTCAAAATGAAAAACAATTACACCCTATAATAAATTATGACATTTCTGACAATGAAATGTTAGAAAATTTAATAAAGTATGAAACACAATCATAATAAAAAAAATAAATAAATAAAGAAAACAAAAAAAAACAAGAAAAACAACAAACAATTAACATACAGTATTAGAAAAGTCTTTCATTCTTTTATCCATAAAGTTCGCTGCCCAGAAAGCTATCCGGTTCGCGAACTTGGCGCTTACCACGCAAAAAAAAATTTTTTTTTTTGGACCCTCCTAGGCCCTTTTAAAACCTCCACATAAAACCTAGGGGGTCAACGAGGATCTACTATGCCCCCTTATGGTAATTTCCCCCTTTGTTTTGGCCTCCTCTTGTCTCTCGATCCTACCGAGAGACAAGATGGCGGCCGCTCCGGACTGTTTAGAATGTTGACAGACACCGGAGGGCCAATCAGCTTCTCATCGCAAAGTTCCGTTACGCGAAAGGTTCGCTAACCGGATAGCTGCCCGGAGCGCTGTTACAGATATATATCTTGATTTAAACGTTAATTTCTCAAAATCCACTGAAGCACATATATTGAGACCTAGCAAAGGCACATCGGGCTAACAGTCCCTACAATTTTGCCAAGTTTCGTGAAAATCCATTCAGCCGTTCGGGCTAAAAGTGAGTCCAACCGCCCTATGGAAATTAACATGGGAAAAAGGCGTTTTGGGACCCCCCTTTTTTCTCGGCCCCCCCTCCACAAAACCCCCCCAAATTTTCAAGGTCTGCTCAGAAACAAAATGTGCCATTTTCCTGAAAATTTCAGCCAATTCCGTCCACGAACGCAAAAGTTATTAGGCATAGAATTTTCAGAAATCCCATAGGGAAAAAATCCTAACTATATATACCTACTGGCGACCGCCAGTAGGTAATATATATATATATATATATATATATATATATATATATATATTACCTATATATATATATATATATATTACCTACTGGCGGTCGCCAGTAGGTATATATAGTTAGGATTTTTTCCCTATGGGATTTTTGAAAATTCTATGTCTAAAAACTTGGGCGTTTGTGGACGGAATCGGCTGAAATTTTCAGGAAAATGGGACATTTTGTTTCTGAGCAGCTCCTGGAAATTTGGGGGGTGTTCGTCGAGGGGGGGCCGAGAAAAAAGGGGGGTCCCAAAACGCGTTTTTCCCATGTTAATTTCCATAGGACGGTTGGACTCACTTTTAGCTCGATCGGCTGAATGGATTTGCACGAAACTTGGCAAAATTGTAGGGACTGTTAGCCCGATGTGCCTTTGCTAGGTCTCAATATATGTGCTTCAGTGGATTTTGAGAAATTAACGTTCAAAGTAAGATATATATCTGTAACAGCGCTCCGGGCAGCGATCCGGTTCGCGTACTTTTCGCGTAACGGAACTTTGCGATGCGAAGCTGATTGGCTCTCCGGTGTCTGTCAACATTCTAAACAGTCCGGAGCGGCCGCCATCTTGTCTCTCGGTAGGATCGAGAGACAAGAGGAGGCCAAAACAAAGGGGGAAATTACCATAAGGGGGCATAGTAGATCCTCGTTGACCCCCTAGGTTTTATGTGGAGGTTTTAAAAGGGCCCAGCAGGGTAAAAAAAAAAATATTATTTTTTTTTTGCGTGGTGAGCGCCTAGTACGCGAACCGGAAAGCGTTCTGGGCAGCGTACTATAAGGATAATAGAATGATAGACTTTTCAAATACTGTATGTTAATTGTTTGTTGTTTTTGTTGTTTTTTTTTGTTTTCTTTATTTTTAAAGCTTTTTTTTATTTTGTTTGTGTTTCATAATTTATTAAACTTTCTAACATTTCAGTGTCTGAAATGTCATTATTTTCTTGGAATATTGTTTGCAATCTGTGAGGTTGTAAAATGTCCTCATTTTCAAGGAGGTCATCTACTGCTTGGACACATTGCAGTAGTTCTTTGTCCAAAGTTTCGTCCATAAATTCAATGTCAATTTGATCAATTGGATCAATCAATTCTTGGCTGCTCTCTTGCAGGTCCATTTCAAAAGAAACTTGGTTTTCGCCTTCCATTTTGCCTGAAATTTGGATTTAAAAAATATATATTAGTAGAGATAGGGCACTGTTGGGATTAATTTTAGATAGGCATTTTTTATCAGTGAATTTATCTTTGGGCAGTGTATAGTATCAGAGTGGAAGTAGGAATATAAAAAAGTGTATGTGATTTAATGTAAGAAAATTTATAATTATACAAGAGAAGTCTAAGTCCATCCATAACTATAACAGAGAAGTCTATCTAAATGTATAACTACTACAGAGGGATAGTATATAACTATTTGTAAAAGTTTACCATATTTACTTATAGTGCACAATATACTTCAGTTTTAAAAATAACAACTTACCTTTAGAAACAAGTTGAAGTGATTAGTGATATTCCAAATGACATATACAACAAGAAGTAGTAGTCAAAATGGCTGTGTTTCCTTCTCTTCCTTTATATATATTCAGGTATATAACCAATCAAATGTCAGGTAATAAAAGTAGAAAATGAAAGTAACATTTTCATTGGTTGTCAATTCCAACACTTCAGATGTGTTTTGTGAAGTAATTTACCTCACGGTATTTAGAGAGGTCTACAGGCTAAATGGCTAAATGGAATTTCAATCAAATTTGGGAAAATGAAAGGGATTGTTATGTAGTATAAGCTAATCTATATTTGGTGAGAGTGTCTCCAGTCGTTTTTCTGTGAATTACTTTCCCACCTTTTTTTTGGACCGCTTCCCGGAAAGCGGTCCGGTCCCCGAACTAGGAGCGTAACGGGAGTCCACCATTTTGTGTTTCGGTCGAATTAAGATATAAAATGGAGGGTAAATAATGTTCTGAATGGGTAGAAGGGGGCACGGTACAAGTATTTTGACCCCCTAGGTTTTCTGAGGGTGGCTGAGGAGGACCATATGTGCGAAGAAAAAACTTTTTTTTTTAAATTTTGCGCGGTTAGCTTCCAGTTCGCGTACCGGGTAGCACTCTTTGAGCGTAGTTTGTTGAAAATTACAGAAAAAAGTTAGAAAAAAATAATAATTGTGAGTGATCAGATGAAGGGTAGCACTGAGAAGAGCTTTTGGGTTTATGGTACATTTAGGTACTTATAAGTAGGTACCAATGCACAGTCTTAAATTCAGAATGAAAATTCTGTTGCCCTCATCTGAGAAGTGAACTCCATCTCCTCTGTAGATATCTTGCATGTAGTAACGCAAGTTATTGTTGTACAAGGAGCCCATTCCATGGTCTCTCATGAAAGCTGAAACAGATTTGTTTACATGCTTCCTCGCTTTCTCAATTTGTGGACAAAATTGGTTGGACCACCTCCATTTCTGTCTTTGGCATATATTGGAATATACCAAGGCAGTTTTTAGGAAAAAGTGCCATTAATTGCTCAAAGGTGTCCTTTAAAAGCATTTCCAGACCTACCCCAGTCAAAGTGCCCAAATCATTACCTCCACAGTGCACAATTAACAGGTCAGGTTTTGGCAAATGCATAAAGGTTTTCACCAATGGTATCAATTGGTGACATTTTAATCCTCTTTGGCCCAACCACTTAATTTCCACATCTTGTAAATTGAGGTTAGGTAAATTTCTGTTCTCATGTTATGTTATGTTATGTTATTAAAAATTTATAAAGCGCGCATACGCCCGAAGGCTTCTTGGCGCTGAAGGAAGATAAAAAACATAACAAGGGGGGAATCTGCAGGAGTCTTTATTTCAGGTAAGCCTGTGTAAAGAGGTGGGTCTTAAAGGCCTTTCTAAAGGCAAGGAGGTCCTTACTCTGACGGAGGGCTAGTGGAGCCCAGTGGATGTAACTATGTCCAACAATCCAGACCTTAAACATGGTGGGAGAAGGTTGTGCTGCAGTCAGATGAAGTGTGGTAATGAAAGGGCAGTTGAAACAGTAGGAGTTTGTAAAGAAAAAAAACTGTGGATTTCCAATGCTAATGATTCATTAGCAGTGATTGGTGCATTTCCATTTCTGAAAACAGAAAGTTAGGGTGCATGGATGTGTTCTTTGAAAGATGTAATTTGAATGGTCAAGGAAGAAACATTTAATGAAAGATTGCACTGGATACGCAGGTGCACTGAGAGTTCAGAGTTCAATTGAAACATTGTTGTGTGAATTTGCAAACATGAGAGGTCTTCCAGGAGGTGGTTGCTATGGAAAAAAGGCAGAGAGGGCAGAGGGGGGAAGGGTTTTGCTTTGAAAAAAGTGAGGGAAGAGTTATGATTGGCTAATATGAGAGATATGTGAAATGAATATCTGTATTTCTGTGCTTTCAATAGCTGCAGCCTCTGGAGTGCATCCTTTTTCTTCTGCTGAAGACAATTTGGTGTATTTCTGAGACTGTTTTCAAAACTCAAAAAGTATTTGCTAAGGTGAGAAAAGATTTATTTAATTTAGATATAGAATAGTATGATTTAAGGAGAAAATGATGAAGAAAGCTGTGTTTTTAAAATGTGGCTTTGTCTCTAGTGATATACAAATAGATTTTGTTTCTTTGAGAAATTGTAATTGCATATTCGGTGTAGCATTCTGGCATGCAGTAGCACAAGTTATTGTTGTACATGGAGCCCATTCCATGGTCTCTTATGTAAGCTGAAACAGATATGTTGTTTTTAAAAACGATTTTTGAAATCAATTACATTTCTGGATATGTACTGCTAGAGCTTCATGGGTTGTTTTGGGTCATATTTATAAGGCATTTGAGTGTCTTTGATGTTATTTTTTCCTTTTTAAATGGAAAGCGTTCCTCATGGGGCAAGTGTCTTGTAAATACGCTCCCACTTGCGCTTGGCAAATTTAGATTTTGATTATGGGAGTTACATAGCCATGTTAAAAATGTCCAAACAATGGTGCTAGGGCATTCCAGAAAACGCTTTCATGTGTCTCAAGGACATTTTCAGTCATTTCCTCTTGAATACAGGTATACAATTGATTTATATGCTGTGTTTAAAAACGATTATTTGAAAACAATTACATTTCTGGATATGTACTGCTAGAGCTTCATAGGTTGTTTTGGGTCATATTTATAAGGCATTTGAGTGTCTATTATGTTATTTTACCCTTTTTAAATGGAAAGCGTTCCTCATGGGGCAAGTTTCTTGTAAATACGCTCCCACTTGCGGTTGGCAAATTTAGATTTTGATTATGGGAGTTACATAGGCATGTTAATAATGTCCCAAAAATGGTGTAAGGGCATAATCAAAATCTAAATTTGCCAACCGCAGGTGGGAGCGTATTTACAAGAAACTTGCACCATGAAGAACGCTTTCCATTTAAAAAGGAAAAATAACATCATAGACACTCATATGTCTTATAAATATGACCCAAAACAACCTATGAAGCTCTAGCAGTACATATCCAGAAATGTAATTGTTTTCAAATAATCGTTTTTAAACACAGCATGTAAATCAATTGTATACCTGTATTCAAGAGGAAATGACTGAAAATGTCCTTGAGACTCATGAAAGCGTTTTCTGGAATGCCCTAGCACCATTGTTTGGACATTATTAACATGGCTATGTAACTCCCATAATCAAAATCTAAATTTGCCAAGCGTAAGTGGGAGCGTATTTACAAGAAACTTGCCCCATGAAGAACGCTTTCCATTTAAAAAGGAAAAATAACATCATAGACACTCATATGCCTTATAAATATGACCCAAAACAACCTATGAAGCTCTAGCAGTAGATATCCAGAAATGTAATTGATTTCAAAAAATCGTTTTTAACACAGCATATAAATCAATTGTATACCTGCATTCAAGAGGAAATGACTGAAAATGTCCTTGAGACACATGAAAGCGTTTTCTGGAATGCCCTAGCACCATTTTTTGGACATTATTAACATGGCTATGTAACTCCTATAATCAACATCTAAATTTGCCAAGCACAGGTGGGAGCGTATTTACAAGACACTTGCCCCATGAGGAACGCTTTCCATTTAAAAAGGAAAAAATAACATCAAAGACACTCAAATGCCTTATAAATATGACCCAAAACAACCTATGAAGCTCTAGCAGTACATATCCAGAAATGTAATTGATTTCAAATAATGACTTACTTCATTGGTAGGCCTTCACATGTATTATCTCCTTTGTTTTCTTCAGTGAAAATCTTATCTGCAACCATGTGTTGGCCTCACCTCAAACAAACAAAACAGGTGATGGACCGAATGTGGATCAATGACACACATTCACCCCAGTCCAAAGATCTGGGCCTAAACAAACCTTTAGATAGGCCACACCTTATCGTCATCCTGAATTAATCATTTAAAATATTAGGGAGAGATTTATGATTGTTGTATGCCTGTTTTGTACCATTGTGTGTCATTTTTGTGATGCAGTGCTGGCGCAAAAGATTTGCTATGTTAAATAATAAGTAGGGCATTAAGTTTTAGATTACTGTTATTCATTTACTGTTTGGTAATAGTGGTTAATAACATTTTTTATTATATTTTTCCACAGATTGAACTGCAGATCTTTTCTTAATTTGAAAAATGCCAACGAAAAATCGAATTAGAAAGGCTAGAAAACGTCAAAGACAGCAGGATGATGTTTTATTGCAGCAGTCCTCTTCCCCAAATACTTTTCAAAACACCAAGAAAGCTCCGGGTAAGAGCACAAAATCATTCTTAAGAAATATTTTTAGTAAAAAAAGTATTTATCCTAAAAATGTTTCAGTTCAGAAAAAGAAAAGCAATTTAAATGGAAAGGAAAGACCCATCAAAAATGTTACTGGTAGAGGAAGAGATAACTCTGTGCATGATAGTAGAAGGAAACAACAGTTTAGGGACATTCAAAATAGAATGTTCCGTAACAGGATAATAGTTAATTTATTAAAAAATATTAAGAAAGGCCAACAGAAAGCGGCATTTTATAAGAAGAAGAAAAATGTAGAGAAAATTATTGATCATGCTTTTGAAATTAAGCGAAAGTTGTTTATTTTGGTAATCAATAGAATTAGGAAACTAAGCAAGGTAATTTCTGATTTCAAAACAAAAAGTAGATGGAAGAGAGTAGTAAATCGTACTAACTTTTGTGAAGTTTTTTCCGGAGAATGGATGCATAGTTCAAGTTGTGAGGCATTTTTTAATGAGGAGAGTTATTTTCAGGATAGTGATTTGGTGTTTGCAGTTGACACCAGTGGTCGAGCTTATGAAGTGAAGGATGGTTGTCCAGTTGAAAAAGAAAAACTTGTGACAACAGAGACAGAAGAGGCGCTAAGTGATGAGGTTTTAGGAAGACGTCCTAAGGGTCCTGTGTACATTTGGAAGTGTAGTTCTATTTGCAGTGTGCGACAGGTTTCCATCAATTTGCTTTGTGATTTTATACGGACATTTAATAAGAAAAGTTTGAAGCAGAAAATGAAGTTGTTGCAAGATTTAGATCCTTGCAGAGTGAGACAAATGACAGGTTTGCGTGGTCATTCACTGGCTTGTCTTTCCAGGAGAGTATGCCAGAGTGTTTTTCATCATTTCAGGATGCTAGCAGTGCATCATAATAAAGTGAGAAAATTAGTGAGAATGTTGTATTATGCTAAGAGTCCAGCAATTATGCTTAAACAATTATGTGCTGCTCTTTTGCATGGTTCTGAAATAGATGTGAAGAATATTTGTGAAGAAATTGAGTTTTGTTACTTTGGTAGTAGAGATGAGAATGTTCAAATTGACCCAGAAGTAGAGGGTAATGTTGAAGATAATGTACAGGTTTCCAGTACAGATAATTTTCAGAAGGAAATTGCCACGTTTCAGATGAAATCAAGTGAGAGGCCTAATTTCACTTGTGTATGTTGTTGACGCACTTATTATAGGAATCAGACTAAGTTAGTGGATTTATATGCAAAAAGTGAAAGGGAAAATAATAGTGAATGGAAGGATTTTGCCACCTACTTGATGGTAGAAAATTATTTTGATTTGGGATCGGATCAACGTGTGTGTACTTATTGTTGTAATAAATTAAACCAAAACCAGATGCCTGCTAGGGCAGTTCATAATAATCTGGAATTGGTTGAGATTCCTTCTGAATTGAAGGATTTAAATACTTATGAATCTATTTTGATTCAAAGTATCCATCCCTTTCAGGCTATTGTAAGAATGGAGCCAAAGACAGGGAAGTTGACTCCAGCAGATTTACAGAGAGGATTAAAGGGAAGAGTTGTTTATTTGCCTCTAGATTTGAACAAAAACATTAACACAATTGGAGTAGAAAAAGTGAAAGAGGAACCTCTGGTTATCTTGGTTAATGGGGTTCCGACAAAGAATAAGGAAATATGGCAAGATTTAGTGGATGTTAGGAAAGTCAAAAAGGCAACTTTGTATTTGAAGAAAAATAATAAGTACTATAAGAATGTATATGTTGCAGAAGAGGAAGTAAGTGATGAAGAGGATAGCGATTTGTGTGCTGGCCAAATTGAGAAAGTAGAGGCCTCTAATAGTGAAGAAATATATGAACATTATAGTGTTCATCCTTTGCATTCCAAGGAAGTCATGGGGAATGCTATTGAGTTGTTTCAAATGAAACAAGCCAAAGGGAGTCCCATTAGTGTTTGGGAGGAAAGTTTGGAAGCTCGGTGTTTCCCACAGCTATTTCCCACAGGTCGATGAGGAAGATATGATGAGCGACCTCATCAAATTCCTGCGTCTGAATACCGGACTTTACGATTGTATGCAGAAGATCCTAGGTTTCGTCAATGCATTCCCTATTTGTTTCATCTCCTGTTTGAAAGCGATCTGTCTGGACTGTCATATGCAGTGAACCACATCTTAAAAAGTGGTATACAGATGCGAAACATCTCGGCAAGTGATTTTATGCATAAAGTCAATGTCCAAGACAGTATTTTGGATTCTCACTTAATTAATCTCATGGCGTGTCAGCGTGGTACTAATGAGTACTGGTACCGTCGTCATGGTGATTTAAAATGTATGCTGAGGAACTTAGGAACTCCGACATGGTTCCTCACTCTGAGCTGTGCCGAGTATGGCTGGGAAGACTTACTTGAATTTCTACGAGAAGCAAATGGAAATATTGAAAACATTGAATTCAAGACACCTGGAGAACTGTGTTCTTTGGATCCAGTAAATGTATGCAGGTACTTCAATCATAGATTTGAAGCTATGATGTCTTTCATCACAAATAAGAAGAATCCACCTCTTGGAGAGGTGTTGGATTTCTTCTGGAGAAAGGAGTACCAAGCAAGAGGTGCTCCTCATATACATATGTTGTTGTGGATCAAGGATGCACCTAAATTTGGAACAGATCCGGATGACTTAGTGATGAATTTCATAGAACAGTATTCTACGTGTGCTGTTCCAAATGCAACGGAGAAGAAAAGCCTAAGAGAACAAGTTCTACGTTTCCAAAGCCATCGTTGTGGAAAGTACTGTCGTCGTAAATTCAGAAACAAGGACAAATTCTACACCAAATGTTGTTTCAACTTTCCACGACCGGTGATTTCTAAAGGAAGAGTGAACAGTTTGATGTCTTCGCTGCGACATAATGTGACGAGGAAATCACCCAAAAATACAAACAATTTGAAAAGGAACGAAGAGTCCAAGTACATCAACGACTACAACCCAGTGATTTTGTCCATGTGGAATGCTAACATGGATATACAGTTTGTGGCTGACAACTGTATGGCTGTGGCTCGGTATGTGACATCTTACATCACCAAAAAAGAAAAGACAGAACTGAAGGATATGTGGGAGGACATTTCCCATGAAAAGAGCCTCAGCAAGAAGTTGTACAGTTTCAGTCTGAAGATGTTGTCGCATCGAGAAATCGGAGCTTACGAATGTTCTGATCGATTGTCTTCAGCAAGTCTCTATGCCAAATCCAGGAGTATCGTTTGGGCGAGTCTTGGTCTTGCTGCAACGCGAAATCGAGTTCTAAAACCTGTCCGGGAAATTGAGTATTTGGCAGAAAAGGAACCAAACAGTACCGACATTTTGAAGACCAACATGTTGGATACATATTATCCAAATCGTAGCAGTCACCTTGAGAATGTTTGTCTATATGAGGTTCTACAAAATTATATATTCAAGAGGAACATCAAAGAAGATATTGAGAAAGGAGTGTATGCTGTAATTGGAAGTGAGGGATGCCTGGTCAAGCAAAGAAAATGCCAATTAGTAAACCATCGAAAATTGAGTGGCGAATCTCCAGAAAAAAAGGAGTTTTTCTATTTAGCACTTTTGCAACTTCTCAAGCCTTGGCGTGCAGAAGAGGAACTGCTTGGAGATTTCCTCTGTTACGAAGACTCTTTCACTGCTGCTAAGGAGACCATAGAATGTCCTGCTTTTCCCAAATATCAAGAAATGCTAACTTTGGAAATTGAGCAGGAAGCAACGATTGCAGCCGAGATTGCCAGAGACAGTTCTCAGGACAGTCAGAGTTCTGTTTCATTGAGTCAAGATCCACTTGGAGGACCTATTATCGAAAATGAAGCTGCCACTGCTATGAATGAAGTGGAAAGAGCCATGGCACATGCTCAGGAGGATTCAGTTAACTTAGAAGACTTGGAAAAACAACTCAACGTTGAGCAGAGGAAAATATATGATGAAGTTACCAAGCAAATTGAGCATGGATTAAGTCATGAGAAGAAAGAGTGCTCATGTACATCGTTGAAGCCTGTCCGACTGTACGTGAGTGGAGAAGCGGGAACTGGAAAAAGTTTCCTCATTAAAGCAATTTTTTGTTATTTGCAGGAAAGGACTGAGTCATCGCTGTCTTGTGTTGTCACCGCTCCTACTGGACTGGCAGCACATAACAATAAAGGTATTACTTTGCATCGTCTACTGATGCTGCCAGTGGAGCATGACAACAAATTACAATACCACAAGTTATCTGGGGATGCTTGCTGTGAAGTTTCAAGAGTCTTGAGGAAAATGAAACTACTTATCATTGACGAAGTAAGCATGGTTTCCAATGTCATGCTTGCCTTTGTGCATTTGAGAATGCAAGAAGTACTTAAAACTGAATATGCTGTGTTATTTGGTGGCAAACACATCATTGTTTTCGGAGATCTTCTGCAGCTGACACCAGTAAAAGGTCATCCTGTGTTCAAAATACTCACGCATGAAGATACCAGGAAGTGCCTAGGGAGCATTGGCAACGTCAATATATGGTTAAACTTCAATTATGCTGAACTGCATGAAAATATGCGTCAGGCGAAGGATGAAGATTACAAGAATATTCTACAAGATATTAGAATTGGAAAAGTGACCGAGCATGGAAAAGAAGCTTTAAATGCACGATTACTTTCAAATTTATATCCCGAACAAGAGATTGTGCCTGAGAATATTTTTCAGAAAATTACTGAGAAGAAATCCGGAATATGTTTGATGCCAACTCTTGCAGAATGTGCCATCTTCAACAACAAAATGTTGAATTTAGAAAAGCAAGAGATTGTGAAACTTGAAGCTATTGACAAAATAGAGCATATGGGATCAACAATTATTTTGTCAGAGAATTTGAAATCAAAATTAGATTCATTAGAGAAGACTATATCTAAAACTGCAGGTTTTGAAAAGACTCTGAATGTGTGCTTAAATTGCCGAATCATTTTGAGAAGGAATT